>NC_057818.1:31625000-32250000 GCF_910594005.1 Cervus elaphus
TTTTTAATTCAGTAATTGTGTTGTTTGTCTCTGTATGCTTATTTTTTAATTCTTTTAGGCCTTTGCTAATTGATTCTTGCATTTTCTCCATTTTGTTTCACGGTTTTTGTTCATCTTTACTGTCATTATTCTGAATTCGTTTTCAGGCAGTTTCCTATTTCCTCTTCATTTATTTGGACTTCTGTGTTTCTAGTTTGTTCCTTCATTTGTGTAGTATTTCTCTGCCTTTTCATTATTTTTTTAAAGCTTATTATGTTTGAGGTCTCCTTTTCCTAGGCTTCAGTGAAAGTTGAATTCTTTCTTCCTTTTTGTTTCTGCCCTCCTAAGTTTGGTCCAGTGGTTTGTGTGAGCTTCCTATACAGTGAGATTTGTGGTGAGTTTTTTTGTTTGTTTGTTTGTTTTTCCTCTGGTGGGCAAGGCTGAGTGAGATGATAATCCTGTCTATTGATGATTGGGTTTGTATTTTTGTTTTGTTTGCCATTTAAATGAGAAGTCCTACCCAGGGTGCTACGGGTGGTTGGGTGATGCGAGGTCTTGTATTCAAGTGGTTTCCTTTGTGTGAGTTCTCACTATTTGACACTCCTTAGGGTTAGTTCTCTGGTATTCTAGGGTCTTGGGAGTCAGTATTCCCACTCCAAAGGCTCTGGGCTAGATTTCTGGTCAGGAATAGATTCTACAAGTGGTTTATTATGGCATTAAGTTAGATTAAAACAAATATCCAGAAACTAGAAACCAAAGATGAACCACAGATAAATGCCAGTTACAAAATCAAATAATACTTAAAATAATGGTATATACACATATATGTATATACCCATGAGCAAAGTGAAAACAGTCCAACAAAAATAAAATACAGTAGATTGACCCAGCAAACAGAGGAAATCAAAAATTATATTTACTATTTAAGATAAAAACTAACTAAAGCACAAACTGGAAAACAATACTAAAGCAAGGTGCCAAGTAGGGAATAAAGCAATGAAAACAAAACTAACAAATATGGTGAGAGGGGAGGGAAAAAACTAAAGAAAGAAAGAATAGATATGCAAAGTTAAATAGAGGCAGATGAAGAAGATGAATATTCATTAAAGATTAACTGCAAGGGGAAAAGAGCAGTAGGAGAGACAAAAAAAATACATATTGAAAAAATATAATAGGTTTAAAAAAATTAAAAATCCAAATTATTAAACTGAGAAAAGAAAAAATAATGCAAGAAGAAAGAAAAAGAAGAAAAAAAGAAAAACTCCACAGAACTGCAAAAGGCCAACACAGAGGTAGAGATTTATAACAATAAAAAGTGCGACTGAACATACACATATACATATACACCCGTAAGCAAAATCAAAACAGTCCAGCAAAAATAATGTACAATATACTGACCCAGTAAACAAAAGAAACCAAAAATTATATCTACCAGAACAAAACTAACTAAAGTACAAACTGGAAAACAACACTAAAGCAAAGTGCCAATTGGGGAATAAAGCAATGAAAATAAAACTAACAAATATGCTGAGAGGAAAGGAGAAAAAGAAAAGAAAGAAAGAATGGATATGCAAAATTAAATAAAGGTAGATAAAGAAGATTTATATACGTTAAAGATTAACTGCAAGGGGAAAAGAACAGTAGGGAAAGCAAACAAAAAATAAATGTAGAAAAAATAATAATAGGCTTTAAAAATTAATATTAAAAAAGCAGAAAAGAAAAAATAGGAAAACTCCACAGAATTGCAAAAGCCCAACATAGAGGCAGAAGTTAATAACAATGAAAAATGTGACTGAGGGGAAAAAAAAGTTCAAAAGCTTAACTGGATTTCTTAGCGCCAATAAAATTGACAACTACAGCACAGGGGGAAAAAAGAAAAAAAAAATCCAAAAGAATCCACATAAGAAGTCAATACATGTTTTTCTTGAGTCACTGCTGTCAGAGTCCTTTCCCTCACTGGGAGACACAGTCCAACTTACCGCCCTAGGATGCCCTCCACCACTGTGCTGATCTCTGGACCTGCTGTGGGGGCAGCTCAGATTCTAATCTGGTCCTACTTCTGTATGTTCTTGCCTCCAATATCCACAGCTATCAGAGCTGGTGCGTTTTCTTTTGTCAAAGCTCTCGATGGCCTTTTATATATTCCATAGACACAGAGTCTGCTTAGGTGATCATGTGGATTTATTCTGCAGCTTGTACAGCTGATGGGAAAGCTTTGGGTCTTCTTTCTCAGCCACACTGCCCCTGGGTTCAATTGTGGTTTTATTTCCATCTCTACAAGTGGGTTGTCTACTGGGGTTTGCTCCTGAGGCTGCCCTGGAGGACTTGGGTTTGCCCCTGTGAGGGCCAGGGGTGGAGGTGGTGCAGCTGCTTGGGCCACAGGGGTTCTGGCAGCACCAGGTACTCAGGGGGGTTGGTGGCTAGGGCAGCAGGAAATATAGTGCTCTAGAAGGTATGGCAACCAGTATTGTCCAGTACGCTCCAGTATTCTTGCCTGAAGAACCTCCGTCCCTGACAGAGAAGCCTGGCAGGCCACAGTCCACAGAGTCGCAAAGTCATACACAACCAAAGAGACCCTGCATGCATAGATGCAAGAGTTTTTTGCCTATGGCAACAAAAAATGTGTTGCCACCAGTGAGATTCGAGGTGAAGGCAGCGCAGCTGCTTGGCTTGAGAGGACCCTGGCGGCACCAAGCGTTCAGGGACATGGACTGCCTCTGCCGCAGGAGTCACGGCCCTATCAGAGTGTGTTTTTGAGTGTCCTGTAGCTGACGATCAGAAGGCCTCTTTGGCCAGTCTTCACCCGTTCAGGCACTTAGGGAGCTACCTTGCCTGGGGTCCTTCTCTGTTGTTCGGTAGGTCAGGCACATAGAGGGGTCCCCTGACTGGGGTCCTACTCTGTAGATCCGAGCATCAGGCATTTGATGGGCCAACCTCTCTAGTGTTCAGCTGCCGATGCTGGTGTGTGGGGAGAGAGAAGCTATGGTGATGGCTCCACCCCCTACACATGACTCAGCAGTATCACCTTGCTTCCATGGCTGCCTGGCTTTCCTCCACTGGCATTTCCCACCACAGTCTCCTCCCTCACATCCCCTCAATCCATCTCTCCACAGTCAATAGCAGCCCTCACCCTGGGATCACTCCACAATTCCTTAATTCCAGCTCCCAGCTGCTGTATCTTCCAGGAGACCAGCATTCCTGTCTGGGGTATGTATGGCTGCTATGAGGACTGTCTAATTCTCATTCCATTTAGGCTGCCACAGATCAGCTGTGTAACTCTCAGCCTTAAATGTTTCTCCTCTGACCCAGACAGTTGCCCTGATGCGGGGATCAGTCCCTGCTTCAGTTCCCCCACCTGCCGAGGGCAGGTCCAGTCCTACTAACACTCCTGTTTCTCCCCCTAGTTCCTTCATCCTACTGAGTTTTGCATGGTTTATACATTCTTTTCCAGTGTTCAGGTACTCCTGTCTACTCTCAGCTGGTATTCTGCAAGCACTTCTGTGTCTGAAGGTATATTCCTGATGTATCCATGGAGAGAGATGTACTCCATGTCCACCTACTCCTCTGCCATCTTGTTCTCTTGATTAACTTTTAAAACATTCTAACAGTACTCAAATGAGTTAGAATTACTCTGGTGACATGCATTTCCAGTACTGGTTTTCAACTTTGGGGGTAATAACTTCAGGATAGCCTCAGCCCTATGTTCCCAGGACTGATATTCACCTTCCAAATGATTTATCAGATAATACTCTTACACAAATGTAAGTTCTACCCGAAAGGAATTCTAATGTATTATGATAAATATGCATATATATATATGTTAAAGTATATCTATGTGTGAATACACATATATTCACTCATTTACATATACACACATATTGTGTATGTATATATGTGTATGTGTGTATATACATATATATATACATTTTTCTTTACAAAGTTGCTATATGGAATATCATAGGATATATCAAATCTGAAGTCATGGTTAAATCGTTGGTAAAAACAAAAAAGTCTATGTTTTAAGTAGACTTTTTCAGGTTCACGGCAAAATTAAACAGAAAGCATAGAGTTCTTATACAAACCCCTACCTTCCTTCACAAGTCACCTCCCCCACCATCAGCACCCTATACCAAAGTGGTAAATTTGTACCAATCCACAAACCTATATTAATCTTATCCAGATATTTTCACTGTAAGCATCTTTGCTGTAGACATCTTTGTCCAAGCATTTTTGCCTAAAGCATTTTCACTTCTTAACTAATTGACTATAAGGCAATTTTGCCATATCACCAGCCCAGGTGGGATGCATGAAACAAGTGCTCGGGCCTGGTGCACTGGGAAGACTCAGAGGAATCGGGTGGAGAGGGAGGTGGGAGGGGGGATCGGGATGGCGAACACAGTACTCCATGGCTGATTCATGTCAATGTATGACAAAACCCTCCCCCCAAAAAAAATCTTTATTGGTAGTTGGAAAAAAAAAAAAGATAAAATAATGAAAAATAAAAGAGGGACATTAAAAGAACATAATGAAACATGAGAAATGAATACAAAATTAAAGACTTGATTGAAAAATGCACAATATTTGAATACATCTAAAACATGCATAGACTCATGATAATACTACACAAGCATCTGGATTTATTCTGAGGGTTGTACCTAAGCACTTCTCTTTGAAGTCTTTTGTTCCTAGCATTATTCCTTTTTTTTTTTTTTCTGCTTGTTACTTTGTCTCCTCATTCAGCATCATGCTTTTTTTTTTTTTTTTTTGCTAAAATGTCTTCCTTCATTAAGGGAGATATCAGTTTCTAATTACTAGGATGCTTATTTGTAACTGAGCTTTGCCTTGCATTGTGAAAGCCATTTACACTGTTGTTTATTCTTGGCACCTTTTCACCTGTCTATTAGTAGACATTCCAAAGTATTTGTTAAGTGAAAGACGCTCAGTTGTGTCCGACTATTTGTGACCCCCTGGACTACACAGTCCATGGAATTCTCTAGGCCAGAATACTGGAATGGGTAGCCTTTCCCTTCTTCAGGGGATCTTCCCAACCCAGAGATCAAACTCAGGTCTCCCGCACTGCAGGCAGATTCTTTACCAGCTGAGCCACAAGGGAAGCCCAAGAATACTGGAGTGAGTAGCCTACCATTCTCCAGCAGATCTTCCTGACCCAGGAATCAAACTGGAGTATCCTGCATTGCAGGCGGATTCTTTACCAACAGAGCTATCAGGGCCAAAAAGCTTCAGGGTTTCCTGGTAGCTCAGTGGGTAAAGAATCTGCCTTCAATGCATTAGATGCAGGAGATGCAGGTTTGATCCCTGGGTCAGGAAAATCCCCTGGAGAAGGAAATGGCAATCCACTCCAGTATTCTTCCTGGGAAATCCCATGGATAGGAGCCTAGCAGGCTGCAGTCCATAGGATCATAAACAGTCAGACACGACTGAAGCAACAGAGCCAAAAGCTTCATTCGGGTTTTTCTTTAACATGGGAAACATCCAAACAAACGTTTTGGTCAACTCAGTACCATAGGATATGTCAATTCTATGCCTTCAAACACAAAATAGTGTGTTTCAAAAGAAGGAACCAAGTCTTGGGGGCAAATCATAACCATCAATAAATTCATCCAATAGAAGAAATGCTAACACTGTAATGCATTTAATTTTTGCATTAAATTCAGCTTCTGTTTCATAGAGCAACTTTTCTCTGATATCAGTGATTCTCTGTGTCTGTGTATGTGTTTGCCATATAAAACAAATAGCCAGTTATAGTTGTATTTGCGTATATATTAGAAAAATCATGTGATTCCCTGGCTGTCCAAGCTCTGTGCTTTCACTGCCAAAGGCATGATTCAATCTCTGGCTGGGGAACTAAGATTCCCAAAGTCATTTGATGTGACCAAAAGAAAAAAGCACTGATACTTCCTTTCTGAAATTTTATCATTAAAGATTCAAGATCTAATGTTGAACTTAAGTTATTAATATTTATGATACAAAAATCTGCTGTAAGTCCCTTCAGATTTCCCCATAATTAAAACAGACAAGAAATGCTGCTCTTTCTCATCAATCTATGTTACATATGTAAGTGGTAGAATATTATCTGGATTACTATTACATGTTCCATCACACTCCTAGTCCTTGTATTTCATCAAACCATCTAAACCAGATTCTGTACCAAGAATCAAAATTTCATTTACATGTTCTCCACTACTGAATAGAAAAAAAAAAAGTTGCACCATTTTAAAGAATATACACTCATCAGGAATCATGTAACCACTACTTTATAGGGCATATATGGGACTTGATTCTTTTTTTGCCCCCTATTTCTAACTTGCATGATAAATTTGGTCAAGACACCATTAGAGAACTAATTGTTATATCTACATTAGCTAAAAACTCAATAATTAATGCTCTGGAAGACTGTTGTGAATTACTAGCCTCCTCTTTTACATTTACTATACCTTGGTAAACTTTTGGTTTTGATAAGTGAAATAACTGTGTTTCCTGAAGGATTTGTAAATCATATGTTATCATTTGCTAGTATAGTATACAATCTTGCTTTACGCTCTCTTAATTGACACTTCCGGTAAGTTTTATCACAATATTTTCTATGAAGTCAACATATGGAGTTATTATTATCCAGTTTTCAGACCACCTTGTCTACTTGTCATTGTATAGAACATTATGAAGGCTAAGATCTATGTAAAATATAAACAGGAGTATTGTGACAATGGAGAAATAAAGTCAAACTGTCAACCAGTTGAAACCTCACTGTCAAAATTGACTGTCAACCAGTTATTTTACCTTTTAGTACAAAAGTGACTTTCAGGCAATTAGTTATGCAGTGAAAATGTTTGCAGTGAAATGCTTGCAGCAAAGATGTCTATGGCAGAGATGCTTACAGCAAAAGTACCTAGTACCTTTGTTAACACATCATTCCCACTTAAATTCCATAACTTACACTAGGGTTCACCCTTGATGTTGTGTATAGGCTTTCATCAGTGTGTGTACATATATTCCTTGACCTACTAGGGAATTAAGTCCAGATTAAAAAAAAAATGAGAGAGAAAGAGTACATGAGAACATGACATTTAAGTAAGGATGTTTGAAAAGCAGTAAGGATAACGTTGGAAATACATTGTAGGATAAAATTATCATGACTAGTGAATGTCAAGTGGAACATTTTCATGGATGATGGGAAAATGTGGGTTGTCAATTTAATTGCTCTGAGCTACATACGGTACCTTACACATGTTCAGAAGGGCAGAGAAAGCAAGAATAATAAATTAACTTATATTTACTTTATTTCCCTAATGAGCACTTCATTTCCATTTCTCCTGATTCATTTTGTGAAGAAGCATTTTGCTATCTCCACTCAGTTCATTTCAGTCACTCAGTTGTGTCTGATTCTTTGCGACCCCATGGACAGCAGCCCACCAGGCTTCCCTGTCCATCACCAATTCCCAGAGCTTACTCAAACTTATGTCCATTGAGCATGATGCCATCCAAGCATCTCATCCTCTGTCATCCCCTTCTCCTCCTGTCTTCCATCTTTCCCAGCATCAGGGTCTTTTCCAATGAGTCGGTTCTTCACATCAGGTCATCACATTATTAAAAACAAGGCTTCCCTTGTGGCTCAGCTGGTAAAGAATCCACCTGCAATGCAGGAAACCTGGGTTCGATCCCTGGGTTGGGAAGATCCCCTGGAGAAAGGAAAGGCTACCCACTCCGGTATTTTGGCCTAGAGAATTCCATGGACTGAATAGGCCATGGGATGCAAAGAGTTGGACATAACTGAGTGACTTTCATCATTCATCACTGTTCTCATATGTCTTTGGCTTTGTCTTAAAATCAGACTTGTTTACTCATACTAAACCCTTTATGGGATTTATCAATGTTCAAGACATTAAATATAATTTAATCTTCTGTATATTGGGTATTTTCCTCAACTGTAGTCTGTTATTTTATTAGGGATTTTAATAGAAATATGAAACTGTACTTAGGCTGTATTTGGTATCTACTTCTATTATATTCTCCATATTCAATATGTTTTTGTCAGATTCCACAATCTAAAATACTCTCTGCAGGTAATTCTTAATACTAAGAAAACTTCCCAAGAAATTTAATCAGCAAATAGACTATGTCTAGAAAAGTAAGTAATTTTTTAAATGAATAAATCATAAACATTATACTTGACATTGCTCCATTTATACATATAACACATTAATTTTTTTATCTTATACTGAGACACAATATGTTATGGTGCTTTTAACTTTTATAGATTTCAGAATTTATATCTGAAATATTATTTAAATAATCTGTATTTCAAAAGTTTAATTATAAAAATATTCCTAGACTTGTCAATAATCTTTGACTTAAGAAACTTTGCAAAATAAATACCTTAGTTTCCACATTTGCATTTTTTATATTATTTAAGTAAATCCAAAGAAAATAAAACATAATTTTTAAAAATTTTGCAGTTTTCTGTTGGGAGGGTATAAAATGTTCTAAATCCAAACTAAATCCTGGTACTTTGTTCAGAGTGCACTTTTTATTTATCTAAGAATATAATATTGGTTATCAAATTGTGCTTGCAGAGATAAAGCTATCTTTATTAAATATCAAAGTATTAAAAATGGCTGATTGCTTTCTGGGCAATTGCATTATTTTCTCTGGGACTTCAAAAATTGTCTTGAGATTGGAGTGTGTCTCTGTTGAACAATAACTACAGATAGCAATGTTTTCATTTATTGCTGAAATAGAACATTCTTACATTTCATTGTTTGGTTATTACATGAGGAAAAACACATCTTTTCTCCTCAACTGCAGCTTTCCTTTCATGCTTAAATAATAAACTTTATTTAGACTTAATCTTATAAACCTTTCTGTAGGGATATGACTATTCCAACCATAAATGTGCTGCAGTCAAGTAAATAGTTTCAATTCTTTCAGGTTTAAAATATTTATTAATTGATTAATGTGTTCTGTGATGCTAATTAATAAAATTTTAAAGTATCCTTAAGGAGAATTCTGTAGCAGAGATAACAGAAAACCATAGCAAATGAAACAAATACTATCATACAGGTATGCACATTTAATATGGAACTATTTGGAGGGTTCACTTAAGTCTATTTGTTAGCAAGAGCTATAAAATAGAAACGCTTTACTAAGCTTTAGGTAGAAAAATAGCAAAAGTGTTTGCCAGTGCTTCTCATGAGTGCAGAAAACCAGGAAGCTTTGCTGATGTGTTCATAGAGCTCAGTATCCCAAGACATGAAGAGATGGAAAAGAGAAAACAATCTGGAGAAGTAAATGGAGAAAATCCAGTACTATAAATTTCTCTAAAACATTCTTCAAGTTTACCTTACACATTTGTGAATGTATTTTCTTCCATATAAAATTTAGAGTTACTGTATCCAAGTTTTCTCAAAATTTGTGCCAGCTTTTTTTTTATTAGAATTGCATTTAATTTACAGTTTAGTTTGGATAAATCTAAAGTTTATATTAAGTTGAACCATCTATGAACATGGTATATCTTGTTATACATTTGATTCTACCTTTTTGTTATTAATTTTTCTAATTGGGTCAATATGAATCCCTGTATTCATCCACTATAAAATCTTATGTAATATTTTATATTTTGTATGGTCTTCATACACCTATATTTTCCTTAGCTGCTGTTTCCTTGGATTTATTCTCCATCTTTCTGTAGTAGGTATAACTTCCTTTTAAAGTTGATGCAGGTCCTCAGCCCAAAGATCAACCAGTTCACATTTCCTTTACTCTCTCAGCAAGGACTGCTACATCAAGGAAACCTTCCAGAGGCTTCAGTGCAGACTCTACACTTCTACTGGAGGGGGCATGAGTTCAGTCTGTAGTTGGGGGACTAAGATCTTGTTTGTTGTATGGCCAAAAAAAAAGAAAGAAAGAAAACTTTCCAGAACTGGTATGTTTCAAGAGTCACTTTTGCTGGATATTTTCTCAGCTAATTTTCTACATGTTCACAGATCTGTAGTGTCCAACAGGTAAAATGCTTGCCTTCACATATAATTAACAAGTCTCTTTCCCATCTGGGTTTCATAACTGACATAGTTTTAATACCTAATATCCTAATGTAATATCTGGAACTAATGTTTCCTGCTCACTCATGTTGGAAGACCTCTTGTACTCTTGTCCTCAAGGCAACTCTCTACTACACACACATTGAGAGCAAGCTGCTCTTTGTATCCTCAACTTTTCTTAAATTCTGCATAAAAGTGTAGGATATGTAAATTTCTTGCTTCAGAATAATATCTAGCATGGTGTTTTCATGGGAAATGAGGAAGGGAGGCACTAAATCCATACTAGTTTGTCTAGTAAATATTTATGTTTCTTGAGGAGGCTGTGTTCTAAAATAAGGGAAAACATTGCACTTCACAAGCCATTCTTTGAGCAAACTATCAAAGTAGGCTTAGTTTGCCTGAAAGTGCAGATGAAAAAAAATACAAAAGCAAAGTGGAGGAAAAACTCATCAGAAGGGTGTTCCAGAAACAGTGATTTGGGTAATATGAGTCTAATTATGCACCACCTCTTCCAGATCTGTCTCCAGACTCTCCACAAATAAACATATGCATATACCAAAGCGCTAATGAGATAGTGAGCTTGCATCTCAGGAGAGTACTTCAAGTTTAACCTACTTGACATGGTAATGGGATCAAGCTTACGTTCTTAACTGAATGCACTTTCACTTTGCAATAATTAGCCTTTCATATATTCCAGTAAACTTAAAAAGCTTCAGTAAAGATATCTCAAATACTCATATAAGTAGAGTGTTCTTTTCATTGGATTTAATCAAGACTCTTGTATTTATAGATGCATTTGGCAAAGCATAGATTTTATTTTTGGACTTGTTTACCAGTGCTCTTTCTCCTAATATTTACTGTGTGATCTTGAGTAAGGCAGCACTGTTCTAATTGCAAGACGGTAATAATCTTACCTATAATGAGTTTCTCTATTGGAGATTCACTGGCATAGAGTTGACACTCAATCCATTGTGGCTTTTTTGTTGTTGTTTGTTGTTGTTGTTGTTGTTCTTTCTATACTGTTCTCCAGAGTTCTAACATAGCATGCTTCAATAAGATATAAAATATGTGCATAGCTGGTAGAAAGACACTTTCAAGATACAGTTTCGTTGATACATATCATTTCCACATGTACAAGAAAATAGTTTTAACCAAACAGTTGCAAAGGGCATGTGGGTGGTGCTTATCAGTGGCGGTTCATCTAGTAGAGGGGAGAATATGGTTTTTATAGCATGTCTAGTAGTGATTGCTGTAGCCCACCCAGATAATCTCCTTCACTGTTGTTTACCTGAGACAGTAGACTTTTTTCTGTCTCTCAGTATCCTGAATATTGCAAAAAAAAATCCCCCAGATTTTGCATTTTTGTTTTACTACCATGATTCAGAAATTCCATGTTTAGGGCTTCATTGGAGAGAGCTCAGTGTATTTCACCGGGTCAACCTTCTTGAAATCTCAAACTGATGGGCCCTGTGGACTCCCTGTCTTGAACAGAAACACCATTTGGCCAGTCACACACACAAAAATCTTCATATTTTTCCAAAGACAAAAACAATTATGAATAGGTGAATAATTTATTTCAAGTTTACCTTATTACCCCTTGCAAAACTCCTTAACATTTCATCACTATGATTACCAGGGGGTGGTGCTCTGGGCCTCTTTTCTTATAAAGGGGTATTTCTTTTAAATTTTTCTTTTAACTTTTCTCTCTGCTCCTTGTGTGTTCCCACCTAATTCTTTGCTGGTTTGCCATTCTAAGCATCCAGTTCAGTTCAGCTCAGTCACTCAGTCATGTCCAACTCTTTGCGACCCCATGGACTGCAGCATGCCAGGCCTCCCTGTCTATCACCAACTCCTGGAGTTTACCCAAACTCATGTCCATTGAGTCGGTGACGCCATCCAACCATCTCATCCTCTGTTGGCCCCTTCTCTTCCCTCCTTCAATCTTTCCCAGCATCAGGGTCTTTTCAAATGAGTCAGTTCTTTGCATGAGGTGGCCAAAGTATTGGAGTTCCAGCTTCAACATCAGTCCTTCCAATGAACACCCAGGACTGATCTCCTTTAGGATGGACTGGTTGGATCTCCTTGCAGTCCAAGGGACTCTCAAGAGTATTCTCCAACACCACAGTTCAAAAGCATCCATTCTTTGGCCCTCAGCTTTCTTTATAGTCCAACTCTCACATCCAATCATGACTACTGGAAAAACCATAACCTTGACTAGGTGGAACTTTGTTGACGAAGTAATGTCTCTGCTTTTTAATATGCTGTCTAGGTTGGTCATAACTTTCGTTCCAAGGAGTAAGCATCTTTTAATTTCATGACTGTAGTCACCATACTTCTTCTCAAATTGTGTTACTTGTAACAGAACCAGACAGATATAAGCTACATCAAAACATAATTATTTGACTTTCTGAGGGAAAATTATTGTCAGTGTTATATATGACAAAGTGATGTCTTTTTTTTAAGAAAGACTAAACCTATATTTAGTCATGGGAATACCAAATAGCAATATGCATATTTATGTGAAATATAAAAATCCTATTTTATTTGTTAAAAATATTTGATGGCACATATATTTTCCAAAAATAACAGGTGAAAAATTTTAAACTTTACTTAAGGGAGAAATGTCCATTCTGACCAGATCTTCTTTGATGTATTCCATCTTACTCTTAGGAGAGCTTGTTTGGGCCTGAATGTTTCCTTCTCTATTATTATTAAATGTATGCTTTTATTACTACTATTAACATTTTTATTACTGCTACTACAGAGTTGTACTAAAAACTACAAGCATTCTCTAGTTTAATTTTCCCAGTAATGCTTAATAAGTATATTTATTATTATTTACATTTACTAGAAAACAAAAATAAAACTTAGGAAGGTAATGTAACTCAAAGTATCGGAGTTTATAACTTTACACTACTTTTTAAAGTAGAAAAATGAATATTAGTCATTAAAAAGAATACATTTGAATCAGTTCTAATGAGATGGATAAAACTGGAGCCCATTATACACAGTGAAGTAAGCCAGAAAGATAAACACCAATACAGCATACTAACACATATATATGGAATTTAGAAAGATGGTAACAATAATCCTATATGCAAAACAGAAAAAGAGACACAGATGTATGGAACAGACTTTTGGACTCTATGGGAGAAGGCGAGGGTGGAATGATCTGAGAGAACAGCATTGAAACATGTATATTATCAAGGGTGAAACAGATCACCAGCCCAGGTTGGATGCATGAGACAAGTGCTCGGGGCTGGTGCACTGGGAAGACCCAGAGGGATCGGGTGGAGAGGGAGGTGGGAGGGGGGATCAGGATGGGGAACACATGTAAATCCATGGCTGATTCATGTCAATGTATAGCAAAAACCACTACAATATTGTAAAGTAATTAGCCTCCAACTAATAAAAATAAATGGGGAAAAAAATTTTAAAATTTTAAAAAATTAAAAAAAAAAAAGAAAGTAGGCTTTAGGATCAAGCCAAGTATCTTAATCAATAAAAATGGGGTAATAATACTCTACCTCTTATTAATGATTTTAAAAATGGAAAAAAGTATGTAAAGCATCTAGGACACTGCTTGTAATATAAACTACTGAGGTAATTTGTTAGCTTTCCTTCTTCCAATAAAACAGTAACAAACTTAAAAAAAATAAGCCACAAGTATGTAATATAAAGCATACGGAATATGGTCAGTAATACTGTAATAACTCTGTATGGGGACAGATGTTACTAGACTTATCATGGTGATCATTTCATAATGTATGCAAAAGCCAAATCACTTATGCAGTACATCTAAAACTGACATAATATTACCCACCAACTATATTTCAATCAGTCAGTGTTACTCACATATAAAAAATAAAAATAAATAATATGAAACGAAAAAAAAAAATAAAGTAGAAAAATGAGGAATCAAATAGAAGTCTCTAGGATTCTAAAACATAATTTATTAAGAGTTATATTAGATACGTAGTTGCTATATAACACGAAGAGCTCAACCTGATGCTCTGTGACAATTTGGGGGGGTGGGGGCAGGGATGGGGTGGGAGGCAGAAGGGAGGCTCAAGAAAGAGGGGACAAATGCATACCTACGGCAGATTCATGTTGATATATGGCAGAAACCAACACAACACTGTAAAGAAATTATCCTCCAACTAATAATAAATAATTTAAAAATTTTTAAAGAGTAACATTAGGGTATAACATTGTTATCAACTATACTTCAACAAAAATTTTAAAAGAGTTCCATTACACTATCTCTCAGTACCTTTTCACGAGCCTTAACTATTAAATTAGACAGTTTAAAATTAGTTTATTTTACAGTCATAAGTTAGACAGGCCTCTCCTCACAAATTCCATTTTTTACATGAAAAAGATATTTTAGAAATATCTGTCTTTAAATTTGCACATTAAGAGAGTTGTTCTGAAGTCTCTCAGGTGTTTCAATTGAAATATGACAACAAAAATGAAACGAAAAGTATGACAAAAATTCCTCAGCAACACTATGTTCTGAACTTTAAACGATAAAATGACAATTAATAAATTAATATTTAATTCCAACTAGCATTCTAAATTATATATTGCATCTTTTTTTAAAAAGTAGTTTCTTCACCAGTGTTTAGTACAAAAAATTTTTTTAGTTGTTGCTTTCTAGAGATAAGAACTGATCAGCTGTATTAAATACCATAGAAAGATCAGTTAGGATGAGACTGACTATCAAGACATGGGACAATTTCAACAGGGTCATGATAGCTGATTCCAGATTGGTGAGTGACTAGAACTGAGAAAGTGGTGACAATTAGTGTCTATGATTATTTGATACTGAAGGAAGAAGGGAGGTGATGTGTAATATCTTATGGTCACGGGCAAGTGATTGTAACATCAGGGAAGGCTTGATTGTGCTCGTAAGCAAGGAGGACATTCCCTAGAAGCAATCAGAACCCAGATACATGGAGAAAAACACAGGAGCAGCAAAGAAGCATCTAGAAGGGATCCCAGAGAGGGAAACTGGGTATAGTTTAGAAGCATAATGAAAGAAATATAAAGAGGCATTCCTCACCTCCACCTTGAAAGCAGAAGAAAAATCAGCTTGTGAGTATTGAAAGAAGTCCAAACTGAGAAACCACCAGTGAAACAGACACATGCATAAGCTTACATGTAATTAATCGCAATCACTTTACACGTGAACACTTTACAGTGTTTTACAAGGTTCACTGGATCCTTACAATACCCCTTTGAGGTGGGTAGGGCAGAAACAATTACTGTCCCTCTAACTGTTGAGAAACTAAGGTATTATTGGGCTTCCTAGGTGGCACTAGAGGTAAACAACTCGCCTGCCAATGCAGGAGACATTAGAGATGTGGGTTCAATTCCTGGGTCAGGAAGGTCCCCTGGAGGATCCCACTCCAGTATTTTCTCCTGGAGAATTCCGTGGATAGAAGAGCCTATGGTCCATAGGGTTGCAAAGATCTGGACATGAAGGAAGCCACTTAGCATGGATGCAAGGAACCGCCTAAAGAACATAGATGCTGAAGTAGAATAATATTCCCAGTTTAGGTAAAACTCCTGGTTCCGTGTCGAACACAATATACCCCTAACTTGCATGCCCCATTAGGGACATACTGACACTAGACCAAGTCACAGCAAGATGTATGTCCTACTTAGGCAAAGTCCTTAATGTTCTCTGAATGGTTCACGAAAGTCACTTCCATAATAGATGGCATTTCAGCTTTCTCTCTGGCCACATAAATGAATAAGGTGTGATAATGACTTTCTCATTATTTTAGGAACATATTTGCATTTGTAATGATAAAGCTCCTACCAGGCACCAAAACCGTAGAGACAACTGTCTGAATTAATTATATTTGTTTGGCTGATTAGATAAAAAATGCAAACATAAACCACACATTAAACTACTTTAAGATTATTTAATCCTTCACCTGAAAGGGAAATGGGCCTCTGAAGTTGTTCTTTCAATCTCAGAAAATAGATCATTAAATCAAGCAGCTGAAAAAGTCCTTTAAAAATTATGCTCCCTTCCCCCACTAAAATTCTTGCATTTTCTCAAGTGCCTGAAATAAGCATATCAATCTACATAATATCAGGTTTTGTTTACTAATTTGCAGTTACCCTAGATTAGCCTGCTCAGTTTTCATGAGCCATGAAAATTCCCACGCCTCTACGGGAAGTGATGGCTTTAACAGGGTCCATTTAGTAGAGAGCAACTTTGAAGTGGGGATAAGTGCAGCTAAAAATCATCCCCCTGAAGTTCTCAAAGTATACAATTAGCCTTGCAAATATGTTCTGAGCACACCAACTCTTTAATGACCCCTGAGTCCTTAGTAAACAGGGTAGTACCACCAACCTCCTCCTTTATGCACCAGTTGCCAGGTCATCTTCAGTTTCCTAAGTACCAGAAAGAAGTCCAAAAATGACCAATACCTTGTCACTGCTTGGAAACTTTTGCATAAGTTGACTTGCTTATCAATGAAGAACAACTCCCAGAGTGGGAGCAGTGGTCCAAAGCCTTATCATGTCTCCTTTACAACACCTCTGGTACTTGGCTGGCAGTCCAGTGGCTAAGACTCCATGCTCCCACTGCAGGAGGCATGGTTTAATCCCTTGTTGGGGAACAAAGATCCCAAATGCCGCAGGACATGGCCAAAAAAATCACAGTATCTTCCATTCCCTCACCCACCATACTTTATTCTAAAGTAAAAGTCAAATTTATCTTTTTCCTGCTTAAAACCTTTCAAGGGCTTCTGTCACCTATAGGATAAGAATCCAGACTTCTCAATACAGCTCCAATCCAGCTCCCAACTCCATCCACTATTTTCTCCTCTTATCTAGCATTAAAAAATCATTACCAATCTATCTATTGAACATCACATTGGATTTCTATACAGGTGCCATTTTCCATGTTTATAGTACCATAGATACAAATTTCATACCAGTTCTTAAAATATGTAATGATCACTTTCCACTGGGCTTAAAGTCATTAAATCTTCCAAGACTGGAGTGGGTGAGGGAGGAGGGAGTGGTGTATGTGCATGTGTGCATATTTTCTTGGGATATATTTGAACATTAATTAGCAATAAATTAAATTCTGAGTAACATTTTTTTGAGAAAAAAAGGGAAGGCTCTAATTGGGGCCTTCCCTTTTAACTAAAAAAAATGTTACTCAGAATTCAATTATTATTAACTAATTAAATGATTAATAAGGATATACCATTTTAAGAAAGTGAAAGAGTCAGCACCATTGCTAAGAAATTCCCCTCTGTAGACCAACACAGGTCATACTAGGCTCTACTGCAGAAGTGGTTCAGCGATAACAAGAGTAGGATAGGGTAAAAAGTCAGAATAAGGTCAGTCTCAGTTACTGTAGTTAGTAGAAAGAGTGATATGACATCCACAACTACCTCATTTATAGAGTCATAAACCTGGTTAACAGAATATGGTGTCCCTAGGGGCAACATAGATGGCAACCATCATGGCTGTATAATAGAAATATATCTTTACCAAAAAAATAAAAAAGTCAAGGAAAGGAGGATGAAACAGGAAATGGCTGCTGCTCCAATAGAAATTCATGATTCTTTTCCCAGTTTCTCCAGCTGAACCAGTTTTTGTAACTGGGATTAACTGAAAAGAAAAAAAAAAAATATATATATATATATATGAGAGGAAGTGTCCTACAGTAAGACTGTATGATGATAATTCAGCATGCCATCCCCCAAAGAAATCTGCTGCCATTTTCCTAAGTAATTATCCACTAGGAAAAGGTAAATAATTGAATAATTTGAGGATTGTTGAATATAGGGTACAAAACAATATTGATATGTGGCTACCTGAAGCAGCATCATGTCTTATCAGTTTGATGTGGGCATATGAGGACCACGCAACAGATGGAGTCCTAGCCAAGGAAGGACTGGTTAAGTGGGTATAGTGGGTCCATGTACCCATTTGATGGATATTTCTCTGATTCTTGAGTGTATAATTAGAATAGATATCACTTGTCATTAGCACAACAACCACACTGCTTCCTTGAATGGTGTGTTGAGAGCTATCATCATAGTGGGGAAGGCCAATTAGAAGCCTCTAAAATTGCCTCCCCTTCTCAATGGGGAATGAAGATTGAAACAGTATAATATGCTAGGGGAAAAGACAGAAATTCAGGTTACCATTAAGAACCTAACAGATGAAGGAGATGTGCATTTTGTTGTATCTCTATTTAAATCACTAGCCTGGCCTCTTCACATCATTGGGAGATGACAGTGGACTAATACAATATATTGGTCATGCCATGATAATCAGACCAAAGAGCAAGAAATGGTGAACATATTGGAGGCTTTATTATAATATATACATACTAGTTGGTATTACTGGAGAAGGAAATGGCAACCCACTAAGCCCTGTGATGATTCACATTCTTTAAAAAATTAGGTATGCTACGATCTGGAGCATACCTGGACATACTCTCCAAAATAAAAATATTGCATCTTGCTTCTCCCATCATGAATAAGGAAGCCCAGTGTTTAAAAACCTTTTAAGTTTTACTATATAGCTTATCTCATATCTGAGAAAACTGCTTCAAGCCATGTACTGGGTCCAGGAAAGGCTAATAGATTTGAGTTGGGTCTAGAGCAGGAAAAAGCTCTTCAGCAGGTTAAGGTTATAACTCTGTACCTTGGACTGTTTCTTCTCTCAGGCCTTATGTTATTACAGACATCAGTGCTGAAAGATAAAGATGCTAAAAGGAACCTACAGGATAGACCCATTGAGAGAATCACAATACAGACTCCTAGGGTTCTGAGGCAAATTTATCCCATTTGTAGTACAAAAGGATAGACTTTTTGAAAACCAACTGTAAATATTCATTCTACTGGCTATGGGAAGAGACAGAACACCAGATCACACATCAGTTACCATAAAACTAGAAGTATCCATCATATGCTGGGTATGTCATATCTACCAAGGAGACTTGTCCAGCAGCAAGTCATCATAGGATAGAAGCAGTAATCTGAGGTAAACAGCAAGAAGGACCAAGGCACAAATGAGTGATACACACACACACAGAAGCAGACAGTCTAGGTCCCATCCCCCTATGACACATCCTCCATCATTGCAATAACTCCCTAAATTCATACTATGCCCATGTAGGATATGCCTTATGAATGACTGATGAATGTCCACTCACTGCTTAGGTAATTTAATATAAGGCAAAAATGGATGACTGCTGCCCTATGTATAGTCCTAGGGAAACCTCAAGAGTGTTGAGAGGTATCCTCCCAAGGGCTGGAAATTTGTGTGAAGTAACTGATGATTCACTTTGTATGAATTCAGAGGTAGTCTGGGATTATAATGGGCTTCCCCAGTGGCTTAGCTGGTAAAGAATCCCTCTGCCAATGCAGGAGATGTAAGAGACACGGGTTCGATCCCTCGGTCGGGAAGATTCTCTGGAGAAGAAAATGGCAATCCACTCCAGTAATCTTGCCTGGAAAATTCCATGGACAAAAGAGCCTGGTGGGCTTCAGTCCATGGAGTCACAGAGTCAGACATGATTGACCATGCATGAATACGTATAATGGGATTAGAATACATACAGACTTGTGCTGTGGTGAATAACTTGGAATACTGGTCAGAAGTCTGGAAGGAAAAAAAATAGGAAGAGACCGAAGAGGATTAGTATAGAGGGATGGAACTAGAATTCATTTTATGCTATGAATGAGCAGAAAACAAGCTACTGTGGTATTATATGTTATTATCTATCAGAGCACCCACTACAAAGAGACCTTAGTATGCATGATAGTTCACTGTTATTATATTGGGTTGACAAAAAAGTTCAGTTGGATTTCTCCAAACCATCTTATGGAAAAACTTGAATAACTTCTTGGCCAACCCAATATATTTTATGGGTTTTTGGCAAATGATAGATATCCATCATTATGGTAGCATACAGAGTATTTTAACCACCTTAAAAATACTTTGTTTTATCTTCATCTTCCACTTCCACCCCTTCAAGCGCTGGCCACCCTTTTAACGTCTCCATAGTTTTGCCTTTTCCATAATGTCATACTGTTAGACTCATCAAGTATTTAGCCTTTTCAGACTGGCTTCTTTCAGTCAGTAAAATGTATTTAAGGTTTTTCCATGTCTTTTCAAGACTTGGTAGCTCATTTCTTTTCAGTGCTGAATGGTTAGCTTTTCACTGTCTGGATTATCAGAGTTTAATATTCCCTGTCTGATAATTCTAGCACTCCTGTCATGCCTTGCTCTAGTTCTTGCTCTATCTCTTCAAATTGTGGGGGTTTTGTTGTTGTTGTTGTTTGCCTTATGGTATGCCTTCTAATTTTTTTTTCCTGATAGCTGGTCATAAAGTACCAAGTAAATGGGATTGCTGTAAATAGTCCTTTAGTAACATAATAGTGAGGTATGGGGAAGGGAAGGGTTATATACTCCTATGATTAGGTCTTAGTCTTTAAGTCAGATTATCCCTCTGGAAAATGAACTTCACGAGTTTTGTTTTTCTTTTTTTTCCCCTCCCCTTAGGGAGAAAGGATGGCTAGAGTAGGCTGGAGTCAGTATTTTTTTCCCTTCTCCCAGGTCATTTAGGCTTTGATAATACCTAACATCAGGTTCTGGTTAACCAGTTTCCCCTCAGGGTAGGCCTTGATAAAAATAGAGAACAGTGGTGTATTTCAAAATGGTTCCTTTCCCCTTTCTTGCTGCCAGAAGCCCAAGGGGATTTCTCTCTGATATTTAGTAGGGGAATCTGTTTGAGTTCCTGGATGAATAGCTCACAGTATTGTAGGGCCTCCCCTATGAGAGAGTCCCCCTGGAGCTTTTATCTCTCAGACTTGTCTGAGCCTCCAGCAATTCATCAATTATAGTTCAGGGTTTCCTACCAGGCTCTGATTCCTGTAGCAGTTTTCACTGTTGGCTCTCTGCTCTATAAACTGGGAATCCCTGTATTTTCCTGTCTCTTCAATCTTGGGGCCTGCGGTTTACCTCATGTCTTCTTCTCCCTTATAGACCCAAGGAGAGTTGTTGTTTCTTTTAGTCTGTTTAGCTTTCTACTTGTTGGGATGGCATGGCAACTACGAAGTCCTTTGCATGCAAGACTGGAAGACTTGCAACAATAAAAGGGGCAACAGTTCATTTTGGTACATATTTTAGATATGAGTTTAACCTTTCTGCTTTAAGGACTGCAGTCAATACCACTAACTGAGGAGCATATAAAGTGTCTGATCCACTGACATATCCTTTGATATATAATTGAGTCAAAAAGGATCCACTTTACAGTAAAAGAGGTAAGAGAGTGAACATATGACCATTATTAGATCCATGGCTCATTTTTCATACTACATAGGCTGAAGCTGCTTTAGATAAGAGTGATGAAATGGTCCATGAAAGACTCAACAGAATGGCCAGCTCAGGAGTGATACTTTTATACAATTTCCCAGGTATCAGAGTATACGTTAAATCAGGGGTCCCTAAACTCCAGGATCTAATGCCTGGTGATCTGAGGTGAAGCTGATATAATAATAGTAGAAATAAAGTGCACAATAACTGTAATGGGCTTGAATCATCCTGAAACCATCACCTCTGCCCCTAGTACATGGAAAAGTTGTCTTCTACAACACAGGTCCCTGGTGCCACAAAAGGGTGGGCACCACTGCTTGAAATCGATAACCTTTAGAAATTGACGTGCATGTCCTCTTCCTCAAAAGCAAGAATGCACAAGTCTGGGAACTGAAGGGTGAAAGCATGAGTGGCCCCATTTACCAACAATTCCAGTGACCTACTGGGGGAATGGGCTCCGTAGTGTTAGATGTCCTTGCTTCCAAATTGAGCATGACTCTGCCAGGAGACACTGTAGGAGTCCTGATGGATGATAAGCTACCTGGAAACTTCTGGAGTCTTCTGTCAAGGAACCAGCAGGAAAGGCTAACTCTGATCATCAGGAGGCAGTAGGGTTGTTGTTACACAATGATAACAGAAACTACACTCAGGGTACCCACTTCAGTGTCTGAGTCCTCCCTTGACATAAAAATTATGATGTTAAGTAGACAAGTGCAGAGAGATCAGTCAGAGAAAGGGCACAGACCCCTCAAAAAGACAGTCTTCAGCTTTAACACAAGCTGCTACAATTCCAAGAACTGGCCTCAAGGAAATGGGAACAAACTGACCTTGGAACTGAAGATTAACTGTACAATCAAGATCATGCTGATAAGACCATGGAGATCAATTTCAAGATGACTGTCAGAGCTGACAGTGCTGTTTCGGCATGTAGCCCTCTCCCTCGGCCTATAAAAGCTCTTGCCCATGGATTGTTGGGGGTAGGAGGAAGTTGACCTTTGCACAAGTGTCCATCGTTCCTTCCCTCTGCCCCTGGGTTTCCCAGCATCAGAAATCAGAATGAAAGAAAGGAAGGAAAGAAGGGAGGAAAGAAGGAAGAGGGTCTTGGTCACAACAGCAGGTAAACTTCTACTACCTACAGAGATAATAACCAAGGGTAAGAAAAATAGAAAATAGATGATAGAGGAGAGAGATAAGTATCAATTGTGGTCATTAGATGAGTTGTAGCAGGACATCTATTCACCTCGAAAACTCCTCTAAACTTCCCTGGGAAGATAGGGCCATCAGAGTCCTAAATGAGTTGCTCCCAAAACTAGATTCTCTAAGAAGTGGATCTAAGTAACGCTAGGATGGATCATGGCAAATCTTAGTTCTCCTTTCCCATGTCAATTTAAATATTGTTTCCTAAATGAAACCATCACACACCACTCCATCTATACCCAGTCTACTGGAAATTTTATGTTAGATCCCTGGGTTTTTCATTCATAGTAGTTTTCATAGTCTGTAGGTATTTCTTGTTTATTTGTATTATCTGCCTCTTGCACTACACTGTAAGGTTCAAAATTATATACCAGGAATTAAGTTTGTAGTAACTATATGTGTATTTACATTGTATCCCAGCCTATGTTTTTTTTTTTTTTCCAATTAGTATTTAGAATTTTATATGTAAGATCATCATGAAAAGTGAAAGTGTTAGTCACTTAGTTGTGTCTGGCTCTTTGTAACCCCATGGACTGTAGCCCACCAGGCTCCTCTGGCCGTTGATTTCTCCAGGCAAAAACACTGGAGTGGGTTGTTGTTTCCTACTCCAGGGGATCTTCCTGAACCAGGGACTGAACCCAGGTCTCCTGCACTGCAGGCAGATTTTTTTACTGTCTGAGCCACCAGGGAAACCCATAGGCCATAATTAAATCCACCCTGCTCCCAGAAAAATTTATTGTTGGCAATACATCCTTCTTTGACTAATTCTTATACAAAATGGCTGTGAGAATGTGGCCCATAAAAGGATTTGATCTAATCTTTTCACATAAACCACATGGGTAAACACATCTCCTCCCCTTGTGTTGCTAATGCCATAACATACATGCTCTCCAGGCACACCACAAAAGAGATCTGAGGATATGGATCTCAGATGGTGACAAGTCCATCAGACTCTGATATTAACTTTTGTTTAGATCTATGATTGCTCCAGACCTGGAAACTTGCCACTCAGTATGACCTCTATCTATTCTTTTATTTTGTGGTTCCTTTGCCAAGGCAGATGATATTCATGCAATTCCTGGTTGGCTCCTGACCATTGCAAGATTACTTGATGTTCAAGTACATAATACAAAGTGGTGACTTAATATTGTACAAGAATATAAGGGTAAAGAAAATGCCTGTCCTGTTACTGTGTTGTTAAAACATCTTTCCAACATCTCCTTCAGCTGAAAACCAAAGTTAACTCTTGAAAATAAAATATTTCTTGGGCAAATAGTACAATGAATCATCTCGGGTTTACAAAGCTAGACGGTGTGTGTGTGTGTGTTGTGCACACACTGGGTAGTTGAATAAATCTCTTAGTCTGCTCCAGCATGACACTGTAGGACAGAGAGTAAGATCAAGAAATGGCGCAGAATCCTGTGCTAAAGATGAGATGGGAAGTCAAGCTGAACAACTAGAACAGGTGCTTCCATGGAAGCAGAACTAATGGAAGAGACAGACGAGAAACAAACAAACAAAAAAATGTAATAAGAACTTTCACTCAATTAGAGCACAAAGAGAAGCTTCTGGAATTAAAGAACTGAATGGAATTGAAGCTCTTCCACAGAACTGTAAATGCCCTAAGGGACAAAGGATAAACTGTTGCATTGTGTTTGTAAGCCCAGTTCTCAACACAGTATCTGACATAGGAAATACTCAGTAAATGAACTGAATGGCAATGATTTCTCGAGTGAAACCTGTAAGTAGCAGCCCCCAAGCCACAGAGGAACCTGAATAGAGCCTGCTCCTATTGCACCTGAAAAGAATCAGGCATATGGCTTTGAACAGCTTACTTTTACAATGACTCCTTCTTTTATAAGACACTTGGCCTTTTGTGAGTGGAGCTACAGCTGTCTCTGAAAATGGCAACATCTGATCCTAAGGCCTAGAATATAAAGCACTTGAAAATGTCACTCATTTAAGGTTACCCTCTGATGCTAAGAGCTTAGGGGAAAAAAAAATAGGCAGATCTGGTGAAGGAAAAGAGCAGTCAAACAACCATTTTTATGAATCATGAAGAACAGGAATATTTGCTTTATGCCAGAGACTTTTGGCGGGGGGAGAGTTCTAAATAGGTTGATCATTTTAGAAAATACATGGTCAGCTGAAGAACAACACTTATGATAGAATTGTTTATCTCTTTCTAAAAGAAATGTAACCAGGGGACTGTGTGATAGATGACTGTTTATGACTCTAAAACATGGTAGGACCAGAATCACTGAAGGTTGTATTAGAGGTGATTTCATAGATAGAAATATGATTAGGGTGATGATCCCTCATCAGACTATCTTGTAAGGTTCAAATTCCCACTCCATTCCTTTTTAATAATATAGCCTCATTTGTAAAATGGGATTGCCGTGGCACATACCTCACTGAGTTATTTGGTGAATTAATGCTGCATATAAAGCCTAGACAAATGATAAAAAAAATAATCATTCCAACCAAGTCAAAACTTCATTTTACTGATTAGCATCTTGAAGCCCATCCATTAGAACATTTCTGAAGCATCTTGAATGCTTTATGTGTCATATAACTGGGAAGGGGGAGAATAATGGTGGAAATAAGAGCATAACCTTTGCCTTGATTAGAATCATATAGTTTTGCGATAAAGCCTGATTACAAAGACTTAGAGATATCTACTCTGAATGGAAGGAAAAGCAAATAGCAAGGGATATCCAGAAGTAAATGCTTAATTCTGCCTGGAGTGGTCAGGAAGAATTTTCTGAGGCAGGAGGAATATGATCTGTGGCCTGATACGTGAGTAGGGATTTGCTTCATTATAATGATGGAGAGGAGATTCTGGCCAGAAAGAAAAGCCTGGCATAAAAGATGCACAGTCATCTCTCAGTATCCAATAGGGGAATGGTTCCAGGACGTGTAGATACCAAAATCTATGGATGCTCAAGTCCCTCATAGAAAATGACACAGTACAGTTGGCATTCTGTATGTGCAGGTCCTAAATCTGCAGGTACGGATTGCCAATGTGAAGACACATTCTGGCCCTCATTTTCGCAGATTGTGTGAGGATGCACCAGAAAGTTCTGCAGAGCTTCCTGTTCTGGGTCTTCTGTGCAAGGATGGAGTCCTTACATTCCGCTCACTAAGTATATTTAACTTTTCATACTGAAGTGATCTCAGATTATCAAAAGCAGTGCAGAAATAGTACCAAGCTTCTAAAAATACATTTCAGATACTTCTCTCAAATGTTAATGTATTATACATTCATAGTCAATATGAAATTATCAAGTTATTAGTGACTGAGCTAAATTTTTAGAATCTGAGTTTTGCATATTTTAGGTGTGTGACTCACTATAGTCTATTATCTCTATAAACTTGGGGATAACTTCTTTGGATGTCTAAATTATATGCTGTTTGGGTAACAAATGTAAAACATTTCCTGGACTACAAAAAGCTTGTAATCAATTGTTGAATGAATGTTATAAAGAAATGGTTGTCCCTGTGACTAATTAATCATAGTGAAGATGCCTCCTTATTGCCTTGGTGGTAATAATAAACATGTCTAACTCACAGAAAGATAAAACTTGTTCAATATCAACATGAAAAAACACAGGACTTTTTGACATGTATCTGGTTGAAGAATTGATGCTTTCAAATTTTGGTGGTGGAGATTTTTGAGGGTCTCTTGGACTGCAAGGAGATCAAGCCAGTCTATCCAAAAGGAAGCCAACCCTGAATATTCATTGGAAAGACTGATGCTCAAGTTGGAAGCTCTGATGCTTTGGTCATCTGATGAGAAGAGGCAACTCATTGGAAAAGACCCTGATGCTGGGAAAGACTGAGGGCAGGAAGTGAAGGGGGTGACAGAGGATGAGATATTTGGATGGCATCACTGACTCAATGGACATGAATTTGAGCAAACTGTGGGAGATTATGAAGGACAGCAATGTCTGGTGGGCTGCAGTCCATGGAGTCACAAAGAGTCCAACACGGCTTAGCGACTAAACAATAACTGGTTCTCAAACCAGCTGATTGAGAATACTAGTCTTAGGCTTCACATAGTATTTCCTTCTCTAGGAATCATTGGATTTTTTTTAATTTGGCTCATACCTTGTAAGTATAAATTCTGATTCAGGTTTGTTTTTTTCACACTAAGTGTATGACATGGTTTTTGAAATAGTCCCCAGTAATGCCCACTTCCTGGCATTCAACTCATATGGTTCTTCTCACCCTCCTAGTATTTGCTGGATCTAGCAAATTTCTTCAGTCAAGTAGAATGTATCCAAAGTAATGAGCTGTCACTTCTGAGGCAAAAGAAGGGCCAATTTTTTCTCTCTTTTAGGATGGCTATGTTCTCCTGCCCTGACACTTGGAGCACCAAGTTCTCCAGCATTTGGACTCTGGGAATTATACCATCAGTTCCCTAGGTTTTCAGGCCTTTGACTTGGACTGAATTATATGACTGGCTTTCCTGGTTCTCCAGCTTAAAGATGGTAGAGAGTGGGCTTCAAGCCTCCATTAACTGTGTGAGCCAATTTCTATTATAAATTTCTTCTTATCAGTATCTACCCATCCATCCATCTTCTATTGGTTCTGTTTCTCTGAACTCCCATAAAGGTATTGTTTACAAAATGCTTTTGATGTTTAGAACCTCACAAAAGCATAAAACCTGCAATGCAAAATAAAAGACCAGGTAACAATCTGACATCATTTAGTATGGTAAGGTAAAAATGCTGTTTTGTTTCCAGTCACAGAACTTTAACTGGCAACTTACACATATGACCAGTCACGAAAACTAAAAACATGGAACTGTGCAGGGTGTCACTGAGGAGGAAGGAGCGGACAGAGGCCTTCTTAGTATCCTCTGTCCCCAAAGGTCTCCTAACAGCAGTTCGCATGACTGATTTACTTGAATACCAAACCTCTCAATATTTTCTCAAAACCAAGAGAAAATTTAGATTTCATTTGTTTGTATTTCATTTGAGTGAAATACTCTACAAGATGTATTGACCACTTTGGAAAAAATGCAGATTCTGAAATTTTATGGGCTTCCCTGGTAGCTCAGTGGGTAAAGAATCCACCTGTAATGCAGGAGAGCCCGATTCAATTCCCGGGTTGAGAGGATCCGCTGGAGAAGGGACAGGCTACCCACTTCAGTGTTCTTGGGTTTCCCTGGTGACTCAGACAGTAAAGAATCCACCTGCAATGCAGGAGACCTGGGTTCGATCCCTGGGTTGGGAAGATTCTCCAGAGAAGGAAATGGTTACCCACTCCAGTATTCTTACCTGGAGAATTCCATGGACAGAGGAGCCTGCAGGCTACAGTCTATGAGGTTGCAAAGCGTCGGACATGACTGAGCGACTTTCACTGAAATTTTAAAGGCTAGCTTGATTTTCCACTTGGCAAAAATGATTTAGGAGTAGCTAGCATTATTCAAGCTACCCAGATTCCCAAAGTTCCTGTAGAATGACATATTTCCTCCCTACCCTCTGTTCTTGATAACACACTTGCTTCTCCATCTCTCCTGCACACCAGGAACCACTACTTAGAGGAAAAATTGGAACACAGCAAACTTCTTTTGAATCTTGGACCATGGCACACTATTTCTGGGAGAGAGAATTCCCAAGATGCTTGGAATCTGAGCATGACGTATGTTCGGCATTTGAGCTTTGTGTTTAATAGCTGGGCAATTTGCACTTTTGGGGAGATAGTACATTTTCCTTTTCTAACCAGTGTTTGTGACTTTTGCCTTGTCTATTGAGTTGGCCAAAAGGTTCATTTGGGTTTTTCTATAAGATATTATAGGAAAAACCAGAATGAACCTTTTGGTCAACCCATACTTTGTAAAGAAACCTCTTTCTGCTTCCATCTGCTCTATCAACCTATAACCAATGACCAGCAGCATTTGGATGAATGGCTTGCCCTGAGATGAAAGATATTACTCCAAAATTATTCTAGAAATTCTGACTTACAAATAAGAATATCCACAGTGGAGTCCTTATTCTTTTTTTTTTCTTAAGATATATTTGAGACTCTACATTTCCAGGTCCCCTCTTCCAAGTTGTAGCACGAAAAGTTTGAGTTTATAAGAAATACATTTTTTTGAGAATATGGTGATATTCTCACACGGGAATTATTTTTAGTTTCTGTTAGTTCAGGAATGGTCCAGATTTGCAAAGTGTCTGAAAGACAGTGGTAATAGAAATTCTGTATTTCTAAATCCATTGTTAAAATTACCAGTGGATCTGAACAACCAGATACTTTAGGATGAATTTAGTTTATTTGATACCTGCCACTAGAATTTAAATATCAGTTTCAAAACACTTTTAGAACTAGTAAATTAGCACATTAGGTGAGGTGATTCCTTTCAGCAACTTTTAAGTAAGAATAAAAAGAATCTCAGTATATTATGGTCTGTGGTTTTGAAAAAAATGCTTACATTTCATTATCATACTATTCACTCTCCTTTGCATTTATGAATATTCTAGGAGAAACAGGGCAGAAGTTGGACTTTTAAAAAACTTGATCTTTATTTACATTCAATTTGAATAAGCTTCTATTTAAACAGAGAAAGTAGGTTCCCAATTTTAAAACACTAATGAATAAGAAAAATGAAGATAATGCTATGTTTATTCTATCTGGTGCTAATGTGGAATGCTATTGGAGGTGTTTCTTTGTCATTTTAATCCCAGGAGGCTTTTTTTTTTTTTTAGACAATCTCTGCCACCTGTATTCTGTTTGAGATATAATCATTCAATGTCTACAAACAAGTGATAACATTATAATGCATTTCTGTCCCCTTTCATTCTTTCCAAGAGTGACAAATATACTTTTTCTCATATCCAAGAGCTCAGGCTGGGCACCAGTGGACTCATTACCATGCCATTAATAAACAGAAGCCTCCTGAGAGTCTAGCTTTCTCAAGCCCGTCTTTTATATCTTCTATTGGATTTTCCCAACAAAAACCTCGTTGGTTGGTATTTTTCATTTTCACATTCCCTTTATAAAAATGAAATGATAGAAACAAAGTCCTGAGATTAGATTGGTGATACTGAAATGTTTCTGACAGCCAGCAACAATGCTGCCAACCTGAAACGAGATGCTTGCATTATTTATGAACATTAAATGTCACCACTTTCCCCTTCATCAGATAATTTCAGGAGACAGAACCATTTCTGTGGAGGGGGAGAGAGTATTTGTGCATGTGCATTCTCCTCCTTCTCTCCCCTCCCCACACCAGCCCTTCCATCTATCACCCTGGCTTTGTGTCAAATTCTCCTCCCTGGGAAGAAAACAGGTGCACCTGATCATGTTTCAAGTTTCACTACAAGTCTCAGATCAGGTCCCTTGATAGGGATGTCAAGTG
Organism: Cervus elaphus; assembly: GCF_910594005.1. NCBI lineage: Eukaryota > Metazoa > Chordata > Mammalia > Artiodactyla > Cervidae > Cervus > Cervus elaphus. The sequence goes on from NC_057818.1 coordinate 31,654,962, forward strand.
TGTTCTAAACCAAAGGGGACTCTCAGCAATGTGAAGTCATTAGGAAGTCAACTGATTTTTTCTTTTTTAAATTTTGTTTTCCATGCTTCCTTAAGAAGTCAATTATCAGAGGGAAATTAGCAGGAGTTGAAAGGAAAAGACACTGTCCCTCTGGCTCCCTGATTTATTTATTGATAGATGGCTGGGAAGGAGGGACTCAGTTAATGAGGGGAATGAACAAGATCCATGTCCTTGGGATTATCAATGTGAGGCAACGGAAGACAGCTACACAGGAATATTTAGCTAACATTTAGCAGGGAGTCTGAGTCTATTCAAAGCTCCAGTAGCTAAGCAGTGATGTATGGATTATTTCATATCAAACTGGCTTTTGTACTCTCATCCACCCAAGTTATTTAATAACCAAGCACCCAGGAACAGGGATCTTTGGGGGGAAGTTTTCACTTAGCGTCTGTCCTTAGGGTTTCAAATGAATCCTAGAGATTTTGTAGTTTAACCATCTGATTATAGATCAGGTGTCTGAGGTCCAAAGAGGTTTCTCTTAGGTTAATGTTCTCACATTTCTGGAGAGCAGAAAAGCGGCTGTCAACAAAGTCTGTCTCTGGTCAAACACTCTTTCAATTCAACTAGAAGTTAAAACATCAACAGTTACTCCTTCACCTACTGCACAGAAGGAGAGCTGTGCTTCTGCTATCACTGAGAATTATATGCATGTTCCAAAGATAGTCATCATAAGCTATTGGGAGTAAGATGGCTCCAAAGCCAGGGGAACCAATGGTGTAAATTCCAGTCTGAAGTCAGGAGACCTATATCCCAGTCCTAGCAGGAAGGCAGGCAGGTAGCAAATCCTTCTTTCCTCTGCTATTTATTCTACTCAGAACCTCAGTGAATTAGATGATGCCCACCCACACTGGGGAGGCCAATCTACTTTACTGAATCCAATTAAAATGCTGATCTCATCTAGAAACATCCTCACAGACACATTCACAAATAATGTTTAAGCTGGGCACCCTGTGGCCCAGTCAAATTGACATGTAAAATAAACCTTCACAGTCATTCACCCTAGTCCCGATATTTCCTCCAGGTCCTAGGTTTCATCTTAGGAAGGCAATGTCCATATCTTTCATCTTGTGTGCCATAGAAATTAGAAAATCATAAAGACTATTATGAACAATTATACTGAAGAACATATCCAACAATTTAGAAGTGGATAAATTTCTAAAAACATACAGCCTAGCAGGACTGAATCAAGAAATATAAAAACAATAACAATTACGGATTTTGAATCAGTAATCAAAATCTCCCAACAAAAGAGGTCCAGAATTAGATAGTTTCAAAGATGAATTCTACCAACATTCAAATAAGAACATCAATTTTATTGAGCTCTTCCAAAATATACAATAAGAGGGAGCACTTCCAAACTCATTTTGAGGCTACCATTACCTTGGCACCAGGACAAGACAAACACTATAAGAAAAGAAACAAATAGAACTGTATCTTTGCTAAATACGGACGTGGAAATCATCAAAAAGATATTAAAAAACAAATTTAGCAGTACATTAAAAGGACTATACACTATGATCAAGGGGGATTTATCCCTAGATTGCAAGGATAGTTCATCACACACAAATCAAATCAACGTGTTATATTGATGGAAGGATTAAAAAAAAAACACACACACACAATTATCTCAACAGATGCAGTAAAGCACTTGACCAAATTCAATACCCTTTCATGATAAAAAAAAAACTCAACAAATTAATATAGAAGGAACTTGCCTGAAGACAAATAAAGGCTATATATGGAAAATCCAAGGCTTCCCAGGTGGTGGAGTGGTAAAGAATCCTCCTGCCAAAGGAGGATGACATGAACGTTAGATCCCTGGATCAAGAAGATCCCCTGGAGAAGGAAATGGCAACCTACTCCAGTATTATTTCCCGGGAAATCCCATGGACAGAGGAGCCTGGAGGGCTATAGTCCATGAGATCACAAAGAGTTGGACATGACTGAGCGCCTGAGCATAGCACAGCACACGGAAACCCCAAAGCAACATATTCAGCAGTAAAACACAGAGGTTTTTCTCTAAGATCTAGAACAAGGCAAAGATTCCCACTCTTGATGCTTCTGTTCAAAACAGTACTGAAATTATTCCATTTAATCCTGATAAAACTCCTAGAGTTAGGTAGTATTATTATGCCTAATTTTACAGATAAGTAAAAGAAAACATAATTAGGATGCATTTCTTTAGTACATATACCTGATAGATGTTTGAGAGAGGATTCAGTTTCAGGAAGTTCTAATTTTTGCACATTCCTATCCAACAAGACAATACTTTTTCAAAAAGTCACGATGCTGGACACAGTGTTTGATAATTAATCAATAACTCAGAAGTTATCATGTGTGAGACTTTGTGCAATTTTTCCTAGGAAGAAGCATTTAAATGAGCAAACGTCTAACCTCTGAAGAAGACTTTTTTTTTTTAATATAGCAAAACATGTGGGCACTGAGATAAGTATATTTAATGATAGCCTGTGTGTGTGTGTGATATTTATTTACCAACAGCTAAACACATCAAGTTTTAAGCTGTGGTCTCATCAGTTCTCATAAGCTAAACACCATCAGGCCAGGTCAGGCCAAGTGTTTCTCTTCATTCAACTCCAGGAATGAGACAAGAGTAGGTCTGAATCTGACCTGATGTTTCAATAGATAAAATTGTTTTATGTGTTTTAGGGGTGAATAGGCTAACAGCAATTATATTCTGCCTCAGATTGTTTGAATACTATGTTCTTCAGCCTATAGTAATTTCTTCTACCCCTATACTTAGTGTTGGTCAATGCCCAATAATTGCATTGCATTTGGGCTGTTCTCACTACCTATTGTGTCTCACCTCTCTGCAGCTGAGCACGAAGTGAAAATGATCACATGTGGGCATGACAAGTAATAACAGCACTAAGCCTCAGAACTAGACTGAATGTCAATGCCTCTTGGACAATGTACTGCTGAGATTTGTGAACTGTGAAGAGCTGAAAGACATAAGTTAATTAGTAGGTTGTTTCACTTAAGCTACTAATTTTTTAATATTTTTTAATGTCTCCTATACCTTAGGCTGACTGCATGCACTTTGGGGAAAGAGATATAATTCATGCCTAGCCAATCAAGTTACTTTGTTCATGGAAGGGGAAGATGCCTCAAAGTAACTAGTGAGATACATTTCTGGGAATTTTGTTGAAGTCAAGAGACAGAAAATACCTTTTTTCCTCCACTGGAGTGGATGATGTAAAAAGGGAGCAACTGGTGAGTACCATGTCATCCCATTTGAGAGCCTTATTTGAAAGGGAAGCCAAAATAAGTGGATAATCTTTGGAATATCTTTATTTTTGAATGTTTTGTTGTTGTTTTTCCTTTTTTAATCAGCTAGTATTAAGTTTGGTTTTCTGTTTCGTTTAACTAGAAAAATACCGAGCCATATAACTGCTATTTCCATAAGAATATTTTACTTTGCATTATCACCTATCTTATACAGTGAGACACAATCAATTGGAAAAGAAACACAAACAGTACACCTTCTTCCTGATATGATTTGTTGTGTGTCAGTTTTTTTGGGCATTGGAAATGACTTTTTGAGAGCTTTAAATGAAAGGGATTCAAACATTTTTAGTTCCCAACCCAAGATAGACATCCATCTCGAAAAAAGAAAAGGGTGTACTCCTATTGACTATTTTCTCCTCCTATCTGATACTTATTCAATGAAGAGGTATACCAAGCAAAGACCACTGGTTTAATGAGCTTGACTGAAATCACTCCCCATATAGTATCATTTTTACTACCAATGGTTATCATATTTTAAGCACTTGCCATATTCCAGGAACTATGAAAAGCACCTTACATATAATATTCTCATTGAATCTTCAAAATAACAGATGTGACAAATCCTATTAATATATATTAGCATTCTACTTTAATGAAATAAATATCAGAGCAGCTGAAGACTTTTCCAAAAATCACAAGCTAACAAGTGGAAGGCTGTGAATGTAATTCAGCTCTGACTTTATAAAACAGATTGCATGTTTATAGCCATCTTTATATAGAGTACACAGAGCTTTTTAACTTCCATTAGCTCATTTAAATTACATAAAAAACCCTCAGGTTTATTCATAGAAGAGAAAATTATTCAATGAATATTTTCATACAGAATTATTTTCCCCTAATTCCATGGGCATGCTTTTTTTTCTTTCCCCCAATTCACTCTCCTCTTCCTGTGCTCTTTAGGTTTATAAAGATGGATTTCCCAGTGACATACAGACAACTTATCCTTAAGATGCCCAGTTCATACTTTATATGTGTTATCTGCATAAGAAGAGAATTGCTTTCCTTCCTCATATTAGTAGATAATTTATGACTCAATGCAAACCATAATGAAGCATATTAAGTGTCAAACTCATCCCATGTTCTATTGACAGACACAAACAAAAAACAAAAAAGGAAGGTATATAAACAAGGTCTATCATCATCATTTTATCAATATTCACACTGAAACAAAGGAGGTACAATGATTACGGTAATATAAATAGTTAACTACAGCTGTAAAACCCATGCAAAAAAGGCTTAGGTGAAACAAAGAAATTAACTTACCCTGGCTTACTACCAGTTGTATCCCGTTTCCTTCATACAAGGACAATAATCCCTTTGATTAACTCTATTAACATGCCTAGCTCCAGTCTCTTACCTTCCTTCAGCATATAAAAGAAGGCTGGATCCACAGCCAGGATGTTCATCAAGATTCTTGCCCAGCACTGGCATCTGAATGGAAAATTATATGTATTAGAACCAAAATAGATTTGGATTTTGCTTCTGCTTCAATTTTTCATCTTATTCCAAGTATCAAGGATCCCCTTCTAAATTGAAGGAAAAAAATTTGTATCCCATTTGTGCAAAGATTATTTAAATTTTACAGTGAGAAGAATAAAAGGATGAGAGAGACTGACTCATCATTATCACCAAACCTTCTGCCTTCTATACTAATATGCTGTTTTGTTTTAAATTTCTATTGCTCTATATTGGGTACAGATTAGTTTAATTTTTTATTAGAACTGGATGCATTCTGAGTATTTAATAGGTGATAGCCAGGCACTTACATAGTAGGAATTAAAAAGATGATTATTAAATAAATGAATAGAGAACTCATATTGTTATACAACCTTTAGAAGATTTATATATAGTAAGAAGATTAACTGAAGGGAATTCCCTGGTGGTCCAGTGGTTAGGCCTTGACACTTTGACTATGGGGCGGGGATTCAATCCCTGGTCAGGGAACTGATATCCTGCAAGCCAAGCTGTGCAGCAAAAAAAAAGAAAGAAAGAAAGAAAAAAAAAGTGAACTGGAAGATTTATTCACATGGTTTTGGGAACTTTTGTTGTCATTTAGTCACTCAGCTGTGTCTGTCTCTTTGCAACCCCATGGACTGCAGCCTGCCAGGTTCCTCTGTCCATGGGATTTTACAAGTAAGAATACTGGAGTGGGTTGCTGTTTACTTCTCCAGGGGATCTTCTGGACCCAGGGATCGAACCCACATCTCCTGCAAGTCTCCTGCATTGGCAGACAGATTCTTTACTATTGAGCCTCCAGGGAACTTGGTATTGTATTAACAAATGATGGAAGGGAATTACTGAACTGTTAACCCTTTCAGAAATTATTTGTTTCCATTTATTTTATTAAAGAAGCAGGGCAAAATTGGAGACAAAAATAAGTTCCGATCACCAGTCTTTAAGCCATTTCACACACAAAAAATAATTATTATATTATTAACTAAGCATGCCTGTTAGTGATAACTTAAAGTGTCCTCCATTCGTGAATTACCTTGTTAGATTTTCTTTCTCAATATCTGAGACAGGCACAATGAACCAGGTGCTAGGAAAAGATTTAGTGTTTACACATAATCCTGTGAAAATTGTGGCCACAAGATTTTGGCCTAATCTGCTTCCTGGGTGGCTCAGAGGTAAAAAAAAATCCGCCTGCAACTCAGGAGCGGTAGGAGATGCAGGTTTGATGCTTGGTTGGGAAGATCCCCTGGCATAGGCAATGCCTACCCACTCCCAATATTCTTGCCTGGAGAATCCCATGGACAGAGGAGCCTGGCAGGCTACAGTCCATAGGGTTGCAAAGAGTCGGACACAACTGAAGCGACTTAGCATACATATTTGTTTCTTATAACTCTGAATCTACTTATGTACTGATAAAACGAGCGAAATTCTGTTAATAAGCAATTAGTGAATAAAAAGTGTTACACAGTGGGAAACTATACAACAGTGAAGACAAGGAAGTCACCATATGGGTGAACCTATCCAATTATGTATTAAGCAAAAGAAATGAGAAACATAGACTATTACCATAATGGGGTTCATCTTGCCCCGACGCACAACAGGCAATAGGCCAAAACGCGGAGAGACCGAAGTTCGTGGCAAACAGGGGGCTTATTCACAAGGCAGCCAAGACAGGAGGCAAGAAGAACAAAGGTCAAACTCATCTTTCGGAAGGTAAGGGGGTGGGGTATTTATGGACTAAAGAAGCAAGGTGGCCTGAGGCATGAGGAACACGGGCAGGTGAGGAGAGATGATTGGAAGCAAGGAAAAAGCGCCTCAGTCGTTATTCTGCACCGGTGTAACTGAGCTACCCGCCGCTGCAGGTTCGAGGAAAAAAAAAAAAAAAGCCAAAACTCGCGCATGCCCAGTTGGAAGGGCTGCGGTCCTATCCGGTCTAAACCGGCTCCACTCAGATTAGACACACCTGACCTGTAGCACCTGGAAAACGGCTCTGGCAGTCATCTTGTTTGGGCCGCCTGCTGCTTGAAGAATATGTGAGTTTTTATAGCCAAACTTAAAAATGACCTACATTAGTGAAGGCAGTTGCAGGTATAATGAACTTAACTGATGATTACCCACAGTTTCAAGAGTATGTCTAAATTCCTTTAATTTATATTATGTTCAGCAATAGTCCTTTCACTTATATAATGTTCAACAATAGTCTGTGGTAGTGGAGGTCAGGTACCTTTGGGTCTGACTGAGGTCCTGGGAATGCGTTTCTTCATTAGGTGCTGCTCACATGTGCCTCTGTGCTCAGTCGCGTCCCTGTGACGGCGTGGACTGGAGCCCACTAGGCTCCTCTGTCCGTGGGATTTTCCAGGCAAGAGTACTTAAGTGAGTTGCCATTTCCTTCTCCAGGGGACCTTCTCAACTCAGATCCAGGCTGTACCGCTTGTGTCTCCTGCATTGGCAGGTGGATTCTTTACCGCTGAGTCACCTGGGAAGCCTGCTTTTTACATAAGTGTCTTCACTTTTTGCGGAGAAGGCGATGGCAACCCACTCCAGTACTCTTGCCTGAAAAATCCCATGGACGGAGGAGCCTGGTGGGCTGCAGTCCATGGGGTCGCGAGACAGACATGACCGAGCGACTTCACTTTCACTTTTCGCTTTCATGCATTGGAGAAGGAAATGGCAACGCACTCCAGTGTTCTTGCCTGGAGAATCCCAGGGTCGGCAGAGCCTGGTGGGCTGTCGTCTATGGGGTCGCACAGAGTCGGACGTGACTGAAGCGATTTAGCAGCAGCAGCAGCAGCTTCACTTTATGAAGCAGCTGTTCCTCTGTTCACTTAAAACTTGCAGGGTTTTTTTTTTTTTTTTCTTTTAATATGTAGGATATAGTTAAATAAAATGTTATTAAAATTTAAAAAATAGTAAAGAAAACAAGATTAGTAATCAGCTCAGTCGCTCAGTCGTATCCGACTCTGAGAGGCGGTGGACTGCAGCATGCCAGGCTTTCCTGTCCATAACCAATTACCGGACCTTGCTCAAACTCATGTCCAACAGTGATGCCATCCAACCATCTCATCCTCTGTCGTCCCCTTCTCCTCCTGCCTTCAAAATTTCCCAGCATCAGGGTCTTTTCCAGTGAGTCAGTTCTTCACATCCAAAGTATTGGAGTTTCAGCTTCAGTATCAGTCTTTTCCAGTGAATATTTAGGACTGACCTCCTTTAGGATGGACTGGTTGGATCTCCTTGCAGTCCAAGGGACTCTCAACAGTCTTCTCCAACACCACTGTTCAAAAGCATCAGTTCCTTGGCTCTCAGCTTTCTTTATATTCCAACTGTCACATCCATATATGACTACTGGAAAAACCATAGCTTTTACTAGACAGATCTTTGTTGGCAAAGTAACGTCTCTGCTTTTTAATATGTTGTCTAGGTTGGTCATAGCTTTTCTTCCAAGGAGCAAACGTCTTTTAATTTCATAATAGGCCAAAACAATTTTCCATGTTCAAAATATGGGAAAAATAGATTCTAGGGAAAAAAATTAACACAAAGCTTTTGTACAAACTTAAATGTTTCTATCCTGATGAAATATAGAATATATATTTGGAATAAACATTTTTCCCCCAACATATGCAAGTGACATTTTTTTGAATGGGGAAAATGCCTTATTCTGATGGAGTTTATTATAATTTTGATGCTACCAGGTAACATGTGTCACTCAAAAAAAGAATATTTAATAATTATTATTTTTGTCTGTAGTACTAATTAAAAAAGAATAAAAGTGGTGATGTATGATAGCTGGGTCACAATTGATTAGCTGTTTTAATTTTTTAAAATTCTCCAAAAATTTTCTTAGGTTGAAATGGCTATTTATTCTTTTCACGTAAGTTCACAGTTGTTTTCACTTTTATTTTTCTGATAGTATTTAAATCTGAATATTAAGGAGAGTGTCTAATGCAAGTTAAGAGCTAAAAATAGTTAAATGTGTTAAGAACTACCTTAAATAATGAGTGTTGTTAAATAAAAGTCTAAAAGTATATAAACTTTTATAATTTATTTCAACTTGAAATATGTTTTGGTTATATGATGTTTTATTTTTAGTCATTCTTATCTATAATCTTTAAATTCCCAGGAATGTCAAAAGGAAGCAGATGTTGATGTGTGCAGATTGATCCATTGACCTGTGTGCTGGATAGGTGTCCTGTCTCTATCCTACCATTTGAAGGAAATCCCAAAGTTGAATAATCAAGTGACTAGAAAAGTTCCAGAAAAAGAAGAATTTCTCTTCTAACTAGGACAGTGCTTCTCAAAGTAAGTCCTGGGAAACATTCATACTGAGAGAAGTTCATTAGAGCTTTAAGAAGAGAAAAATGATTTTGTGCCAAAAATAAATTTGGGAAGTATTGGGGTAAATGATCTTTTCTTTCTCCAAATAATTTATATACATGGAAAATTACATCCAACAAATGTTAAATACACTTTATATTCAAATGTTGACATGAAATATTTACCACTTGTAAGTTGGACCATGAAGAATTCTGAGTAAAATCCAAGTGTTCTTTTTCTGACAAATTGTATTACATTAGAATTAAATAGCTATATTTATTTAGATACTTAATTAAATTATATAGTTTAATTATATAAAAACTCCCATTTATTTCAAAATTAAGCGATGCATTTTAAAAAATTCCAGAGGTCAAACAAGAAATCCAAGGGAAATGAGAAAATATTTCAGAATGAGGGCAATGAAAACACTTTAATATTTGTGAATGGAGCTAGGGCAGAGATTATAGGGATATTTATAGCTTTCAATGTTTACATAACAAAAGGAGAATTAAATTAATAGATATAAGAACAGAAATCAATGAAACATAGAAATGACAATAAAGCAAAGCCACAATCCACATACAAAGCTTAAAATTAATAAATGCCTATCAAGACAAATCAAGAACCAAAAAAAGAGATAGCCAATTACTGATAATAGGTTTTAAAGAGTTGGTATCACTACAGATCTTGCAGACAGTATAAAGATAATGAGAAAATATTAATATTTTATATAATACTTGAACATCTTGGATAAAATGGGAGAATTCCTTAAAAATAAAAACTTATAAAAGTGGTTCAAATAGAGAATATTTTAATAGCTTTCTATACAATAATATTTTTGAATTAATTATTAAAAAGTTGCACAGAAACAAAACCTCCAGTCTCGAATGCTTTTACTGGCAGATTATATAAAACATTTAAGGAGCAAATAATGCCAAAGTTAGACAAAATAGCTTTTTTTTAAATGCAGGAGGTAGAATATTACCAAATTGTTTCATGAAGTGAGCATAACTCTGAAATTAAAACCTCACAAATATATTGCAAGAAAAAAAATTATAGAAAAATGCCTTAAAATCTTAGAAACAAATAGCCTTAAAATGATTAGCAATTCATATAAAAGAATAATAAATTATGACTGTGGGTGGCAGAATAATGTCTTCTCAAAGATATAAACTGGTAATTCCTGTAAACTGCAGAGTCAGGTTGGGGAGTTCTCTGGTGGCTCAGGCAGTGAAGAATTTGCCTGCAGTGCAGGAGACCTGGATTTGACCCCTGGACAGGGAAGATCCCCTAGAGAAGGGAATGGCTACCACTCCAGTGTTCTTGTCTGCAGAATCTCAGGGACAGAGGAGCCTGGCGGGCTACAGTCCATAAGGTCACAAAGAGTTGGACACAGCAGAGCAACAACGCATGCACACAGGGTTAGGTTTACGTGGCAAAGAGAAATTAAGGTAGTGACTGTTTGCTAATCTGATAACCTTAAAACCAGGAGATTATGTTGATTACCTGCCTGAGTTCTACTCTCAATTCCTTACCAATATATGCAGTGTCAGACATCATATATTAACAAACTATTCTTGAACTTTGTGAACTGATTTTATTTCTGCAAGCCTAGCCTCATGAATTAGTAGAAACATGAGAAGGTAAAAAATAGAAATAACAAATCATTGTAATACATGTCGACTTTAAAAGTGCACAACATGAGAGTTGTGAGTTAAATCTTTTTGGGGGGCAAAATGAGGACTATAGCTCTGGAGACAGCTTTTCAGATAGCTCTGAGAAAATGCTACAAAGAGGCAGGGGAGAAGGTCAGTATATATGTAACTTTGGTTAAAGGGGAGTACATGCAATCAAACATATACTTTTTGCATAAGATTACTGCTAATCACAAGGAGCAGTCATCACCATGAAGGATTTTAGTGCTTTTATAGATTGAGGAGATATAAGAATGGGCTCAGAAAATTGGTTCCTGAAAATATCTAGTTATCTGAAGACCTATCTTGCCAGTTTTTTGCAGAGCACAGAATTCCTCAGTTCTTCTCTCCACCCTGAACTACTTTCAGGGAGTTTTGAAAATTAGCAGCTGAAGCAGCCCATGATTTAATCCTTGTAGAGGTAGCTGGCAATGCCAATGGCACATGCCAATTTGTAGTTGACATATATAAGATCTTAAAATTAATGAAGAAAACTTAAGTAAATATGGGGCCTCGTTACAATAGATTGGACATTATCTAATATTATATATACTACCAAGAAGGTTATAATAAATATCAAAATGTTTGTGGTATAAAATTAAATGATAAAAAGGCGAACATGTATTATGATCACAACAGATCAAATGATCATAAAACATATCACAAAGGAACATTTCAAGAATTTGTGAAAAACAGAATTTATTCCTTTGCCAATGGAGCTCTGAGCCATTTTAAATATCTGTACCAGTTTATATAATCTTCCTATTTTCTTTAAACAGATATAGTAATTTTAAGATTAAAGTAAGTAATTTAGGAAAATATTTTTTTGAAATGAAGAAACAAAGGCTAAAATTGGGATTCCTTTTGCTGAATATGAATAAACATAGATACAATAAAATAGAGCAGAAGAGAATTCTGAGGTGTCCTAAATTTCATCTCTTACTTAAAAATAGGACAATGAAACAAGAATTTTGACTTGCCCTAAATTTCATCTTTATTTCTGCTAAGTCAGCTTTTACAAGGCAGAAGGTGGAATTTTTGACATATGATTGGCACTTATAAAAGTTACTGCCCACCAATGTATAATTGAAATTAGCTCTTGGAGAGTTATTTTCCCCTCTCAAACTATAAGTATGTAGAGAATTTTCTGTGAATGTGGCAGGGAAAAGTGGGGGCAGTGGGATGCATGGAGAGAAGCATTCCAGAGGGTCCTCAGATTTTTGCCATCAGCTTTATCTTGGGTAACAGAATGAAAAGAAGGAAGAAAAGATTAAAACAAAAACATAACTCTATGTCCTGCTTTTTCTTTATTAACAAAAGAAGTTGCTTTCAAAACTTTCTTTGAACAAAATCAATCTAGGCCCTCCATTTTCATGTTTACTAGTAAGTCAAATTTTAATTTAAATACAATATATATGTATACTTATTTTCAACAGATTTTTTCATGCAGAAGTCATTGATTAAAATAACTGATAGCAAATAAGATCAACCTAAAGAATCTTGACAAGCTCATGTAAATATTTTTAATCTAATAGATAACTTTATTCTGCATAATTTGAAAAGGATAGTCATAAAAGATTCATTTAAATTGATCAAGTTTGATGTGGATAGCTGAAAAACTTTGAAATACCAAATCAAAGTAATTTTACTAAACAGACACTAACAGGTTCATTGGTTCAAAGAAATGAAACACTACTCTATTTTTTGTAGCTTAAAACTTTAGTTAATTTAAAAAATGAGCAGCACAAAATCCACATTACTGATATTTTTACCATATGTGTTTTACTATGCTTCTAGGAATATAGCATATGTAATCTCATACAGACCTTACCATGACTTTTTAAGGTAGAAACTCACCTTGTGAAAGATGGAACAGAGGTTGGAAAAAAATGAACATAGTAAGTGGCAAGGTGTATCATAGACCTCTAATCTATTGTGCATAGAAAAAAATGGTTTATTGTATATAGAAAAATGTCTGAAATAATTGTAGCTAAATGACTATTTTAGAAATGTATGCATTGATTTTTTTTTAATTCTCTGTTCAAAAACTTGGCCACTTACATGTAACAGTATCTATGTTAGAAAAGTAGATTTGGTGTAAGAAGTAAGCTAAAGAAATGAATCTCTTAAGCATTGGCCCTTTGGCACGACTAATTCTGTTTTCTCAGTAATATCTGATAAGGTACCTTACTCATTCATTTGGTCACTAGAAAGATATGATAGTAATATAGCTCCAAAAAGCCACCTTGCACATGCAGAATAATATAACATAAAGAAACCATGTATTTTTTTCTTTTTCCTTTATAATTGATACGCATATATTACTAGAATTAGGAGCATTTTATTAGGTATTTTGTTTCATAGTAATGTTTATTTAATGCATTAAGAAAGAAAATGTTAAAGCTTCCATCTTAAGGAGAACTACACTCTATCATCTACAAGAGTCTGAGAAAATGATTAAATATATAAATTCTCTACTGGATTGTAAGATCCAAATAAGAAAGATTATTCATCATTATCATATTTTCACATAGCACAGTGCTTGAACATTATTAGGCCCTTAATAAACTTGAATAAGTGGACAGCTTGGTGTTCATGTCAAAGTTACTCCTTGCAGTGTGGAGTAAGTGCTAAGGATTGAAATTTTCCTCTTAACACAAAACTGTCATGTTCCTGTGATGTCTAGTCTTTGGGTTTATTTCTGAACACTGAAGCCAACTTTCAGTTTGCATCAAGCAGGTTCAGACAAAAATACCAGCCTCTTCTATCAAATAGTATTGGTGACTAGGGCTTCCCTGGTGTCTCAGAGGGTGAAGAATCTGCTTACAATGCAAAAGATGCGTATTCGATCCCTGGGTTGGGAAAATCCCCTGGAGAAAGGGAATGGCCACCTGCTCCACTCCAGTATCCTTGCCTGGAATTCCATGGACAGGGGAGCCTGGGGAACTACAGTCCATGGAGGTGCAAAGAAAGAGTCAGACAAAACTGAGTGGCTAACACTTTCACTTTATCATAAGTGACTGAATTGATAGAGGTGGTGTCGAAGATCAATAACTATTGAATGAAGATAGCTGGACAATTACTTCACAAAAGAACATTTATTTCCTTATAATAAAATTTAGATATATAAATTTCTCTGTATCAATCACTTTTCTGAACAACTTTCTAGCCTAATTTACAGACATGTGATGGATAATGGGGTTGTTTGCTTGTTTTAGGAGAATATGCAAACTTTGCTCCAAGATGTCTAAGATATTAGAAAGTAAATTTACCAAAAATTTTCTTCTAATTATTTTTGTCAAAATCTGTCTTCTACTTATAAACTATATCTTGAAAATGAAAGTGTTAGTTGCTCAGTCATGTCCCACTCTTTGCGACCTCATGGACTGTAGTCCATCAGGCCCCTCTGTCCTTGGAATTCTTCAGGCAAAAATACTGGAGTGAGTTGCCATTTACTTTTCTGGAGCATCTTCCAGACCCAGGAATCGAACACAGGTTTTCCACATTGCAGGCAGATTCTTTATCATCTGAGCAATAACTCAAAGGTATTTAAATCAGTTTCTACTCTTTAAGAATTCAAACCTTCATATACTGCTGGTGGAAGTGGAGGATGGTACTGCCCCTTTGGAGAACTGTTTGCGGTTTCTTGAAAGTGAAATGCAGAGTTTCATATGACCCAAAAGTTCCACTCCAAGGTTTTTAAGAGAGATAAAACATGTTCACACCATGACACAAACCATCCAAGTACTAACCAGGCCCGACCCTGCTTAGCTTCCGAGATCAGACGAGATCGGGCGCGTTCAGGGTGGTATGGCCGTAGACAGACCAAACGAACAAACAAAAATAAATTATTATAACTAAAAAAGCAAGACCCTTCCTCCCAAAAGACCCCATTTGATTTGATTTTAGGATTCTCTCATGTATTTGCCCAGACATTTGCATCAAGAGCAGTGTTGTGGGGCCTCCGTCCTGTTTGACATAGTTACTTGCCCATCTTCACTTAATGATGGTCATAAAAATCTATGAATCAGAGCAAATGGTCTATGTCCCTCCCCTGCCCCAGTCCTTACAGCACTTGCTAGGGGCTCATTGATTACTGTGGGAACATTTGCTAAGGGTCTGTGGCTTGGGTTTTCAGAAAAAAACTTCTCGAAGGAGTTTTGTTTCTCTTTGTTTTCCCAGTTAAAATGGTATTTAAAAAATGCTTCAGACATGATCTTGCCTTTGAAATAGAATTCTCTGAAGTTGTGTTTAATATCTCAATGTGTGGCTTTTAGAAGCTTTCAGACCCTGTGTCTTTAAACATCCTAAAATCATCTTCACAGGTACTGGCCTTGTAATATTGAAAGGAAGGTAGGTCTGTACTTTTGTAATGGAAATGCACACCCAAGCTTATTCATTAAGGACGATAGATTAAGTACACATAGGACATAAGTGCCTCTGACAGCGTTCCTGTTCAGATGCCAGCTAGGAATTTGGTACTCATTTGCGTTGTGATTCATTGGCCATAGGGGTCTATCACACACAGAGATGATGAAACATTAGAGCCAGGAGGAGCTGTAGAGGGGTAGAAATTTGCACATCAGTAGTTAGCAAAGTAAATGGATCTTCTTTCCTTTTCATAACAACCTCTTTTACTTTATTTTTGTGCCTCCATTCCTGCTGTGTTGTTGGGGGTAGAAAAGGAGATTTTAACTTGCTAATTGAAAGTGCTCTAGGTATTTCTGATTGTAAAATGTGTTTTTTTTTCAAGTAACTCACTTTCTTATGTATGTGTGTGTTAGTTACTCAGTCGTGTCCAACTGTTCGTGACCCCATGGACTATAGCCCACCAGGCTTTTCTGTCCATGGAATTCTCCAAGCAAGTATACTGGAGTGGGTTGCCGTTCCCTTCTCCAGGGGATCTTCCCAAGCCAGGGATCGAACCTGGGTCTCCTGCATTGCAGGCGGATTCTTTACTGTCTGAACCACTCTCTTATGGGTAAATGCTAAAATCTTCAATTTTCTTCTCTGTCTGAAGATAATGTCTGAGTGTATAAAGATGGAGAGCATCAGTGGTGTTTAAAAGGGCATTTGGAGGCAATGCAGATATTAAACTGGGACATAAATAGACATAGGCTGATTCTGTGGATGACTTGGCTGGGACAGTCCCTGTTAATGCCTCTTGTCCTGGTGTAATTATTAATAGTGACCGTTTCACTCCCAAAATGTCTCTGTTTAGACCATATACACGAAGACACCAGAAGAAGCCAGTTATAGAGATAACCTTCTGTGTGTGTCAGAGCAACCACTTTGTGTCAAGCCTTATATTCTGAAATTTAATACATATATTAATATTTCCTTTAGTTTATTCATTAGTTCAACTGACATCTGAGCATTTTTTACATGCAAGCCACTCTTCTGGGCTCTAGGAGATTTGCACTGAACCAAACATCCAGTCTCTGTCATGAAAACCTATGTATCAGTGTCACTGGTTCGTGGTTCACAATTGTTGACTACAGTAAGTTGATGTCAACTACAAATTGGCACTTGACAAGAGCGTTGCCAGTGACCGAACAAGGGCGTTTGCCATCTGTCTCTGTGGAGATGAGCCCTGTGCTCCTGCAGCTGTTGACCGTCAGCACCCCGCTGAGGGAGTTCAGGGCGGAGTGAGGCACTCTGCAGTCTGGTGGGACAGGGCTTTAGGTAGTTGGAAATTTTCATTATCAGATTTTATGATCCCAACCCTTTCATGTCCTCATATCTAGAAAAGCACTAAATCTCTTCATGATGACATGAGATCCTCGTGACTAGCAGAAAACCTCTTGTAAAGTAAGCACTTGATTGCATTGAACTCCCCCTTCACCGAAATCTTATATATTGATCTTCCCCAACTGCCTCCTTTGGCAGTCTTCCAGAGATATCTGAGGTGCTGCCTCCTTGGTTACTGTCCTCATTTTACCCCCAGTAAAACCTAACTCACGACTCTCACATTGTGCATCTTTTTTAGTCAACATGAACAACGTGGGACAGTGTGAGTTAAGTTTTATTGGGGCAAAATGAGCACTGTAGCCCTGGAAACAGCATTTTAGATAGCTCCGAGGAACTGCTCCAAAGAGGTAGGCACATACTGAGGTCAGTATGCATATGAATTTAGTGAAGGAGGCTGTGTGTCATCATGCACACATTTTGGCAGAGGTTTGCTGCTAGTTGTGGGGAATGGATGTCACTGTTAATGAGCTTTAGTGCTTTTCTGGATTGTGAGGAGATATAAAAATTCAGGCTTAAAAAAACTTCTGAAAATATCTGTCTGAAGCCCCATTCTGCCAGTTTTTCCCCGAGCACAGACTGCCTCATTTCTTACCTTTACCCTAAACTCCTTTCAGGGTGTGTTAAAAGTCAGCAGCTGCAGTGGCTAGTGACTTAATCCTTGTAGAGGCAGATGCAAGTGCCAATTTTTAGTTGGCACATTAAATGATTTATTTTAGAGATGATGAAACAAGGCCTCCAAAAAAAGCGAGTTATCCAAAAAGTCAAGTAATAGGTCATTGAGAAATCCTTAATCAAAATCCCAGTTGCACAAAAACACCTTAATTTTCTGTAACAGGGGTGAGCAAACTGCTGTCTATGAGCCAGATCTGCCCACTGTCCGCTTTTGTCAATAAAGTTTTGTTGGAACATGGCCAGACCCATTCATTTCTGTACTGTTTACAGCTGCTTTTGTCATACAATAGCAGATTTGGGTAGTTGAAGCAGACACCATATGGCATGCAAAGCCCAAAATATCTACCATCCAGCCCTTTACAGAAAACATTCGCCAACCTCTGTTCCATTCCTATTCCTGACAATCTCATTCCAGAAGGAAAAACCTGACAGAGTAGGCTTGGCTATTTACCACCTGTGTCGCCTCTTTGAGATTTAATTCCCTTAGTTGTAAAATGGGGATAATAATTACTGCATTGTTAACAGTGAAGATTAAATTAGCTAATGTATGTTAAACACAGAGCTAGTAAAAAAAGAGAAAGTGGTTATTAACACTTCTAGCTGGATAACTGCTTGGTGAGCTCTCTTCTGTGAAGGATGAAAGTATAAGATGAAATTTTGTTTCTCCTGTTTCTGTGCCCTAACAACCAATGGTTTCCTGGGAGTTTTTGCACATAATTTTCTAATGTGAGGGATACACACAGCACTCAGGAGTAAACAATGAGTCTGGGCTTTAGTGCCGTCTCAGCTCAGCAAGAAACATCTTTTCTTATAAATTTGTAGATCACTGCTATGAGACTTCCACGTTGTGGACTGACTTAATGAGAAAAGAGGAATGAGGAGCAATTACATTTCCATTAAGTGGACAACATTACCCTTGATATGGCTGCTGGAACTGAAGCATCCTTCTCTCCCTCAGGTGTAGTCTTAGAAGAACAGAACTGATTGATTCATTAAATATGTGTTTGTTTTTGCCTCTGAAATCAGCTGTCTCAAAAGATTATTCCACGGTCACTAAAGGACTAAATTCTAACTTACAGTGGAATTGGTAAGTCTGCACAGAGGCCGTGAGAAGTTTCAAGAGAGGTTGGCTCTTGGTACCCATGAAATATCAGCAGATTCCAAAAAGGTGTCTGGAAATTCCCAGTGGGATCCACAGACCATTTGTAATGTGGGAACTGAAAGAAGCAAAGCTATAGACTGCTACAATTTGGTGTGATTCCACCTTAAGAAAAATAAACAGCCACATCATCACAGTAATCAAATTAGCTAATACTTATCTAACACTTTCTATGTACGAATGTCTATGCTATGCTAAGGATTTTATTAACTTTATCTCATTTAGTACTCTCAACCATCTTTAAGATTCAGGCATTACCTTTATATCACCCATCATGAAATTGAGTCAGGAAAGGTTAACTAGTTTGTATTGGATTGCGCAGCTGCTGAACTAGACACACCGCATCTTCCTGTTTACAGAGAACAGTCTTTGTCCATACTTGCACCTCATTTGCAGAGTTGTATTCATGCCTATTTAAGGTTCCTCTGCGACACCTCTGACGGTACTCAGTTTTTTACTTCATCCAGAAATCTACTGACCTTACACCTAATGATTCTCTCAACCACATTAACTAAATGAACATGGGTTTACTCAGGTTTACAAAGAAAGAAACAAACAAAAAACCCAGAAACCAAAACCCACTTTCTGTTGGGGTCATCTCTGGTTTACTGTTCCTATTCTTTCTGTTAATCTTCTGTGCTAATATAACATTTTTTTTCCAAACCTGTTAGTTACTTGCATAAAATTCCTCAGGCTGTTAGTAAACTATGAATAACAGCAAATATTTATTGTACAATAACCCTGTTTTAGGCATGTGGCAAAAGTCTGCCATATAGTATCTCATTTAAGCTTTATAACAATCTTGTGAGATATTATCGTTTCCATTTTCCACCCAAAGAAATATTCAGAGAGATTAATTTGATCAAATTCATTTCACTCCTAAAAGTGGAGCTAGTATTCATACCAAGACCTATGTAATTCCAGAAGCTGTATTCTTTTAAACACTTCTCTCTAGATCACTTTAAGAGCCTATTTTTCATTAGTCATTTAAGGATACACCGTCATACACTAATATGCTCTGAAATATGCTACTAATCACTTATTTCTTGTCTCTCTCTGGTGTCCTTCCAGCTTTCTGTCTGCTGTTGTTCTCATTCTGAGTGTACTGTTATGGTTAGCTAGACTCTTCACCTCTGTGTATCATCCTGCCCAGGTGTAGTTAACTGGGCCTTTTGATTTAGTTCCCTCTGGAGGTGGAAATGCTAATTCCCACAGTATATCTACATCTAAAACACCTCCTTTATCATGTTGAAATAAGTACTTCTGTGTAACACCATTTACTGTCCACCCGGCTGCTATTAGACAGTAATTTTTCCTTTTATATTTCCCCTTGTTGAGTGACTCCTCAAGCAAGTTCTCCCCAAAGTAGAGAAGCAATGAAAGACACTGAAACTTATTCATCCATTACTGCAACAGGAAGGAACTATTTTAAAATAGAGAAAAAGAAACAGAAGCAGATCAAGGATGTCAGAGTTTGTGTAACACCTTCATATAGACATAAGAACTGGAATTAAAAAGATCTGGATTTGTATCCTGACTCTCTTACTTAGGGACCATTTGATCTCGGAGAATCAGTCATCATTTGTTATTGTTCCATCACTCAGTCTTGTCTGACTCTTTGCAACACCATGAACTACAGCACACAGTTTTCACTGTCCTTCACTATCCCCTGAAGTTTGCTCAATCTCATGTCCATTCCATCAGTGATGCTCTCCAACCATCGCATCTCTGTCGTCCCCTGCCCTCAGTCTTTCCCAGCATCAGGGTCTCTTTTCCAATGAGTCAGCTCTTCGCATCAGGTGGCCAAAGTATTGGAGCTTCAGCAGCAGTATCAGTCCTCCCAGTGAATATTCAGGGTTGATTTCCTTTCTGATTGACTGGTTTGATCTCCTTTCAGTACAAGGGACTCTCAAGAGTCTTCTCCAGCACCACAGTTTGAAAACATTAATTCTTCAGAGCTCAACCTTCTTTATGGTCCAGCTCACATTCCATACATGACAACTGGTAAAATCATAGCTTTGACTATACAGACCTTTGTTGGCAAAGTGATGTCTCTGCTTTTTAATATGCTGTCTAGGTTTGTCATAATTAGTGAGTCCTAATACTATCTGAGAATATATCCCCTGCACACTTCACTGAGGTGTTTATCCAGTCTGGACTTGCTGAACGCATACTAAGGGCCACAGTTCTTGTGAAGATTGGCTGGCACAGTTGGTATAAGAATCAAAATTTAACATGAATCACCTTGTTGATGTTCAGTCGCTAGTCGTGTCCGACTGTAACCCTGTGGTCTGCAGCATATCAGGCCTCTCTGTCCCTCACCATCTCCCAAAGTTTGCCCAAGTTCATGTCCATTTTATCGGTGATGCCATCCAGCCTTTGCATCCTCTGATGCTCTCTTTGCCTTACCTCTTCACCTAAACCAACACAAAAGCTAAATGCCATCCATCAATCAGTCTAAGAGGTCCTGAGGGATTCTATTCAACTTTTTATTATTAGTCCCATTTGTTTTGAAGAAACTTCTCCAGGTAAGAATTCTCATGGACTCTTTTAAATCCAGGGTAGGCTGGAGAGCCAAAGATTTCTGAGAATATAGTCATAATACCTGGTCTGATAAAACCTCATTTTGTGAATTAATTTAAAAGTTAAATGCCAGAAGGCATAATATAGTCACCACAGCTGGTTAAATATGTAACAAATTACCTTAATTATGGATTAGAATGCAAACAATCAGAAACTGCTAAAAAAAATATGGAATATATGGTCTTAATATGAGCAGTCCAATCGATTGGGAGTTTGTGAAATGTTCCATGAGAGGAAGAGACTGCTAATAGAGAGTGGAAAATATATTTTAAACCCTCATTGTGATATTCATGCAAAATGATGCCCTGGTACTGACATTGCCTTGGGGAAAACTGATCTCCACTCACAACTCACATATACCTCTAAGGCAATCTTTGGGGAGACTGATTTCCCATCCTTAACACTTGGCTTTGCACTTCCAGGTAAGCTGCTTTCAAATCAGTTCAGAAAACACCTGTTTTGAATGGTTTTGATTTCAAGTACTTCTTGACTTCATCCTTACTTACTCCATGTAGTTATAAAAATCAGGACAAGAGGGGCACTTTGACACTACTGAGACCAAAGCTTTTATGGGACAGTAAAGAAACAGAAGTTAAAGTATGTTAAGTGACACAAAGCTTGTCCAGGAAGAGAGTCTAGAAAAGCTGTGAATGTGTAATGAAAAACGGTAGCTACTATTTCTTGGACACCTATTATATTGCCAGCACAGGACTGGGTGTTGCAAATATATTATCTCATTTGGTTAGCACAGTGAGTCCAAGAGTAGTTATTGCTACTTTGATTTATGAGAGGAGGGAATTAAAGCTTGGAGAATTTTAAAGCATGGAGAATTGAAGTAACTTCCTCAAATAACAAATAATTTATCTGTAATTTAACATACATGCTTTACTTCTGAACACATCTTCTTTCAGTTCTACTGTTTGCTTCCCTTTTCACATTTATTTTGTAGAAAACAAACAAAAACCTAACTAAACAAAATCATGCCATGAGAACAATAGTCTTAAGAAGTTCAGTATCAAAAACCACCATAAACAAATAAATTGAGCTTTTTCTCCTTATTAGCTAGTTATTGTGATAATAGCATGCAATTTTGATATAATAACTTGATAACCCAAAGGAAGGGAAACATCCGTTAGGATTCTTGTTTTGTTTTTCATTAAAAAGAAACAATATAAGTGTTGAGAAAATTTAACCCTCACTTCGGCAACTTGATTGATGCTTTCTGGAAATACAATTGACTGTATACCTTAGCAAGTTACTGGAAGTTTTGCTCTATTATACGAGACACTGAGGGGGAAAAAAAGAGTTGTACTGTTCCATATTTATTCAGCCATGATTAATATAGTGTTGAATAATAATTTTTAATTTCCATTTCTTGAATATATTTATTAATTTACCTCCTGCCAATATATGGCTCTGGTTGCCACTATTTAGAATTTATTCCTGTTCTTCCTAAGTATCATTTGCATAATGGAATGACGAGGTCCATTCACCAGCAGTTGGTTGTGGGGTGTTGGACAGAGCAACTGGGTTGTAATTAGTGGCATCTGGCCTCCGGTTTCATTAGCATGCAAATAGAAATACCAGAGGCCAGGACAGCCTGGCGATTTCACAACAGTTACTATAATGCATATCTGCTTTTATAAGCATATCAGTGGGATTGCTTTTTCTAAAAGAATAAAATATGTATGTCTGAATCAAGTTGATGGTCTGTCTTTGCATCCTGGAATCTTAAAAAATATATTTTTCATCAAAAGAGAAAACAGGACTATAATATGTCAATCTCAACCTTTCCTTTCCATTTTTAGGCTATTAAAAATGTAATCCAAGCTCTTGTTTCTGCCTGGTCTGCCTCCATTTCCCCAGTGAAATCTTTTCTCATCTCATCTTCTTTATTTTCCCTAATTAAGCTACCTGGTTTCATCTTTATAAAACATGGCACTTTTTTTTCTTTTCATGGCAACATATTACTCAAGAAATAACAATGCTCTCTATTCTCTGTTTCACTGTGTTCAGACTCTTGTCCTTGGTCTTCATGGTTCTGTTATAATTTGGGGTCATTGATGCTGCTGCTGATGGATGGATTGTAATTGGAACAAACCCTGTTGGAAGCTTGGTATGTACAAAGGATTGTTTTATTGTTCTTTGATCTTCTCAGCAATTCAATAAATTGGAACTACTAAAGTCTTTATTTTCAGATTAAGAAGAAAAAAAAACAGAAACCAATAAAAATGAGGTTCTGAAAGGTACTGTAGCTTTACTGAAGCTGTTCAGTAAGTGTTGCACTCAAAATTTGAATCCAAGCCTCACTGTAGAATCCTGTTCTTTTAGATACTTTTCTTTCTTTAAAAAAATATATATATTTACTGATTTATTTGGCTGAGCCAGGTCTTAGTTGCAGCATGCAGGATCTTCCATCTTTGTTGCAAACCGTAGTATCTTTAGTTGCAGCATGTGGGATCTGGTTCCCTGACCAAGGATTGAACCCCAGCCCCCTGCATTGGGAACACTGAATCTTAGCCATTGGACCTCCAGGGAAGGCCCTGTTAGCTGCTTTTCTCTACCCCTTTCCACAACAGATGAGCATTTGGTCTGGAAAGCAATTTGGGCTCTTAAGGTACTTCAAACTACAGAATTTTATCATTACAGAAACATTCTAAGTCTCACAATTTGAAAAATTTGTCAAAGAGACAATGTTGGATATTTTATTTATGTGTAACTAGACATTTATTTGTATGTCAATGTGATTTTACTCGTCATCTTGTGGACTGAGATCACTGTTTGCCGAAGTGTGAAGTGTAGAATCTCTGTTTCATGGATTGTCTGTGGGTATTATATGACAGTGGTGTTTCTTGGTCTATTAAGTTTGGAGATACATGGGTTAAATTACATTAGCAAGTTTTCCCTAGAGTAGAATTTCTAAAAACCTTTTAATATGTTAATGTGAATATACCTAACTTCAAGGGAGACTGAGAATACTGAGTTTGTTTTATTTATTTTTTTACCTTGACTATATGAAATTCTATTTGCCAGCAAGGAAACAGTTGCAGAGGTTGCAGGTTAAGGGCTAAAGAGTAAGCAATATCCTGTTTTAAGTATGAGGCCCTGGACAATGTATTAAAATGTAGCCCTGTATTTCTCAGAGACCTTTGGAATCACTTACTGAATCATATATTATTTACCATTTGATTCATAGAAGTCTTGAAATGCAGGAGAATAAAACATGTCTCAAGTTATTAGTGTAAAGATTAAGGAAGATAATGTATGCAAAGTATATAGCTCAGTACCTAACATAGAGTGAATACTCCATAAAGGTTTAATTTAAATATGAGCCAATTTCCAGAACTTTATATTGTGTTCTTTTTCTTATTTCATACAAGTAATTTCAAAATACTAAAATTAGATTGACAAGGAGAAAAATACCCACTACCGTCATCCTTAATAATCATCTGTAATCAGCAGTGAATTAATAGCAGTGGCCTCTCACTGTTGCTATCAATTACACACATTATTAATGGATTGACAAAAATCTGCCAAGGCATAGATTGTTAACAGGAATTGACACCTCAGTTATTGCTAGTGTCAGACATTAATTTTGGAGGGTGCAGCTATGCCACATTAAAATGCATGTTGTGATGGTTTATATTGTGGGAGAGAAGACTCTTGCTGGAAAGTGGTTTGGAATGCAGTTGAAGGGAAGATATAAAGCAGATGTCTGAGACAAGAGACATGGAAAGGAGATCATTCCCAAACAATGGTTATTCACGCATGCCAACAGCTGTCATACAGCAAAGATTCTGGGCCGTTAATCTGGACCCTCCTAAGTTGGTTAAATAAGATCTAGAACAATCTGAATATTGTAGCTGTTTAAAAATTTTAAGTATTAAATTTTAGAAAAACAAAACAAAACTAAGTTTTTCTTTGTTTAATTCTCAGAGTAAGCTTCTGGGGAAATTGAAGATGAGAAAACTGAGATTGAGTATTTTAAATGACCCTAGCTAAGTTGCACTGGTTGGAAAACAGCTGAGAGTTGAACACATCTTTCAGAAGTGCAGATATTTTTCACTGCACTGTATTATTTCCCTAGAGCTCTTAAGGTTTGGGAGGAATTGATGGTGATATCGGGTGGCAGAAAGAATAGTAATGGAACTTGTGAAATGGTGCATCATCAGGTCATCGTTCTCAGTTGCTCAGTTGTATCCGACATGACTTTAGCCGCCAGTCTCCTCTGTCCCGGGGATTTTCCAGGCAAGAATACTGGAGTGCATAGGAAATGGCTAAAACACAGCTCCCTAGTGCACTCCTGGAGGCGAAGTGCAAGTCTGCCTTCATCCAGCATAATGGGATGACAACTCCATTTCCCTCCCCAGGGAAGTCAGTGATACTGGCTCCACTTTCCATCATAGTTTTACCTGCCAGTCTGGTCTGTTTGATGTGTTGTGATAGCAGCCAGTATTGATACAGAATTGCCTGTGGTGATTGTTCTGACCAGCAGTGGCTGCGTTTTTGCTCTGGTCTCAGCTTGTACCATTATCAGATAGGGTCTTCTTGGAGATAGAGACGGCCTTGAGTTTTGCACTGGGCTGAGTTCAGAGATGTGAGAAGCTGAGAGCATAGCTTTCACCTGTGTGCATTTGGGAATACCTCTGAGAAAATAAGGGCTTCTCTCATAGCTCAGTTGGTAAATCATCTGCCTGCAATGCAGGAGACCCTGGTTCGATTCCTGGGTCAGAAAGATCCCCTGGAGAAGGAAATGGCAACCCACTCCAGTATTCCTGCCTGGAGAATCCCATGGACAGAGGAGCCTGCCGGCCTACAGTCCATGGGATCACAAGAGTCGGACATGACTTAGCAACTAAACCACCACCACCTGAGAAAATAAATACTTGTAGTCTTTGTAAATATCTTAAAGGAAGTAACTTTTCATCCTCAGGGAGTAATAAAACAACATAAAAAAGCAGGGAGAGTAAAATATTTATTTCACATTGAAAAGATGAAAAAGAATCCCAGTACTTGTTCTGTATATTAACATAAGCAGACAAGGCCATAGAATACTCTTCCCACTCATCCAGTATTCATACTTTAATACACAAGATTCCTGAGAGTCTCAGTTATTATTCTGGATTCTCATCTTTGACCTATTTAAATGCATCTTTTTTAATATAATTCTTGGATAATTTCAGCCTTTCATAATTTGTCTGCTTTTTGTACAAAATATTTATGTGGAATGTTGGATTTCTTGTTACTTGTTTTTCACCATTTGCAAATGTAAAATTTGTGTGCACAACACTGCTAGAATATATTATTTCAAGCACAGTGTTATATATGCATTACCTCCTCATTCTCATACTCATCTGTTAGCCTGCCAGGGCTGCCAAAATAAAGTACCACAGACTGGCCAACTTAAATTACATAAATTTATTTTCTTATAGTTCTGGAAACTGAAAGTCAAAGATTGAGCTGTTAGTAGGTTTGGTTTCTCCAAACCTTTTCCTTGGTTTGCAGGTGGCCATCTTGCTGTATCTTCAAATGGCCTTTTCTCTGTACACATGCATCTCTGGTGTTTCTTCCTCTTCTGATAAGGACACCAGTCATAATGGATTAGTGCCCTATCTTAGAACCTCATTTAACCCTAATTACTTCTTTAAAGGTCTTATTTTGAGACTTTCCTGGTGATTCAGTGGCTAATGCTTCAGGCTTCCAATGCAGGAGGCCTAGCTCCATGCCTGGTCAAGAAGCTAGATCCCACATACTGAGAATGAGAGTTCTCATGCCACAACTAAAACAAAAAAGCTTACACATGCTGAAACTAAGACCAGGCACAGCTATATAAATAAGTAAATAAAATGCCTTATCTCCAAATAGTCACATTGGGAGTCAGGACTTCAATGTGTGAATTCTAGGGGGGCACAATTTAGTCTGTAACATCATCCAAGGAGATAGAATTTATCCCCATCTTACAAAGTGATAATAGTTTATCCTCATCTTCAGGAAGAAGGAACTGAGGTTTGGACAGAATGTCTTGCCAAATTGGCAACTAGACTTAGGCCAGAAAACCAAGCACGTATTCTGTGTGAGAATCTGTGCATCAGAATCAACTAGAGGAGTACACCTAGGGCTTAGGGGCTGAGTTTAATGTGCAGGGGCCAGTGATAGGACTAAAATAGTGTGGAGTAAGGATTTTGAGATCCCTAAGTGCTAAAACTCCACCTATCTAGAGCTATAACTGATTCTTATTGCATACGTGATCAGTTGCTCAGTCAGTCCAACTCTTTTGAGACCCCATGGACTGTAACCCACCAGGCTCCTCTGTCCATGGAAGTTTCCAAGCAAGAATACCGGAGTGGGTTGCCATTTCCTCCTCTGGTGGATCTTCCCAACGTAGGGACCAAACCTGCGTCTCCTTGCATCTCCTGCATTGGAAGGTAGGTTCTTTGCCACTGTGCCACCTGGGAAGTCCTATGATTTTTATGAATAGACATTTATTGAATGAGTGCATGCCAGGCAATGGGCTAAGTGCTGCTGTGAGTTGTCGCATACACATACACACACACGCACACAATGAGAGAAAAGTCCTATTATTGTTCTCATTTCTCTGTTGACATTCTAGAGGTTAAGAGGGATTTAACAACTTGCCAGAGAACATGGTGGAAGGGCCTTCCCTCATGGTTCAGTGGCTGGGACTTCATACTCCCTGAGCTGGGGGTCCCGGTTCCATCCCCAGTCAAGGAACTAGGTCCCACATGCCTCAACTAAGAGTTCACATGCCGCAACAAAGATTGAACATCCAGAGTGCCTCAACTAAGACCCAGTGCAGCCAAATGAATAAGTATTTTTTTTGAAAAAAAGAACATGAGGGGAAAGCCAGTATTGAACCACTGGCTATTTACCTTTTAATTCACAAGCCTTGACTCACTGAACCAAGCAGCATCTTGAGCTTGCAGCTTCCACATCCCATCTCAAATTCTCTCAGGAGCTTAGCCAGAGCTCCTGATAAGGAAATTGCCAGGGGCCCCTCTCTGAAACCAAGATGAGATTCTTCAAGAGAAATAGTGAAATGAATGTTAGTTTATTCTTCATTCTATTTGCATGCACAGTTTCACAAGATGAGGTTATCCACTCAAAGTTTCAGATGATTTCTATGCTCAGGACATTTGTAGGCTTTCTACCACATACTAGCCCATCACAGACATAACAGTTATTGTCTCTCATATAGTTTAACATTTACAGTTTTTGCTATCCCAATGCCATCAACTTTCTGATTTATGTATTCTAAAACATTTAAGACCAAGTCTGCTTTCTTGTCTATCACATTGGATGAAAAGGATACATTAGGATGTAAATGGAGATGGTGATAACCAAAGGAAGATGTATTTATTCAGTGCCAGGAACTGAGATAACCTCTGTAATTGGGTGTGTGTGTGTGTGTGGGTGTGTGTGGGTGTGTGTGTGTCTATAATTACAGTTAATCCTCAGAATTCTATGAGTAGATATGATTTACCATTATGCCTATTTTACTTAAAGAAATTGTGCTTTACATGGATGGTTCACTTGCTTTTTCTGTAAGTAAATGGTGATGACAGTTTTGTGGTTAAATTTCTATGACACTACAGACTGTGACATTTGTATATGTCACATATATATCAATACATCCTGTTCATACATTATGTCTCTCTGGAAAAGGTCTGTAAGGAACTGAGGTACATCACAACGATTTCCTTAAATCATAGCACATGCTTATGTGCGAGTATAAAATTTTTCTATTTTTCTAAAATATTTTGAGTCTAGATTATGATAAAAGTACAGGTAATGTTTCTGTTTCACAGAAGAATAGATTCACAACTTTCTACTTTTAATCTAACTCAAGAAATCACTTTCACTCTTTTGCCTTCAGTTTATAAGGTATTAAATGTTTGTAAACACCAGTAACTTTCAGTGAAAATTGACAATGTAGGCATCTGAAAAGTTAATAATTACAAAATGTATATTATAAATAAAAAACATATAATTTTAATACAGTAGCTCACAACACAGTAGCCCAAGTGCTAAATACTTTATGTGACTTAACTCATTTGATTCTTATACAAATTCAATAAGGTAATGAGCATTTTCACCTTACAGATAAGGAAACTAAAGAACAGAGAAATTAAGGAATGTATCCCAGTGGTCTTGCTGGAAGTTGGAATAAACACCAGATCCAGACATCAGCACTGAGGTTGCTGCGCTCTGTACTGTACCAACCCTGGTATTAAATTTATCAGATAAAGATTTGCATATGGGGGTTATTATTTAGTTTTAAACTCTCGTGAGAGATTTTTTTGTATTGATTAATGGCCCCCTGTTTACTTGTGATTTTGCAATTCCTCCCACTGTTGGCGTGTCTTTGGCCATTCATTGAATCTGGACCAGCCTTCTTTCTTTGACTAATATTACAACAGTGGAAGGAATGAAATGCCTGAGGACTTGATTACACTTTATCTTGGAAAGCTGCCAGTGCTGTGATGCTTTTTAATGGAATATAAGAGATCACATGGAAAAGGTTCCAAGTGTAAACGCTAACACCGTCTTAGATCAGTTTACACACCTACCAAACAGGTGAGAAAATGCAGATCACAATAACAGTCCATAGCTGATCATAAACAAAAGAGTGTGCCCTGATGAGAAAAGAACCATTCCACTCACCCTTAGGCTTGGGATCAATAATATATGATTATTTTTTAAGACATTGATTTCAGGAGTAGTTTGTTATGCTTCAGTAGCTAACTAATAAAGAAACTGACAACAGAAGTGAGTTAATGCTATTAATGTAACAAAAACTTACAATGTGTGATATCAGCTTATTGGGTAATAATTGATACCTATAAAAAAGTGAGCAAATGATTGGAAAAGGCTAAGAAAATAGAAAAATTTTATTATAGGCTTATACATATCATGACCCATTTTATGTAGTAGCAATACAATTCACAAAAGTGTAGCCAGCTGTTAATAAATGGAAAAAAAAAATAATATGGCTAGGTATCATAATATGGCTATGGATAAGGAGTTCCCCAGGCAGAGTGTTGAAAGTGTCAGCAGAATGTCATCAATTGTGTGTGATAAGGTGTGGAAATAAAGGCATGAAAGAACAAAAGAACTAACCAATTTTCAAGTAGTGTTTAAGAGGAATGTAGAGGGATTTCCCTAGTGGTCCAGTTGTTAGGAGTCTGCTTTGAAGTGTGGGGGATGTGGATTTCATCCCTGGTTAGGGAACTAAGACCCCACGTGTTACCAAGCAGCTGAGCCTCCAGCCATAACTTAAGAGTCTGTGTGCCACAGCTAGAGAGTCTGCATGCCACGTCAAAAGATCCCGAATGATACAACGAAGTCCCACATACTGCAACTAAGACCCAGTGCAGCCAAACTAATAAATAAAATAAAAATATTAAAAAAAAAGTATGTAGAGGTTCCAAGTTCTACTATGTTAGATACAAAACTAGCTCATCTTCAGTTTCACCAGATAGTCAAAGATTCTCAAAGAAAAATGCAGGCTTCAGGTATAGATAAAATTAAGGATGTATCTGCAAGACACTGTGTTAAGATCTCTGAAAGAATTAAATTGATACCTACTAGACACTCTTTACCAACTGAGCTATCAGGATAGCTATCAGATTAGTTTTCATTCCAATCCTAAAGGAAGGCAATGCCAAAGAATGTTTAAACTACTGCACGAATGCACTCATCTCACGC
Organism: Cervus elaphus; assembly: GCF_910594005.1. Taxonomy (NCBI): domain Eukaryota; kingdom Metazoa; phylum Chordata; class Mammalia; order Artiodactyla; family Cervidae; genus Cervus; species Cervus elaphus. The sequence goes on from NC_057818.1 coordinate 31,685,676, forward strand.
CCTAGCAAAGTAATGCTCAAAATTCTCCAAGCCAGGCTTCAACAGTATGTGAACCATGAACTTCCAGATGTTCAAGCTGGATTTAGAAAAATCAGAAGAACCAGAGATCAAATTGCTAACATCCGTTGCATCATCAAAAAAGCAAGAGAATTCCAGAAAAACATCTACTTTATTGACTATGCCAAAGCCTTTGACTGTGTGGATCACACCAAACTGTGGAAAATTCTTCAAAAGATGAGAATACCAGACCATCTGACCTGTCTCCTGAGAAATCTGTATGCAGGTCAAGAAGCAACAGTTAGAACTGGACTTGGAACAAACTGGTTCCAAATTGGGAATGGAGTACGTCAAGGCTGCATATTGTCACCCTGCTTATTTAACTTATACGCAGGGTATATCATGCGAAATGCCCAGCTGGAAGAAGCACAAGCTGGATTCAAGATTGTTGGGAGAAATATCAATAACCTCAGGTATGCAGATGACACCAACCTTATGGCAGAAAGTGAAGAAGAACTAAAGAGCCTCTTAATGAAAGTGAAGGAGGAGAGTGAAAAAGTTGGCTTAAAACTCAACATTCAAAAACCTAAGATCTTGGCATCTGGTCCCATCACTTCATGGAAAATAGATGGAGAAACGATGGAAACAATGAGAGACTACTTTTTTGGGCTCCAGAATCACTGCAGATGGTGACTGCAGCCATGAAATTAAAAGACACTTGCTCCTTGGAAGAAAAGCTATGACCAACCTAGAAAGCATATTGAAAAGCAGAGACATTACTTTGCCAACAAAAATCCGTCTAGTCAAAGCTATGGTTTTTCCAGTAGTCATGTATGGATGTGAGAGTTGGACTATAAAGAAAGCTGAGCGCCGAAGAATTTATGCTTTTGAACTGTGGTGTTGGAGAAGATTCTTAAGAGTCCCTTGGACTGCAAGGAGATTAACCGTCCATCCTAAAGGAGATCAGTCCTGAGTGTTCATTGGAAGGACTGATGCTGAAGCTGAAACTCCAATACTTTGGCCTGCTGATGCAAAGAATTGACTCATTTGAAAAGACTCTGAAGCTGGGAAAGATTAAAGGTGAGAGGAGAAAGGGACAACAGAGGATGAGATGGTTGGATGGCATCACCAACTCAACGGACATTAGTTTGAGTAAGCTCCGGGAGTTGGTGATGGACAGGGAGGCCTGGCATGCTGCAGCCCATGGGCTCGCAAAGAGTCGGACACGACTGAGCAACTGAACTGAACTGAGACACCTCAGCTAGGAAAAAAAGGTCATCTGGAAATCTTAAGGATGTTGATCTGAGATGCTTAAATGCTTGTGGCATGTTTTGAAATCTTTAGTGATTATCATTTCGGCAACTTGAGTTCAATGGGATTAATAGAAGGCTCACAGAATTTTAAGAGTTTTGTACGGGAGAAAAAGAACACAGTTTGGATTAAAAGGGGCCAAGATGACTGAAGTATCCTGAAGTCCTCTGGGATTTCGAATTTGTGTGGAAAAGTATTAACCTGTTCAGTTGTCACTGCGAGTATTTCTTCAGACGGATCCAAGGAGGGTAAAAAAATGGTGTGATGTAATGCCAAGAAAAAAAAAAAATGCAGAGCCAGGAGCCATGGTGAATAGTATGAGGAGATTAAGTCTTAGGCAGAAGAGCCCAGAGAAAATTCTCCACTCTTAGTATGTGTGCTTGGGATTGTGACTAATATGATGGACAATATTTTACCAATAAGTGTTCAAAAATGGTATGGATTAGTGATGTGTGTATCTCCTAATCCTTCCTCTCACTTTAAGAAGTGGACTATGCATTGTTTGACCCTTCTACCAAACATATAACCAGACATTTTATTAATATTAATTCATAGGCCTCTGAATCAAAATGAGCCATCTCCAGGAAACTACATCCAGATCAGATATATGTATCATATGATCTTGTACTTGCAGCCTGGTATTGTAATTACAAGACACATCGGGGTGTTTATGGAGGGGTAAACATATTTTGTGTGTCAAAGAGATACAATTAATTTGGACCCAAGATCAGATCACAGTAAATCAATTGCTATAGTAATGGGCTATAAATAAATGACAGTATCCCTGTTTCAGCATCCTTCTCCCTGAAACGTTCTGGTTTTTGCTCACTCTGCCTCTTGCTGGCCTTATGTTAACTCTGTGAAGACTAAGCCCAGAGAAGTTTGCAGACTCTGCTTGTTCTCAGTCAGGGTTGGGTTGACTGGCTTTTGGCGTCTTGCCTCCACCATAGGAACAAGGCCAAGTCACTCTTCGAGGATGAGTGACCACATGGAGGGAGCTGGGGGTTTCCAGACCCCAGCCAGTCAGCCACTGGGCAGTTTTGCCTAATTAACCAAGAGCTGAACACCAATCTGTGAGGCAACTTAGTCAAGATTGGGAAACCATTTTTCTGAACACATTAATTGTTTATGCACGGAATTTAACCTTATGGATTGTTATTACTTTAATACTCTATGTTGTAGGGTGGTTTATTTCACAGCAGTAGTAACTAGCTCAACTCTGTAACTGTGGACTTCTTATCAAAACTCACATGACTTCAGTCTTTTTATATGTAATTAGTGGATGTGAAATCAACTTTAGATGGTAATCATATTAATAAATTAACTCAAAATATATAGAGTATCGTAGGAGTCCAGTAAACATTTTAATGGAACAAATAAATGGTTATTATTCAATAAAGATTTTACAAAAATTGGCACTGCAAATGCTCTTTAGTTAGGGTCATTGTGAGATATTTTTTCCTCCACTCCCCTATGTTGGGGGTAAGAAAATGCCTTTGGGTTCTCTCAAAATAGATTATTCTGCCTCTGTAATGGGTACCTGTAGCACTGATTGAAGAATGATGCCATATTAGGAGTCACAGTGGTTTGGGAAAATCCAGGAAACATTTTCTATTGTGATAAAGATAAAGATAAAGCAAAAGGTAGCATCTAAGTGCTTTGGAAAAATAACAAAGCAGAATCATTAGTCTAAAGAAAAAGTAGCACTGTCAGAAATTATATATTACACATTTAAAGAAAAGTAAGAAGTCAAAGTCATTGGCCTAAACTCATGATACCTTTTTTGTTTTTCTAGACAAGTTTACACTAATAATATGATAATCTGTTCCTTAGAGAATTTTTATTTTTTTTCTTTTTTGCATCCAACTGTTATAATATGTAGGGGCTTCCTGGGTAGCTCAGCTGGTAAAGAATCCACGTGCAATGCAGGAGACCCCGGTTCAATGCCCGGGCTGGAAAGTTCCCCTGGAGAAGGGATGGGCTACCCACTCTAGTATTCTTGGGCTTCCCTGGTGGCTTAGACAATAAAGAATCTGCCTGCAATGCAGGAGACCTGGGTTGGGAAGATCCCCTGGAGAAGGGCATGGCAACCCACTCCAGTCTTCTTGCCTGGAGAATCCCAGGAGACAGAGGAGCCTGGTGGGCCATACTCCATGGGGTCTCAAAGAGTTGGACAAGAATGAGTGACTACGCACACACATTGTAATATGTAATAGGCAGAGGTATATAGACTAAGTTTTAGCTTTGGTCTTATTTTGGACTGGTGATGTTTATCCTCTACCTGGTACAGATGGTATGTGACATAACACGAGGAAAACAGGGCTTCTATTTTTCCTTGTGGTCAAAAGTAAATTAGAGTACTGAAGACCCAGGGGTTATTGAGAGCCCTATAAAACTCTGTATTGTTGCTGAATAATACAAAGAAGGGTTGTGGTAGTAGAGCTATGGCAGATATCCAGGATAAGGAATTAAGACAATTGTATTAATGAATCGGGGATATAATGTCTCATATATTACTCCTATTATAAAAGTAATTTGACTACATTATTCTCAATTTTCTCATTTGTACCATGGTGAGAGGCAGTCACTGATTTCTAAAGTCACTGAAACACAAAATTTTGAGTGTAACAGTCTCTCTCCCTTCTTTCTTTTTTTTAAAGATTTTTTTGATGTGGAACATTTTTAAAGTCCTTATTGAATTTGCCACAATATTGCTTCTGTTCTGTGTTTTGGATTTTTGGCCACAAGGCATGTGGGACCCTAGCTCCTGACCTGGGATCCAACTCACATTCCCCCAACAATGGAAGGCAAAGTTCCAGGGAAATCCTTCCCTCCCCACTTCTATTCAAGCCTTCTCATTCTGCATCTGTCGAGGCTTTGGATGAGGACACATCCACGTTTCCTAGTGTTGAGATATGAGAGCCAAGGTCAAGGATACAGAGAGGGATTTCATGCAAGGTAGTTTTCACAGGTTATACCCACTTGTAGCCTGGCTCACATGTGTTGAGCCTGACAACTGATCGTATTTTGTTTTTGTTTTTCCCAGACTTTGGCCTAGCAGAGGGTATGACACTTGGAAGCATTTCTTGAGTGTGCACTGAAGAAACTAATGTCTTTTGAAAGATGCATAAGCAACACACTAGTGTGTGCCTTGTGTGTGAGAGAATAGAATGGTTTGTGTGAGAACACATAGCAGAGTCCAGCAGACCTGTTCTGAGATTTCTGGGGAACCTTCATAGACGGAGGACATCTGAGGAGGATATTCAAATATAAGTAAAAGTATGACCTGCAGAGGGGAGAAAGAGAACCTTCAAGAGAAAGGGAACTCTAGTAGCTGATTCACAGTGCGAGGCTTAATCACCTGAGATGTCTACACTTGTGACTGGTTCAGAGGTGTGGTCAACATATGTTAAACTGAATGGAATTGAAATATGTCCCCCTCTCCCTGGATTTGAAGGAGTCTCAGTTTATCAGAAATGGATGAAAGGAAGGTAGGAACTCCATTCTGACAGTGTTCTCAAGACTAACTGGATTATTTTGCTTCACCTATAATTCTCTTCAGATTGAGACATTAAATTTGTAACCACAATGTTATAAGGGATGTTTCATGAATACTGTGCATAGTATTAATAGTTTGCCTGTTTGAGGGTATGTCTGCATGTTTTAGAATGCAAACATGTATGTTTAGGATGTGCATGTATGAACATTGTGAAGGCAGTTTTTGAACTTTTTGCTTTTTTAGTGGCTGTGTCTCCAAGATCCATGTCTCCCAACTGAGCGGGTGTTACAGTTGCTCACAGCCTGATGGTCTGACGGCAATCTCTGGAGTAATGCAGAGGCGAGTTCAAAGCCGTACTGAGTGTGAGTTCCAGCAAAACAAAATGACAGAAGCTACAGATCATGCATGCAGAGTGAGTTGAAAACTAACTGGATATTAACTGAGAAGGTGAGCTTGGCATGATCATGAGTCAGCCAAAGGAGTGGAGCCCCAAGTGCTGCTTGCTGTCTGTCTTTTTTGGATGGTAATAGGACCTCTGAACTTTCATGTGCTGTTTTTTCTTCTTCATTCTCTGAATTTTCCCATGACCTCCTCCTTGCTATTATACTTGTAATCTCTTCCTGTTTTACTGTATTTATTTTTTTTTAATTTTATTTATTTATTTATTCAGGCTGGGTCTTCATTGCTGTGTGAGCTTTTCTCTACTTGTCAGCAGGGCCTACTCTCTAGTTCTGATGCATAGGCTTCTCATTGTGGTGGCTTCTCTTGTTGCAGAGCACAGGTTCTAGGGTGTGTGGGCTTCTGTAGTTGCAGATCCCTGGGCTCCAGAACACAGGCTCAGTCACTGTGGCTCATAGGCTTAGTTGCTCCCCGGCATGCGGGATCTTCAAGGACCAGGAATAAAACCCATATCTCCTGCATTGGCAGGCAGATTCTTTATCACTGAGCCACCAGGGAAGCCCCTACCCTATTTTTAATGTATCTTTCTTTTTCTCTCTCTCCCTTTTTATGTTTTCTAATGGTCATTTTGTTCTGTTCTACCAGAAAATCTCCTCAAACCTGAAGGAAAACAAATACCAGGAAGTCCACGGCAATGGAATAGCATACTACCCAAAAGGTTTTAATAATATTCTCCTAAACTTCAGATGAATCTAGTGTCTTGGGGGAGTATAGTATCATCCACTTAGACTTTATTTTTCAATACATTTATTTTATTTTATTTATTTGGCTGTACTGGGTCTTAGTTGCAGCACCTGGGATCTTCAACCTTTGCTGTGGCTGCAGGGTCTTGGTTGTAGCATGTGGGATCTAGTTCCCTTGACCAGGGATAGAACCCACGCCCCAGCATTGGAACCACAGAATCTTAGCCACTGGACCACCAGGGAAATCCACATCCCCTTAGACTTTAATTGAAAAAACAGAAATAGCTCTTTAGGCCTGCGGTAAATGTTCCAGAATCAAGAATTTCCTAAAACCCACATTCCCTTATGTTTCCTCTCTGATTCTGTTGGACTATCCTGACACAGCTAAAATTTAACATTCTTGCTGTTCTGGTTCCTAAAGCATATGAAAAACATTTTAGTTCCCCTCCTACACTAAGAACTAACAAATTATATGGAATTTTAATGCTACTGTCTCATAAAAAAGTTCAGTGGAAATGATTAGAATAACTTGGGTTCTTATTTTGAACTAGCTCTACAGCCCTGCCCACTGGAGGCCATGAGATTTGTTTTATCTACACCACTGGGATGCTGTAAGGTTTATGGAGATAATGGATGTGAGACTGCTTGGTATAATGCAATTCAGATACAAGGAGTTGTTCTGCATATATATATTAATTTCATATTTATGCCTCCCTTCAAAATGATTTTATGTAGTTAATACATATTCAGTAAGAAAGTGTTCTATTTAAATCAAAACAAAAAGGGAAAATTTTTTTAAAATAGTTATTTTATCTTGCTTCTTTCTAACCCTTTAGTCCTCTAGGTGTTCTGAAATTAGCCATATAAAGATTCAATTTAACCTCTCAGAATTTTGTGTCCATTTCAGTCATAGCTCTGTTTCTCAAAATAATTGATCTAGTATATCCAGTAACTGGAATATATTGTCATTTAATGAATAGTTTTTTCCTCACTAATTAGTTTATTATACATTCCTTGTGGTATGAATAAGAAGATAAACGTTTTCCTTAACTTTTAGGGATAAGAAGTATTCCCTATCATTCCAATGATAAAGGGAAATTAAAAGCATCAACTTAAAAATTCACAGCATGAGAGTTATGAGTTCAGTTTTATTTGGGGCAAAATGAGGACTAGAGCCTGGAAGATAACACCTCAGATAGCTCTGAGAAACTGCTCCCAGGAGACAGAGGGGAAGATCAGTATATATGTGATTTTGGTAAAGGGGCAGTGCATGCAATCAAGCACATATTTTTTCCAGAAGTTTTCTGCTAGTCTGGTGAGCAGTTGTTACCATGAAGGATTTTAGTGCTTTTCTAGATATGAGGAGTTTCAACAAATGGGCTCATAAAATTGGCTCCTGAAAATATCTTAACTAACTGAAGACTTGTCCTGACAGGTTTTCCCTAAGCACAGAGTGCCTGCATTTCAGCTCTCTGCCATCGAACCCCTTTCAGGGAGTGTTGAGGGTCAGCACCTGCAGCTGCTGCATATAGCATATGATATAATCTTTGTAGAGGTAGACGGCAATGCCCATGGCAAGTGCCAATTTGTTGTTAAAAGTGAAAGTGTTAGTTGCTCAGTCGTGTCCGACTCCTTGTGACCCCATGGACTGTAACCCACCAGGCTCCTCTGCCCATGGAATTTTCCAGGCAAGAATACTAGAGTGGATTGTCATTCCCTTCTCCAGGGAATCTTTGCAACTCATGGTTCAAACCTGGGTCTCCTGCATTGCAGGCAGATTTTTTACTGTCTGAGCCACCAGGGAAGCCAAAGACATTTTTTTTAGTCTTCAGAAATAATCTCATGTTTTCCATATTAGGATCCAAGTTAAGTCTCCCATCACATCTCCCTCTGCTCTGTGAGACTCTCCCAGTGTATCAAACCAAGCAAACTTCTTTCCATGCTCCCTAAATTCCTTTCATAATTTCAAGTCTTTTTCAAGACATGCTGTTTCTTCTGCCCTAAATGTCTTTTCCAGTTCTATAAATAATGCTTCTTCATTCTTCAAGAATAAGCCCTTATCAAACCTGCTGCTTTAATAAGTCTTCCTCATTACTTTAGAATTATTTGGTACACTGATAAGAGAGGACTTTCCAGGTGGCTCAGTGGTAAAGAACCCGCCTGCTAATTAGGAGATGACAGAGATGTGAGTTTGACCCCTGGGTTGGGAAGATCCCTTGGAGGAGGAAGTGGCACCCCACTCAAGTATTCTTACCTGAAGAATCCCTTGGACATAAGAACCTGGTGGGCTACAGTATGTAGGGTCACAAAGAGTCAGACACGACTGAACAATTGAGGACACCCACATGCACACATGTGACAGGACAAATAATAAGCTAACTGAGGGCAAAGACTATATTGCTATACGCCCTCATCTCCATTTCCTAGCACAAAGTTAGAACAAGTGGACATTCAATCCTGGTTAGGGAATGTCTGCAGAGAGAAGAATTTGCTTCTATTTCTTTGAGGCGATGCTAATTCAAATAGCTTTGTTAGGGAGAAATCCCCTGCCTATTTAACAGTCTGACAGAATCCTGCAGCATCTGCTAGCACACTAGTTCAGAAAATCTGCCAAGACAATCCTAAAAAGCACCTCATCAGTTGCAACCACTGATTCAAAGACCAGACGTGATTGTTGTGGCTTCATTTAAACCCACTGTCAATGAAGTCTTGAATGCAGTCTTGAATTTAGGACTTTCTTGCAACCAGCCACTCTAATCATAGAAATGGTCATTTGCACTGGAGTGTCATTAACTCTATATTGTTATTGGAGTGGTACATTTAATTCAGCGTTACAGAGTTGAGCAGAATTCATCTTTTGTCACACTGCTGCCCTCAATAGATATTCTTCCTGAAAAGACTACAGTGAAAAGAGTTTGGGACTTGTGAAACTATTGATCCTTAAACCTAACACCCCTGTTTCTGTTCCCCACTCTCTGACCTTCATGAATTTCCCAAGGTGCTCTGGGTCCCATTCATGGGAAGATACTTGAACAAAGGCAGTTTTGTTGTGATTAGGTCATCTCCGCACAGAACACCTAAAAGGTCATTCAGTCTTTTATCTTTGAAACAACTAACCTTCTTTGGAAGTAGATTAAATATGTCTTTTTGCTGACAATTTGTTTCAAAAATAGGAAAAGGTAGAACAATAGGTACATTATGCAGAGTGTTTTTGAAAAAGAACTTTTATAAATTGGTAATTTAGAAAATCAGTGGGTTGCAGACGAGACGCAGCATCCTCTGTTGAGTTTTCCGCTGCAGCAGAAGTGTCATTTGAGTACACTCTTTAATCAAACTTTTTTACAATTTATACCCGGTCTATGCAGAATTGAGTACTTGGGTTGAGTTGATATATTCCAATGCCTCCTATTTCCATGAAATCTAAGATGCTACTTTATCAAACTCATTTTTCACAGGAGGGAGTTCAAGCAGAGAGAGGGGGTGAAGCAGCACATCAAGATCAATGCTGAAAGTGAACACTAGAAATAGATGTTCTTACCCTTTCCTTTGGACTCCATGCTCCTGTTGCTTACAAAGAATGATACGACTCATGCCGTTTTTCACCAAGCTATCCGCACACACCATTTCTTACCGGCTGGCAGCCGTACTCATTGTGGCCACATAGTCAGCGAAGTGCTCTCACTCTCATGAAAGGCAAGACTCTTTTCTAGCACTAAGGAATGGGTCCTAATTGATCTGAATAAGCACTGGCAGTTTTAGTCCCTAAATGCTGATCTTTGCTCTAGGGGTAAGCATGTAACTTCGAGATAATGAGAGTTCAATATAAATGAATTAGGCAAGTTCTCTTCCTGAGTTCTTAAATCTACATGGTAGTATGTAAACTACATGGTAGTATTCTTAAATCTGCATGGTAATATGAAGATGTTTAGAGCCATAATAACTGTCTTGTCTATTAAGGCTTGGGGTCCTTCAGTATATGTATGAGCTAATATAACAAACCTGGAACCACCCACCTCCAGTCTTTTTTGTTAAAGAAGTTAATTAAGTCTTTATAAGTACTTCCCTGGTGGCCCAGTGAATAAGACTCCACCCTTCCAATGCAGGGGACCCAGGTTTATTTCCTGGCAAGGGATCTAAGATCCCACATACCACAACTAGAGAAGCCTATGTGGCAATAAAGACCCAGTGCATAAATATTATTTATTATTATCAAAATAAATAAAAAATTTTAAAACATAAAAGTTTCATAGCTGAAGTCACCATATTCCCTTATATGCAGTTCAAAGCTATTCTAACAGATAGATAAGTCTGAGTACATATCCCGAGTAGAATGGCTTTCATGCTTACGTTGAAAGTGGGGTCTGGAGGGAGATAGGGATAAGTAAGACTTGAGAAAAAAAAGGAGTCTAAGTCCATATATCAAAGGGCAATGGTGTGGAGCAGATGTCTTCCTTCAGTCACAATTAAGAACAGGTTTGAACTGAAATGCAGTAGATTCAGTGCTGGTTCAGGCTAGCTGAAGGTCTGTGAGAAAATCAGACTGGGGAGACAGTCATAAGTAGCACAGACCATAAAGATATTAGACAGAACCAAACTTGTTCCAATAATTTGGTATGAACCAAAGCAAGCGGAAACAATGCTGAACTCTAGCCTCAGGAAGCTTATATATGAACTGGAATTGGCAGTCTGATCCAGCAAATAATTCTGGCCTGCTCACTTTTGTGAGCAAAGTTTTATTAGAACACACAGATAACCCACTTGTTTATGAATTACATACTTTAATGGCAGAATTGGGTAGTTGAGACAGAGACTATAAGGCCTTCAGAGACCACAATATTTTCTGTCTGGCCTCTCATAGATAACATTTCCCAAACCCTAGCATTGAGTGTCCCATGAGGATTTCAGTCTGGAGACACAGAGAGTCCATCGGTACATGATAGATAAAGGAAGGTAGGAAGAAAAGGATCAAGAAAAATGGAGCTTTCTGTTTGAAATATTTGAATGGGGGAAAAAATAGCTACTACCCCAAATGCTTTTTATCTATTCCAATGACTAACATGACAGTAAATGCTGTGTTTGCATAACTGAATAAAAGGAGAGACAAATCCATAGCTCTGCTAGTATTTTATGAAAGAGACTTTTGATATGTTGGGCATCTGATTAACCATTGGCTCTGGTATTTAGGCAGGTAGCCTAAATAAATTAGTGCACATGCAGAATAGCTCAAGGTGAGAATGTACGTGGATAGGGAGGCGTGAGCTTTGGGTGCTGAGGTAGAGGAAAGGGAGAAAGTGGTGCTGACATACAAAACTCTAGCTTTCTATTTCATCTCATAGATTGCTTCTGGCCCCAAGTCTGACTGATGCTTTACCATTACACATCAATACGATTACATGTACTTTGGATCTAAAATTGCATTCCCCAAACTAAGCATCATCAAAAATGCAACAAAGGAAGAGATGGCTCATGACAATCCAAATGCCTCTACACAGAAAGGAAAATGAACATTTCATTTTCCTGAAACTTGCTATGAAAGCTGAAATTCACATAATGAATTCATAAAGAGACTTTGCTATGATAGGAATAATTTGGCCCTGAAATATGAGCTGCTTTTATTCATGTAATATATGCCTGACAGTATTGAAGGTGTTCTCCCCTTTCTTTCTACCCAAGTTTATAATATTGCCAAGAAGTACAAAGCCTTATACATGGCTAGTGGCTGAAATGTTACCCTAAAATATTTGATCCAGGGGACAGCATCATTGCCAGTATCAGAAGATGTCTCCTTATGAGTAACTGCAGGCGGGAGTAGAATCCTCACCTGCACTTATACCCACCATCATTTAAACACAGTAGTGGAGGCATTGAGTTAAAATTAAAAAGGCGGGAGCCCAACAAGAGCTTTGTGTTCACAATCAGATCTTTCAAATACTGGGTGATCTTTACAAAAATGTTCTTGTGTGTCCCTCTGTCTGGACTTCCTGCTTCTCCTGTGGTTTGGATGATGCCTACTGACCTCATAAGTGTCATCCCCTTAAGTAAGTCTTTCTTCACTGACCTCTCCTAGTCCCAATGAACCCCAGACTCTCATACCTACTGAGGGCCCCTCTACCTGGGAAAAACATATGTTTTAACCACTGGTTAATGTTCTTGTCTCTCCTGAGATGAGAGACAAATTTTTTTCATGGAATTTTTTCCCCTTACCTCTATCACCAACATCCATTGCAATGCCGTGGCTGTCTGTTGAAGAACAACTTCATACAGAACACCAAAAAAATAGCCTGATAAGCCACTTTCCTCTATTCAAGACTAATCTTTCTTTCTCTGAGATGAAAAGTGATTATGGACCTATCTTCAAAAACAGTGACTCATGTGGCTTTTTGAAACATGATCAGGGCTAGTCTGGGTTCTAGTTTGAGATCTCCCAATAAATAGCTATATTATTTTGTATGAAATCCCTTAACCTCTCTGTATTTGTTATTTTCAATTCAAAAAAGAGAGCATTAGATGGATTTGAATAATGTTTATGATGTCATCTTATAGTCAAATTTCTCTGAAACTGTAAATGTGTATTTGTACAAAATTAGATCATCTTCTCCTTACTCTAGAAATCACTTTTTAAAAAAATAGAGTTCTGTACTTATTCTGATATCACACAGATCTATGACCTGAAGTGTTAAATCATCTATTACTCCTCAGGTTATGCTAAAAGAGAAAGATTGAATTGAATGTCATTGCATTATAAACTTATGTTTTTAAGTTGAAGACAGTAGTGCCCAAAGATATGACAATTTTATATGTTGTTCAGTTGCTCAGTCATGTCCGACTCTTTGTGGCCCCATGGACTGCAGCATGCCAGGCTTCCCTGTGCTTCAGCATCTCTGGGAGCTTGCTCAAACTCACGTCCATTGGGTCAGTCATATCATCCAATCATCTCATCCTCTGTTGTCCCCTTCTCCTCCTGCCTTCAATCTTTTCCAGCATCATGGTCTTTTCTGAGTCAGCTCTTTGCATCAGGCGGCCAAAGTATCGGCACTTCAACTTTAGCATCAGTCCTTCCAATGAATATTCAGGACTGATTTCCTTTAGGATTGACTGGTTTGATCTCCTTGCAGTTCAAGGGACTCACAAGAGTCTTCTCCAACACCATAGTTCAAAAACATCAATTCCTTGGTGCTCAGGTTTCTTTACATCCAACTCTCACATCCATGGACTTCCATGGTGGCTCAATCACTAAAGAATCTGCCTGCTGTGTGGGAGATGTGGGTTTGAACTCTGGGTTAGGAAGAGTCCCCTGGAGGAGGGCATGGCAAATCACTCCAGTATTCTTACCTGGAAAATCCCCATGGACAGAGGAGCATGGCCAACTACTTTCCATGGGGTCACGAAGAGTCAGTCACAACTGAGCGGCTAAGAACAGCACTCACATCCGTACATGACCACTGGAAAAACAAAGCTTTGACTGTACGGACCTTTGTTGGCAAAGTCATGTCTCTGCTTTGTAAAATGCTGTCTAGGCTGGTCATACACTTTCTTCCAAGGAGCAAGCCTCTTTTAATTTCATGGCTGCAGCCACCATCTGCAGTGATTTAGGAGCTAAAAAAAATAAAACCTGTCACTGTTTGCATTGTTTCCCCATCTATTTGTCATGAAGTGATGGGACCAAAGTGATACAGTTTTATATGTATTTATATATATGTGTGTGTTTCAATATATACATGCATATACATACATATATACACATATATGGGGCTTCCCAGGTGTCACTAGTGGTAAAGAACCAGCCTGCCAGTGCAGGAGACTTAAGAGACATGGGTTCAATCCCTGGGTCAGGAAGATCCCCTAGAGGAGGGCTCGGCAACCCACTCCAATATACTTGCCTGGAGAATCCCATGGACAGAGGAGCCTGGTGAGGTATAGCCCATGGTGTTGCAAAGGGTTGGATACGACTGAGCAACTAACACTGACTGACTGATTGATACACAGATATACAATATAAATATGCATACCACACAGTATATATAATACTTTATAAAAGTCCTAATGCTAATTACTATGCAAAATAGGTGTTACTTGAATTATGTTCTATTAAATCTGTAAATTAGATGTAGACTTTCATTTTCTTTTTAGAGGAAGAGATGAAAAACATAGATCTGATACACTACCACCATTAACACAATTGAATGGCCTTAATTTCTCAATAGGATCATTCAATATTCATTTTTTAATTTCTGCATTTACACATAATATCTCTCTGGGGGCCTTTAACAGATTCTACTGCTGCAGTTTTAATGAGAACTATCAAAGGTTACTATGAGATGATGATCTATACTTAATTCATAGATTTCCCCAGACATTTGTGCAATTCAGTGCTGTTTAGAATCTTTTTTAGTTTTATTGTCATGAAACATTTACCCCAATTTAAACTGCATCTTTAATCTTTATTAGCATAATCCTTCCATTCTTAAAGTTAGTATTTTGAGAATTAATATGGAAAAATGATGGCCTCTTTAGGGAATTTAATAACTTTGCTTATGAGGAAACACTGAAAAATCATCTTGTGTCTATGCAATGTTTCAAAACGTATTCTGATCAAATATTTCTATCTAACAAAGCAATATTAATGTTTATCTCTCCAAAATTTTATAATTATGATTTATTATATTTATACAACTTCATTGAACAGAATAAAGCATATCAAGTGCTCAAAGGTGATTGGTACACATTTAATGATTTTTCAGAGGGTGTGTGGGTAAGAAAAAACCAAACAAAAACACTGATATTTTAGAGAAAACCCAAATCAAAATCTAAACAAAAAATCTGAATTATGAGTTTGTGATCATAATAAAATAGTTTTAGCTTATTAAAAAAGACAACTTTTCTCATCTATAGCTAATTTATGAACTCATATTCCTTGATGTTCAAATAAAATGTGAGTTTAAGTATGGTAAATGAACTCAGAGCATTTTTTATTGCTATTGTTTCTCATTTTAGTAGGCATTCAAATGAATCATACCACATATTTTTAAGTGAAATAAAAATTAGGGTGATTTTCTACCGGTATAATTTTGTTTAATATAGGAGTTTAAATTAAATGAAACCATAGATTTCAGGATTACCTAAAGGAAACTTCTTAGACCAAATCCTAGCATACTTATTAAAGGACCCCTTATTTTTCATTTGGTCAGTCCTTCTCACTGAGCTTCAGAACAAACTTTACAATGGGAGAGAAGTCATGTACAATTCTTGTACCATGGACAGAGATGAAAACTGAGGCTCTCAGAAATTAAGGATCTTCAGTGGTTCTCCTGATAAGCAGTAGGATAGTTACAGAATGTGGCAAGGTGAGATTTACATGAGGGCATTTAAGAGAGGAGAAAGGAATATTTTGATTTCCAAATCAGTCATTCAAGCTTCTGCTTTCTTATCCTGTGCATTTTACATGCTCCATCTGTAGTTTTATCTTCTTTCCATAATTCACTTCTACCTAAATTCTGCTCAAAACTGATTTCTTGTGAGACAGCTTGTCTCAACCTGGAAGCCTTAGGTGTTAAAAGATTTGTATTTGAGTTTTTATTTTCTCACAGTTCTTTCCTAGATCTTTGGTGAACTGTTTATTATCTATAATTTTTTCTCTTCAAAATTCATTCCTTCATTGTCAGTGTCCTCAGAAAAAGATGAAAGAAATTCTAGGTCTAGTGATCTTACTTGTCTTATTTATTTAAGTCTAGCTGGCTTGTCTTGGAGAAGTCATTTTCCTCTCTTCTTCTGAAAAATGAAAGCCTTAATAAGATATCTCCAGCGTATCATTTGACTCCAACAATCTGAAAATTTTATAAGTTATATCTCAAGTACACAACTCCTAAAATTTACAAAGCAATTCTGACATTATAAATGCATTAAAAAAGAAATTATCTTTTAGTTTGTTCCAGCAGCTCTATCTTGTTAAAAACAACTCACTTTCAGAAGGCCTATCAGCAGCATCTTTATACTTATTACCTAGGTGACTTTGGATGTATCCTACATGCATCTTAATCATTGAACTGACTTGGAAGATGAATCCACAAAACAGGCAAGTATCCCAAATAGGAATATCAATCCTGGTCTCTCAAGTTGCATATGTTCTTGTCTGGATGTCTTCACTTCTGGCCTGGACTTAGTCAATAGCACAATTTAAGGGAGACACCAAGTTACACCTTCATACTCCTTAGTACTGGTGCATGCTCAACTGCTTCAGTCATATTTGACCCTGCAACCCCATGAACTGTAGCCAGACAGGCTTCTCTGTAGATGGGATTCTCCAGACAAGAATGCTAGAGTGGGTTGCCATGCCCTCCTCCAGGGGATCTTCCCTACCTAGGAAGTGAACCTGTGTCTCCTGTATTATAGGCAGACTCTTTACCTGCTGACCGACCTGAGAAGCCCAATCAATTAGTACTGATAAGTATTGATATTAGTGTTGATACGAGGCTATATTCTATCAAACCCAAGCCACTGACCACCTGAAACTCCTGTCCACAAAGGGGTATAAGGACCTCCCTGGTGGTCCAGTGGATAAGAGTCTGCCTTCCAATGCAGCGGATGCTGCTTTGACCCCTCGTGGTAGAACTAAGATCCCACATGCCTCAGGGGTTACTAAGGCCACTCACCCCAGCTAGAGAGAAGCCCATGTGCACAACAAAGAGCCTGCACACCACAGCAAAAGACCCCACGTGCCTCAGTGAAAGACCCCACATACCACAACCAAGACCCAACACAGCCAAAAGTAAGGCGGATGAATACATATTCAAAAAGAAACTACAGAACCACGCAACCCCCTTTGACTCCTACTATATAGTCTCTGAAATCAATCCCATTTTATTGTACATCTCTGTTAGCTTCAGTCACTGCTAACATCTCAGCCTCTGCCCACATCTGTGCACCATCTACATTGTTTTCAGTCTGACCTGTTATTCCACATGTAAAATCTTTGCCTGTCCCTCCGGATGTCAAGACATGTCTCAACATTATGTATGAAAATTGCTTTTATGTCCTAGCTCTATCTGAAATGTGACTATCTCCTATGGCCACCGCTTCACCTATCATTTATTAAGTGGGGTATGTTTGCACTGTGCACCAAAGGGGTTGCTGGCTGTGACATCTCTGCTTCTATATCCATGTGGAAGTTCCCCAAATTATTCTCTTTCTTCCTACCTAAAGAGCTTCTCTGAATCACACAATATTTTATAAACTATTCTTTATTGCTGACCTTCAATAATCCACCAGTTACTCCTCTTTGTTCACTCACAATCTGAGCAATAGATTGTGATCAGTTTCTCACACTGATGACATTAAATAGATCACTGTTTCTCTCTTCACCACTTTTCTTATCATATCTTGGGTAGCATTATCATGTCCACAGAAGTTCCATTCAACCCATTTACCCTAGAGTTCCTTAACTTTCTTATGTCTCTGATAATTCCTCAACTTTCAATACTTTAGCCATCATACCTTTCAATTTTACACTACAGGTTTTCTCCATTATCTGAAACCAGAGTATTCCTATGAAACCTTTCATAAACTGAAATAGCATAAACCAAAGAAGCAATGCTCTTAGGATCCATCTCGTTATCAGATGCACAAGATAAATGGAAATAAAGCACAGATGCTCAAAGACACAGTTAAAGCGATTGTGACTTGATGCTGAGATACAGAGTGTGGCTCCCAGGGAAGGAGGTTAGTGGTGCCATTCCCACCGCTCAGGGCACAGGCTGCCTCTCAGGAAGACAAATGCTCAACTATGTTCCCTTTTCATCTTTTTTTTTTTTTTAAATAAAGCTAACCTTTAGCTGCATGACCTCCTAAAACTCTGTATCACTCATCTTTCTTCTGAACATGTGCTCCTGTTTTTCCCTATAATACTCATAGTTTTTCCACTTGAACTCTCTCTTCAATTCTTCCACCCTTCAGGACTCTTACATTCTTATATGTATTGGACTTATCAATTTAAATTTTACCAATTTTCCTTCCTTTTTTTTTTTTTCTGTTTGACAATTCAGGATTCCACATGACTTTTAGGCATTGTGTCTCCTTCATCTCCTCCAGTTTGTGTCAGTCTTTCCTTGTCTTTAATGTTCTTGACAGTTTAAAAAGTACTGGTCATTTTAGCATTCTTAAAATGTCCTTCAATTAGGGTTTCTCAGATATTTACTCATGATTAGACTGAGGTTACAGATTTGGGGGAAGATTATCACAGAAGTAATGTGCCCTGGTTATTGCATTATATTAGGAAGTGCAGAGTACTGACATGGATTATTGCAGGTTGCATTAATCTTTATCACTCAGTTAAGGGGGCTACTACTAGGTTTCTTTTGAAGTTACTATATTTCCTGTTCCATAATCTTTTCATTACAATCTACAATGTCTAGTCCACATTCAAGGAGAAGAGAACTAATCTTCACTTCCTCCAGAGAGAATTAACAAGCAATTTTTGAACATATGTTTAAACTATCACAATGAACATTAAATATTTCAGGAGAGAGACATATTTTGAAGCCATGCAAATATCTGGCTTCAACTTAAAGTTTCTTCCTCGACTTTTAGCACTCATCAGTGGATCTTGCCTGCAGAAATTATTGCTATGATATTCAAATGGTGGTTTTATATTACTCCTATATCTTATTGTCTTATTTTGGAATTTTCAATAAGAAATTCTTCTTCAGATTTATTTATGCATGTATTCAGTCATGTTTTTATTACAGTATGGAGCTATTGATATTTCTTGCTTTGGATTAGAGTCTAGTGGTATTGTCGTTTATTTTGTTGTTGAAATTGTTCTTGATCTGTCTTTCTGGAGCCCTTTCATATTGGCTCCTCTAGTCCTTTCGACATAATCTAGTATTGTTGGAGTACTTTCTTATGTCTGACTCCAAAGCATGATGCAGGTTCATTTATACATACTGCCTCCCACTCCTTTCATTGTGAGAGTGTTTAGGCTGTTTATATTTCATGTAGTAATCAATATAATTCAACTTAAGAACCATCTTGCTGTTTTTTTCTGTTTGTCTAACCTGTTCTTTTTTTCTTCTTCTTTTCCCCCTTTCCTCTCCTTTTTTGCTTCATCTAATTGTAATTTTTTTTTATTCCATTTTATTTCTACTACTGTTATTAGTAAACCTCTTGGTTACTCTAGGATTACAATATATATCTTTACTTCGTCTCATTTTACCTTTAAATAATACCTTAAGCATTCATGATAATTGCTATAAGGATAGATGGAATCTCCTCTCCCATCCAATATGTATGTTATTTTCATACATTTTATGTGTGTTTGTGTAGTGTATGTTTATATATATACATTGTGTATATATATGTGTGTATGCATATGTAATATATATGTTTATAACAGTATATATATAAAACATGTTACATATGCATACACACATGTTATAAGACACATTGTAATTGATTTTACTTTTAAAGGTTTTTAAGAATTTTTTTTTAATTTTAAGAAATTTTAAAATTGTGAAAACTTTACTCACAGTTTATTTGCATTATTCTTTATTCTTGTATAGAATTAAATTTCTATATATCATTTTCTATCTGCCTTTGGAATTATTTTTAACATTTTAGTATGTAATTTCTGTAGCAACAAACTCATCTTTGATTTGTCTGATTCTTTTTTTTTTGGGTATCGTCTCTTCTCATAGAATTCTAAGTTGAGCACTTCTTTTACATTTTTTACTCCCTATCTTAAAGTTGTTGTTTCACTGTATTCTGGTTTTCCTAGTTTATGAAAAAGAATCAGTATATAGTTAGTATGCCCCTGTAATTAGTTTGCCTTTTCCCCAAAAACTATTCTTAAGGATTTGTGTGTGTTTTTTTTTCTTTTTGTTCATTTGTGTTTGTTTTAAAGCAAGCCATCTGCAAGTTGAATATGATATGCTGGGTCTGGTTTTCTTTTTCTTATTCTGCTTGGGTTTATTATGATGTTGTGTTTGTGATGTTTTTAGTTTCCTATTGCTGCTATAACAAATTACCAAAACTTAGTGGCTGAAAAACCACACAGATTTATTATTTTACCCTTCTGGAGGTCAGAAATGTGAAGGAGTTTTATTGTCTAAATTTAAGATGTCAGTAAAGTTGTGTTGTATTCTCGAGATTCTAGAGGAAAATCTATTTCTTTTCCTTTTCAGCTTCTAGTACTTGCTCACAAATGCTTTATCTTCAGTGTACATCACATCAAGCTCTGCTTCCATTATTGACCTTCTCTCTCTCTCTTTCTCTCACTTTGACTGTCTTGCCTCACTTTTATAAGTACCTTTGTACTTTCATTGGGCTCACCTGGATCATCCAAGATAACCTCCCCATCTGTGGATTCTTAACTTAATCATATCTGCAGGATTTCTTTGCCGTGTAAGCACAGGTAACATATTCACAGGCAGGTTTCAAGGATTTGGATGTGGACATTAGGGGAAGTCATTATTCTGTCTATCATAGTCATTTGGAAAGAAAATTATTTATTTAAATATTCTGATGCTCTTTCCCTTTCCTTCCTGAGATTGCAGCATACAGCATAAACAGGTTAGACTGTGAGACTGTAACACAGATCACTGCACCCATACACACATGTTTAGTTGTTTTCTTTTTCTTTTTTTTTTTTTTATGTAGGCCATTTTTTAAGTCTTTATTGAATTTGTTTCAAAATTGTGTCTGTTTTATATTTTTGGTTTTTTCATGTGGGATATTAGCTCCCTGACCATGGATTGAACTCCCACCCCCAGCATCAGAAGGTGAAGTCTTAACCACTGGACCACCAGGAAAGGCCCATTTTTTAGTTTTGTTTTACTTTGTATATATACATCCTGTATATATATATATATGTATATATATATTGGCTCTGATTTGAATATTTTCTCTTGTTATACCTTCTAACCCACTGATATTTTCTTCACCAGTGTTGATTGTGCTGTTAATCCCATTTTCACATTTTAATTTCAAAACTTTTCATCATTTGAATTCTCTTTTACTTCTTTTTTGACATCTTTAATTTCCCTCTTAGTGATATTCATGTTTTCCTTCAAGTCTTTGAACATATTTAACAACTGTTTTAAAGTTCTCATAGACTATTAAATCATCATCTCTTTCAGTTCTATTTCTATTGATTTTTTCGCCTACTTTTAGGTCATTTTTCCTACTTCTTTACATGTGTAGAAAGTTTTTATTTGATTATAGGCATTATGAATTTTATATTATAGAATCCTGAATTTTGCTGTTCTCCCTTAAGAATGTGGCACTTGTTTTAGAAGTTAGTTGCTTTCTCTGTGGATCAATTTAATTCTCCCATGGCTTTTAAGGACTATTCTAGAGTATTTGTAGCAGTCATTTCATGGCGTTAGTTCAATTCCCACTAGAAGTGGCAGCCTTTCTCAGATTTCTACTGACTGTCCCTTGCATTTCCAGAGATCTCTCCATCCTAGTTCAGTTCAGTTCAGTTCAGTCGCTCAGTCGTGTCCAACTCATTGCGACCCCATGAATCACAGCACGCCAGGCCTTCCTGTTCATCACAAACTCCTGGAGTTTACTCAAACTCATGGCCATCGAGTCGGTGATGCCATCCAGCCATCTCATCCTCTGTCGTCCTCTTCTCCTCCTGCCCCCAATCCCTCCCAGCATCAGGGTCTTTTCCAATGAGTCAACTTTTTGCATGAGGTGGCCAAAGTACTGGAGTTTCAGCTACAGCATCAGTCCTTCCAATGAACACCCAGGACTGATCTCCTTTAGGATGGACTGGTTAGATCCCCTTGCAGTCCAAGGGACTGTCAAGAGTCTTCTCCAATACCATAGTTCAAAAGCATCAATTCTTCGGCGCTCAGCTTTCTTCACAGTCGAACTCTCACATCCATACATGACCACTAGAAAAACCATAGCCTTGACCAGACGGACGTTTGTTGGCAAAGTAATGTCTCTGCTTTTTAATATGCTATCTAGGTTGGTCATAACTTTCCTTCCAAGGAGTAAGTGTCTTTTAATTTCATGGCTGCAATCACCATTTGCAGTGATTTTGGAGCCCAAAAAAATAAAGTCTGCCACTGTTTCCACTGTCTCCCCATCTATTTCCCATGAGGTGATGGGACCAGATGCCATGATCTTAATTTTCTGAATGTTAAGCTTTAAGCTAACTTTTTCACTCTCCTCTTTCACTTTCATCAAGAGGCGTTTTAGTTCCTGTTCACTCTCTGCCATAAGGGTGGTGTCGTCTGCATATCTGAGGTTATTGATATTTCTCCCGGCAATCTTGATTCCAGCTTGTGCTTCATCCAGTCCGGCATTTCTCATGATGTACTCTGCATATAAGTTAAATAAGCAGGATTACAATATACAGCCTTGACGTACTCCTTTTCCTATTTGGAACTAGTCTGTTGTTCCATGTCCAGTTCTAACTGTTGCTTCCTGACCTGCATAGAGGTTTCTCAAGAGGCAGGTCAGGTGGTCTGGTATTCCCATCTCTTTCAGAATTTTCCACAGTTTATTGTGATCCACACAGTCGAAGGCTTTGGCGTAGTCAATAAAGCAGAAATAGATGTTTTTCTGGAACTCTCTTGCTTTTTCGATGATCCAGCAGATATTGGCAATTTGATCTCTGGTTCCTCTGCCTTTTCTAATACGAGCTTGAACATCTGGAAGTTCACGGTTCACATATTGCTGAAGCCTGGCTTGGAGAATTTTGAGCATTACTTTACTAGCATGTGAGATGAGTGCAATTGTCCTAGCTGATGGCAAATTGAACACTTCTTGGCCCTATCTTTCAGCTGAAAGCTCCATGTCAATGGAGCAATTGTTCTCTCCTGAAAAATGTTTTTTCCCAGACCCTATGAAGTTTCACTCTATGTGCCTACAGATGGCTTTCAGCCAAAGACAGAAGGGGATTCCTTTGTAATCATCTGATATTCTTTCTCTGTATAATTTCCCCTTTTATAACACTCTGTTCAGCATATTCCACTCATCCTGATGCCTCCATACAAGTTTTTGTGTCTGAAGACAGTTGGCTTTTACTTGGGCTCCCCGTTCTGCCATTAAAGTCTGAAAATTGCCTCGAGGCATAAAGTTCAGGGTGATTGGAGCTTGCCTCATTAATTCCCCTTGCCTCATTAGTTACAGTCCTGTGATGCATCTTATGTAGTACCTGAAAAGAGTTGTTATATGGTAGTGACATAGAGGGTAAGTCCATGCCCTGACACTTCCAGATGGTCAGAAGCAGAATGTCCTCACTGTTGTTTTTTCAGGGAGTGTATTTTAAACAATCATTCTAAAAGGGCTTAGATTAAGAAGATTTTATAT
Source organism: Cervus elaphus (assembly GCF_910594005.1). NCBI lineage: Eukaryota > Metazoa > Chordata > Mammalia > Artiodactyla > Cervidae > Cervus > Cervus elaphus. The sequence continues at coordinate 31,708,944 of NC_057818.1, forward strand.
CCCGTTAAAATGAAAACTTTAACCAAAAAATACATCTTATGTTGCTAATACTTTTCCTTTCCCTTCCTTCTCCACTCTTTATTATTCTTATTATTACTATTATTGTTATTTTGCATGGCTGGGTCTATTGTATTATTTATTGCTACTACATGTCTCAAAGCAGTAATTAATTAATTAAATGATTTAATTCAATATTTTATTATCAAATGTTTACCTATTCCCTTTCATCTTTTATACACGTGATTAGAAAAATCATAAATGCTAATACATTTGGTTCTCATATTTAGTGAATGTTGACATGAAACCAAGTGGACATATTTTAGAGAATACTTTCTATACAAAACGATTATTCTGTGATGTGTTTTTGACCCTATATTTATACCACTGTTGTGAAAATGATAGGGTATAGAGTCTTCAGTTTACTTGGGTAACAAGATATTTGAAGCAATTACTATAATAGTATGGCAAATATTACACTTCAAAGTACATGCAAAGTACAAGGGAAATACAGAGGAGACAACAACTTACTTCTTTGAAAGACTAGGAAGGTTTTCACAAGATAAGTGACCCGTGGTGTATAATGAAAACAATTTATAGGAGCTTTCTAGACTGACATAATAGGTATGCACATTTCAGGGAGAAATGTGAAATGAACAGGCCTAACAAACTGTTAGCAAATTAATATGCTGAAGTGCATGGGAGTACTTGTAAGTGAGTGATGGGAGACAGAGCTGGAGTCACAGACAAAAAGACCATGTAATCCAAGTCTTTTGTTCCCTGTTAAGGACTTTGGGCTTCATTTCCTAGGCATAGAGCAAACCAAGGAGGATTCAAAGCAATGGAAGAAAAACGTAGATTTGTACCCCAGTGTTTTCAAATCACTTATGATTTCCATTTTCTCCTAAATGGATAAATATGTTTGAGATGATATGGACATTCTGATATTGTATTATTCTATTAACTCTACCTACCAGACTACCCTTCACACTTCAAGTTCCCACTTGGTTTTGGGGAAGAGTCTAGAAGACTTCTACATAAAAAAGTAGACTTACATGTATTTTAACTTCATGATCCTTAAATATCGATGGCCACTGTCCTAGGGAATAACATATTTTGATGAAAGGGGTCCTATAATATAGATGACTAGAGCACTGGGGTGAGAAATTAGTCTGGGGCAACAATGATTTAGACTAAATGTTAAGGTATTGCTTAAATCTTCTTGACCTATTCCACTGATAAAATTACTAGTGTCTGATCTGATAGTGGATTATTTCTATTGTAATTGAAATATTTTATTCTCTTTGTTACAGTTTTGGGCCTTTCTCATGTTGGGTGTCTGACTAGTAGTCCCTGAGGCATAGCACACCACCAGGTGGTTTAGTGGCTTACTATGTGTGCTTAATTGTTCAGTTGTGTCCAACTCTTTGCAACCCCATGGACTATAGCCCTCCAGGTTCCTTTGTCCATGGGGATTTTCCAGGCAAGAATACTGGAATAAGTTGCCATGTCCACCTCCAGGGGATCTTCCCAACCCAGGGATCGAACCCAGGTCTCCCAATGGCTTACTATGGCAACTATTTTATTAGCTCAAAATCTGTTGGTCAACCAGGCAGTCCTTTGTCCTGAGGCAGTATGGGTATCACGAGTCGGTCTCAATGCACTACAATATCTAAATGGTTATCTGGGAATTTACTCTAACTGGCTTTTCTGATTCAGGCTGAGCATTCTTAACCATTCAAAAGTGAAAACTGAACTTTGCCTTGGTCTCTCAACTTCCAGGTCTAGTCAAGGACTCATTCCATTGGCATATTAGGGATACAAGAGAGCAAGCAAAAGCTTGCAAACTCTCATGAGGTCAACAAATGTGCTATCAAATCTACCACATGGTTTTGAACAAATCAAGATATAACACCTCAGATTCAAATGGCAGAGAAACAGTCATTCTTGATGGGAGAAGCTGCAAGCTTACACTGTAAAGGGACTTGCACATAGAAAGTAAAGTAAGTGTGGCTATTTTTGCAAATAGTCTATCACAGATTTTTTTTTAAGGAAACAGATATATGGCTTTGCATCTATTATAGGTATCTAGTATAACAAATTGGATTTATAGCCTTCTTTAATATATCACTTTTTTCTCAACTGATGACAACAGCAATAATGTTTTGCAGACTCTGAGCACCTCATAAAGAATAAAGTTATACTGACTCTTTATTTCTTGCTCCCTGCAGGCAATGAGATAGACCCTGTTTTCTTCTCATAATTATAATGCAATTTGCTGAGATTGTTTTCCATCCCAAACCTTCCCACTCTTTAAACATGGTCAGATGCCAATTAATTATCTTAATCTTCTCTTTCCCTTTACATCAAACTGAGTTCTAAATTGACATCCTTTCTAGTTGGATGGTTGGAACTATTCCCTCAGAAAATAAGGCTCGGGTTAATCTAAGTCACTCGAATGCTCTTTTCTCCAATAATCCAGATGGCTTTTTTCTGTATTCCTCTGGTAAAATGGAGATTTTTCTAACTGGCTATGGAGGGACAGCAATATTAAGATAAACTCATTTTGAGTTTTATAGGTTTTATGTGATAATTATGCTCCTGTCTATTAGCATTTCTAACCAACCAGATCTGTCTCTCCATAGTTATAAACTCAGTTAACCACAGCACCACATTCTATCACATTAATCTGGCAAACCTATCTTTTTGCCCATTGTTTATTCAAGTGAGCTTTGAAAGAGGTTTTAACTGATGGTATTGTATCGTTTATCCACACTGAGACCCATTCAGAGCTGCACAAAAGTCATGACTTTATTAAAGAATCAACAGAAAACTTAAGGTTTTTATATGCAGCTTTAATTTTGAATGAATTCTGTCTAAAAACTAAAAACAAAAAGGGATGCCTTCCTTTCCAAGATCAAAATAAATTAGTTTAGAAGAATACGTGATTTAAGGATTAAAGCATGGGGTTCTTTAACTGTAATCTCAGAAAACTAAACTCCAAAATAATTATAAAATGTTTCAGTTCAGTTTAGTTCAGTCTCTCAGTTATGTCCGACTCTTTGCGACCCCATGGACTGCAGTATGCCAGGCCTCCCTCTCCATCACCAACTCCTGGAGTTTACTCAAACTCACATCCATTGAGTCGGTGATGCCATCCAACCATCTCATTCTCTGTTGTCCCCTTTTCCTCCCGCCTTCAATCTTTCCCAGCATTAGGGTCTTTTCAAATGAGTGATAAGAATCAGGGAGTTTACTAAGATACTTTCTTTTCAGTCTCTTCTGTAGACTTGATGCATATATGGATATATGTTAATGAAAAAAATCACACAGAGATCCTGCTTCCTGTCTAAACATAAGAAAAACTAATTCACATTGAAAATGGCTACGGCACTAGACTCTGTAACCCACCCAAGATTGTGACTATTAGGAGGGTTTCTTCTCACCACTGTCTTTCAGAAACCCAACTACCACCAGTCAGTTTTCAGGTCATTCCCTCATACCTAGCCAGAACAACTGTGAAGCAAGCTCATTACCTTTCTAACGCTTTCAGCTAGTACAAGGTAATACCATAAAAGGCCACAGTTTGAATTTAGGTAAAGGTGTCCATGTAACCAGTGGGTGACATGAAAGATCAGGCTACAATTTTTTACAACTTACTTGAATCCTCTGGAGTTGTTCAAGTCTAGCTGTAGTTCACTTTCATCTTATAATGGATTTCTGCTCAGTCTACTCATATGATATGTGGTCTAACAGCACCCAGCTTAAGAGAGGGAGTTCTGGCTACATGATCTCTTGATGTCCCCTGGTAAGACTCATCTCTACCTGGAGATACTTTTGAATGATATATAGTTCTCTGCTGCAAATGGCATGGCCTTGCTCTAAACCCAGTCTCAGAATAAACTGAATGGTATCTCCTCAAAACTTATATGTTCAAGCCCAAAGCCCCAGGTGGATATAGGGCCTTAAGGGAGGTAATAAGGTTAAAAGAGGTCATAAGGGTGGGGCCCTAATCCAACGGAATTGGTGTCCTTATAAGAGGAGAAAACATCAAAATTATCTCTATGTAGATACAAATAAAAGGCTATATGAGCACACATCTACAAACTAGGAAGAGAGGCTTCACCAGAAACCAACCATACTGCCATCTTGATCTGAGACTTCTAGCCTCCAGACTGCGAGAAAATTAATTTCTGTTTTTTAAGCCACTCAGTTTATAGTGTTTTGTTATAGTAGCTGGATCAGAGTAACATAAGTATGTTCCATTTGGTTTATTCATTAAAGCCTGTCAAGAACTGCTCATAATGTTCTTTAGGATCATACATGTAATCCAGAAGTTCTGCCTCACTAGAGGAATGAAATGACCTTTAGCAGATACAGCTGAAGAACCATATTGGAGAGGATATCTTCTGGGATAGTGTGCATATTCACAGTGCAATATGCAACTTACACCAATGGCCATTATTTGGCACTAGGTACTCAACTGTCACAATAAATGGGCCCATGAACTAAGAAATGGAATTAGAAAAGACTATACGCAGTTTAGTAATTTGTTCTTGTTCCAACAACATTAGTTTCTGTGTGTCTAGAAGTCTTGGTTCTCAGACAAAGATATAAAATCCCACCAAACTTAAAGCTATGATAGCTACCTAGTCACTTTAGACCCTTCAAGCCAGTAAATCCAAAAGCAAGGACAATAGTTATCACTTGGTAAATGAAGGTGGTTCTGATTTTCACAAGAAGACGGCACTGTGGCTACTTATAGCAAGACCAACTGGAGCTTCAAAGACTGTAAGTTTACCTAGAAATTCTAACTATTCACAATTCTGGAGAAACTGTGATGGGATGGAGGGGATTGAGTATGATAAGCAAGTGGATCTGAGAAAAGCAAGAGATGAATTATAGTAGAGGTGGTGAATCCTGCCTAGATCTCTTTTACTGGCCCAATGCAACCACCCCTCATTTCTGAGCATTAAGTTTGCTCTTGGCTCATGATTGTACTTTTCTCTGGAGAGCTACCACAAATGATCAAAACTTCCTATACCAATATATCTAGGCAAAACTATAACTTGAAAATATGTATGCACTCCAGGGTTCATAGCAGCATTATTTGCAACAGCCAAGACATGGAAGCAACCTAAATATCCATCAACAGAGAAATGAATAAAGCTGTGTATATATACGCATTTTTGTTCTTTGTTATCTTCAGGCACTTTTCTAAAAGGTCCTTTACTCAAAGGATTTAACCTTTTGGTGGAAGATTTTCACTGAAATATTATATATATACATATAAAATGTTTCAGTTCAGTTTAGTTCAGTCTCTCAGTTATGTCCGACTCTTTGCGACCCCATGGACTGCAGTATGCCAGGCCTCCCTCTCCGTCACCAACTCCTGGAGTTTACTCAAACTCACATCACATCACATGTATATATATATAGTTATATAGTTATATATACATAGTATATATAGACTTTTCAGGTGGTGCCAATAGTAAAGTACCCACCTGCCAAAGCAGGAGACATAAGAGATGTGGCTTCAATCCCTGGATCAGGAAGATCCCCTGGAGAAAGGCATGGCAACCCACTCCAGTATTCCTGCCTGGAGAATCCCATGGACAGAGGAGCCTGGCAGGCTGTAGGGTCACAAAGAGTCGGAAATGACTGAAGCCACTTAGCACACATGCATATGTGTGTGGATATATATGTATTTGTTGTTGTTATTCAACTACCCAGTTGTGTCTGACTCTTCGTGACCCCATAGGCTGCAGCATTCCAGGCCTCCCTGTCCCTCACCATCTCCTAAAATTTGCCCAAGTTCATGTCCATTGTATTGGTGAGCCATCTAGCTGTCTCATCCTCTGACACCTTCTTCTCCTTCTGCCCTAAATCTTTCCCAGCATCAGGGACTTTTCCAGTGAGTCAGTTGTTTGCATCGGATGGCAAAAATTAGATGACCAAAATACATTACATCAGATTACCTGTATACACACACACATACACACACACACACACACACACTGGAATATTAATCAGCCATAAAAAGAATGGAGTAATGCCATTTGCAGCTACATGGATGAATCTAGAGATCATCATACTAAGTTATGTAAGTCAGACAGAAAGACAAATACCACATACAATCACTAATATATGGGATCTAAGCTATGACAGAAACGAACTTATCCACAAAACAGAAACAGGCTCACAGACCTAGAGGACAGACCTGTGGTTGCCAAGGGCAAGGGGAGATTGGAGAGGGATGGTTGAGCATTTGGAATTAGTAGATGCAATCTATTTTATATAGAATGGATAAACAAAGTCCTACTGTATAGTATAGGGAACTATATTCAATATCCTGTATGATTGAAACCATAATGGAAAATAATGTGAAAAAAAGAATATATATATATATATATATATATATATAACTGGATCACATTTCTGTACAGCATAATCCAACACAACATTGTAAATCAACTATACTTCAATAAAGTATAAAAACAACTTCTTAGCTCAGGTGGAAATACCACACCCTCATGAGTAAACTGCATCCAATCACTAACTGATACGGGGTACACAGAATGAGACAACTCTTGTACTATTCATGCCCCAGAGCTCACAATGGGGCTTCTCAGTAGCGAGAATTCAGGTAAACCTACATCTTTGCTTAGCTTCTTCCCTGTTTGTTCTGCTTTCATCTCCTCAGAGAAAATTCCCTTCCCAAAGTCACTTCCCAAAAATCTCTATCTCAGGATCTGCTTCTGTGGTCCCTGAACGAAGATAGGTTGTTGCAAGTATAGAATGATGTGTGTGAAAACATCTTTCACCAAGTTGAACTTTTATGCAAATTTACTTAGGCAAACTTTTTGCACTAGATTGTTGATGACATTATATGAGTTTCGGTTATTTTAATATCACAAATTAAGTACTACTCTACCCACACTAAGAGAATTTTTTAAAATATGTGACTAAAAATAATGCAAGCTTTGGTTAAAAATGCTCCCCTCTGAATCAGTTTAAAAATTATCATAGAATTATCCTTCTTTAGAAGGTTCAGACTTACAGAACTGACTGTTGCAAATCTTTCTATGTTTTGCAAGTAAATTTGTGGGTTGGACAAAACACTTTATGGGAGAGGGAGTAAATACTTTGAAATTTGGACATACAGTTAATCAACTTCAGTCAAACTGCTATTTAGTTGAATATACCACTGTGCCAAATCCTTATGGCATTAAGCCTGCCCTGCAATGACTCAAAAGTGAAAGTGTTAGTTGCTCAGTCTTGTCCAACTGTTTGCTACCCCATGGACTGTAGCCCACTGGATTCCTCTGTTCATAGGATTCTCCAGGCAAGAATACTGTAGTGGGTAGCCATTCCCTTCCCCAGGGGGTCTTCTCCACCCAGGAATCAAACCCGGATTTCTCGCATTGCAGGGAGATTGATTTCCATGTGAGCCACCAGGAAACAGTGACTCAAAACTAAATCCAGTTTCTATATGTCATTTGAACACTGTGAGGATACAAGTTGAAAATGTCTGTGTTTGAAATTGCATCTAGGATGTGTAGGATGTGCTTTGTCTACTATTTTGCACTGACTTCTGATAAGACCCCTAAATTTTCAAGTTGAGGAAATGAAGGAACTTGTCTTGATCTCAAGGTAGGTTCCAGCTAGACTTTTCTGATTCCAAACTCCATACTCATTCCATGCATCATTACATCCTGCAACAATAGAGTGGAAAATATCCTTTCTGAGAATCTGCAGCTAAGTGAAGTTTTCCTTTGATGCCTAACTTTTGGCAGAAGGGTAGGATTACTTTTCTTTTCTGTCTTTCTGCTTTGAATTTCACTCCTTTGAATTTCACTTCACTTTGAACTTCACTTCTTTGAATTTCCTTTGGAAATCTTTTTTCCCCTCCCCTGAATTGTTCTATATTCACAGCAAAATAGTAACAGTAATAGTATGCAACCATTGTTCTATTCCAAACCTCTGTATGTGTACGCTAAGTTGTTCAGTCAGGTACAGTCTTCACAATTCCATAGACTGTAGCCCTCCATACACCTCTGTCTATGGAATTTTCCAGGCAATAATACTGAAATGGGTTGTTATTTCCTATTCTAGGGAATCTTCCCAACCTAGGGATCAAACCCACATCTCTTGTGTCTCCTCCATTTGTAGGCGGGTTCTTGACCAGTGCATCATCTGGGAAGCCCTATTCCAAACCTGAGCACAATTATAACCATCCTTTCCTGCAAGTCTCATAATAGTGCTTTAAGTTGCTTGTTACAGTCCTTTACAAGGAAACTACCTCTTGGAGAGGTTAGGTTAATTATTGAGGTAACAGTTATCAAATGTTTCAGTGAGATTTGATCCTGTACAATTTGACATCAGAGTCTCCCCTTCTAAGCTATTCACTAGCTAGCATCTCCTTGGTTATTTCTGAAGTAGCTTAAAATAGCTTCATCCGTTACAGCCCTTACAAATCCCAGCATCTTTAAAGGTTTCCTTGGACTCTGTCTCTTTATTTGTTTGAATGATGCTCACTATTTAATGGAACTCTTTTTCCCTTTCTTATCCACTTTTCTATACATCATTTCTCATATTTTTAGCATCTAAGAAGTGTCATGTACTGTTCTTGAAGCTGAAACTAGGATCATGAGTAAGATATTTCTCTTGTGCCAAGGAGAGTAAACATCAGTTTCATTGTCCATTTATGTCAGGGTCTTGCTTTGATTTTGTCACTTGACAGACTAGAATAGGCTTAATTGGCAAAGATTTTCATATCATATGAGATCAAATTAGGGCTTCCCTAGTGGCTCAGATAGTAAAGAATCTGCCTACAATCCAGTTCAATCCCTGGGTCCAGAAGATCCCCCGGAGAAGAAAATGGCAACCCACTCCAGTATTCTTGCCTGAAGAATTTCATGGACAGAGGAGCCTGGTGGGCTGCAGTCCATGGGGTTGCAAAGAGTCAGACATGACTGAAGTGACTTAGCACGTGAGGTCATAAAACTTTTTTTGATTTTATGTTACTTAATTAAAAAGAACTAGCAATTTTCACAAGTTAGCTACCTCAAAATTGTCATTGTTAAAGAGAAAGAATCTATCTTGAAATCAGGGTTTCTCTCCTACTGGCTTCTTCTAGAAACTGTGTTCAGAACATGTGATCCCAGTTGCCAATACCCACGGGGGCTGTTTCTTTGGGCTTTCCAGGTGTGCAGTGGTAAAGTATCTGCCCGCCAATGCAGGAGATTCAGGAGACGCAGGAGACACAGGTTTGATCCCTGGATATAGAAGACGCCCTGGAGAAGGAAATGGCAACCTATTCTAGTGTTTTTTCCTGGAAAATCCCATGGACACAGGAGCCTGATGGGCTACAGTCCATGGGGTCACAAAGAGTCAGGCACAACTGAACAACTAAGCTCACACAACTGTTTATCACTCTATTTTATTCATAATATTATTTGTACTTAGAAAAACTTCATCACGCTCCTATCTAAAGGGACAATGTTCAGTTATGTGTTCTACTATTAATAGTACTATTACTACTCTAAATTATGATTATTATATGTATAAAGTAATAATAATGTTATTAGTATCATTTGGACCTACTAAAAGCCAGACATTTTGACAGCCACTGGGTTGGGTTAATACAGGAGTGGGGAAGTGGGAGGTGCAAACTGTTGGATATAAGACAGGCCTCAAGGATGTGTTGTACAACACAGGGAATAGAGCCAATGCTTTGTAATGACTATATAGAGAGTGCAGTCTTTAAAATTGTACAATTTTTTTAAGTTTTTATCCTTGGAGAGTTAAAGTTTTAATTGAAAAGACAGATAATAAAATTGTGTGTGTGTGTTTGTGTGTGTGTGTGTGTGTAGCAATCAAAGAGGAATTGAAGATAGTGACAAGGACATTTTAAATAGGGTGATCAGGAAAGGCTCTATGAGCATATTTGATTGATACTTGAAGAAATTCAGCAATACGTGAACCGAGACCTTCCAGATGTTCAAGGTGGTATTAGAAAAGGCAGAGGAACCAGAGATCAAGTTGCCAATATCCGCTGGATCATCGAAAAAGCAAGAGAGTTCCAGAAAAACATCTATTTCTGCTTTATTGACTACACCAAAGCCTTCGACTGTGTGGATCACAATAAACTGTGGAAAATTCTGAAAGAGATGGGAATATCAAACCACCTGACCTGCCTCTTGAGAAACCTCTGTGCAGGTCAGGAAGCAACAGTTAGAACTGGACATGGAACAACAGACTGGTTCCAAATAGGAAAGGGAGTACGTCAAGGTTGTATATTGTCACCCTGCTTATTTAACTTCTTTGCAGAGTACATCATGAGAAACGCTGGGCTGGATGAAGCACAAGCTGGAATCAAGATTGCCGGGAGAAATATCCATAACCTCAGATATGCAGATGACACCACCCTTATGGCAGAGAGTGAACAGGAACTAAAAAGCCTCTTGATGAAAGTGAAAAAGGAAAGTGAAAAAGTTGGCTTGAAGCTTAACATTCAGAAAACTAAAATAATGGCATCTGGTCCCATCACCTCATGGGAAATAGATGGGGAGACAGTGGAAACAGTGTCAGACTTCATTTTTTTGGGCTCCAAAATCACTGCAAATGGTGATTGCAGCCATGAAATTAAAAGACGCTTACTCCTTGGAAGGAAAGTTATGACCAACCTAGATGGCATATTAAAAAGCAGAGACATTTCTTTGTCAACAAAGGTCCGTCTGGTTAAGGCTATGGTTTTTCCAGTGGTCGTGTATGGATGTGAGAGTTGGACTGTGAAGAAAGCTGAGTGCCAAAAAATTGATGCTTTTGAACTGTGGTGTTGGAGAAGACTCTTGACAGTCCCTTGGACTGCAAGGGGATCTAACCAGTCCATCCTAAAGGAGATCAGTCCTGGGTGTTCATTGGAAGGACTGATGCTGAAGCTGAAACTCCAGTACTTTGGCCACCTCATGCGAAGAGTTGACTCATTGGAAAAGACCCTGATGCTGGGAGGGATTGGGGGCAGGAGGAGAAGAGGACGACAGAGGATGAGATGGCTGGATGGCATCACCGACTCGATGGCCATGAGTTTGAGTAAACTCCGGGAGTTTGTGATGAACAGGAAGGCCTGGCGTGCTGCGATTCATGGGATTGCAAAGAATCAGACATGACTGAGTGACTGAACTGAACTGAACTGAACTGAACTGAAGAAATTCACTGTAGCTGGGCAAAGGCACGCTCTCCTCAAGGCATAGTCAAGCATCACCCTTTAGAAACCTCTCTGACGTGGGTTTGTAGGACAAAATCTGTGGCATCTCCTTTGCTCTGTCTGCCACTTCCTTGCTTTGCCCCATCTGGTGCCTGCTCATGCTCAGTCACTCAGTCATGTCTGATTCTTTGAGACCTCATAGACTATAGCCCACCAGGCTCCTCTGTCCATGGGATTCTCCAGGCAATAATACTGGGACGGGTTGCCACGCCCTTCTCCAGGGGATCTTGCCAACCCAGGGATCAAACCCATATTTTCTGCATCTCCTGCACTGGCAGGTGGATTCTTTATACTGAGCCACCTGGGAAGTTGGTGCCTGCTGGGAAGATGGTATCATTTAGTTTCATCGTCTTGATGGGGATTTATATAATGAGGAAAGGGGAAACTGCAATTGCCTTTTGCTTTTGTGTTTTGCTGATGAGGCAAGACATTCTGAGTTTGCCACTGCCCGTGGATGAGTTTGGAAATTCTGCCCTGTTGCTGTTTAAAAGCTATTATAAGAAAAAAATAAAAAAGGTATTATAAGGAGTCACATCCCAAGTTGTAGCAGTGTTCTTTATGTTTTGCACAAACTTGATTTTATTTCCTTTCTTTCCATATCTTGAAAACAAACTTGGTTCTTTTCCTCCAGTGTACTGTTTTCATTTCACACAGTAGTTTTTCCCTCCTTGCCGAAATCAGGAAGGAAAACAGATGAGGAGTCAGATTCCATGTCTTAGCATGGTCTGCTTTCTGTTAGAGCCATCTCATCAAGTCTGTAAAAACAGGAGTCCAGGTCCACAGCCTTACTATTCATGGGAAACTGATAGCAGTTTCTCACCACCCCAGTTATTTTTGCAAAGTCATAAGTGTCTGTCTTCACCTCTTTTTACTGTGACTATTTAATTCTTCCCCAAGTGGCAAAGCCTTCAGCACACTCAGAGGTCCTGAGACTTGGTCCTCAGGAAGCATCACATGTTTGCACAGTTGTCCATCCCACAAAAAAACTTAATGATTCATTATCAGCATGGCCTCTGGGAGCTCTGCCCTCTCTCTGTGCCTCCCCACAGATCCTGTTCTAACCCACTGAACAAAATTGCTTCAGGCTGACTCCCTCAGGAGCAAGAGCTTTTTTTTATAAATGGGGTTTTCTTGGGTGGTTGTTTTTATTTCTAAAGCAACAGTCTGGAGGTGTTTGAGAACCATCCTTGACAGTAATTTTTTTGCAGTGTTGTTAGCAATTCTTTTACAGCAGGATATGGTCTCACACAATTAAAGTAAAAGTACTGCTCTTTTTACAAGGATACTTTTCCAGAAATTAGGCAATAGTAGCCTAAATTTCGGAGAAGACAGTGGCACCCCACTCCAGTACTCTTGACTGGAGAATCCCAGGGATGGGGGAGCCTGGTGGGCTGCCGTCTATGGGGTCGCACAGAGTCAGACACGACTGAAGTGACTTAGCAGCAGCCTAAATTTATGAACCTAACTTTACACATCATTCCACACTTTTCAGGGTGCCAGTTACTGTGCTGAGTATTTAAAAGCTGTACCTTGCGTATGAGACTACTAGAAGTTAGGGGCTGCTGTGATCTCTGTTTGATAGATGAAATTCAAACAGGTTAAATGATTTTCCAAAATTGCAATGGCAATTTGCAACGGCAATCTGCAAACAGCAGAACAAGTGCTCTGTTGAATGAGCGAGTTAATCTCAGAGTATGACTTTTTGGTTTGTACCTGGTTATTAATTTGAAGCCAGTTTTTATGTAGAACATAGTACCTGATGTATCTATCCTGGTGTGGCTGAGTAGAAGAGAAAACTCATACTCTTTATGCTCACTGTGCATTTGTATACTCGTTAGGCACTGTGGACTCAGATCAAATTGAAAGAAAAAAACATAGTCCTGTCCAGAAGGATCTTTAACAGTGCTGTGCAAAAAGTATTCATGGTTTCAAGTTAATTTATATTGAGGGATCCCTCTTGTACTCTGATGGTGGGAGGTAAATCCTTATATAAGAGAACAGCAGAAATCATCCCCAATCCCAAGCAGGAGAAAAAATGATATCGTAGATGAGAGATGGTGCTCATGTGAAAACACAGAGACAACACCCAAAAATTAGAAATTAATTTTTCTTTAAAAGTAGGATGCTGCACAGTATTTTGAAGATGGCAAACTCTGAGATATAGGATTAATAGTTCTAAAATGTCTAGTATAATGGGAGCATTTGAGGTGAGTATTGAGTAGATTCAAAAGCCAACCTTAAATGTTTCCTGCATGTAATAAAAGTAGCTTCTAAATAAAAAAGAGAAACCTCAGTTCAAAATATGTTATCTATTATTCATGTGCCACAGAGTTTTAGTGATAAAGTGAATGATTAATTGAATTTTCAAAATACTAGAAAAATTAAATTTTTTTCACTTAGTCTTCATGTTAATTTTCACCAATCATTTTTATGAAGGAATTTGAAATTTACATTAGAACCACAGTTAATATTATTTCTGTTTTTTCTAAACAGTTTTAAAAGTTTATGAAAAAACAAAATGCTTATTATTTTTATTGTATAGCATAGAGTTGTCAGTTTCAATCAGTTATAAAATCTTATACAAGAATTGGAATAAATTGATAAGTGACAGTGTAGGCTCATCCTTTTTGAGTAATGTAATTAAGATTCTAACTCCCAGAGTGGGCAATAGGAGTATATTTGCAATGACATTCATCCTTAATAATCTATATTTTTTTATGTCTACCATTCCTATTTGGGCTTCCCAAGTGGCGCAGTGGTACAGAATCTGCCTGCTAATTCAGGAGACACAAGAGATGCAGGTTCAATCCTGGGTCAGGAAGATACCCTGGAGTGGGAAATGGCAACTTCCTTGCCTGGAAAATTCCATGGATAGAGAAGCCTGGAGGGCTACAATCTATGGTGTCACAAAGAGTCAGACAATGCTGAGAACACACATAGTCCCATACGGTCTATCCTATTTGTTTATAATATGAATTATGAAAAAAACATTATCCCTTGTGTCCATTTATCAGCTTAAAATAACAATGTTTACTTGGAATACAATTATAACTCATTTTACCAACATTCTTGTGCTGGAAACTCTTCATTATGGTGGATGTTGTTCAGTCACTCAGTCATGTTCAACTCCTTGTGACACCAAGGACTGCAGCACGCCAGGCTTCCCTGGCCTTCACCATCTCCCAGAGTTTGCTCAAACTCATGTCCATTGAGTTGGTGATGCCATGCAACCATCTCGTCCTCTGTCATTCCCTCCTTCTGCTTTCAGTCTTTCCTAGCATCAGGGTCTTTTCCAAAGAGTTAGCTTTTTGCATCCAGTGGCTGAAGTATTGGAGCTTCATTATGGTTACCATGATGTATATAATTCTTCCCAGAAGCCACAGCATGGACAACAGCTGTCCCTAGTGTGTGAGAATGGAAACCACCTCTTTGAATTCAGAGATTTATTTATTAATATATAAAGCTTTCGTCACAACCCATTCTACCTTTGCTTTTGAAAATGCTCAGACCTCGAGATTCTTTTTCTGCATATTCCTTATGCTCACCACCATGTGGTGCTTTATAGATTTTGAAACTTCATTAACAATTTCCCTTATTCTACTTTGCATAAGCACGTATTCTAAACATTATTGTTCTGTTCAGTTCAGTCGCTCAGTCGTGTCTAACTCTTTGCAACCCCATGAACCACAGCACACCAGGCCTCCCTGTCCATCACCAACTCCTGGAGTCTACCCAAACCCATGTCCATTGAGTCAGTGATGCCATCCAACCAGTTCATCCTCTGTTGTCCCCTTCTCCTCCTGCCCTCAGTCTTTCTCAGCATCAGGGTCTTTTCAAATGAGTCAGTTCTTTGCATGAGGTGGCCAAAGTATTGGAGTTTCAGCTTCAGCATCAGTCCTTCCAATGAACACCCAGGACTGATCTCCTTTAGGATGGACTGGTTGGATCTCCTTGCAGTCCAAGGGACTCTCAAGAGTCTTCTCCAACACCACAGTTCAAAAGCATCAATTCTCCGGTGCTCAGCTTTATAGTCCAACTCTCACATCCGTACATGACCCACTGGAAAAACATTATTGTAGCAAATAGCAAAAGTGTTAAAAATGCCTCAGTAAGTTCTAGTCAATGTCAGTTTTAAAAGTAAAGGCAATTATTTCTTGATTGATATATTTTTTTTCTGCCATTTTACTATCAAGAAATTTCCAGGGTAATTGGTTTAATATGCTTGTTTTTTTTAATATTTATTATTTATTTTGGCAATGCTGGGTCTTAGTTGTGGCTTACAGACTTTGTAGTTGTGGCATGCATGCAGGATCTAGTTACCTAACCAGGGATTGAACCTGGGCCCCCTGCATTGGGAGTGAAAAGACTTAACCACTGGACCACCAGGGAAATCCCAGCATGCTTGTTTTCAAATACATTTATTCATCAATCAAAAGGATCATGGATAACATTGTATATTATCCAATGGAAGAATTTTCCCTCTGTTTTCTAAACAGATATGTGCCAGAATCTGATGATACAGGCACACGCCAACCTTGAGTTGTTCTTTATATTTTCTGAGGGTCATTGCCTAATTTGACATTACATAGAACCTTTTTTAGTACTACTGAACATTTTTGCTTTCTCTTAGGCTGTACACAGTGCCATCTATTTAATAATATAACTTCTTAATCTTTACTTTTTGCTTACAATGATTTTAAGATGGAGCTTGTTAAATGACAAAACTCTTTGGATAAGTAAGAAGAAACCATTCTGGAATTGTTAAGTGGGTAGGTAAGGCTTTTATGACAATATTCTCCACATGAGGAGTCATGGTGCTAGTTATTTCTGCCATTTAGAAAGCTAGTTAGTAGAAAACTACAGTTTTGCTCTAATTAAACTAACAAGTGACACCTTAATACACAAACAAATGTCTGTGTTATGTTCTACTCTCTCATACTATTTTCCCATTAAAAAAAAAAAAAGCCTGTTGTCAGGTTTAAATTAGCTTTCTTGGTTGAAAGCAGCAGTCTTAATTTGCAATTGAAAACCATCCAATTAAACAATAGATTGCCTGGAATTAATGGTAATTGAACAATCTAAATTAAATGGGAGAAATTGTGGACAAGTGAAGGGGAAAATAAACATGGCACAATTTAAGCTTGGAAAGTCACACATTAATGGGATCATGGAACAATGTTTCTTGGGATACCATTTGCCTTCATACACACCTATAAAAGCCTTTGTGGGACCCTACTCTGACCTAAAACATGAGTACCTCAGCAGACATTGAAGCCACTTGAATTGAAGAAGCAATAAGTCCCTATCTTTGCAATGGATTTACTTTCTCTTGGTTAATAGGGCATGGGGAAATATCCCTATGTTGACATCAACCACATAAATGTGACAAGAAAGGGGTATTTTCCACTACATGTACTGTAATATATCTCTATCAAAGGGTCTGCATCTCCTTGCTTATGCAGGATGCATTAGCCAAGACTCCAGAAAATAAGTACCACAGGACACTTATATTGATCTGTTGCCAGGAATAGAGAATTACAGAAATGTAATCTAGTTCTTGAATAATTACTGCTAGGTGTTGGAGAGCTAATTCAAAAAACTCGGCCTTCCACAAAGGGGTCTCTGACTGGGTAATATTAGGTGTTCAAAGCAAAGCGAGCAACCTCTACCTAAAGAAACTGCTATGATCTTTTGCAGTGTAAAATGGACCCCTTACCCAAAATTCAGTTCAGAGTTAGCAATGATGCCACAAATGCACCAAGGTTTAAAATGGCTTATTTTGTACAGCAGAAACTAACATAACATTGTAAAGTAGTTATACTCCAATTTATAAAAAAGTTTGATGATTAAATAAGTGTGTGTGTGTATGTTCAGTCATGTCTGATTCTTTGCGATGCCATAAACTGTAGCCTGCCAGACTCTTCTGTCTGTGGGATTTCCCAGGCAAGAATACAGGAGTGGGTTGCCATTTCCTTCTACAAGGGATCTTTCCAACCCAGGAATCGAACCTGAGTCTCTTGTGTCTCCTGCATAGGCAGGCAGATTCTTTACCACTGTGACACCTTGTAAGCCCAGTTATATAATTGAGTCTGTCAGTTATGGAATGAGCAGATTGTCTTCTCTAGCAGGTCAGTAATGGCTTGAGAGAACAAAGACTGGCATGAGTTGTCCTGTGGCTAGGAGGTGAGGCTGGGGTTAGGGCCCTCTGGTATGGCCTGGGACTTTCATGGTTTGACCCTCCTGCTTATACTGAAGGAGCACCCAGGTTTCCTTAGCTTGTCCAGTTATGGGACACAAGAAAAAGAGGCTTACAAGCTTCCTGCAGTTAAAAATAGATTTTTTAGATGGAATCAGAACTCTTTATTACAGAGATTGAGTATTGAAGATAAGCAAAGTCTGCATAGATATGCATCCAATTCTTCTCTTGATCCTTCAAATTGAGCTATCTGGTGATAGACAGCACTCTAGTCGATTCCTTCTTTGAAATAAATCAAATGCTATTATTTATTCTAAGTAACAGTTCAGGTGATCTCCAGCTATCTTTGCTCCTCCTCAACCTGGAAACTGTCTCATTTGCTTCTAACTCCCATATTTTCTCTGAATCCAGACTCTTGGCACAGTATCCACATTAGAAACATCTTATGGGAAGCGAAGTTTGGCAACATCCCAGAATTGGTGCCTGCAGCTTAGACGTCTGCCATCTTTCAGAATCCTCAGCTGTGCTGATCAATTCAACTTTAGTATCTCTACCCTCTTGCCATAACCTCTGCCTTAGATGAAGACTTCTCACTCTATCCAGGTGATACATGGGACTTCCTGGCCAGTGCAACTTTATCCTGAATTGCAGATGATGAATTTGAATACTGAGACTTCTTATGTTTTTGACTACGTCACCATCTCAGTCTTCTCTCTGCATGCTGTCACTTCAGTCGTGCCTGATTCTGTGCAACCCTATGCTGTAGTGTGCATCAATCGTCCAATCATTCATGTATACTCACAGGCGAGGCAGTCTTATGCATACATCACTATTTTATATTTATAGGACACTCCTCTCTGATAGGCCTAGGTCTTGCATGTCTTGCATCTATCTCTCTTAAAAAAAATATTGGATTATAGTTGATTTACACTGTTATGTTAGTTTCAGGTATACAGCAAAGTGTTTCGGCTATACATTACATATATTCATTCTTTTTTGGATTCTTTTCTCATATAGGTTATCACAGAATATTGACTAGAGTTCCCTGTGCTTATAGTAGGTCCTTGTTGTTTATCTATCTTATATAGAGTAGTGTGTGCATGTCAATACCAAGCTTCTGATTTATCCCTCTTTTCTCATGCATGTGTTTGTGTGAGAGAGGAAGAAAGCTCTGATATGAAGAAAGACCTAATGAAATACATGGGGAATGAGACTTACGAAAAGTAATTCATTTGTGGTAATGAAAAGATGTCTTTCTTAGAGCTTATGGCAGAGCACTTTGAGATATTAAGTACATTGTTAGAGGGAACATAAACAAAATTAAAACACAGACGTAAAACAGATTACAACAGTGGGCTAAATGGAATTAGAATAGAAAAAAGTATCTTAAAATTTGAAATGTGCTGTGCTGTGTACATTACATGATTCTAAGATAATTAGAATTTCATATTACGCTGGAGGTATCTGTTTTCTATAAAACTGTCTGAAATAGATCATCCAAACATTATGAACCATATATTTATTTTCCAGACTTGCCTATCTGTTAAACCCATAAGTAATGAAATTGAAAATCTACACATGAGAAAACCTTTTAATTATACAGAATAACAAACACTAAACCAGAAAACAAATTTTAAAAACCTATTTAGAAATAATGTGTGTTACCTTTTCAAAGTGAACTCTGAGGCTGTGCATTTTCCTGGTGGAATTCCTCTCTCAATGGTTTGGTATTAATGGTATTTTGCTTTTTCCTCTCTTATGCCTGATTTTCTTTGGATGGAAAAAATTATTTCCAAATACTCTCCTGTCTTTAGGATATTTATAATGCTGGCAGTTATCTACCCTATATGAGGCAGGCACTTCAGAGTGGAAGTAATATGTCATTTTCCAGTTTTACTACTGATATCTGCTTTCTTTGAAAGAAACTTGGTGGTTATTTGTTGCAAATTGGCTACAGTAAATAGAAAATATAAAAAATGTATTTTGTGGAATAAAACAGGGCTTCCAATAGCATGAGAAAAATATATGCAGCAGGCATTTTACATACAAGATAATTTTTGTGAATATACATTAATAACATAACTCTTGAGTACTTATTTTTTAATTATGAACATTGAACATGGACATATTTTCCCCAAAATATTTATTTCACAGACACAATTCTGTATATCTGTTCCACTGCATTTAAAATACCCTAAAATTTTCTTTTCCCTTGAAACAAATCTAAAAAATATGTGATAAGTAAACCCATCACCTGAGAAACAGATAAATAGCTACAACTGTATAACATATATATGTATATATTTAATAGATGCACTTTAATGTACAATTTATAACAAAGAAATATGAAGATTGACGAAAGGATGGGACTATGACAACTAAGAAACAGAGATCCTGAGACCTGGTTCAGACACAGATTTTTTTTAAAGTAAGTTTTAACACCTTGAAATATCCATTTAATAACATTGTGATTAAATACATGGTATCTAAGGCTGTGGGTGGGCCATGAAAGAAGAGTACTATATTTTTTAATGGAAATTGAGTCCCATGTTACAGAATGAAAGAAAAGTAGTGTTTAAGATGGAAGGGACTCACAAATATGTGATATTACTCTTTTAATGCATAATCGTCTCTTCACAAGATGTCTGCTTGTGTTAAAAAAGAAGGAAAGATAAGCTTCAAGGCACACCTAGAACCACATGAAATAAATTTAGTCAGCACAGGATAACCATCACTTCATTGATTGTTGTTTAGCCACTAATCCATGTCTAACTCTTCTGCAACCCCATGGACTGTAGCTCTCCAGGCTCCTCTGTCCATGGCATTTCCCAGGCAAGAATACTGGAGTGGGTTGCCATTTCCTTCTCCAGGGTATCTTCCAACCCAGGAATCAAATCCACATCTCCTGCACAGGCAGGCAGATTCTTTACCTCTGAGCCACCAGGAAAGCCCCATAATGATCACTGGGAGAAGATAATAAAAATAAAAGCAAAACCTACAATAGCCCAGTTTTTTGACTAAAGCAAGTTTCCAGACTTCAGTACAGGGAGAACTCAAACAGAGGTCAGTGGCCTTGCTGAGTTGGGAAGATGGAGTCTGGAATTTAAAGAAGCCAAGTTAACTCAAAGCTGAGCAAGTACTAGAGAGAAACTCCACAGATTGCTCCAGGTATCTACAAAACGATCCCCTTGGATTCTAAAATAAACACTTCTCTGCACATTCATCTGAGGAACTTGAGACTTGAGAGGGAAACACCAGAAAAGAATAAAGAGAACAATCCAGATAGCTCACACATGGGCCAAAAGTTCATGTTTCTACCAGCCAGAGTAGAAAGACCTCTGTGCAGGAAGACCTGTGTAGAAAGACCTTAGTGCAGGAAGCAATGTGTATTGTCCTCAGAATAGTCATAATTCAGAAGTGGAGTCATATTAGCTGCACTGGACAACCTTAACAAAATAAAAATAAAATTCAGAAGCATTAA
Source organism: Cervus elaphus (assembly GCF_910594005.1). Taxonomy (NCBI): domain Eukaryota; kingdom Metazoa; phylum Chordata; class Mammalia; order Artiodactyla; family Cervidae; genus Cervus; species Cervus elaphus. Next base: position 31,729,887 of record NC_057818.1, read on the forward strand.
ACAGAATCCCAGTAACATTGTGTATGCTCATGGACACAGAGCAGCAATATTTAAAGAAATATGAGAAATATGGCAAACTTCAGAAAATAAATCTAAGAAACAGAAAAATATGACCAGGAGAAATAACAGTCAATAGAAACAGACCTAACTGACAAAGACAGAGACAATTGCAGATGAGTATATTAAAACACTTAATATTTTCCATATGTCAAAAGAGTTAGAGAAAAGCATGGGGAACTATTTAAACAGAACTGATATAAATGAAAAGCACAGTGTCTTAAAATTTATATAGTATGAGATTAACATCAGATTAGACACTGCAGAATGATAGTTTAGAGGACTTAAAGATGTAACAGTGGGCGCTATCAAAATGAAACAATGAGAGAAAAAAGGGGTCTCAGTGAGCTGCAGAACAATCTGAAGTGGATGAATGTATATGTAACTGGAGTTCCACGAGAAGAGGACATGGAGCAGAAAAAAACATTTGAAGATCTATCATGACCATGATTTTTCCAAATTTGTTAAAAATTGTTAACCTCCAGGCCCAAAATATTCAACAATCCCCAAGCAACAGAAACATGAAGAAAACCATAATTGGGAATTCCGTGATGGTCCAGTGGTTAGGACTCCACGCTTTCACTACTGAGGTCACAGGTTCAATCCCTGATTGAAGAACTAAGATCCTGCAAGCCACACAGTGTGGCCAAAAAATAAAAAGAAAGAAAGGAAAAAATGACAACAAAATACACCCTGTCAAATTGAATAATCCCCAAAACAGCAATAATAAAACATTTGCAAGTAATAATTTTAAAAGTATCCAGAAGGGAAAAAATAAATATAACATATAAAAGAAGATAAAGAAATGACAGCAAACTTGTCACTAGGAACCATAAAAGGCAGAACACAGTGGGATAGCATCTTTAACATAGTTAGAGATGACATTTGTAAACTTAGATTTCTATACCCTACAAAAATATCTGCAAAAGATAAGGTGAAATACTTTAACTTTTTTTTTTTTCTCAGACATACAAAAGGTGAGAGAACTCACCACTATACCACTTGCATGACAAGAACCATTACAGGCAGTGTTGTCCTCAGGATTAAGACAAATGATACCAGATGGAAATTTAGACATATCATAATTAACCAAGTAACTGTGAATAAACAAATAGACTACATGTTCTCCTCAGGAGAGGAATTGGGTGGATGTTGTGAGGGGTTTGTGTAGCAGTAAATGTCCTGATAATAAGAGAAAGCTTTGAATTGTGAACAATTTAAACATGTAATCAATAAACAAGATACACATTTTTTTTTTCTTCCATGGACATGTTGAAATTTCTATATAAAGCAAGCATTCCTGAGTTCATATTTTCTTACTTATAGTTAATATCATAATTGTTGCCAAAAGGAACTCTGTACTGAGAGACAGATCAGCATGTTTATCCTCCTTAAAGCTTTCTTGCCTGTTCTTTCTGCTGATTTATGTCATGAGAAATAATCTATACCACTCAGCTTGTATAGTGGAAGTGGGGATCAATATAGAACTATAGGACAAAATATAAGTAATATAAACACTATAGGGAAAGGGCAGTGAGCGAAATTGTAGTATAAGTTAAATTCCTTACTTTTAACAGCAGAGCCTCACTATAATAAAATTATAGCTATATTATTTCTTTTGAAATATTTTTGCTTGTGTTCATATTAATTTATAAAGTCTATTTCATGCTTCCTGTTATGTCCTTTCTTTTTTGTCTCATTTTGCTAAAAACAAATAAACTTATTTTAAATGAAATGATGTACCACTCTAATACACAGGAATACATAGAAACATCTATCAATCTATTTATCCCTTCTCCTGTCTTCATATCTACATGCAAAAATATTTAGCTCAGTCTCATCAGTATTAACCATGGTTATTTCTGGGTGTTGAAAGTTGTGAAAGTTGTTTTCATCTTCTTTTTTTTTTAAATGTTACTATTGTTTAATTTTTCAAGATAATCAGCATACATCATTTTTATTTGAAAGCGGTTTATGGCTTAAAGTGTCATTTAAGACTTGTTCAAAGTTTCTGGGAATAAGCTAGGGCTTAAATTAAGAAAGATTTTATACTTTTATAGTTAAAAGAAAGAAATCAAATTATATCTAGAGAACACTGAAACCTGTTGATGGAATTTATTTGATTTCAAACTTGTTAAGGAAAGCATGTTGAATAGAAAAAGTAAACACCTCAGTGCACAAATGTTGATTTTTTTAAAGTGAAAATTTAGAAATTAAATTATCTAACAATAAGATAATAAAGAAATAATGAAACATAATTGAATAGAATATAATCCAATCATAATATTTATTAATTATATAAATCAATTTGAAAATGCTTAATATAATTTCTGTCAGCATCCAGTCCTACCTTATTGAAGACAGTATTTCTGACCATTGTTGGACTATATCCTGCTATCTGCTCCTTCAAGATACAGGTATCTATTCAATATTGACATCAAAATGTGTGATAAAACCAACCAGGAAATGATTGATCAGATTCTAGGTAACTTAAAGTTCTTACAGTTAATTAATCAGAGACATGAGCAGCTAATAGTGTTAAAACTAAAGTAAGTATGCAAAAATCAGAATATGTGTGTGTGTGAGAGAGAGAGACAGAGAGAAAGACAGAGAGTTTTTTAACACCATAAGAACTACCTGTGAAATTACCCAACCCAGAGGTCCTCAACAGCCCTATTGTTTATTTACTTTTTTTTAAATTGTAGTGTAGTTGATTTGTAATATTTTGTTAATTTCTTTTGTACAGCAAAGTGACTCAGTTATACACATTTATGTACTCTTCTTTATATTCTTTTCTATTATGGTTCATCCCAGGATGTTGAATATAGTTCCCTGTGCTATACATTAGGATCTTGTTGTATATCCATTCTTTATGTAATGGTTTGTTTCTACGAACCCTGACCCCAGACTCCTAGTCCATCTCTCACCCATTCTTCCTTCCCCTTGGCAATGATAAGTCTATTCTCTGTGTCTCAAACAGCCCTGTTGCGATAGATTTGTTGATCATAATCAGCTCATTATGTGTTGCATTTAACATTATTTTGCATGATATAATTTCACATTAATTAGAGCAAATAATTAAAGAACATAGTTGTCATTGTTGTCGTTTTCATTTTTTGAATTTTGCTGTGGTCACTTACCTGACAGAGAAGCAGAAAAGCTTTCAGCACCAGAATTTTAGCACTCAAGAGTAGTATGTTATGGTGAGCCTATGAGTGGCTTTGATTAGGAGGGTGGCTGATAAATTAACACTGAGAACTGATGATCTATCCAAAGGTTTTTTTTTTCCCCCTCTACTGAGGATAAAATTAATTCTCCTACAGGGACAGTGACTTTTTCAAGGACACATGACATAGCAAGTTACTTTCTGGTCTATTTTCCTTCCAGCTCTTTGAATTCTCTCTGCCTTGTGTCCATGTAACATTATTGGGATCTGATGCAGAACGTTCAGGACAGTCATGGGAAATTCAAACCTCTAGCAGTGTCCTATGCAAGGGGCATGGGTCTGTTTCCATACCCTAATTATGGATACAACAAAATTGCTTTCAAAGAGGAACATCATTGCTCTCCTTTAATGTCTTCATTTATTCTTTACTTGCCCTTTGGAGCTTCCATTAACTTTTCCAGGGGCTGAAATAATGGGGGAAGAAAAGATGTGCAAATTTTCTCACATTAATGGTGTGTCATGTATACATTTCAACTACTTTTAAGTATAATATGTTTTGGAAGCAGAGATGTCATCTTCAGACAGTAAGCAGTGGGAAGTTGTGAAACCTCTAAGTTAATATTATACTATCTATATTTTTCACAAATCACATAAAAAATTCTTAACATCTGATTAGTCTAAATATTTAATTAGGACTGAAAATATGATAGAGAAAAATAGTTAACACATGGAATTTTCTGACAGATAATCTGTTATCTACAGATTTTTTTATTGATGTCCCTGAAGCTATTGGGATGATGAACCATTTACCAAATCTAAAGTCTATGTGGCTTCTTTGGAGCAGATGGCAAGAAAGTTTGTCAATTGAGACAATTCATGGTATCCCAGTGACATTTATTTTTAAAATATTCATTGTTTATGGGGCCACCACAACACTTTCAGATTTTTAAATAAGATTCAGAAATACTTCAATTTTAGTAGACTGTAAATGTGGCTTGCTATTTCAGGCACACAAATATAAAATCATAAGGGTTTAAAAAAGATAAACTAAGGTGATTTCTGTGGATTAGCATCTTGTCAGTTAGTAGCTGTTAAGCAAGTTAACCTGTCTGAGTTTCTGTTTACTCATTTCTACATGGATAGGATTTAGGTAAAATTTAGGAAATATTTCCAATATTTTAAAAAAATGTGTTATTGAAAAGAAACCTGTATATTTTTCTTATGTGTGGAAAGAAGAGCACTGTTTGATATAAATAAGAGGATCAGACAGAGAATGTACCTAGTTTCCATAAATGTGTTTATGAAACATACTTAACTGTGTTGGATAAAATGAGTCCTTTGTTGAGGTCAATGGCTTAATGTGGACCATTGTGTCAATAAGTTTCTGCTAAGAATGGTTTCATATAGAAAATGAGTTTTAACCCGCACCATAGAGGCCTTGAGTAATCTGATTAACTAAGGGGTGAGAAAGTTCATTGTTGCTACTTATGGGAAGTCTAGTTATGACTGTTGGTAGAAAGATTTCCTTTGAGGAGTATGGCTATTAGAAAATAGTAGGAAGCCAGGGATATTTCCTTCAGAGAATGATACAAAGATGAGTTTATTTTTACATTTTTTGGCATGAAAACAGGAGATTAAATACCACTGTTGCTACAGTGGTACTATTGTGTGCTACAAACTAAACGACGCATTACAAACCTATGTCATTTCATCTTTCAAAATACCCTTCATGTAATGACAATAACACAAATACTAATACTGAACAGTTTTTAGCCACTTCTTTCTGGGCATTATTTTAAAATTTATGCATTCAATGCTCAGAACAGCTCTTTGCCATGCTTAGTCACTCAGTCATGGCTGACTCTTTTCAACACCATGGACTGTAGCCCACCAGGCTCTTCTGTCCATGGGGATTCTCCAGGCAAGAATACTAGAGTGGGTAGCCAATCTCTCCTCCAGGGGATCTTCCCAACCTAGGGATCAAACCCAGGTTTCCCGCATTGCAGGCAGATTCTTTACTATCTTAGCCACCAGAGAAGCCCAAGAATACTGGAGTGGGTAGCCAATCCCTTCTCCAGGGGGATCTTCACAACCCAGAGATTGGGGCTGGTCTCCTGCATTTGGGGCTGGGTCTCTTGCATTGCAGGCTGATTCTTAACCATCGAAGCCACCAGGGAAGTCCCAGAACAGTCTGTAGGATAATCTAATGTAGAGATGAGAAACTGGCACATTATCCAAAAACAAAAAAAAAACTTAACCCAGAATATAAATCTTATAAGTGGTGGGAACGGAATTTGAACCCAGAAGTTTACTTCCAGAGTGTGTGCTCTTAGCTACAGGCCATAATGCCTCTTAGGCAGTATTATTTCTCTTCTATATTAGTTTATATTTGTGTTAACTTCTATACTGAAGTTCATAGAAGTTAAGTAATGTATCCCATCTCACAACTCAGAAGTGGAAGAGCTGAGATTTGAACTCAGAATGTCAACCATCAAGCCCATTTCCTTTCCTTTGTGAGCGTTGAAAGATAATCTCCATAGCAAGCTTTATAAGGATGTGCTAAAGAAGAAGGCCACTTCAGTGGTTGTATTGACCTTTACTTTTTTTTTAGAATTAATTTTTATTGGCCTATAGTTGTTTTATGATGATGTGTTAGTTTCTACTGTACAGCAAAGTGAATCAACTGTATGCATACATGTATTTCCTCTTTTTTGAATTCCTTCCGATTTGTCACCACAGAGCATTGAGTAGAGTTCCCCATTCTATACAGTATATTCTCATCAGTTATCTGTTTTGTAAATATCATATACATCAATCCCAAACTCCCAACTCATCTCACACCCTTCTTTCCCCCTTGGTATCCGTACATCTGTTCTCTATGCCTGTGTCTCTGTTTCTGCTTTGCAAATAATATAATCTAGATGCCACTTACTCAGCCAAAACAGGAACAAAATTAGGTCATTTATAGAGATGTGGATGGATGTAGAGACTGTCATACAGAGTGAAATAAGTCAAAAAGAGAAAAATATATATTGACCTACCTTTCTGGGCAACCTGTCTTTCTAAAGGTATGACATCATTGATACCTCAAATACTATATCTGACCATTGACTTATCACTCATATTCCAACAAACCAAGTCTTCTCATCCTTTACACCTCTTCTTTATAAAGCCCTACTTGCCTTCATTGTAATGCCCAACATTTTTTGTATATTTTTTCTAAACATGTCAGTTATTATCTTCTTAAACACTTGCTGTTTACTGAAGACCATTATCTAGCAGGATAATTGATCATATATGTATGAATCTTCTCATTTGCCATTATATTCTTATACCTTTTCTTTCTAATTTAATTCAACTATGAATAAAAGTCATATACTCTTTATCTATACTAAAATGAAAAATATTCTAAGTGCTCTAGCTGGCAGAGTCAAAGGGTTTATTCAGTCTTTTGGATCTTTTTTTACCAAGGTCAGAGTGCTTGGTAAATCAGCCTCTTTCCTGGGGCTCACAAATACTGAGGATAGACAGGTTTCTCATTTTTAGTCATTAACATCCCTGAACAGGGCCATCTTATGTCACCTTTAGAAGAAGACTTCTTACCTCTTAGATGCCTTTGGTGGCATGTAAGTAAGGAAGAATCAGATTTGACTTATAACACACATACACAATAATATACACCACCTAAAATAATTCATTTAAGAATATATAAAGTAGTCATATTTCTCCTGACAGTCTTTAACAGTCAAAAATCCATCTTCATTTTTTCCCAAAACAGTGATAAGTATTGAGGCATCAGGACCAGTTAATATTCTGAAGACAGAATCACGCACATCATATGAGCTTTAACTTTTGCTTTATAGTGAACTTTGTATAGCTGGTAAGCCACTGTTTGAGTTCCCAGTAAGCTATATGTGTGATTTCTTTAATCAATGATCAAAATCTAAAATGTGTGCGCACACACACACAAATATATTTCACATATTAGTTGAACCTACCAGGGTCAAAATCACCCCCAAGATACCCATTTTGACTACTGATTTCCCCAAGAATACGTATGAAAACTAAGAATATGAATCTAAACAGCCAGCTCTGTTCATTAGATTTTCTTTGTGTCACATTAGTTCTTTTGACATTTTTAATCAGCAGTATTAATAGATTTTTATATAATCAGAACTACTCCGAGTTTTTCTACAAAGACAAGGTGCTGCTGTCTGAAAAGGTGAGTCCTCTAGCTTGCTGTTTATTCTTCAAGAGAACAATGCTACTTTTTCCATTTAGACTGAGTTGACATGGGTTAGAAAGCATCATTCAACTTCCCCATAAGTTGCCCTAGAGAAGTAAAATTGGTGTGACAAGTGAAACCCTTTAGAGATATCTGAAAACATACATATCATGGAAATTGTTTCCACATCTTGACATTGTATTATTTATAAGTGTGATGTATGTGTTTGTGTGAGTGTGAAGATAAAAGGGATTAGAGGACTAGTCAAGTCCTTTATTAATTTTCACATGTATAAAGAAATGATAAAGAAAATTAATTACATGTTTCTTTGACATTCTATTCTTGGTCTCTCAGTGATAAAGTGCATTGGGGAAATAGAGGCAGTGTAATAAATACACTTTTGCCAAGACTTGCAGTAGAAACTAATGAAAGAAATATCTTGAGGAAAAGACCAAAGTCATGTAATTTCTGTAACCACAGGAGATCTTTTCATTAGCCTCCTCTTTGGTTCTTAATAGCTTTCCAGATGCATCTGGGGACTGGTACTATGATTATCTCTGTAAAATTGCTCTGTCTCTTTACTGATACACAGAACTTCCACCTGAATGAAGAGAAAAATTTCTATCCAATGTGCTTTATGTTATGATAAAGTTATTGCTGAGATAATGTCATGTTAAAGTTAAAAAAGAGAGAGAGGGCTTTCCAGGTGGCACAGTGGTAAAGAACCCCCCTGTCAATGCAGGAGACTCTGCCAGGGTCAAGAGGATCCCCTCAAGTAGAAAATGGCAACAGGACTAAACAGGCTAAATGCAAGGAAAACAAGATTTAGATACATTATAGTCAAAATGATGAAATCCAAGGTAAAGATAAATTTTAGGAGATGGTGTCTTTTCAACAAACCCTGTAGGAAATATTGAATATTATAAATTAACTTCAACCTAAGTCTTATACCATATAGACACATTAATTCAAAATGGGTCATAAATATCAATGTAAAAATGTTAGCTATAGAACTGTCAGAACAAATTATAAGGGAAAATACTAATAACTTTTGTTGCTGTTCAGTTGCTCAGTCATGTCCAACACCTTGAGTCCCAAAGGACTGCAGCACGCAAGGCTTCACTGTCCTTCACCATCTCCCAGAGCTTGTTCAAACTCATGTCCATTGAGTCAGTGATGCCATCCAACCATCTCATCCTCTATTGTTCCCTTCTGCTCTTGCTTCAATCTTTCCCGGCATCAGAGTTTTTTCTAATGAGTTGGCTCTTCACATCAGGTGGCCAAAGTATTGGAGCTTCAGTTTCAGCACCAATTCTTCCAATGAATATTCAGGGTTGATTTCCGTTAGGATTGACTGGTTTGATCTCCTGGTGGTCCATGAGACTCTCAAGAGTCTTCTCCAACACCACAGTTCAAAAGCATCAGTTCTTTGGTATTCACCCTTCTTTATGGTCCAACTTTCATATCCATACATGACTACTGGAAAAACCATGGCTTTGACTATAAAGGCTTTTGTCAGCAAAGTAATGTCTCTGCTTTTAATTACTTTGGCAAAGGCTAACACTTCTTAAATATAGCAGTAAAACATGATCCATGCAGGAAAAATCATAGATAAACTGAACTTTGTAATAATTAAAAGCTTTTGCTATATGAATGACTCTGTTAAGAAAGTGAAGTAATAGACGGCTAACTAGGAGAAAGTATTTGTAAATCATGTTTCCAATAAAAGACTTGTTTCCAGGCTACATAACTCCTTCCAGGCTACATAACTCTCTACACTCAACAGAAAACAAACAAACAAAAAAACAAGCAAAGAAAAAACATTTAGAAAATGGAATAATGACTAGGACTAGTTAGACACTTCACCAAAGAAAACATGGAAATGGCAAATAAACACATGAAAAGATGCTCAATGTTTTTGGCCAGCAGGAATTTTCAAATTAAAACCAAGTGAGATATCATTATAGACTTACTAAAATATTAATGTTAAAAATACTGATAATGCTGAATGATGGTACATATGTAAAGACACCAGATCTCTCATTAACTGCTGGAGTGTATGCAAAACGGTCTATCCAATCTGGACACCTGATGGGGAGTTTCTTAAAAATCTAAACAAGCACTGCATGTTTCAGCAATTTTACTCCTGAGTTAGACATCCTAGATCAGTTCAGTTCAGTTGCTCAGTCATGTCCGACTCTTTGTGACCCCATGAATCGCAGCACGCCAGGCCTCCCTGTCCATCACCAACTCCTGGAGTTGACTCAAACTCATACCCATCGAGTTGGTGATGCCATCCAGCCATCTCATCCTCTGTCGTCCCCTTTTCCTCCTGCCCCCAATCCCTCCCAGCATCAAGGTCTTTTCCAGTGGGTCAACACTTCACATGAAATGGCCAAAGTACTGGCGTTTCAGCTTCATCATCAATCCTTCCAATGAACACCCAGGGCTGATCTCCTTTAGGATGGACTGGTTGGATCTCTTTACAGTCCAAGTCACTCTCAAGAGTATTCTCCAACACCATAGTTCAAAAGCATCAATTTTTCAGCACTCAGCTTTCTTCACAGTCCAACTCTCACATCCATACATGACCACTGGAAAAACCATAGCCTTGACCAGATGGACCTTTGTTGGCAAAGTAATGTCTCTGCTTTTTAATATACTATCTAGGTTGGTCATAACTTTCCTTCTAAGGAGTAAGTGTCTTTTAATTTCATGGCTGCATGTCTTAAAAGACATCCTAGATAAATTGACTTAAATTCACACAGAAAACGACATGAATGTTCACAGAAGCTTTATTTGTAATAACCCAAACAGGGAGCAATCTAAATGTCCTTCAACAGTTAAATGTGTAAATAAACTCTGGTACATCTATATACAATGGACTACTAGTCAGCAATAAAAAAGAGCTAACTCTCAGTAAATGAAACAAATCAGATGGATCTCAAGGGCATCATTAGAAAAAGTCAACCCCCAAAAGTTATACACTGTATATTTTCTTTTACATGGTGTTTTCTCTTTAGCAAAATTAAAGAAAAGAGATGTTACACTTAAATATAAATACTGGTTTCCTGAGTCTGCTGAAAAAAAAAAAAAAGCACAATTTTGGTAGCTTAAAACAAAGAAAATATTTTCTATTACAGTAAGTTCTGGAGGCCAGAATATTGAAATCATAATGACTGAGCTGAAATCAAGATGTTCGCAGAGCATGTAGTGTCCATTGGGATAATTAAGGATACCTTCATCATCTCAAGATCTTTAATTTAACCACACCTGCAATACCTCTTTTGTTATATACTATTCACAAGTCACAGAGGTTAGGATGTGGATTTTTTCGGAAGGCCATTTGTCAGTCTATCAAAACATAACAAAAAAGAAAGTGTATGCAATAACCTAAGAAATTGAAGATCAGATTATATTCCATGTCAATCAACTTCCTGGTTTTGATAATGTATTATAATTATAGACGATTCTGCTTGACAGTTTAAAAAGCTGGGAGATAGGCACATGGAAACTATACAGTTTTTCAGCTTTCTGTGAGTCTATAATTACTGCAAAACAAAATGTTAACCAAAAAAGAGAGCAAGGACAAGCATGCATTGTATGCAGGGCACATGATACAAGCAACGGTTAATGTGGGTCAGCAGATTCTACATGGAATTGCATCTTCAAAAGAGGAAGAGAAAAAATAAAACCTATAAACTCAATAGTCCTTATGTAGCTACACAGCCTTCAAGGGTGAAAGCAGAATAATGTTTTTAATGATGTTTTTGGATAGGAAAAAAATCTAAGATAAATAACACTAGATTGCCATTGGACCTGCACTATATAGCAGGTGAGAGAGAATGGACCCAAGATGGAAATTCAGATTTCCAGGCAGGAAAAAGAGCATCAGAAATGTTAAATATGTAGGTAAATGTCAAATATTACACATTTTTATGCATTTTATTCTCTTAATCACTTGAATGATGTAGAGTTATATTAAGCAAGATTATCTCTTTACACTGTAAGATTTATAATATAGTTATGTGTAATGATATGACAGTAAGAGCATAAATGATGGATGGAAGAGAATAAGTAGATTATACAAAAATATACAAGATATTTTACATTAATACAGTATAAAGCATTTTTTAATATGAAAAGGAGACCTGTTGCAACTTGAAAGCAATGTCTATAAAAATAAATCAACAAAGTAGAGTCAAATGGCCAACAGAGGAATTAAAAGGGAAAACTTAGAAACAGACACACACAATATTATATGGTAAATAGTCCATCAAAAAAGCCCATCAACAGATTGGATATTTTTAAACAAGTCTCAAGTATGTAACAATATGTTGTCTAAGAGACGTACACTTTATATATAAGTATAGAAAGCTTGAAAGTAAACAATTGGGAAAATATATGTATTTCATCCAGTAACCATAAGGAACCAGGGAAACCAGGGGATATTAATTTCATGGAAAATAGACTTCAAGACAGTGTGTTTACAAAGAGATAATGGGAACATATTAATGATAAATTAATTTTATCATTTTCATTTATCATCCAGGTCAATTCACCAGGAAGACCTAACAGGCAAAAATATGTAGGGGAAGACTAAGAGATTTTAATAATACATGAAGAAAGGCTGACAGAACTCAGTGTTCAATACATAAATCTATAATTGAATGTGGAGATGTTAATATCCCTGTCTCAATAATTGGAAAACTATACAAAAACTTTTTGAAGATTGAACAATATAAACCATGTTTATCTAATCAAAATATCACCCAAATAATGCAAAATTTATATTCTTTTCAAGTGAAGTGGAATGATAACTAAATGATCCTGTATCAGCATATACTGTAAGTCTCAGTAAATTTCAATATATTGTAATCTTACAAAGCATGATTTATGATCAAAAAAATGGATTATATAAGTAAATCAGTAATAAAAAGATAAACAGGAAAATAGTTGGAAAGTGATGAAAATCCTTCTAAATAAATTACTGTACAAATAAGAAATAATAAAAAACATTAGGAACTATTTTGAACAGAATAATAATGAAAATAGAATGTATTTTCAGTTTGTAGAGTGCTGCTAAGGAATGAGTGCTTAAAGGGAAATTTAGAGCTATAAATGCTCACAATAGAAAATAAAAAATGTTTAAAATCAATGATCTAAGTTTCTATTTTATGAAGCTTATAAAAATGAGCAAATTAAACCTAAAGTAAGTAGAAGGAAGAGAATTAATTGCAAGAAGTGAAATTAATAGACAACAAATGGTAGAGAAAATTAACAATACTAAATGTTGGATATCTTCAATAATAAAGTTTATTAAGCTCATGGGAATAGCAATCAAGTAAAAATAAAAACTATATAGCCAGCATGTAAGGAGCTTGAAAGTTGCCACTCCATCCTAACAATAAGTAAAAAGGTGGACTAATGGGAAAAATCAAAAACTCTTCTTAGATCTATCAGAGAAGTGAGTTACAGAGCACCCTGCTGTCCCCAGAACTGAAGAGAAAGACAGAATGATATATGGAAAGTCACAAGTTACCAGAGCAGAAACACATAAGCAGAAACTTGCATTGGGAATATCATGTCTGGATTTCAACAAAGAGTATAAGGTACACTAAGAGACAAAAAGCACAGTTTTCAAAAGCTGAACAAACATCAAGACAGAATCAGATATGTTTAGGAACATTGAAATTATCAAACTAGGAATGAAAAAAAAAAAGCCAAACTATTATTTTTATGCTAATAACTCCAATGGTAAAAGTAGATAACAAACAAGAGCAATGGATTATGTAAACCAAGGGTGGTAATTCCAAGAGAAAACAAAATGAAATGGTAGAGTTCAAAAACACTATAACAGAATATGAAGAATGCCTTTGATAAACTTATTCTTATACTAGACACAGCAAAGGAAAGGATCTCTGAGCTTGAACATAGGTAAATAGAAACTTCTAAGATGGAAAAAAAGAAAAAAGAGTAGAAAGACTAAAATAACACAGCAGCAGAATATCCAAGATCTGTAGGACAACTACATGAGGTGTGATATATGCAGAATGGGAGTACAAGAAAGGAAGAGAATCTATATTTCAAGTAATGATGACAGAGAATTTCCCAAAACTGATATCAGATACCAAAGCAAATATCCAGGAAGCTCAAAGGACATTAGGAAAGATAAATGGAAAAAAAAAAAAGAAGAAGAAGAAGAAAGAAAAGAAAAGAAAGGAAGAAACTATGTATGTAGGTATATCATATTCAACCTTTAGAAAATAAAATATGAAGAAAATATTTTTAAATCCATCAGAGCAGGGGAAACACATAATCCATAGAGGAACAAAGATAAGAATTACATCTAACTTCTCCTCAGAAACCATTTAAACAAAAGGAATGAAGAGTGACTTTTTAAAGTAATGGAGAGAGACAGAGAAACAAAAACACCAGCCTAGAATACCGTATCCTGCAAAATTTTCCTTCAAAAGTGAAGGAAATTAAGTCTGCCTCAAACAAAAATTATTGAAATGCATTGCCAGTGGATCTACCTAGAAAGCAATGTTAGAAGAAGTTCTTTATAGGGAAGGAAAATAATAAACTTGTATATATAGACAGAAAGGGACAGCACTCAGGAAGGATTAAGAGAACTAAAAGCATTTATTTTTTATTCTTAATGTGACAAATATCAACAACCTCAAATATGCAGATGATACCACCCTAGTGGCAGAAAGTGAGGAGGGACTAAGTCTGAGAAATATCAACAACCTCAGATATGCAGATTATACCACCCTAAGAGCAAAAATGTGAAGAGGAAAGAGCCTCTCCATGAAGGTGAAAGAGGATAGTGAAAGAGCTGGCTTAAAACTCAGAATTCCAAAAACTAAGATCCTGGCATTTGATCACATCACTTCATGGCAAATAGATGGGGGAAAATGGAAAGAGTGGCATATTTTATTTTTTTGAGCTCTAAAATCACTGCAGATGGTGACTGCAACCATGAAATTAAAAGATGCTTGCTCCTTGGAAGAAAGCTATGACAGATCTAGATAGATTAAAAAACAGAGACGTCACTTTGCCAGCAAAGGTCTGTCTAGTGAAAGGTATGGTTTTCCCAGTAGTCATGTATGGATGTGAGAGCTGGACCACAAAAAGGCTGAGTGGAGAATTGATGCTTTCAAACTGTGGTGCTGGAGAAGACTTTTGAGATTCCTTTGACAACAAGGAGATCCAACCAGTCAATCCTAAAGGAAATCAGTCCTGAATATTCATTGGAAGGACTGATGCTGCAGTTGAAGTTCCAGTACTCTGACCACCTGATGTGAAGAGCCAACTCACTGGGAAAGATGCTGATGCTGGGAAAGATTGAAAGCAGGAGAAAAGGGTGACAGAAAATGAAATGTTTGAGGCATCACCGACTCAATGGACATGAGTTTGGGCAAGTTCCAGGAGTTAGTGAAGGACAGGGAAGGCTGGTATGCTGCATTCCGTAGGGTCCCAAAGAGCCAGTCACAACTTAGCAACTGAACAACACCACAATCTGACAAATATCAGTTTCTTTAAAAGAAATAGCAGCAAGTATATGTAATATAAATTACACATACTTATATCTATATCTTGCGTATATGCCTATATATAAGTGAAATGAATGACAGCAATGATACAGAAGGGAAAACAAAAATTATAGAATTATTTTGATAGTATAAAGTACTTACACTATACATGAAGTAGTATCATGTTATTTGAAAGTTATCTGGACTTGAATTAATTGCAATTAGACATAAATGTATATTGCAAACTCAAGGGCAACCAATTAGAACTAAAAAGGAAATATACTGATATATAAGGAACTAAGAGAAAATGGAATCATATTAAATGCTCAATTAAGACAATAAAAGGCTGTAAAAGAGTGGAAGACAAAAATAAGAACAAAGAATAAGGACAAGAAGTAGAAACCAATAATAATTTTGGTAGATATTCCTTCAACTATTTCAGTAATCCCTTTGAATGCCAGTGGTCTAAATGCACAGATTAAAAGACAGAAATTGCAGGGCTTCCCTGGTGATCTAGTGGTTAAAACTTTGCCTTCCACTGCAGGAGATGTAGGTTCAATCCCTGGTCAGTGAGCTAAGATCCCATAAGGAGAACATAAAACAGAAACAATACTGTAACAAATTCAATAAAGACATTAAAAATGGTCCACAACAACAAAAAGCATTTTTTTAAAATCAGAAATTGCAAAGCATATCAAAAACATGATCCCACTAAATATTTTCAAGAAATCCACTTTAAATATAAATTCACATGTAAATTAAAAGTGTAAGTGGAGAAAATTATACCATCCTGACAGTAATCAGAAAAAGTCAGAGGTGGCTATGTCAATTTTAGACAGAACAGACTTCAAAGTAAGGAAAGAAATCATTTTCTTTCTTTTCTTTTTTTCTTTTCCTTTGGTATTCATGACTAGATTGTTTGCATTCTCCTGGTTCCTGATTTCATTTTAATTCTCTGATTTATGTCTAGAGCAGCCATACTGTATTAGGAAATAATCGTGTTTATCAGTCATTCATTGAGAATATGTAGCATGTATGTGAAAAAATACATACACAGACAAGTACATACAGATGCAAACACATATGTGCATTGGCAACAACTGACAGAAGCTTGATCTCTCCAAGATCCTAAGCAGCTCCATTTTGAATGGATGAAGCTATTAATTTAGTTAGTTCAGTCGCTCAGTCATGTTTGACTCTTTGCAACCCCATGGACTGCAACATGCCAGGCCTCCCTGTCCATCACCAACTCCCAGAGTTTACTCAAACTCATGTCCATCCAGTTGGTGATGCCATCCAACCATCTCATCTTCTGTCTTCCCCTTCTCCTTCTGCCCTCAATCTTTCCCAGCATCAGAGTCTCTTAAATAAGTCAGCTCTTTGCATCAGGTGGCCAAAGTATTGGAGTTTCAGCTTCAACATCAGTCCTTCCAATGAATAGTCAGGACCGATTTCCTTTAGGATGGACTGGTTGGATCTCCTTGGAATCCAAGAGACTCTTGAGTCTTCTCCAAGACCACAGTTCAAAAGCATCAGTTATTCGGTGCTCAGCTTTCTATGTAGTCCAACTCTCACATCCATACATGACTACTGGAAAAACCATAGCCTTGACTAGACTATTAATAGATGGTACTATTTAAAAAAAAAATGGTAGAGAAGCAATCACTAATTTAATGTTGAAAAATTCTGTAACTTATTTTGTTCTGTCTTTTGCCTTTAAAAAACATCTCTTCTCTGCTTTGGGTATCATGTCAGTGGGTCTTGAAGCACTGGCTTGTGGTGGTGAAACAATCTGGTAGTCTCATCCTTCCTTCTTTTCTCACTTGAACTTACAATCTGCCTTCTCAGTTCACAGGGCACTGAGTCACAGAAAAATCTTGGTGATTTATGTGAAGTCTTACCTCAACTGGTGCTCTCTCTGGTGTCATTCTGTGATGTTGATTTTTTTTTTTTTCTTGCCATGTATCTTGTTATCAAGATATTTCATCTTTTTAAATAATTCTGGATCTTGACACTTATTTCCAGGAAGTTTCCATCTTGCTTCTTAACTGAAGAATTCTAAGTCAACTCTCAAGTTCCCTCCATTTTTGTTGTGGCCTGAATTCTCTATTTTTTAAAGACTTCTTTCCTTTATGACATAAAGTCATGCATTTCTCCTCCCCTGGTTACACTGATAATATGGCATTAAGTTCCATTCTGTTTTGCTATTGATGTTGTATATTCTGATGGTAGTGTTATTACTGTTCTTGACTTTGATGTAGCATAAATGAGAAGTGTAAGTGTCCTCATACTGTCTTTTTTAACTGAAAAAATCAGTGCTAAGTGTGTGTTAGTTGCTTATTGTGTCCAACTCTTTGCAACACTGTGGACTATAGCCCATCATGCTCCACTGGCCATGGAATTCTCCAGGGAAGAATACTGGAGTGGGTTGCCATTTCCTTCTCCAGGGATTCTTCCCAACCTAGGGGTCGAACCTGGGTCTCCCACATTGCAAGCAGATTCTTTACCATCTGAACCATCAGGGAAGCCCACAAAATGCACTGCTGTAGTCTATTTTCAAAGCAACCTTAAGCAGCAGGTACATTTAATCTCGTTTTTCATTTGAGAAAACTGAGTTTCAGAGAGTCAAAGGGACATACTAAAGGCATATTATTAGGAAATGGCAGAGATGGGATTTGGTGCTCGGAGCTATCTAATCGTGAAGCCATAAAAGCATATTATGCTAAATAATAAAGGATAGATAGATTACAACAATATACAAAAAGGGTTTTCTCTCTCTTTTTTGGGTAGGTATAATAATTGCAAAATCCTGAAGATATGGATGTTCAGAGTTAAGAAAAGGAAATGATTGATTTTCACTCTTAAGGATAAACATTGACTTCAGTTCCCCTCTCATCACTACATATCTGTGCAATAACATTGATTTTCAGGATGCTTAAAGATTTGTGACAGTTTTAATTATTTTAAACACCAATGTAGCTTGTGTGCTTTAAGCTCTTTTGATGGCACTTAAAATTCTTAATGACATCACATCTACCTTGTAATGAAAACTTGTTTGGCAGAATGAATCTCATTTGTCAGTGGTTTAATTTTTGCTTCTTGTTAAATTAGAAACAATATGCCATGATTTGGCAAGTAAATTATTCATTGTGAGCTTAAGAAAATATCACTTTAAAGTTGTTTTTTTTTTTTAATTTTTCCTCTTCAAATATGTAGACATTCTTAGTTTTAGTAGACTTAATTTAAATCACATGTTAAACTGTTCAGATTTGAAATTAGAACCTTACATGAAATTATTGACTGTTGGATCCCACCCCCACCCAAAAAAAAAAAAAAAAAAAACAAATGCAAGGGCAAAGAAAAGTCCAAACAAGACAGTAGTAGGGGCAAAATCATGTTCAGAATCAAACCTCATACCTGCCAGAGACACTCGTAGGGCTCAAATGAAACCTTGTGTGCACCAGGACCCAGAGATCCCCACAGAGACTGAGCCAGACCTGCCTTTGAGTGTTTGAGTGTCTCGTGTGGAGGCACAGGTCAGCAGTGGCTTGCTGCAGGGACAGGGGCTCTGGCTGCAGCAGACCTGGGTCAAGCAACGTGTGGCATAAGACCTCTTGGAGGAGGTCACCGTTAGCCCCACCATAGAGCTGCCAATCAGACAGCCCACAAGCTGAAGAACAATTATACCAAAGAAAGTCTCACACTGTTAAGAAAGTTATAGGACACACAACAGATTTCACAACCTGGTGATCTTGCAAAAGGACTGAGAACCCCCAGGGATTTTGACTTTGGAGGCCAGTGGAATTTTATTACAGAACTTCCACAGGACTGGGGAAACAGACTCTTGAAGGGCACAAACAACCATGTGCACACCAGGACCCAGGAGAAAGGAGCAGCGTCCCCACAAGAGACTGAGCCAGACTTGTGTGAGTGTCCAGGAGTCTCCAGCAGAGGCGTGTGTTGACAGTGTCCTGCTCAGGGGTCAGGACGCTGAATACAGCAGTGTGTGAAAGAGTCATTTTGAAGGAAGTTGCCATTACCTTCATTACCTCTACCATAGTTTGGCCTCAGGCCAAACAACAGGGAGGGAACACAGCCCTGTTATCAACAGAAAATTGGATTAAATATTTACTAAGTATGGCCCTGCCCATCAGAGCAAGACCCAGTTTCCCCCACAGTTAGTCCCTGCCATCAGGAAACTTCCATATGTTCTTATCCTTATCCATCAGAGGTCAGACAGAATGAAAACCACATTCCCAGAAAACAAACCAACAGATCACATAGATCACAGCCTTTCTCTCAATGAAACTATGAGCCATGCCCTGTAGAGCCACCAAGACGGATGGGTCATGGTGGAGATTTCTGACAAAATGTGGTCCACTGGAGAAGGTAATGGTAAACCACTTGGATGTTCTTCCTTTGAGAACCTGTCTCCTGTACAATGTCATGAACCTCTGTCCATGGTTCATCAGGCACTCTGTCTATCAGATCTAGTCCCTTAAATCTATTTCTCACTTCCACTGTATAATCATAAGGAATTTGATTTAGGTCATACCTGAATGGTCTAGTGGTTTCCCCTACTTTCTTCAATTTAAGTCTGAATTTGGCAATAAGGAGTTCATTATTTGAGCCACAGTTAGTTCCCAGTCTTGTTTTTGCTGCCTGTATAGAGCTTCTCCATTTTTGCTGCAAAGAATATAATCAGTCTGATTTCAGTGTTGACCATATCTACATATGGTGATGTCCATATGTAGAGTCTTCTCTTGTGTTGTTGGAAGAGGGTGTTTGCTATGAACAGTGCGTTCTCTTGGCAAAACTCTATTAGCCTGTGCCCTGCTCCATTCTGTACTCCAAGGGCAAATTTGCCTGTTAGTCCAGGTGTTTCTTTATTTCCTACTTTTGCATTCCAGTCCCCTATAATGAAAAGGATATCTTTTTTGGGTGTTAGTTCTAAAAGGTCTTGTAGGTCTTCATAGAACCGTTCAGCTTCAGCTTCTTCAGCATTCCTGGTCGGGGCATAGGCTTGGATTACCATGATATTGAATGTTTTGCCTTGGAAAAGAACAAAGATCATTCTGTCATTTATGAGATTGCATCCAAGTACTGCATTTCAGACTCTTGTGGAATATGATGGCTACTCCATTTCTTCTAACAGATTTTTGGCCACAGTGGTAGATATAATGGTCATCTGAGCTAAATTCACCCATTCCAGTCCATTTTAGTTGCTGATTCCTAAAATGTCAACGTTTACTCCTGCCATCTCCTGTTTGACTACTTCCAATTTGCTTTGATTCATGGACTGAACATTCCAGGTTCCTATGCAATATTGCTCTTCACAGGATCGGACCTTGCTTCCATTACCAGTCACATTCACGACTAGGAGGTATGACCTAAATCAAATCCCTTACAGTGGAAGTTTACAGTGGAAGTGACAAATAGATTCAGGGGATTATATCTGATAGACAGAGTGCCTGAAGAAATGTGGTTTGTGACATTGTATAGGAGGCAGTGATCAAGACCATCTCCAAGAAGAAGGAGGCCTTACAAATAGCTGAGAAAAGAATAGAAGCTAAAGGCAAAGGAGAAAAGGAAAGATACACCATTCTGAATGCAGAGTATTAAAGAATAGCGAGGAGAGAAAAGAAAACCTTCCTAAGCGAACAATGCAAAGAAATAGAGGGAAATGATAGAATGGGAAAGACTAGAGATCTCTTCAAGAAAATTAGAGATACCAAGGGAACATTTCATGCAAAGATGGGCACAATACAGGGGAGAAACAGTATGGACCTAATAGAAGCAGAAGATATTAAGAAGAGGTGGCAAGAATACACAGAAAAACTATACAAAAAAGATCTTCATAACCCAGATAACAATGATGGTATGATCACTCACCTAGAGCCAGACATCCTGGAATGAGAAGTCTCGTGGGCCTTAGATAACATCATTACAAACAAAGCTAGTGGAAGTGGTGGAATTCCAGTTGGGCTATTTAAAATCCTGAAAGGTGATGCTGTGAAAAGGCTGCACTCAGTATGCAGCAAATTTGGAAGACTTAGCAGTGGCCACTGACTGAAAAAGGTCAGTTTTCATTCCAATTCCAAAGAAAAGCAATGCAAATAATGCTCAAACTACTGCACAATTGCACTCATCTCATACTCTTGCCTGGAAAATCCCATGGATGGAGGAGCCTGGTGGGCTGCAGTCCGTGGGGTCGCTAAGAGTCGGACATGACTCAGCGACTTCACTTTCACTTTTCACTTTCATGCATTGGAGAAGGAAATGGCAACCCACTCCAGTGTTCTTGCCTGGAAAATCCCAGGGATGGGGGAGCCTGGTGGGCTGCCATCTATGGGGTCGCACAGAGTCGGACACGACTGAAGCGACTTAGCAGCAGTAGCAGCAGCATATGCCAGCAAAGTAATGCTCAAAATTCTCCAAGCCAGGCTTCAACAGTACATGAACTGTGAACTCCCAGATATTCAAGCTGGGTTTAGAAAAGGCAGAGGAACCAGAGATCAAATTGCTCACATCCGTTGGAATGTAGAAAAAAGCAAGAGAGCTCCAGAAAAATATTTACTTCTGCTTTATTGACTATGCCAAATGCTTTGACTGTGTGGATCACAACAAACTGTGAAAAAATTCTTCAAGAGATGGGAGTACCAGACCATCTTACCTGTCTGCTGAGGAATCTGTATGCAGGTCAAGAAGCAACAGCTAAAACTGGCCATGGAACAATGGACTGGTTCCAAATTGGGAAAGGAGTACGTCATTGCTGTATATTGTCATAAAACTTATTTTACTTATATGCAGAGTACATTGTGCAAAATTCCAGGCTGGATGAACCACCAGCTGAAATCAAGATTTCTGGGAGAAATATCAATAACCTCAGATATGCAGATGACACCACCCTAATGGCAGAAAGCAAAGAGGAACTAAAGAACCTCTTGGTGAAAGTGAAAGAAGAGAGTGAAAAAGCTAGCTTAAAGCTCACCATTCAGAAAACTAAGATCATGGCATCTGGTCCCATCACTTCATAGCAAATTGATGGGGAAACAATGACAGACTTTATTTTTGGGGGCTTCAAAATCACTGCAGATGGTAATAGCAGTCATGAAATTAAAAGACACTTGCTCCTTGGACAAAAAGCTAATGACCAACCTAGATCGCATATTAAAAAGCAGAGACATTACTTTGCCGACAAATGTCATATAGTCAAATCTATGGTTTTTCCAGTAGTCATGTACAGATGTGCGAGTTGAACCATAAAGAAAGCTGAGCACTGAGGACTGATGCTTTTGAAGTGTGGTGTTGGAAAAGACAGTTGAGAGTCCCTTGGACTGCAAAGAAATCCAACCAGTCAATCCTAAAGGAAATCAGTTCTGAATATTCATTAGAAGGCCTGATGCTGAATGTGAAGTTCCAATATTTTGGCCCCCTGATGCGAAGAACTGACTCATTGGAAAAGACCCTGATGCTGGGAAGGATTGAAGGAGGGAGGAGAAGGGGATGACAGAGGATGAGATGGTTGGATGGCATCACCAACTCAATGGACATGAGTTTGAGCAAGGTCCGGGAGTTGGGGATGGATGGGGATGCCTGGCGTGGTGCAGTCCATGGGGTAGCAAAGAATTGGACAAGACTGAGAGACTGAACTGAACTGATGAATTTATTTCCAACACAATGGTATATTTTGTAATCTTGATGAATTACACATAATTGACATAATTTAGCATTCTCTTTGTTATTTTTATGTTTATGGTGTTTGTAAAAGGATTTAAGTATTATTGTTACAATTTTTTAAAATCCTATTCTCTATTCTCAAGTTTCAAAGGAATTCTTCCTATAAGTAAATCTCATTGGAAGTTGAATGTGATATAGAAGTAAGTACTTAGTTTTAGAGCATAAGCTGTAAACTTTAAAATTATCCAAAGGGTTTAACTATATAGATATCATGTTTATATTTTGCATCACCCTTTTAAGATTTTGTTGGAGTGAGTATAATAAACATCTCCTCTTGACAATCAATAGTACAAACTTTATTAGACTCTAGTTCAGCATAGAAGTGTTTATTCTTTGACATCCAGACAAATCTGCCATGGGGTGAATTTTCCAGGATTAACTGTACTTCCTCTATTGTTGCATTATTATACATTTTAGGAGTTACGTTGTGTTCCCGAAAACTTGAGTTTGCATACACTGTACTATATGTAAATTATACCACCAGGAGTTATGCACCAGGCAGACCCATGTCCAGGCATGCAAGTTTATGATCATCTAATGCCATATAAGTGAAGAGAAACTAAAAAACCTCTTGATGAAAGTGAAAGAGGAGAGTGAAAAAGTTGGCTTAAAGCTTAACATTCAGAAAACTAAGATCATGGCATCTGGTCCCATCACTTCATGGGAAATAGGTGGGGAAATAGTGGAAACAGTGTCAGACTTTACTTTTTTTTTGGGGGGGGGAGCTTCAAAATCACTGCAGATGGTGATTGCAGCCATGAAATTAAAAGACGCTTACTCCTTGGAAGGAAAGTTGTGACCAACCTGGATAGCATATTAAAAAGCAGAGACATTACTTTGCCAACAAAGGTCTGTCTAGTCAAGGCTATGGTTTTTCCAGTGGTCATGTATGGATATGAGAGTTGGACTATAAAGAAAGCTGAGTGCCAAAGAATTGATGCTTTTGAACTGTGGTGTTGGAGAAGACTCTTGAGAGTCCCTTGGACTGCAAGATTAACCAGTCCATCCTAAAGGAGATCAGTCCTGGGTTTTCACTGAAAGGACTGATGCTGAGCTGAAATTCCAATACTTTGGCCACCTCATGCAAAGAGTTGACTCATTGGAAAGGACCCTGATGCTGGGAGGGATTCGGGGCAGGAGGAGAAGGGGACAACAGAGGATGAGATGGCTAAATGGCATCACCAACTTGATGGACATGAGTTTTAGTAAACTCTGGGAGTTGGTGATGGACAGGGAGGCCTGGCATGCTGCAATTCATGGGGTCGGAAAGAGTCGGACATGACTGAGCAACTGAACTGAACTGAATGCCATATTTATACCAGTGTGATACCAAATGTGTTACATATATAGACAGCATGAACTGAACTAATCAAAAACCATGGGAATCCCATATTCAGTATATGGGCAATGCCCATTTGTGATAGATTGCTGCATGATATCCACACAACCTCCTCAACCAGAATATAAAATGCACAGAGTGAAAATACTTAATCTTGGACCATGGGTTCATAGTTCTTTGAGGGAACTATTATTCCCATGAAATTATATAAGCCATTCATTTATAAATTTGAATCTACAAAGCTTTTATTACTTTCTTCAATCTTATGTCTCAAAGTGATAAAAGAGCCCCACCTTAGGATAACAAAAGAAACAAAGACATAGAGATAGGCAGCAAAAATAAATCAAGTCAACTAGGAAATGCAATTTTAATCTCTTTTTCTTTCCTTTCTTTGGCTTAATGTTATGTGTGATGGAATAGCATGCCAAATATAAACGAGCTCTTGGCTTTCTAGCCTTAATATCTACAACAGAAAAGTTACATACGTGTGGACACTATTTCCATTACGTATGTAAAGCGAGCCATGACTGCACATTAGTGTCCTGGCAGCAGAGTGGTGCGTTTTGCATTCACTGTCTTCTCAGCATGAAACAGAGTCTGGATCGGCATTGAACAGAGAAAGACCAGATTTCACCCAACTAAATAGATGTGTCAAGTAGTTCCCGTTTTATAAACTTGCTGAGTCTTAATGTCCCTCTATGAAATTGACTTTGGTAACTACCCCATTTCTAGAATGTGTCCCAGGCAATACTACATTACTACACATTGTTAGGGGTGACGTTGCTTGCCTCAGACTTTCATTTGGGTTAACTGTAGGTACAAATAGTGCCCTCAAGAGGTGTTCACCAATAGACCTATATCCAGGCATAAAAGTTTGTGATGGTTTCAATTAAAAGAAAAAAAAATGGGCAGAAAACCTAGATAGAAATTTCTCCAAAGAAGACATACGGATGGCCGACAAACACATGAAAAGATGCTCAACATCACTAATCATTCAGTTCAGTCACTTAGTCATGTCCGACTCTTTCCGACCCCATTAATCCCAGCACGCCAGGCCTCTCTGTCCATCACCAACTCCCAGAGTTTACTAAAACTCATGGCCATCAAGTCGGTGATGCCATCCAGCCATCTCATCCTCTTTTGTCCCCTTCTCCTCCTGCCCCCAGTCGCTCTAAGCATCAGGGTCTTTTCCAATGAGTCAACTCTTCTCATGAGGTGGCCAAAGTATTGGCGTTTCAGCTTCAGCATCAGTCCATCCAGTGAACACCCAGGACTGATCTCCTTTAGGATGGACTGGTTGGATCTCCTTGCAGTCCAAGGGACTCTCAAGAGTCTTTTCCAACACCACAGTTCAAAAGCATCAATTTTTTGGCGCTCAACTTTCTTCACAGCCCAACTCTCATATCCATACATGACCACTGGAAAAACCATAGCCTTGACTAGACAGACCTTTTGCAAATCAAAACTACAATGAAGTATTGTCTCACACTGTCAGAATGGTCATTATAAAAAATTCCTACACACAGGAATGTGTGTAGAGAGAGAATGTGAAGTAAAGGAAACTCTTACAATGTAGGTCAGAATGTAAATTGGTGCAGCCACTATGGAGAACAGTATGGAGATTCCTTAAAAAAAAAAAAAAAACTAGAAATAAGTCTACCATATGACCCAGAAATCCTACACTTGGGCATATATCCAGAGAAAGCCATAATTCAAAAATATGCATACACTCTAGTGTTCATTTCAGTAGTGTTTACGATAGCCAGGATATGGAAGCAACTTAAATGTCTGTCAACAGAAGAATGGATAAAGATGTGGCACATATACAATGGAATATTAATATTACTCAGCCATAAAAAAGAACGATATTGTGCCATTTGCAGAGACATGGATGGTCCTAGAGACTGTCATACAGAGTGAAGTAAATCAGAGAGAGAAAAACTTAAATGTCTGTCAACAGAGGAATGGATAAAGATGTGGCACATATACAATGGAATATTAATATTACTCAGCCATAAAAAAGAACAATATTGTGCCATTTGCAGAGACATGGATGGTCCTAGAGACTGTCATACAGAGTGAAGTAAATCAGAAAGAGAAAAACAAATACCTTATATTAATGCATATATATGGAATCTAAAAAAATGGTATAGATGGTTTTATTTACAAATCAAAAATCGAAATACAGATATAGAGAACAAACATGGATACCACGGGGGAACAGCAGGGTGGGATGAATTGGGAGATTGGGATTGGCATATATATACTACTATGTATAAACCCGATAATTAATGGGAATGGCAAAAAGGTTAATGATGGTCTAATATCATAATTATACCAGTATAATAACAAATAAGACTGGCTCTACAAAAAATTATATTCTGTAAAATTAAAACTATGCATATTTTTATTTGCTCCTATGTATATACTCCAAATTCCCTAATCTATGATTTTCTATTATTACTGAGAAATATCCAGTAAAAAATAAGAATAGAAAAATAAGAGCAGAAAAAAAACAAACAGCAACTTGGCAAATAGAATTTGAGTTTGAGCTAGATATGGGAAAGGTGAGGTTAAGAAAGATTTTCCATAAAGATAGAGCAATTAAAATGACAAAAGCAGATGATTATTTAGCAACAACTATGCCACAAGCTATGAGATACGTTCCCAAAAACTTTATAAGTAAACAATGCTAATATACTCACCACTAACAGAAATCTTCACTGAAGAGATAGAAATTAAGAAAGAAGCATGAGACATCACAGGTGAAAGGAATATCATTAACAAAGGTAGTTCAGTTCAGTCACTCAGTCTACTCAAACTCATGTCCATTGAGTCGGTGATGCCATCCAATCAGCTCATCCTCTGTCGCCCCCTTCTCCTCCTGCCTTCAATCTTTCCCAGCATCAGGGTATTTTCAAATGAGTCAGTTTTTCATATCAGGTGGCCAAAGTATTGGAGTTTCAACTTCAACATCAGTCCTTCCAATGAATATTCAGGACTGATTTCCTTTAGGATGGACTGGTTGATCTCCTTGTAGTCCAAGGGACTCTCAAGAGTCTTCTCCAAGACCACTGTTCAAAAGCATTAATTCTTCAGTGCTCAGCTTTCTTTATAGTCCAACTCTCATATCCATACATGACTACTGCAAAAACCATAGTCTTAACTAGATGGACCTTTGTTGGCAAAGTAAAAAGTCTCTGCTTTTTTATGTGCTGTCTAGGTCATAACTATGTCTTGGTCATAACTTTCCTGCCAAGGAGTAAGTGTCTTTTAATTTCATGGTGGCAATCACCATCTGCAGTGATTTTGGAGCCCCCCAAAATAAAAAGTCAACCACTGTTTCCACTGTTTCCCCATCTATTTGCTATGAAGTGATGGGACCAGATGCCATGATCTTAGTTTTCTGCATGTTGAGTTTTAAACCAACTTTTTCACTCTCCTCTTTCACTTTCATCAAGAGGCTCTTTAGTTCTTCTTTGCTTTCTGCCATAAGGGTGCTATCATCTGCATATCTGAGGTTATTAATATTTCTCCTGGAAATCTTGACTAGTTTGTGCTTCATCCAGCCTGACCCTTCGTTGATATACTCTGCATGTAAGTTAAATAAGCAGGGTGACAATATACAGCCTTGACATACTCCTTTTCCTATTTGAAACCAGTCTGTTGTTCCATGTCCAGTTTTAGTTGTTTCTTCCTGACCTGTATACCGATTTCTCAAGGGGTAGGTCAGGTGGTCTGGTATTCCCATCTCTTTCAGAATTTTCCACAGTTTGTGTTGATCCACACAGTCAAAGACTTTGGCATAGTCAATAAAGCAGCAATATATGTTTTTCTGGTACTCTCGTGCTTTTTCCATGATCCAACGAATGTTGGCAATTTGGTCTCTGGTTCCTTTGCCTTTTCTAAAACCAACTTGGACATCTGGAAGTTCACGGTTCACATATTGTTGAAGCCTGGCTTGGAGAATTTTGAGCATTACCCAAAGAATAGTAAAGAGAGATAATAAATCCTTCCTAAGCAAACAAAGCAAAGAAATAGAGGTAAACAATAGAATGGGAAAGACTAGAAATCTCTTCAAGAAAATTAGAGATACCAAGGGAGTATTTCATACAGAATGTGTCAATAAAGGAGAGAAATGGTATGGACCTAACAGAAGCAGAAGACATTAAGAAGAGGTGGCAAGAATACACAGAAGAACTATACAAAAAAGATCTTCACGACCTAGATAATCGCGATGGTGTGATCACTCACCTAGAGCCAGACATCATGGAATGTGAAGTCAAGTGGGTCTTAGGAAGCATCACTACCAACAAAGCAGGTGGAGGTGGTGGAATTCCAGTTGAGCTATTTCAAATAATAAAAGATGATGCTGTGAAAGTACTGCACTGTATATGCCAGCAAATTTGTAAAACGCAGCAGTGGCCACAGGATGGAAAAGGTCGGTTTTCATTACAATCCCAAAGAAAGGCAATGCCAAAAAAATGCTCAAACTACCACACAATCGCACTCGTCTCACACGCTAGTAACGTAATGCTCAGAATTAACAAAGGTAAGGAAACATGAAATAATTGACTGCATTTGGGACCCTCAACTAATTTAGTATATTTGGGAAAAACTTCCTGATATATCAGCTAGGGTGTTCCAACTCTAGGTTAGTGTAACAAGCAATTTATAAAATGAAAATCACAGTTTCTTGGGTTTCATAAATTGCTTTACAATTGCTTATCCATTCTCTGCTTTGTCTATCCTCCAGTATCCTCATCATGAATACTTTCATGGATCAGCAACACAGGGACTCTTTGAAGTGATTGTTATATTTTTAGGGATTCTTCTAAGTAAAAACAACAACAACAACCATTCTCCAAACATCACAAAATCAATCTTCTTGAATTCCACTGACGCTCTCAGCTTTAGATTCTCAAAGATCCAATAACTTGTCCTTATGTAACACTTACAGTATCTGCCTGCATACATGGGCACTTAGTCATGTCCCACTCTTTGTGACCCCAGGGACCCCAGAGCCAGCCAGGCTCCTCTGTGCATGGAATTTTCCAGGCAAGAATATTGGAGCAGGTTACCATTTCCTTCTTCAGGGGATCTTTTCAACACAGGGATTGAAACTGCATCTCAAAGAAACCTCTCTCAGGCCTCTATTTTGACATTTTTAAATTGGGAATGCAAAGATAATACAGTGATGTTTGGATAGTGAATTTTAGACTTAGGTATTTATTTTTTCCTTCTCTTGGAAAGCTTTACTCCAGGGTTCACTAATTGTACTTTCTACCCTTTATTAGTTTTTCTCTACCTATTATCAGTGTATTTCATACTGTCAAAACTCTTAACAGCAAATAATCTTTAGAATATTAATTCTTTAAATTGGACAAAATATTAGAATCATTAACCATTTTCATAACTGGTTATCAACTCAGCTGTGTTAAGTTTAGAGGTCAGATCTCATGTTGAGCTATAAGAAAGGCTAATGATGAAATTTATTTTTTCGTTTATTTTGGTTCAACCTCACTGTTAACATTTCACACAAATTGTAAATCAGGCCATACATAAACCACTTTCCAAAGGTTTCAGCCATATGGGTAATTTGAAGACACCTCATAGAACTTATATTCCTAAATGTGGTTTGTATGATAGAACAGAACCAGTAGTATGGTGAGCCCAAAATGATGATGAACACTAGGTGTTTATAATGGTGGAGAGACCTTGCAGAGAAATTGTTGGCCTTGTAGCAGTCTGCAACAGCAGAGGAGAGTTGGAAGTCCAGAAAGCAAGCCTGAAAAACTTGACACCTCAAGGGGGCAAGATTAGATGTAGGAACATCTGGAGACTAAAAGAGAATGGACAATCGGAAGGAAAATAGATAAAGTTGAAATTAGGAGATGAAACTATTGAAAGAGGTAATCTCAAAATTATTGAACCTTTCCTAGGCTTCTATACAAGGGATTCTTTTTTTTTTATTTTTTTTTATTTTTATTTTTTTTTTTCCAGTGGGTTTTGTCATACATTGATATGAATCAGCCATGGATTTACATGTATTCCCAATCCCGATCCCCCCTCCCACCTCCCTCTCCACCCGATTCCTCTGGGTCTTCCCAGTGCACCAGGCCGGAGCACTTGTCTCATGCATCCCACCTGGGCTGGTGATCTGTTTCACCATAGATAGTATACATGCTGTTCTTTTGAAATATCCCACCCTCACATTCTCCCACATAGTTCAATAGTCTGTTCTGTATTTCTGTGTCTCTTTTTCTGTTTTGCATATAGGGTTATCGTTATCACCTTTCTAAATTCCATATATATGTGTTAGTATGCTGTAATGTTCTTTATCTTTCTGGCTTACTTCACTCTGTATAATGGGCTCCAGCTTCATCCATCTCATTAGGACTGGTTCAAATGAATTCTTTTTAATGGCTGAGTAATATTCCATGGTGTATATGTACCACAGCTTCCTTATCCATTCACCTGCTGATGGGCATCTAGGTTGCTTCCATGTCCTGGCTATTATAAACAGTGCTGCGATGAACATTGGGGTGCACGTGTCTCTTTCAGATCTGGTTTCCTCAGTGTGTATGCCCAGAAGTGGGATTGCTGGGTCATATGGCAGTTCTATTTCCAGCTTTCTATTCTGTTCCATTGATCTATATTTCTGTCTTTGTGCCAGTACCATACTGTCTTGATGACTGTGGCTTTGTAGTAGAGTCTGAAGTCAGGCAGGTTGATTCCTCCAGTTCCATTCTTCTTTCTCAAGATTATTTTGGCTATTCGAGGTTTTTTGTATTTCCATACAAATTGTGAAATTCTTTGGTCTAGTTCTGTGAAAAATACCGTTGGTAGCTTGATAGGGATTGCATTGAATCTATAGACTGCTTTGGGTAGAATAGCCATTTTGACAATATTGATTCTTCCAATCCATGAACACGGTATGTTTCTCCATCTGTTTGTGTCCTCTTTGATTTCTTTCATCAGTGTTTTATAGTTTTCTATGTATAGGTCCTTTGTTTCTTTAGGTAGATATACTCCTAAGTATTTTATTCTTTTTGTTGCAATGGTGAATGGTATTGTTTCCTTAATTTCTCTTTCTGTTTTTTCATTGTTAGTATATAGGAATGCAAGGGATTTCTGTGTGTTAATTTTATATCCTGCAACTTTACTATATTCATTGATTAGCTCTAGTAATTTTCTGGTAGAGTCTTTAGGGTTTTCTATATAGAGGATCATGTCATCTGCAAACAGTGAGAGTTTTACTTCTTCTTTACCTATCTGGATTCCTTTTACTTCTTTTTCTGCTCTGATTGCTGTGGCCAGAACTTCCAACACTATGTTGAATAGTAGTGGTGAGAGTGGGCACCCTTGTCTTGTTCCTGATTTCAGGGGAAATGCCTTCAATTTTTCACCATTGAGGGTGATGCTTGCTGTGGGTTTGTCATATATAGCTTTTATTATGTTGAGGTATGTTCCTTCTATTCCTGCTTTTTGGAGAGTTTTAATCATAAATGAGTGTTGAATTTTGTCAAAGGCTTTCTCTGCATCTATTGAGATAATCATATGGTTTTTATCTTTCAATTTGTTAATGTGGTGTATTACATTGATTGATTTGCAGATATTAAAGAACCCTTGCATTCCTGGGATAAAGCCCACTTGGTCATGGTGTATGATTTTTTTAATATGTTGTTGGATTCTGTTTGCTAGAATTTTGTTAAGGATTTTTGCATCTATGTTCATCAGTGATATTGGCCTGTAGTTTTCTTTTTTTGTGGCATCTTTGTCTGGTTTTGGAATTAGGGTGATGGTGGCCTCATAGAATGAGTTTGGAAGCTTACCTTCATCTGCAATTTTCTGGAAGAGTTTGAGTAAGATAGGTGTTAGCTCTTCTCTAAATTTTTGGTAGAATTCAGCTGTGAAGCCATCTGGTCCTGGGCTTTTGTTTGCTGGAAGATTTTTGATGACAGTTTCGATTTCCTTGCTTGTGATGGGTCTGTTAAGATCTTCTATTTCTTCCTGGTTCAGTTTTGGAAAGTTATACTTTTCTAAGAATTTGTCCATTTCATCCAAGTTGTCCATTTTATTGGCATAGAGCTGCTGGTAGTAGTCTCTTATGATCCTTTGTATTTCAGTGTTGTCTGTTGTGATCTCTCCATTTTCATTTCTAATTTTGTTAATTTGGTTTTTCTCTCTTTGTTTCTTAATGAGTCTTGCTAATGGTTTGTCAATTTTGTTTATTTTTTCAAAAAACCAGCTTTTAGCTTTGTTGATTTTTGCTATGGTCTCTTTAGTTTCTTTTGCATTTATTTCTGCCCTGATTTTTAAGATTTCTTTCCTTCTGCTAACTCTGGGGTTCTTCATTTCTTCCTTCTCTAATTGCTTTAGGTGTAGAGTTAGGTTATTTATTTGGGTTTTTTCTTGTTTCTTGATGTAAGCCTGTAATGCTATGAACCTTCCCCTTAGCACTGCTTTTACAGTGTCCCATAGGTTTTGGGTTGTTGTGTGTTCATTTTCATTCATTTCTATACATATTTTGATTTCTTTTTTGATTTCTTCTATGATTTGTTGGTTATTCAGAAGCGTGTTATTTAGCCTCCATATGTTTGAAGTTTTAACAATTTTTTTCCTGTAATTGAGATCTAATCTTACTGCACTGTGGTCAGAAAAGATGACTGGAATGATTTCAATTTTTTTGAATTTTCCAAGACCAGATTTATGGCCCAGGATGTGATCTATTCTGGAGAATGTTCCGTGTGCACTTGAGAAAAAGGTGAAGTTGATTGTTTTGGGGTGAAATGTCCTATAGATATCAATTAGGTCTAGCTGGTCCATTGTGTCATTTAAGGTTTGTGTTTCCTTGTTAATTTTCTGTTTAGTTGATCTATCCATAGTTGTGAGTGGGGTATTAAAGTCTCCCACTATTATTGTGTTACTATTAATTACCTCTTTCATACTCGTTAGTGTTTGCCGTACATATTGCGGTGCTCCTATGTTGGGTGCATATATATTTATAATTGTTATATCTTCTTCTTTGATTGATCCTTTGATCATTATGTAGTGTCCTTCTTTGTCTCTTTTCACATCCTTTATTTGAAAGTCTATTTTATCTGATATGAGTATTGCGACTCCTGCTTTCTTTTGGTCTCCGTTTGCATGAAATATTTTTTTCCAGCCCTTCACTTTTAGTCTGTATGTGTCTCTTGTTTTGAGGTGGGTCTCTTGTAGACAGCATATATAGGGGTCTTGTTTTTGTATCCATTCAGCCAATCTTTGTCTTTTGGTTGGGGCATTCAACCCATTTACATTTAGGGTAATTATTGATAGGTGTGGTCCCGTTGCCATTTACTTTGTTGTTTTGGGTTCACGTTTATACAACCTTTCTGTATTTCCTGTCTAGAGAAGATCCTTTAGCATTTGTTGAAGAGCTGGTTTGGTGGTGCTGAATTCTCTCAGCTTTTGCTTATCTGTAAAGCTTTTGAATTCTCCTTCATATCTGAATGAGATCCTTGCTGGATACAGTAATCTAGGTTGTAGGTTATTCTCTTTCATTACTTTCAGTACGTCCTGCCATTCCCTTCTGGCCTGGAGGGTTTCTATTGATAGATCAGCTGTTATCCTTATGGGAATCCCTTTGTGTGTTATTTGTTGTTTTTCCCTTGCTGCTTTTAATATTTGTTCTTTGTGTTTGATCTTTGTTAATTTGATTAATATGTGTCTTGGGGTGTTTCGCCTTGGGTTTATCCTGTTTGGGACTCTCTGGGTTTCTTGGATTTGGGTGGCTATTTCCTTCCCCATTTTAGGGAAGTTTTCAGCTATTATCTCCTCGAGTATTTTCTCATGGCCTTTCTTTTTGTCTTCTTCTTCTGGAACGCCTATGATTCGAATGTTGGGGCGTTTCACAGTGTCCCAGAGGTCCCTGAGGTTGTCCTCATTTCTTTTGATCCTTTTTTCTTTTTTCCTCTCTGCTTCATTTATTTCCACCATTTTATCTTCTACCTCACTTATCCTATCTTCTGCCTCCGTTATTCTACTCTTGGTTCCCTCCAAAGTGTTTTTGATCTCATTCATTGCATTATTCATTTTTAATTGACTCTTTTTTATTTCTTCTAGGTCTTTATTAAACAGTTCTTGAATCTTTTCAATCTTTGTTTCCAGGCTATTTATCTGTAACTCCATTTTGTTTTCAAGATTTTGGATCATTTTTATTATCATTATTCTAAATTCTTTTTCAGGTAGATTCCCTATCTCCTCCTCTTTTGTTTGACTTGGTGGGCATTTTTCATGTTCCTTTACCTGTTGGGTATTTCTTTGCCTTTTCATCTTGTTTAGATTGCTGTGTTTGGAGTGGGCTTTCTGTATTCTGGAGGTCTGTGGTTCCTTTTTATTGTGGAGGATTAACCCAGTGGGTGGGGTTAGACGATTGGCTTGTCAAGATTTCCTGGTTAGGGGAGCTTGCGTCAGTGTTCTGGTGTGTGGAACTTGATTTCTTCTCTTTGGAGAGCAATGGAGTGCCCAGTAATGAGTTTTGAGATGGGTCTATGTGTTAGGTGTGTCCTTGGGCAGCCTGTATGTTGATGTTCAGGGCTATGTTCCTGCGTTGCTGGA
Source organism: Cervus elaphus (assembly GCF_910594005.1). Taxonomy (NCBI): domain Eukaryota; kingdom Metazoa; phylum Chordata; class Mammalia; order Artiodactyla; family Cervidae; genus Cervus; species Cervus elaphus. Next base: position 31,764,554 of record NC_057818.1, read on the forward strand.
GAATTTGCGTGGTATGTCTTGCTCTAAAACTTATTGGCTCTTGGGTGGTGGTTGGTTTCAGTGTAGGTATGGAGGCTTTTGGACGGTCACTTATTACTTAAAGTTCCATGTAGTCAGGAGTTTTCTGGTGTTCTCAGGTTTTGGGCTTAAGTCTTCTGCCTCTGGATTTCAGTTTTATTCTTCCTGTAGTCTCAGGACTTCTCCAACTATACAGCCCTGATAAGAAAACTTCTAGGTTAATGGCTAAAAGATTCTCCCCCGTTAGGGACACCCAGAGAGGTTCACAGAGTTACATGAAGAAGGGGAGAGGGAGGAGGGAGATAGAGATGAACAGGAGGAGAAAAAGGGGTACTCAAGAGGAGAGAGACAGATCTACGCAGCTGTCTGTTCCCAGAGTGTTCTCCGTAGCCCAGTCACCTACAAGGATTCACAGAATTGGATTGGGAAGAGAAGGGGAAAGGAGGAAATAGAGGTGTTCTGAGGTAGAAAACAGAGAGTCAAGATTGGGAGAGAATAATCTTCGGTTTAAAAATAGGGCTTCTCTTCTTTTTTTTTTTTTTTGTAAGGTTATAGTGTATTGAAAATGAAAATTAAGGAGTAGTAGAGGAGTACTAGAGGACTTTAAAAGAAATAAGAGAAAAAGAAAAATAGAAAATAGAAGAGAAAAAGGAAAGAAAAAAAAGAAAAAAAAAGAAAGAAAAAGAAAAAAAAAAAGAAAAAAAAATTTTTTTTTCCCCCTAATTAAAAAATCGTAAAAGTCTGTGGAAATGAAAGTTAAGGAGTAATGGGGGAGTAATAGGGGATTTTAAAGGAAAATAAAAGAGAAGAAAGAAAAAAGAAAAAAAAGAAAAAAAGAAAAAAAAATAAAAAAAATTAAAAAAAAAAAAAAGAGAAAAAAGTAAAATTATATCTAGGAGTTTCTCTGGAGCTGTTGTGGTCAGTGTGGGTTCGGCTCAGTTTCAGATAGCTCCTCGTTCCAGCTTACGCTTCTCGATATCTACAGGCCCCTCCGGTGTAGTCAGCGTTTCCTAGAGGGATTTTAATCTGTTGCACCAGTCCCTTCTGAAGCGGTTCCCTTTGTTTATTTGGCTTCTGTTTGCCGGTCTCTTCAGAGCCTCATTTCCGTCCTGACACAGGCGGGCGGAGGTGGACTCTTATTCAGGTAGCTAGTTCCGTCGCTCTGAGGGGCAGGGAGGGGCTTGCGCTGCAGGGAGAGGCTGGCGCTGTGGGGACAGGCTTGCGCCGCGGGGATGGGCTGGCGCTGCCGGGAGGGGCTGACGCTGCTTTCTCCGTCTGTGCTGCTCAGGCTCCCGGCTGTTCTATATGGAGCGCGCCCCGCGCTGCGCGAGGTTCCAGCCCTCGGGTGTTCCACAAAAGCGCGGAAGGAAAAGCTGCGCCTGCTCTCTGTGCCTTCCCCGTCAGAGCGGTCCAGGCAGCCAGGGGCTTGGTGGGCGCACTCTCCCCAGGTGTGGCACGCCCCCTCCCTTCCGCGGACCCAGTCTCAGTTTCCGCTGGCGCCAGTCGGGCGCGCGCGCCTTCCGCCTTCCGCCCTCCGCGTCCCCAGCCCCAGTCCCTGCCCGCGCCGGTCGGGTGCCTTCGCCCTGTGTCTCGCTGCGACCTTCCCCTCCCCCCTGCCTCCTGCCTCCGGCGGGGCTGGGCCGGTCCGCAGCCTGCGAGCTCCTCTCTGGACCCTCTCAGTCTCTTTGTTCTGCGAACGGCCGGCAGTGTGTTCGGGCCGGTTAATTTACTCTCTCTCTTTTGGTCTCCCACAGTTCAAGTTGGCAACTCACAGAAGTTCCCTCCGATTGTCCTCAGGGCACTCAGGCCCGGACCCTACCCCAAGCAATGCCTCCTAAGAGCTCCCGGGACGGATCTCCGTCCTTAGCTCTTTTGTCTCACTTTTTATCTTTTATATTTTGTCCTACCTCCTTTCGAAGACAATGGGCTGCTTTTCTGGGCGCCTGATGACCTCAGCTAGCGGTCAGAAGTTGTTTTGCGAAGTTTGCTCTGCGTTCAGTTATTCTTTTGATGAATTTGTAGGAGAGAAAGTGGTCTCCCCGTCCTACTCCTCCGCCATCTTGGCTCCTCCCCCACAAGGGATTCTTAAAAGGCAGGACTGGTTCCATTATATAGGATAATCCGTGGGTAATTTTATATCCTATCCGGCTCATCCAGCACTACTTACTCCTAATAAAAACATAATGAATTATTGGTGAATGTTCAAGTCAAAGAATAAGTAAAGAATAACAGTTTATTGTCAGTACAGCTTAAATGTTTTCTTTAACTTTTATTGGTAAAATACATCATGTGTGATGGGGTTTTCGAAAGCACTATATCATTTAGATTCAGCTTTTAAACAGTGTATATTTGATGTATCATAGAATCCAATAAAAATGCTAAACCAGGCTGTTAAATATTTATGTGCCATTTGTATATTATGTGGGGAGGGGACTTTAATTAGTTTGGTGTAGAAGAGAGAATCTGCATTTCCACAAGGAGAAGAAATGTTAAGATGAATGTTTTAGCCATAACTTCCTATGTAGAATACTTTCAGAAACTATTCAAACAGTACTATAGAATTAAAAACAAGATGGACTAGGGGTAAATATATATATATATAATGAAGATTACTCAATCAATGATACCATGTTATACTGTAATTAAAGCTGATGTGATGACATGTAAATTATGGAGAATTCTGTTTATCTGAGAGCACTTCAAAAACCCTATTTTACAGTCTCAGTCATTCTGGGTTTTGGGGCACATTCTTAAGATTTTAATTAACTGAGTACCTTGCAGTGCCTCAGGAGGCATGTCTGGGGAATTAGAAAGAACTTTAGAGTAAGAGGATTGGGCTTCAGAAAACCCAGCTTTCCCACATTTGAGATGTATGAACTTGTGCAGCATATTCTTTGAGCCATATTCATTTTGATTTATTCATTAATGACACTAATCGTTTTCATGGAGACTGTGTGAGAAGGTTAGAGAAGTTATGGCTTAATTAATAATTACAACTGTGTCTCATAATGGATGTTCAGCCAATGTTCTTCTACTTGCTCTGGTCTCAGTCATTACCCTATATACATATTTTTCCTCTGTTTGCATTTTCAATGAGTTTATTTCTTCCAGGTCTTCCTGATGCTATGATCATGATTTCCTCTCAGCCCTCAATGCCACAATTTAAAATCAGATACTTAGCAGAATCAGCTTTCTAATGAATCAGTCACTGACCACTCAAACTTTTCCAACTCATGGTTATATTAATTGTTCTAAAGTATTGATTCCAGATAAAGTTTTAATCACTCGCCTATCTATCAAAGTCCTCATCGATGCATTTCTGAACTTAGATTCCATGACTCCCAGCATCTGGTCTTTACTCTAAATGGTGGAGAGTAACTATGGAATAATGACACACACTGAGAGCATCACCTGCACACTATTTCCTTCATTGTTTTTCCCAAATAGATAGCTCTCCTCTCATTCTTTGTGAGCCAGTTATTTTATTTTTCTATGACTTAATATCCTCGTCTATAACATTTGTATAATAAATATTTTCTAGCACAAAGTAATGCTCAATGCATATCTGTTGTAACTGTTAGAGATGTTATTAAACTCTGCATATCCTTAGAACACTAATCCCCCAGGAATATTTCTATAACCGTGTCACTTCCCAATGATCTTGCTCCTTTGAACTATATGACATTTGATGCTATTCATATTATTGTTAATTCACTTGAGTTTATTTAAGCCTTGACCTCCAAGTGAAAAATAATTATTTGAGGGCATGACCCATGAGTTGCAATTATTTTGGACCTCTAGTAGAATTGTGGGTAGAGTGAAGGAGAGAATGAAGAACTAGCTATTATAGGGACCTCACAATAAATACGTGTTTGTAACACAGGCTTAGTTTATTTTTATTGCCATTATAATTAATTTTATAATAGTGTGTTTTATATTTTTCTACATTAAAATAATATAATTTACTGCAGAATCCCAAACCTTTCCCAAGGAAATCTATTTTCCATCTCATCTTCAAAACTTAAGTTGTCTATAAGAAAGGGAACTAGTAATTAGAAAAGTCATTAATTCACTCATTTAGAATTTAAATTAAATTCTAACACTTGTATCAAGTTTCACCATATCTATACAATAACTCAACTTCCCAGGTGGCTTAGTGGTAAAGTATCCACCTGCCAATGCAGGAGACACAGGAGACGCGAGTTCTATCCCTGGGTCGGGAAGGTCCCCCGGTGTAAAAAAGGGCAACCCATTCCAGTATTCTTGCCTGAGAAATCCTATGGACAGAGGAGCCTGGCAGGCTACAGTCTATGAGGTTACAAAGAGTAAGACATGACTGAGCACACATGCACATATGTAATAACTCAGAAATGGCAACAGAGCAATGAGTGTTTCTCAATATTTTTCTTTCTCGTTTTCTCTTTTTTCTAATCACACTATTCTGCAAAGCTTACTATGATTGTGTTCATCCATACTTCCCTCTATATTATGCTGTTTCATTGAACTCAGAAGTCACCATTAGTAAAATTTTAATTAATGGTAAGTTAAACAAGGATAACTGAAATCACCAAGATGATAAATACTCTATGTGGAACTTGGTGTTAAAAACAGATGGGATTAATCACCAACACTGTGGCATGATACAGGTCTTTTTAATTCCCTATTATCAGGGGATTAAATCAGAAGTACAGAGTTCAAATTTTAATAAAGAATAAAGCTCACACTCAAAATAAGAATCCAAACTAATTGGGAAAAAAACCAACCAGCACAGTGCTGGGCTTGACATCAAATGGTAATATTTCTAAAAAATACCAATAATATTTGGTGAAGAAACTCACACAATACTTTAAAAATAGACAATAGAAAATAGGGGGAATCTTGAGAAAGAAGAATGGAACTGGAGGAATCAACCTGCCTGACTTCAGACTCTACTACAAAGCCACAGTCATCAAGACAGTATGGTACTGGCACAAAGACAGAAATATAGATCAATGGAACAGAATAGAAAGCTGGAAATAGAACTGCCATATGACCCAGCAATCCCACTTCTGGGCATACACACTGAGGAAACCAGATCTGAAAGAGACACGTGCACCCCAATGTTCATCGCAGCACTGTTTATAATAGCCAGGACATGGAAGCAACCTAGATGCCCATCAGCAGATGAATGGATAAGGAAGCTGTGGTACATATACACCATGGAATATTACTCAGCCATTAAAAAGAATTCATTTGAACCAGTTCTAATGAGATGGATGAAACTGGAGCCCATTATACAGAGTGAAGTAAGCCAGAAAGATAAAGAACATTACAGCATACTAACACATATATATGGAATTTAGAAAGATGGTAACGACAACCCTATATGCAAAACAGAAAAAGAGACACAGATGTATAGAACAGACTTTTGAACTCTGTGGGAGAAGGTGAGGGTGGGATGTTGCGAAAGAACAGCATGTATACTATCTATGGTGAAACAGATCACCAGCCCAGGTGGGACGCATGAGACAAGTGCTCGGGCCTGGTGCACTGGGAAGACCCAGAGAAATCAGGTGGAGAGGGAGGTGGGAGGGGGGATCGGGATGGGGAATACGTGTAAATCTATGGCTGATTCATATCAATGTATGACAAAACCCAATGGAAAAAAAAAATAAATAATGGGGAAAAAAAAAGAAAAAAAAAAAAAGAAAATAGGGGGAAAAAGCAAAGTACTAGGAGTTTGAGGAATTCTCAAATGTGAAGATATGAGCAATACTAGGAAATATGACAAGAAATTCTCCATTACAGGGAGATACACATTCCAGGAAAAAACTTCATATTCTCTTTGAAATCATCTGTTCTTTTCTGAGGGCTTATCCATTTGACATGGTGAAAAAGGAACTGTATTAATTATTTAAGAAAAAAATGAGAAGTTTCTTTTATTCTGAATCATTTCCAATCTATAATTTTTTGACAACAATATTGTCAGGCACATAGTAAGTGTTCAATAAAATTTACTTTATTTCTTCCAATGTCTAGTATTTTTCTACAGCATCTCTTTCTACTGCAGTTACTTATACTTTGAAATATTAAAACAAAAGTCAAGTGGCATTAAGGGAAATGTGAGTCATTCTTAACCACATGACAGCAGATTCCTATGGTTATATTTTTAAAAATTTCAAAGACTAAAGAACATGAGTACAATCTTACGATTGAATGAGAGACAAACCAAAGATTGACAATTTTCCAGCTCTATTTACTCTCTTTCATAATGTGAGTTTAATACTTTCCATAATACTTAATTATGGCATACTCATTCATATTTGATGGCAGGACATTATCCTTAAGTGTTACATTCACTAGTTGTGTGTGTGTGTGTGTGTGTGTGTGTGTTTAGGAGAAATGGAGGGTAATAAATGAAAGATGAAGCATAGCAAGCCAAAAGACGGTTATGCACATTCATATAGTCATAGTAGATAATATATGATGTGCCAGGAACATAAATAACTTCTAATATGAGGACTGAGCATAGCAGAAAGCCAGTGGGCTATGAAACTATATGAGCAGGATAGAGTACATGCACATATATCCTTAGTGAAGCCAGAATTAGACTGGATATCATGCCTTGCTTATTTTTCAGAAAATATCAATAACTGACCACAGGATTGGAACACAGTCAACTACATCATAAGGAAAATATTATGACCCATTTAAAATCCATGATGTTGTCTCTATTCACAACCATAGTTTACTCCCACTTTCTGGACACTGCCAAATTATCTTTGTTGTCTGACACAAAAGGAAGTATTTTTATAATAGAAATTTGAACGTGGACTTTGGATTCAGATATGATTGTAGCATTTATTTGCTTTCAGATTTTAGGGAAGTTACTTAACTGCTAAATCTTATTTAACTCATTTGTAAAATGTCAATAACAGTACCTTTATAGGATAGTGTTGAGGATAACATGGAATATCGGCAAAATATCAAGTCCTTCTCTTCTTCATCATGTGTATATGTGTGTTTTGTATACACTAATGAATACTGCAATCATTGATTTACTTGTCCTTTATGTCTTTACTCACAGCTTTTTGAAGAAAGAAAACAGCATTTTGTTCCCCTTAGTGCCTAGAGCAATGCCAAACTCATGGTGTATATTCAATTTGTGATGTGAATGCTACTGGCTTTGTGATAAAATTTTCCCAATATTCCCCTAAGTTAAATTTCTTTACTCATATTTCAGCATATTTGTCCCACACAGCTTTCATATACATAACTTTGGAAAAAGTAAAAAAAAAAAATTTGCTAAAGATACAAGATAAGTATAAAGATGCTATAGAGGGAGAAAGAGGAGGTAGGATTAATTGGGAGCTTGGGACTGACATATGTATACTATTGATGCTATGTATAAAATAGATAACTAATGAGATAACTGCTGTGTAGCAAGGAACTGTACTCAGTGCTCTGTGGTGACCCAGATGGGAAGGGCATCCAAAGAAGAGGGGGATATATGTGTCCTTATAGCTGATTCACTTTGCTGAGCAGTAGGAACTAACACAACATTGTATCGAAACATGTATACTATCAAGGGTGAAACAGATCACCAGCCCAGGTTGGATGCATGGGACAAGTGCTCAGGGCTGGTGCACTGGGAAGACCCAGAGGGATCGGGTGGAGAGGGAGGTGGGAGGGGGGATCAGGATGGGGAATACATATAAATCCATGGCTGATTCATGTCAATGTATGGCAAAAACCACTACAATATTGTAAAGTAAGTAGCCTCCAACTAATAAAAATAAATGGAAAAAAATAAAAATTTAAAAAAAAGTTAAAGAAACAACAACAATAACAAAAAAGATGTTATGGAGGAGTGTAAAAGTGATTAAGGACAGAGTTTTTCATCAGCCCCATCTCTTGCAGCTTAGGGGCACCCTCAGTCAATAGAACAACTTTCTTTCCTCTGGCTGTGTGCTCTTCTCTGTTCTGCTGGTTATGAACCAATTTCCCTGCCTCATATTTACTCCCAACCAATTTGTACCCTTCTTAAGACTAAATAATTATCCTTTGGCCTTGGACTTGCAGGTGGTTTTAGCCAGTGGAGGCACCAACAGTAGATCTCAGACCAGAGAAGAGAGACATTAGGATATTTATTCTCCTGGCTCCTTTCCTCCTGGGTGCTGTGGCTTAGCAATGACCCTCTACCCAAAAGCAACAGCTCTCATCAGATAGATCTCTTTATCCTGCTACCTCTCCAGGTTTCTTTAACTCCTTCCTCTCCTGACCCTACTTACAAATGAGTGGTAAAACAGCATACTCCCTAGTCTAGATAATCCAGTACTACAGCACTATCCTTTGTTCTTCTAAATTTACCCATACTTTGTAGATACCTGCTTTATTAAACTTTCTTCAAATTACCTAGTTTGACTGTGGGATCTACTGTGTGACTTTAAGACAACCAAATCCCTCTAAACTTTTCAGCCTTCAGATAAGGTGAATTATGCAAGTGTGGTAAATATCTGTGGGTTTAAAATGATTATTTAGGTAAAGTATCTATCACAGGAATTCAGTTTCGAATAAATTAGTTAGAAAGCATTTAACTTTCTGGCATATGGTACCAGCTCAGTAAATGTTAAAATACATTGCTGTGATCACTCAATTACAAACATTGTTTCCTCCTCAGAGCCTATATTTTTATTTATCTCTTATTTCAATGTATTATATATCTCTTCAAAATGTGTCTACCTCAGTAGTTTTCAACCTCCCTGAAGGATCTGTTCAACTTTCATTCATCCTTCTATCACTACAACTTATCACAGAGTGGAGCCAGACATTCATAAAACTTTTAGGAAGCCTGAATGAATTCACTAAAATTCCTTTGTCAAGACAATCGACACATACAGTTATTACATTTAACATAGCATCAAAAATCACTTAATTTATTGTCTGTGTTTCTACAGAAATAAGACACATACATCTTTTGAGAACAAGAGTATGGTTACAGTCAAGCATCTGGAGGTTTCCTGAAAAAAATGAAATGATTAGGGTAATTATGTCTTTAACTGGCTTATACAACATCTGCTGAAGTGAACTTGAACTATAGAGTAGGTAAAACTTCATAGACTATTTCTTTATCAGTAACAAGACATCCTTCAAGTTTAAATATTTATAGTTTTTTTCTTGGCTAAATGCATTGCTTGTGACGTTGTATTTGAAAATGATTATTTTAATATTTCTTGCAGGTCACAATTTAATAATCTAAGAAATATTCAAAACTTATTCTGAACTTTAAATAGAATCACAGTGCATTACTAAGGTGTCTCCGGAAGAAATGCATAAAGGGAGATTCCCCAAACGCTTAAAAATGTAAATAAAGACCTTTGCTTTTTATAATATCACTTTTCAATCAGCAGACCACATTTTTCTTTATTTCTTTTTTTTTTTTTTTTTTTTTGAATTTCAACTGCTCTGAGTGTGGCCTGTTTAAGTCATTGCCTCAATAATTGTTCTTATTAATTGGGATAATGCAACTAAATTCTGTGTTACTATTAAGAATTGATAGAAAAGATAAATAAAAATAGCCAGCATAATTCCTATATATGGAAAGTACTTACTAAATATTATTTGTCTTACCCATTTCTGTTGTTTGTCTCATAGTTTAATATAAATTTTAAATAAGCATAATCCAAGTTAATGGTAGGGACAAAGAAAATCAAAATAAGCACAAACAAACCACAACTGAGATCAGATTACAGACAATTATGAATTCTGTGGATCAAAATTCAGGAGATGGATGATGGTGAGAGTTGTACAACAATGTGAATGTACTTAATGCCACTGAACTGTACAGTTAAATATGATAAAAATAGTATGTTTTATATTATGTAACTTTTACCACAATTTAAAAAAAAAACATTAAAATAGTAGAAAAGCAGATGATCAACTGAAAATAAAATAGTAACACATTCCTAAAAAAAATTTTGTCTATTTAAAAACATAATATTGTTTGCTCTTTCTCGTAGAAGGGTTGCCATCAAGCTTCTTAAGAAGGGCAATAGGTCAGAGGCAGAAACTGTTTCTTTCTATCTCAACATCAGTCATAATCTTCCTGAGTGACTATGACTGAATTATATCTATAGTCTACAGTTTCCTCATTTGCTCCACTTAGACTTGGAATTTATAATCATAACATTGTATGAATCTCTCCAATTTGAGTGGCTCCCTTGGCCTAACAATTGATTCATTTTTGCCCCATTAAACAAACTATGTTTTGGAAAAAAATTAACCAAACATATCCCAGGCCATGTTAGGTAAGTGACTGACTTGGACTCAGAAACCTCTGTTTTTAGTAATCATTTTGTAATCAACTTCTTTTATGTTCTTAGGACTTTTGCTTGGTTTCTGTGAATTTAGATTTTCTTATCTGTAGCAGGAAAGTATATGAAAACAGGACTTTGGATCCCTATCCTCAACTCTTTTTATTTTTCCTACAACAAACTATCATTTTATAATGTAGAATTTTCTCAGTTTAAAGTACATTATTTATAATATAAAAGAGAAATGATTTTCCTTAAAATTTGCATTAGTAGTCTGCAATTAAAAAATACATATTTTTAATCTGTGCATGCTGTCATTAATATCAGTGATATAAAGCCTGTGGGTTCTGACTCTTGGCCAGCTCAACTCTGTCTTTCAAAAACTCAATTCAGTTTTGACTCTAAGACACAGGACAAGAGAAAGCCTGATTAGCTAGAAAAAATTCTTACAGATTCAATAACTCACAAAGGTCATTTCTGAATAAATGGGATATTTCTCCTCTTCTGTTCTCAGTCACAACCAAACCCAGATAATAAACATCCACAATGACAATGTGAAGCCATTTTTTAGTATACACATACATTCAACTTTGAACATTTACTAAAATGGTGAACATGGAGGTTGAGATAAATTATATTTCTTTCTCAAATAACCAAACTAAACTGAGATATCATTTGTTACATAGTAGAGAAAATTAAAGACAATTTTCCCTCCTAGAAATTGAAACCTAACAGATAAAATGCCCATTAAAATCTCTATGGAGTTATAAAAATGAAATATATTTGCTCCACTTAGGCAATTATAGAGCTACTGAACTAATGTGTTAATTATCACATATGGTTGTGAAGAGAATGTTCTATTATTTCTGAATAACCTTTACTTTTTAATGTCTTTTTTATAATCCTAATGCATACGATTGTCTCCTTTACATTATCCATGCAACATTTGGCTGAACACTAAACTGGTATGAAGTGTAGGTAAACAACTTATAGGGACCAGTGGAAAGCTGATATGACTTTATGTCAGTAATGTGGTCAAAAGTCCCTAGACCACAAAAAATAAGTGTTTAGAAATCCAAAATGTTAGGCAAATCTAGAAGTCAGGTGTTGTGGAAAATAAAGAAATTTGGGAGAATGTGATGGTAAAGGGAGCTTTACTTTATCCCAAGAGTGAAATGAATTTCCTGAACCTCCCTCTTGCTAATTTCTAAAGCCTGTTTGGAATCACGAAAATGGCAAGTGACTTGGACCTTCCAGCTCTTAGGGAAAACAAATGAATCTAAATGCTTCACACTTAATGATATTTGTAAAGGAAAAAAATAATAAAATGCATCAACAGGCCCTGGGCTGAATCAGCAATTCTAATATTTCTATGTTCAACATGAAAGTCAGCCAGAACACAGCTTTAAATATTTTTTTTAATGACACAGAATAAAAATAATAAATTAAAATTGATTCTTTCCTAGCATGACTGTTTATGATGTTTGTAAAAGTAATTTATGAGATGGTCTGTCTTCCCAGTAAACTTTACTGATTGGTTTATTCTTTGACAAAAGATATGAACAGAACAATTTTGCAATTGCCTAAAAATAATGCTGGATTTATGGCCTGGTCAGAATATAAAAGAAATTTAATTATCCAGAACAGATGGAAGTGATGTAGTCAGCAAAGTCTCCTTTCCGACTACAAATGGACCAGCAAAAACTTATCTTATGAGAGACATCGTGGTAAGCGATGGCAGACTTGAAAGCAAGAAAGGAGAGAGAGATAAAACAGGAGACAGCTGGAAGATGAGGAATTGATAGAAAAGGAAAGAGATGAGGTTGATAAGATTTAACTTCTCCAGAGTCAGTATCTGTAAGCCCTAAGAGCAACTTAAATGTGAAGTCAGTTGCAAGCAGAGCTGGGGTTAGAGACTATTCATCTACAAAACACCTGGTTATGGATTGAATCGTGTCCCCCTAGAAATTCATATATTGAAGTCCTAATCCCTAGAACCTCAGGATGTGGCCTTGGAAGTAGAGTCATTGCAGAGATAGTTATTTACACTAAGATGAGGTCATTAGGGTAGATCGTAATCCAGTATGACTGGCGTCCTTGTAAAATGAGTAAAGGTGCACAGAGACACACACCTGGGGAAAATACCGCATGCCACAGATTAAAGCAGAGACTGGAGTGATGCGTCTAAGCTGAAGACTGCCAGCAAACAAGCTGCCAGAAGCTAGGCAAAAGGCACAGCCCTCAGAAGGAATGTGTCCTCTCAACACTTGGGCCTAGGCTATCTCGAACCATGAAGAAATAAATTTCTGTCCTTTAGCCCCCAGCTCCCCTTTGCCCCCACTGGGCTTGTGGTACTTTGGTAAAGAAGCCCTAGAAAACTAAGGCTCACTCAGAAGCCCCACTGTTGAATACTTAAAAAAGGAAGCTACCAATAAAAACACCTAAAATATCCAAATCCCTCATTCTTTTTTAGGGGACTTTAGGGTCAACAAGCAATGTCTCTTCAGGTCAACTAAGAACTCCTTGTTCCACTGCATTCTGAGGGTACTGATACATATTCCACAGTGAATTCTATAGCTACTGACTTCAAGTGTCATAACTGTATTGCAGTTAGTTCTCCAGCATGCTCTCTTTATACACATATTAAGTTATTTGAAAACAGAAGGTTTTCTTCTTCTAGCAACTAGGAAATAGTAAAAAATGGAAATGCACTTAATCAAAAAAAAAAAAAGCAAAGTAACCTAAAATGGTAGACTTTAGAACTAAACACTTTGGAATCTAAAATCTGGCTCTGTCACATTCAACACATACCTACTTGGCCTTAGTATAATTACAAAAATTAGACATTACAGATATAATATTTGCTATACTGCCAACATACAGAAGACAATCAATTAATATAGCAGTTGGTAAATGGTGAATGGCAAAATGTAGGAGAAGGGTTATATACAGAATGTACAGTCACAGTGATGTATCACATCTTGAGTTTTCTGACCATGGACGAGGCTTCACTATCTTGTTTTTCACTCAATAAGTTGTGTCTGACTGTGCAACCCCATGGATTGCAGCACACCAGGCTTCCCTGTCCTCCACTATCTCCTGGAGTTTGCTTAAATTCACTACCTTGAGCCTTGCTTTATTTATCTGGATAAGTATGATGATAATGTATAGCTTGGCAATTAAACAAAAGAAAAAGAGACCTTTGCTAAGTTGTATGAAATCAACAAGTTCTATCAAATCATCAAGTATTAATTATCTTTCCTTTAATATATGGAATAATTAGAAAATTGCAGGTAAGTACACAGGTTGCATACTATTCCCTTTTTTATACTGACTTTTTATAGATCATCTTTATACTGACTTGCTGAATTGTGCCCTCATCATGAGTCTTATTTTCTTAGATCTGAAGAGAGATTTTTAGACATTTTAGCTTTAAATTAAGCCCCAGATCCAGAATGAGGTAGTCCATGAACAGATATGTCTTGAATCAGCCTTCTTTATCATCAAATCAGATTTAGGTAGTGGATGAATGCTGTCATTTCCTTGGTTATATAGTGTATGCTTAGTCACTCAGTCATGTCCGACTCTGTGCGACCTCATGGACAATACCTGCCATGCTCCTCTGTCCATGGGGATTCTCCAGGACAGAATACTGGAATTGGTTGCCATGCCCTCCTTCAGGGGATCTTCTCAAACCAGGGATCGAACTCAGGTCTCCCGCATTGCCGTTGGATTCTTTACCGTCTGAGCCACCAGGAAAGCCCTGGTTATATGGTAAGCCCAACTTGAATTCCAGTCAACAAAACTGATGAATTGGGACCCATCCTAGTCCTCCTTGATATCTCTCTCATGTATGTTAGATAAGACTCATTTTATGCATCTAATAGATTTTTCTTAATAAAGAGTGTAAGCTACATTATAAGAATCCATGGTATTCCACAGAATCCAGACTTGTGTGTCACAAAATCAACCAGACTCAGAGGTTCTGATGCCATGAGGAACCCTTCTTCATTGTCCTTCATTGATTCCTGCAGAACTGCTTCATTCTTTTCTGGTCAGACTGGCATTCTTTGTTTCCTTGTCTCATAATGCACAATTTAGAGCCATATGTAGTTTCCAGTTTACATACTAAATATTCAGCCACTTAAAGAGAGAAAATAGCCTCACCCAGGTTTGCCAAATTACTAATGAGAAAATTCTCACTATACCAGCTAGGATAATGTTCCTAACTTCAATCCAATTCACTGAGCATATTGGAGCTGAAATTCTGTTTTAATAAAAGCCACTAGTATCCCACTGAACTACATGAATGAGGATAGAAAAGTTGAAGATTTTCTGAAATAAGGTCCGAGAAGGCGATCGTAAAGATATCAGATATTCCTAGTCCCTTTCTATGTCAGGGACCCTGTGTTTAATCATAAAATATTTGGAGGAACAGTTTCCATAGCAACTCCTCATCATCATGAATTGAATTATTGATTTGTCCCACCTCTGGTCATTCTGTAACTTCCTTGTTTGTGAGGATCACTGAGAACAAGGGCTATTATCTGGTTGAATTCTGGCTGTCCAAAGGATACTTGACTTTGGCATGCATTTTCCTCTTAAAATCACTTTCTGAGTTCTGATGCTTGGAAGCAACTATTATGGCTTTTGACACATCAGTATATACCTTGGACCAGCATGATCAACGTGTATTGTTGCATTCATTTTCCTTTCACTATTCTCCTTCTCTAACATCTATTATCTATTTTTCCAGTCACAGCATGCACTACAGTCTGAGTTTATGATGATAGTAGAGAATCCTTCACATTTTGACAGCACTCTCCTCCAAGTAGCCTTTAGAAACACTTTGTCTCCCTTGACACGTTGTGTCAATACAGAGAGGAGACATGATTCTTCCATTTCCTGGAACACCAACATGCTGGAAAGGGCCTTCCTGCTTGACAAACCCTATGGCAGAGACCAAATTGCATGCTGACTGGTTGGCATGGCTATTAACCTTCTTGCTCAACTCCCATGCCAGCAGGAAAGACAAACAAGGCTTTACCAGGTCAGTAAATATTCCATATAGTATTAGATAAAAGTAGTTACATCTGTGAAAGATTTACATTTGTAGCCAACATAAATTAACTGTCCAAGGAAAATGAAAAATATAGATGTCTACATAATTTACTAGTGGACCACATTGCATAGCTTCAAAGCACATTGAAGTAATTACCAGCAGAACTCTAGTAATGACAAGCAGTTTAGATTCACTGTGAGGATATTATTGCTTTTTATACAAATGAATGAAAGGGTAAATAACTTCTGGAGGACACCCTTCTTTATTTGTATCAAACATAGGGCATCATAAGACAGGATGACAGAAACTTTAGGATGATTCTAATTTCACACACTTTATCAACTTGAAATTATGGAGGGAAGATGCATGTGTTCTTCTGATAAAATCTATTTTGTGAGTTAAATGAACATACATTTCTGAAAAGATAACGACCTCTAGGAAACAGCATCCTAAGTGAAATTTGCCTGAGCTGGTAAAGAATCTGCCTGCCAGTGCAGGAGACAGAGGAGAAGTGGGTTGGATCCCTAGGTTGGGAAGATCCCCTGGAGAAGGAAATGGCAACCCATTCCAGTATTCTTGCATGAGAAGTCTCATGTAGAGAGGAACCTTGCTGCTACAGTCCATGGGTTCACAAAGTTGAACACAACTGAGCATGCTTGCAAGAAGAAATCAATTCAGTTCAGTTCATTTCAGTCACTAGGGCGTGTCTGACCCTTTGTGACCTGATGGACTGCAGCACGCCAGGCCTCCCTGTCTATCACCAACTCCTGGAGCTTACTCAAACTCATGTCCATTGACTCAGTGATGCCACCCAACCATCTCATGCTCTGTGTTCCCCTTCCCCTCCCATATTCAATCTTTCCCAGCATCGAGGTCTTTTCAAATGAGTCAGCTCTTTGCATCAGATGGCCAAAGTATTGGAGTTTCAGCTTCAACATCAGTCCTTCCAATGAATATACAGGACTGATTTCCTTTAGGATGGACTGGTTGAATTTCCTTGCAGTCCAAGGGACTCTAAAGAGTCTTCTCCAACACCACAGTTCAAAAGCATCAGTTCTTTGGTGCTCATCTTTCTTTATAGTCCAACTCTCACATCCATACATGACTACTGGAAAAACCACAGCCTTGACTAGACGACCATTGTTGGCAAAGTAATGTCTCTGCTTTTTAATGTGCTGTCTAGGTTGGTCAAAACTTTCCTGTCAAGAAGTAAGTGTCTTTTAATTTCATGGCTGCAGTCACCATCTGCAGTGATTTTGGAGCCCAAAAGAATAAAGTCTGCCACTGTTTCCACTCTTTCCCCATCTCTTTGCCATGAAGTGATGGGACCAGATGCCATGATCTTAGTTTTCTGAATGTTGAGCCTTAAGCAACTTTTTCACTCTCTTCTTTCACTTTCATCAAGAAGCTCTTTAGTTCTTCTTCACTTCCTGCCATAAGGGTGGTGTCATCTGCATATCTGAGGTTATTGATATTTCTCCCGGCAATCTTGATTCCAGTTTGTGCTTCATTCAGCCCAGCGTTTCTCATGATGTACTCTGCATAGAAGTTAAATAAGCAGGGTGACAATATACAGCCTTGACGTACTCCTTTCCCTATTTGGAACCAGTCTGTTGTTCCATATCCAGTTCTAACTGTTGCTTCCTGACCTGCATACAGATTTCTCAAGAGGCAGGTCAGGTGGTCTGGTACTCCCATGTCTTCAAGAATTTCCCACAGTTCTTTGTGATCCACACAGTCAAAGACTTTGGCACAGTCAATAAAGCAGAAATAGATATTTTTCTGGAACTCTTATGCTTTTTTGATGATCCAGCAGATGTTGGCAATTTGATCTCTGGTTCCTCTGCCTTTTCCAATATGGACTAGAATGGGTGAATTTAACTCAGATGAGCAAGAATCCCTTAGAAGATATGGAGTGGCCCATAGTCAACAAAAGAGTATGAAATGCAGTACTTGGATGCAGTCTCAAAAATGAAGAATGCTCTCTGTTCATTTTCAAGGTAAACCATTCAGTATCATGGTAATCCAAGTCTATGCCCTGTCCAGGAATGCTGAAGAAGCTGAAGCTGAACGGTTCTATGAAGACCTACAAGACCTTTTAGAACTAACACCCAAAATAGATGTCCTTTTCATGATAGGGGACTGAAGTGCAAAAGTCAGAAGTAAATAAATACCTGGAGTAACAGGCAAATTTGCCCTTGGAGTACGGAAGGAAGCAGGGCAAAAGCTAATAGAGTTTTGCTAAGAGAATGCACTGGTCATAGCAAACACCCTCTTCCAACAACACAAGAGAAGACTCTACACATGGACATCACCAGATGGTCGACACCGAAGTCAGATTGATTATATTCTTTGCAGCAAAAATGGAGAAGCTCTATACAGTCAGCAGAAACAAGACTGGGAGCTGACTGTGGCTCAGATCATGAACTCCTTATTGCCAAGTTCAGACTTAAATTGAAGAAAGTAGGGAAAACCACTAGACCTTTCAGGCAAGACCTAAATCAAATCCCTTACGATTATACAGTGGAAGTGGGAAATAGGTTTAAGGGACTAGATCTGATAGACAGAGTGCCTAATGAACTATGGATGGGGGTTTGTGACATTGTACAGGAGACAGGGAGCAAGACCATCCCCAAGAAAAAGAAATGCAAAAAAGCAAAATGGCTGTCTGAGGAGGCCTTACAAATAGCTGTGGAAAGAAGAGAAGTGAAAAGCAAAGGAGAAAAGGAAAGATATTGCCATTTGAATGCAGAGTTCCAAAGAATAGCAAGGAGAGATAAGAAAGACTTCCTCGGTGATCATTGGAAAGAAATAGAGGAAAACAATAGAATGAGAAAGACTAGAGATCTCTTTAAGAAAATTAGAGATACCAAGGGAACATTTCATGCAAAGATGGGCTTAATAAAGGACAGAAATGGTATGGACCTAACAGAAGCAGAAGACATTAAGAAGAGGTGGCAAGAATACACAGAACTGTGCAAAAAAAAAAAAAAATTCATGACCCAGACAATCACTATGGTGTGATCACTCACCTAGAGCCAGACAGCCTGGAATGTGAAGTCTAGTGGGCCTTAGGAAGCATCACTACAAACAAAGTTAGTGGAGGTGATGGAATTCCAGTTGAGCTATTTCAAATTGTAAAAGATGATGCTGTGAAACAGCTGCACTCAATATGCCAGCAAGTTTGGAAAACTCAGCAGTGGCCACAGGACTGGAAAATGTGAATTTTCATTCCAATCCCAAAGAAAGGCAAAAGAAGAAATATGTACATTAAAATATTGGCCCAAGAAAAATACAGGAATTTAACAATTTAACATATGTTATTCTAACAATAGAATTTTAGCTTTCAAATGAATCAAATGTATCCTTCTCATTTGCCCTTCTATTCTAGTAGCAGAACAGATGAACGGAGAAGTGAAGCTTACATTTTGAGAATACAGAGCAAATAGAAGACCTACTCAAAACTAAAATCTTAGTATTATGACTGTTAGTAGAATATTCATTAATTTACCATTCTCCTTAAGAAGAATCATTCAAAATGTCTAGTACACTTCCTAACACATAAGTGGTACTCAGTAAATATTTGTGGAATGGATTAATGAATGGTTGAATATTTATTATCTTCAATGGAAAAATCAAGTTTCAGAGAAATAGAAGAGTCCTCTTACCTAATCACTCTATAATTCAGTAAGGAAATAGAACTCAATATATTTAGAGCTCTTATTTTAAGTCAGTTATTCCAGACACAATAAAAGTTTTCCTGGAGAATATTTTATTACTGTCACTTAAATGAACATCCACTGTAGTTTTGGAATGTGAAGTTATGAATACTTGGGTCTTTTTCAGTCTAAATGGTGCTTGCAAGACATGGACAACTTTTGGAATTTGACCTTCAGCCTACTTTGTTGAGTTGCTTCACTGACTTTGCATATTTTTCATCTTCTGAACTGTGAAGTTAAGTTGAAAGTAAATGTAGATATTCATCTTAATAAATATATGAAGTGAAGAGGACTATCACTAATCTTTTCTTTCTATTCCCAAAATCAAGAAAGATACCATTATGATTCAACTACTTTTATATCTTTGATAATGTTTTAGTAGTGTATAATATCATTAGTTAAAAACTTCCATATGAAGTTGTAACATATGTATGTGTTTGTATATGTGTGTGCATAAATAGAACTTAAAATGACAAATCATGATTGACCATTTCTATGTTTCATTTGCAGACCATTCCCTTTCCCAACAAAATAATTGGTTCTCATTGAATATCATCAGTTTCAACTAATAATATCTACAATGTCAAAACACATGATGATTATTCAGCTAATTAACCAAGAGCTTCTCTAGTGGTTCAGATGGTAAAGCATCTGCCTGCAATGCGGGAGACCTGGGTTTGATCCCTGGGTTGGGAAGATTCCCTGGAGAAGGAAATGGAAACCCACTCCAATACCCTTGCCCGGAAAATCCATGGATGGAGGAGGCTGGTAGGCTACAGTCCATGGGGTCGCAAAGAGACGGACACGACTGAGCGACTTCACTTTCACTTTTTCACTTTCTTTAATGAAGAATAGAAATTCCACTGTTAGCTAAGGAAAAAAAAAAAAAGACTGATATTTGAAAGGGAAATCACGGACAATATCATATGACAATTGTAACAGAGAATCAGTCATCCCAACATTTGCTCTACTGTTTTATTGCAACTATGTTTTTACATAGGACCAGAGCTGCTGAAAATAAGGACCCACTTTCAGCTAGATGATACTACATCAATAATTTTCAATAAGGGAGATTCAAGCAAAAATGTCCAGTAGCAGGTTTTTATAACTTTAGCTTAAAAGACAGTTACTACTCACCTTGGCCCATTTAATTATAATTGTCTTCCTCTTTTTTGGGTTGTGAACATCATGTGAACATGATGGCAAGATTTGGATCAGTTGTACTGAATTATGAGTTAATATTGGAAATAGCATTCAAGAAAATGGGAAGAATAAAGTCAGAAAGATCCTTGTTCCATGAGGAAACTCATGGAGAAGATTGCCCAGACAGTTTTTGAACTACCCTCCTCTGTACCCTGCTTCGAGACTAGAATAAATTATCTATTGAATTTAAAATTTTGTTACATAATGATTCTCTAATAAACAAATTCAATTATTTCTTATACAAGTCATTTGTATCTAAGAAAAGTTTGTGTCTGTTACTACATTCAATTGGGGGGATATACATATTCATCAATAGGAAGAAATATGCTAAAATATTATTATTCTGGAAGACCTAAGAATTTTTCATTTTTATTTGGAACCTCAATTATTCTTACCTTGCTAGAGTAATATGTGCATAGGGAATAATAACAGTATATTTTAGTCATTTTAAAGGACAGTTAGAACAGAAGTGAGTACTTCTTTCCAGTGAACAATTGTAGAATAAGAATAATCCACTCACACACACACACACACACACACACACACACACACACACACACACACACCACAATCCAAACTTTAGCATCTTACCATACAGATGTTAGAAATGATGGACACAAATAAGAAAAGATTTTGAAACACAGAGAAAAATAATTTGTCTCTAAAGCATTGGGCTCTAGTGCTCTGTGTTCAATATCAGCCAGGAAGCCTCTGGACCCAATAACCCTGGGAGGGGAAGAGAAGAGAGAAAGAGATAGACAGAAAAGGAGGGATGGAGAGAGGAAGAAAATAATTACTTGTCCCTGTCGTTTTTTTTCTCCTTCAATTCACTGATAGAAATAGTAGCCTCAGCTTAATTTAAGCAACACTCCTTTTCTTTTATAGGTGGAATTTCTGTTTTTCAGCCCCTATAATCATTGAGGAAGAAAAGAGTAAAAGAGAACGTGGGAGATTTAAAGTCTTTTTATCTGTGATAAAGTTGGGGCCCAAGAAATATTGGTTGAATTGGAGGCATGGTTGAATGACTTCATAAATAAATGAACAACTGGGTAAGTGATATCAACAAATTTCTCTACTTTTTTTTTTTTAAATTGGACTCTGTGTGTGTATATGTACACACACATATACATATTTACACATGGTCTTTCCTGAAATAAAAAATATAAATATACATAAATATATAATTAAATTTATATATGGTAAAAAGCCACACTTTTGTGTGTAACTGTATGAATTTAATGTATGTTTAAATTTGTGTAACCATCACTACAAACAGGATACAGAATAATTCCACAACCCCCAAAATTTGTCTTGTGCTGCTCCATGGCAGTCAGTCAGAAACCTATTCTCCATCCCTGTAATTTTGTCTCTTCCAGAATGTGATATACTTAGAATCAGATAATATGTAACAGTGGAAGTTGTTTCTTCCGCTTCAGTCAGTTCAGTTGCTCAGTCGTGTCCGACTCTTTGCAACCCCATGAATCACAGCACGCCAGGCCTCCCTGTCCATCACCAACTCCTAGAGTTTACTCAAACCCATGTCCATCGAGTGGGTGATACCATCCACCAATCTCATCCTCTGTCGTCCCCTTCTCCTCCTGCCCCCAATCCCTCCCAGCATCAGGGTCTTTTCCAAGGAGTCAACTCTTCGCATGAGGTGGCCAAAGTACTGGAGTTTCAGCTTCAGCATCAGTCCTTCCAATGAACCCCCAGGACTGATCTCCTTATGATGGACTGGTTGGATCTCCTTGCAGTCCAAGGGACTCTCAAGAGTCTTCTCTAACACCACAGTTCAAAAGCATCAATTCTTCGGCCCTCAGCTTTCTTCACAGTCCAACTCTCATATCCACTTAGAATAGTGCTTTTGAGATTGAGTTGTGTTATGTTTATCAATAGTTTCTTTTTAAATGCTGGATAGCATTCCATTATACCAAAATTTATTTTTTATTTAAATATTAAAGAAAATTTAGGTTATGCCCACCTTTGGGTGACTACAGATAGTACTGCTAGAGCTATCCATATACAGATTTTTGTTTAAATATATAGGCATTTCTCCAGGATAAATGCATGAGTGGGATTGCTGGGTGCTATGGGAGTTGTGTGCTTCATTTAACTGCTGGGCTATCTTCCAATGAAGCCTTTTCACATCAATAACAGGATCTTTTTTTCCTAGCAAAGGTTTTTAATTTTGATAAAGCTCAATTAATAATTTTTATTAATTGTTGTTTTATTCTCATCAATAAGGATACTTTGCCTAACTAAAGTTCACAAAGGTTTTTCCAATGTTTTCTTTTTTAATAGGTTTATGTTTTACATTTAAATAAATCTAGGAGCCACTTAAATTTTATCTATAGTATAAAATTTAAAGTCCTTTTTTTGAATTGCATTTACAATTTTTTCAAAAATTAATTGACTATATTTGTTTCCATTTCTGTACTATTTGTTCTGTTCCCTTGTTCAATGTGTCTACTCCACATAACCTTGATTAATGCAGTTTTTTTTGTGAGTCTTAAAATCATGAAGTCTGAATCTTTTAAGTTTGTTGTTCTTTCTCAAAATCATTTTGGCTCTTCGAGTTCACGTCTCTTTCCCATAAATTTCAGAAACAGTTTTTTATAGTTATAAAATGTCTTCTGAGGTTTTCATGGAGATTGCATTAAATCTAAAGATCAGATTGTGAATAATTGGCATCTAAGCTATGTTGACTGTTCCTATCCAAGAGCACTTTTTTTGAACTATGTAATAAAATATTAATATAAAACTGGTTCTTTGAAAAGTCAAAGTAAAATATCCCACAAGGATCCCTAATTTATGTGGTAGTTGTCATATGTATTTTATATACATAATTTGAAGAAAAAAATTAGGCAATGTAGTAATTTTTGCTTTCAATAGTCATACATAGGTTATTTATTTGACTTTTTTCTTGTTTCTTGAGGTAAGCTTGTATTGCTATGAACCTTCCCCTTAGCACTGCTTTCACTGAGTCCCAAAGGTTTTGAGTTGTTGTGTTTTCATGTTCATTCATTTCCATGCAGATTTTTCTTTCTTTTTTTTATTTCTTCTGTGATTTGTTGGTTATTCAGAAGCATGTTGTTTAGCCTCCATATGTTGGAATTTGTAATAGTTTTTTTTTTTCCTATAGTTGACATCTAATCTTACTGCATTGTGATCAGAGAAGATGCTAGGAATGATTTCAATGTTTTTTTTTTAATTTGCCAAGGCTAGATTTATGGCCCAGGATGTGATCTATCCTGGAGAACGTTCTGTGTGCACTTCATAAAAAGGTGAAATTCATTATTTTGGGGTGAAATGTCCTATATATATCAATTAAGTCTAACTGGTCCATTGTATCATTTAAAGTATAGGTTTCCTTGCTAATTTTCTGTTTATTTGATCTATCAAGAAAAAAGTCAAATAAATAACCTAATTCTACATTTAAAGCAACTAGAAAAGAAAGAAATGAAGAACCTCAGGGTTAGTAGAAGGAAAGAAATCATAAAAATTAGGGCAGAAATAAATGCAAAAGAAACAAAACAGACCATAGCAAAAATCAACAAAGCCAAAAGCTGATTATTTGAGAAGATAAATAAAATAGACAAACCATTAGCCAGACTCATCAAGAAAAAAAGAGAGAAGAATCAAATCAACAAAATTAGAAATGAAAATGGAGAAATCACAACAGACAACACAAAAATACAAAGGATCATAAGAGACTACTATCAGCAACTATATGTCAATAAAATGGACAACTTGGAAGAAATGGACAAATTGTTATAAAAGTATAACTTTCCAGTACTGAACCAGGAAGAAATCGAAAAATGTTAGCAGACCCATCACAAGCACGGAAATTGAAACTGTAATCAGAAATCTTCCAGCAAACAAAAGCCCAGGACCAGACAGCTTCACAGCTGAATTCTACCAAAAATTTAGAGAAGCGCTAACACCTACCCTAGTCAAACTTTTCCAGAAAATTCCAGAGGAAGGTAAACTTCCAAACTCATTATATGAGGTCACCATTACCCTAATATCAAAACCAGACAAAGATGCCACAAAAAAACGAAAACTATACGCCAATATCACTGACGAACATAGATGCAAAAATCTGTAACAAAATCCTAGCAAACAGAATCCAACAGCATATTAAAAAGATCACACATCATGACCAAGTGGGCTTTATCCCAGGGATGCAAGTATTCTTTAATATCCACAAATCAATCAATGTGATATACCACACCAACAAATTGAAAGATAAAAGCCATATGATTATCTCAATAGATGCAGAGAAAGCCTTTGACAAAATTCAACATCCATTTATGATAAAAAAAAAAAAAACCCTCCAGAAAGCAGGAATAGAAGGAACATACCTCAACATAATAAAAGCTATATATGACAAACTCACAGCAAACATTATCCTCAATGGTGAAAAATTGAAAGCATTTCCCCTAAAGACAGGAACAAGACAAGTGTGCCCACTCTCACCACTACTATTCAACATAGTTATGGAAGTTTTAGCCACAGCAATCAGAGCAGAAAAAGAAATAAAAGGAATCCAGATCAGAAAAGAAGAAGTAAAACTCTCACTGTTTGCAGATAACATGATCCTCTACATAGAAAACCCTAAAGACTGCACCAGAAAATTACTAGAGCTAATCAATGAATATAGTAAAGTTGCAGGATATAAAATTAACACAGAGAAATCCCTTGCATTCCTATACACTAACAATGAGAAAACAGAAAGAGAAATTAGGAAACAATTCTATTCGCCATTGCAACAAAAAGAATAAAATACTTAGGAATATATCCACCTAAAGAAACAAAAGACCTATACATAGAAAACTATAAAACACTGATGAAAGAAATCAAAGAGGACACAAACAGATGGAGAAATATACCATGTTTGTGGATCGGAAGAATCAATATAGTGAAAATGAGTATACTACCCAAAGCAATCTATCGATTCAGTGCAATCCCTATCAAGCTACCAACGGTATTTTTCAGAACTAGAACAAATAATTCCACAATTTGTATGGAAATACAAAAAACCTTGAATAGCCAAAGCAATCTTGAGAAAGAAGAATGGAACTGGAGGAATCAACCTGCCTGACTTCAGGCTCTACTACAAAGCCACAATCATCAAGACAGCATGGTACTGGCACAAAGATAGAAATATAGATCAATGGAACAAAATAGAAAATCCAGATAAATAAATAAATCCACATACCTATGGACACCTTATCTTTGACAAAGGAGGCAAGAATATACAATGGAGAAAAGACAATCTCTTTAACAATGGTGCTGGGAAAACTGGTCAAAACCACTTGTAAAAGAATGAAACTAGAACACTTTATAACACCATACACAAAAATAAACTCAAAATCAATTAAAGATCTAAATGTAAGACCAGAAACTATAAAACTCCTAGAGGAAAACATAGGCAAAACACTCTCTGACATAAATCACAGCAGGATCCTATATGACCCACCACCCAGAGTAATAGAAATAAAAGCAAAAATAAACAAATGGGGCCTAATTAAATTTAACAGCTTTTGCACAACAAAGGAAACTATAAGCAAGGTGAAAAGACAGCCTTCAGAATGGGAGAAAATAATAGCAAACGAAGCAACTGACAAAGAATTAATCTCAAAAATATACAAGCAGCCCCTGCAGCTCAATTCCAGAAAAATAAACGACCCAATCAAAAAAATGGGCCAAAGAACTAAACAGACATTTCTCCAAAGAAGACATACAGATGGCTAACAAACACATGAAAAGATGCTCAACATCACTCATTATCAGAGAAATGCAAATCAAAACCACAATGGGGTACCATCTCACACAGGTCAGAATGGCTGTTCTCCAAAAGTCTACAAACAATAAATGTTGGAGAGGGTGTGGAGAAAAGGGAACCCTCTTACACTGTTGGTGGGAATGCAAACTAGTATAGCCACTATGGAGAACAGTGTGGAGATTCCTTTAAAAACTGGAAATAGAACTGCCATATGACCCAGCAATCCCAATACTGGGCATACACACCAAGGAAACCAGAATTGAAAGAGATACATGTACCCCAATGTTCACTGCAGCAGTGTTTATAATAACTAGGACATGGAAGCAACCTAGATTTCCACAGCAGATGAATGGATAAGAAAGATGTGGTACATGTACACAATGGAATATTACTCAGCCATTAAAAAGAATACATTTGAATCAGTTCTAATGAGGTGGATGAAACGGAGCCTATTGTACAGAGTGAAGTAAGTCAGAAAGAAAAACACCAATACAGTATACTAATGCAAATATATGGAATTTAGAAAAATGATAATGATGACCCTACATGCGAGACAGCAGAAGAGACACAGATGTATAGAAGAGTCTTTTGGACTCTGTGGGAAAAGGCAGGGGTGGGATGATTTGAGAGAATAGCTTTGAAACATGTGTATTATCATATGTGAAACACATTGCCAGTCCAGGTTGAACACATGAGACAGGGTGCTCAGGGCTGGTGCACTGGGATGACCCTGAGGGATGGGATGCGGAGGGAGATGGGAGGGGGGTTCAGGATGGGGAACTCATGTACACCCGTGGCTGATTCATGTCAATGTATGGCAAAAACCACTATATATTGTGAAGTAATTAGCCTCAAATTAAAATAGATAATTTTTTTAAATGTAAGAAGATTTTAAAATATTTTAAAATTGTAAGAGGCAAAATGTATTCTATTACATTTGTATAGATAGTTGTCATTTTTGTTGCTCTTAATTCATCCTTAAGTTTCCAAATTTCCTCTTTTATATCATCTTTTCAACTGAATAAGCAAGCTCCTTTGCATCCATGTCTGTGGTAACAAGTTGTCTTAATTTTCGTTCATCTGAGAATATATTTCACTTTCCATTATAAAGATAGTTTTGCTGAACAGAGAATTCTAGGTTGACCTCTGTCTTTCCTCACAGAAATGCTGTTCCACTCTCTTGTTGGTGGTGGTTTAGTCACTAAGTCATGTCCGGACATGCATCCCCATCGGCTGTAGCCTGCCAGGCTCCTCTGTTGCCACCATTGATTTTCATTAGAAATTTGGACCCACTTGAACCACTTTCTTCTATGTGCAATGTATTGTCTTTCTCTGTCTGCTTTTAATCATGTTCCCTTTATATATATTTTTGTTTGTTTGTTTTCAGGAGTTTGATTAAGATGTGTCTGGGCATGGTTTACTTCAATTTCATTGTGCTTGGGTTTTGCTGAGTTTCTGGAATCTACAAGTTTATGGGTGTTACCACACTTGGGGAAATGAACTGAAAGTGTTAGTCATGCAGTCGTGTCTGACTCTTTGTGACCCCGTGTACTGTATCTCACCAGTCTCCTCTGTCCATGGACTTCTCCAGGCAAGAGTCCTGGAGTAGGTAGCCATTCCCATCTCCAGGAGATCTTCCTGACCCAGGGATCAAACCTAGGTCTCCGCATTGCAGACAGATTCTTTCCCATCTGAGACAACTGGGAACCACATTTTGGAGGTTTTCAACTATTGCCAATTCAAATATTTTGTCAGGACCTATCTCTAGAATCTTCCTATTGAGTCTGCAATGACACAAACATTATACCTTTTGAAACTGTCACACAGGTCCCTGAAGTTTGGTTCATTCAGTTTTAATCTTTCTTCTCTGTGTTTAGACTATGATTTCTATAGATCTACCTTCAATTCCACTGACCCCTGTGTATGTCATCTCTATTATTGAGTCTTTTTGTTGATTTAAACATTTGCATTATTGTGTTTTTCAGTTCTAAAATTTCCACTGGTAAAGATTCTACTTCATGGAAAAATCTACTTTATTTCCATTCATTTGAAGACTGTATTCATGGTGCATAATTATGATGGATAATTTAAAGCTATTATGAGATGTTAGTTGCTCAGTCATGTCCGACTCTTTGTGACCCCATGGACTGCAACATGCCAGGCTTCCCTGTCCATCACCAACCCCTGGAGCTTGCTTAAACTCATGTCAATCTAGTTGGTGATAGCATCCAACTATCTCACCCTCTGTCGTCCCCTTCTCCTCCTGCCTTCAATCTTTCCCAGCATCAGGGTCTTACCCAGTGAGTCAGTATTTCGCATCAGGTGGCCAAAGTATTCGAGCTTTAGCTTCAGTCCTTCCAATGAATATTTAAGACTGATTTCCTTTAGGATTGACTGGTTTGATCTCCTCACAGTCCAAGGAACTCTCAAAAGTCTTCCCCAATATCGCAGCTCAAAAGTATCGATTCTTCAGTACTAGCTTTCTTTATGGTCCAACTCTCACATCCATACGTGACTACTGGAAAAACCATAGCTTTGACTAGCTGAACCTTTCTCGATAAAGTAATGTCTCTGTTTTTTAATGTGTTGTCTAGGTTGATCATAGTTTTTCTTCCAAGGGGCAAGCATCTTTTAATTTCATGGCTGCAGTCACCATCTGCAGTGATTTTCTAGCCCAAGCAAATAATTATGAGATTTAGGGTCCTGTACTCTTGCATGGAAAATCCCACGGGTGGAGGAGCCTGGTGGGCTGCAGTCCATGGGGATGCTAAGAGTCAGGCACGACTGAGTGACTTCACTTTCACTTTTCACTTTCATGCATTGGAGAAGGAAATGATAACCCACTCCAGTGTTCTTGCCTGGAGAATCCCAGGGATGGCAGAGCCTGGTGGGCTGCAGTCCATGGGGATGCTAAGAGTCAGGCATGACTGAGCAACTTCACTTTCACTTTTCACTTTCATGCATTGGAGAAGGAAATGATAACCCACTCCAGTGTTCTTGCCTCGAGAATCCCAGGGACGGCGGAGCCTGGTGGGCTGCCGTCTATGGGGTTGCACAGAGTCGGACACGACTGAAGCGACTTAGCAGCAGCAGCAGCAGCAGCAAAAGTCTTTTAAAGAAAAATTTTAAGCAACCAATCAAACTGGTTGGATTCAGACCACAAATACTGATTTACTTGCTTTGAATTGTTATTCCAATGACAGTTTACTTTTCAAGCCTTGGCTGACCAATCTTGGTTGGTCCAGTATGTGAAACATCCAAGTTTCACTCTGGGGCCTGGCAGTGATCTACACACTTGTTCAGTCTTCAGAATTTTTGTGTTTTTGATTCTGATCAGTTCTACTTACAGTAGTCATGGAAGAGCCCAAGATTTTCCTTTTGTCCACCTGTCTGCAATCTTCTTTTGCCCACTTGTCTGCAGTCTTCTCCATACTCCTGAATTCTCAGTGGTTTCCTTCCTGCTTCTCTGGTTAAAAACCTGAGGATTTAGTGTCCTCATCTGATTGCAAATTCCCATGACTGGGTCAGTATTGAAGGAAAACAGCAGGAGGAAAGAGTATGGGACTGTTCCTGCTGCCACCACCATCTCCCCCTCCTGCTGCCTCTGTTGTCTTCACCATAAGAAGGTGAAGGTTTAACTAGGGTTTGCCTAGGATGGTGCTTGATAAATTAAAAGAACGTCATTCTTCTATCTCCAGCAACATCTTACTCCTTTTTTGAGAAAAGTGTGATAGTTTAGTCGTTCAGTTGTGCCTGACTCTTTGTGATGCCATTGACTGTAGCACACCAGGCTCCTCTGTCCATGGGAGTCTCCAGGCAAACATGGTCGAGTGGGTAGCCATTCCCTTCTACAGGGGATCTTCCCAACCCAGGGTTCAAACCCAGGTCTCCTACATTGCAGGCAGATTTTTACCATCTGATCCACCAGGAAAGTGTTTTTTCTTATCATTTTTCTGTCTATTCCCATTTGCAAATCTTGGAGCTGTGAGGGTCTAATCAAGGAGATACAGGAGAAAAAGAGAAATGAGCATGATGTAACAACAAAAACAAGGAGTAAAACATAACATCAAAAAGAGCAAAAACAAGCTGGCAATTTATTACCCTATGGCCATTTTTTTGTTTTGATTTCCCTACTCTTAACTGCCTGCTCTCATTTATTCTACATCATTCTCTAGTAGCTGCTTCCTTGATTTTTACTAATAATCAGTGAACAAGAGTAGCTTAGTGTGTGTACTCCATCTTAACTGAAACAAAAAACTTCTTACAATAAGAATATATAAGAATCTCACAGTCCACTAGACTGTTATGAGTGGTGTAAGAGAGATACATTTAAGAGAAGTGAGAGAGGAAAACATTATTTTCAGCATCTGGGAAAGGATGCTCTGTATTCTTGATTAGAGTTTCTGAGTTTGATTACTGAAACAAAGATGGAAAGTCATTTCCTAACAGACAGCATTTGAAACTTTCTTGATAGTAAAAGTTACAGAATGTACTAATTAAAAGGGAGAGAGAAAGAAAAAGAGACTCAGAGAGAGAGAGAGAGACAAGAGACTTATTCTATATGAAAGGTTTGAGGAGGTAGTCAAAAATATTTCTCCCATCAATTTTTTTCTTATAAGTATTATTTTCCTTGGGGTATGTTACACACACACACACACACACACACACACACACACACACCTCTTATGTTCTTTTGTTCAAGCAGGTTTATATATATATATATTTTTTTACATATATATTTTTTGTTTAATCTATAGAACTATAGTAAAACAAAAAATGGAAAATTTATTTAGGACAGTAACTAGGGAAGACTAAGAAGAGACTACAATATAAGAATTAAAGAATTAGAAAAACAAATTATGAATGTACAGTTGAATCTAAAGTCATAATTAACAGCTTCAGCAGCTTGTTTAAGCAAGTTTTGACTCAGAAGATGGTGGATAATATGAGATGAGGGTTAGAAAGTGCTGCCTTAGGTAAATCAAGGAGAAGCAGTTTTGGTGCCAGTCTTATCAGAGAGGAAGTTATTGTATGTTCACTAAATATATGCAACTTTAAGAGTTGAAATATCTCAATACTCCATAATCGGGGACTGTTAGAAGACAAATGATCAGAAATAATGTAGGGATTAGAATTCTATAAGCAAGAGATGAGCCTAAGGAGAAAAGGCCATTACATTGATTAAAGCAGATGATCTTTTTATCTTCAGTCCGGGTTGATCATTTTGACAAGAGTGTGAAGATCAATCCAATCGAAAGGGTCAGTACTGAAAAGAGGATAGGCAGTTAGGATGGATGGCAACAGTCCTTGACAGAAGGGGAAGAACTGTAATCTAATGTACTTTTTGTGATTATGAAAGTTGGGCAAAGTTTTGTTAGATATTTAGGCATCCCTAGAGTGACAGACATGGTCCTTTATTGTTATTGATGGTTAAGCAGAGGGAGGAATTAAGTGTGAATTTCAGTTTACCAGTTTGTGAAATTAGCAGATAACACATGCTGAGACATAAGCTAGAGTCCACATCCAACCACCATCACCCCATCACCAAGAAAAGAAAAGAAAAGTAGGCAATGAAAGAACTAAAAGTGAGTAATGGAATAAAAGAAGGGAACAATTGTGATTTTATTTATGGATATTTCAAGATATTTTGAGGCATAATTTTGTGATCTTCAGTAAGTAGATGGAATTGCAGATTGAGATCTCCTAGCGCAAACTCTGGGAGTTTAGTTCTAGAATCAGTAGTTTGTAGTTATAGAAGATTTACATCCTTGAAAGCTGCATTACAGTCGTGGCTCTGAGATTAGGGCAGTTGTTATCCCAAATAGTAGTGGCAGCGTAATTCTCCATGAACCTGGCTTCCCTGGGGTACCAGGGTTAGATGACAGTTAGGATGCTTTATGTGTAAGTGCTAGGGAGAGGTAGATAGCACTGGATGCTCTGGGTCTCATTGTGGTAATTATGATAAAAAACTTCATTTTGTTCATACTGCACAGAACATAAATTTCTCCCCAAAGGAAGGATTTCAAAGCATTTGGGATTATTTCTGGTGCACTATTGTCGATTCATTTCTTATCATACAACTAAGGGAACAAAGAGAATGATTTTGACATTTTTTTTCCTTTTGAAAAAATAATGGTTCAAAAAATTTGAGGACTCTTTAAAAAGAAAGAAGAAAATGGGAAAAAATTGTCTTTAACTTTTTACCTGACTTTTCTACTTTCAACCATTTTAATGACAGTTTCTATCATTTCTGCACAAGACTGATTTTGAGCTCCTATCTGGGAAAATTATATATACCATTAAAATTTGAGCTATGAAAGCACTCTGAGTTATTTCTCCCCAAAATGATGCCACTGCTCAAATTTGAATTCAATATTGCATGTAAACTAACTCCCATTCAAATATAATATGGATTTTAAGCAAAGAAAATTTTCATCACTGAATCAAGATTCTGCTTCTCTATTTTGGAAATAAAGATTGGATGGAGAAGAGAAAATTGTCTATGAATGAGCCTATTCTTCATAAACTTCTAATAAAAGGATGTATGATAAGGTTTTTTTTAATACCTGTACTAAATCTCATGTACAAATGTCTAGTCAATTACTGCTGTTGGAGGATTTTGTCAACAAAGTAGTTCAGTATGAAGTAATATAACAATTTCCATTACACACTGGGGGAAATGAGGAGTAATGTAATATACAGTGTTGTTTTATTAACTCAGAAGCCTCATGGCTTTGGACTCTTCAGACTGAAGCGCTGAAAGGAAATGTAGAAATGATTAATTCCATCAGCTGGAGCTTAAGGATCTTGATGATAAGAAATCATTTTTGCAGGAAAACAAGGCAACTGATTATCTGTTAGTCAGAAAAAAGAAAGTGACTATGGTATTTCATACATTTATTTATTTTTTCTTGGAAGAAATGCAAAGCTACTATTGTTGTTGTTGTTCAGGTGATAAGTTCATGTGTGACTTGTTGTGAACCCATGCAGCATACCAGGCTTCCCTGTCCTTCACCATCCCACAGAGTTTGCTCAAATTCCAGTCCATTGAGTCAGTGATGCCATCCAACCATCTCAACCTCTGCATCCGCTTCTCCTCCTGCCTTCAATCTTTTCCAGCATCAGGGTCTTTTTCAATGAGTCAGCCCTTCATATCAGGTGGCCAACATATTGAAGCTTCAGCTTCAGTCCTTTTAATGAATATTCAGGGTTGATTTCCTTTAGGATTGACTGTTTTGATATCCTTGCTGTTCAAGGGACTCTCAAGAGTCGTCTCCAGTACCACAGTTCGAAAGCATCAGTTCTTTGGTGCTATATACTAACATTTATAAATAATATATAGATACATTTGATAATGGTATTATGCTATTTACTGGGGTGCCTATGAAGACACCAATAGGACACTATAGAAATATGAACTAAAGACAAACATGCACACACACTCACACTCCTGCAATACAGGAAGAAAATCACTCTTTAGAATTCAAGAATCTTGGATTTGAATGATAAATCTGCTGTTGAATTTAGACAACACACTGCCTCTTTAGGCTTGGTTTCCTAATTTGAAAATGGAGCATGACAGAGCCCATCATATGATGTTGATGTGGACATAAAGTAAAATTATATTTAATGTATTCACAAGAATGCCTGACACATAGTTAGCATCAATAAGTAGTGATTGCTTTGCTGCCACTGCTATTTTGTCTTGATTATTGTTATCCAAATAAAGCCTGCATTAATGTTGGTTTTGGTTGTGTAATGCACATGAGCCCAATTAGTTGTATCCAATGAAAGGCATGTGTTGGACATCCAAGTTGGGCTAGTGACATATCACAGACTTGCACTGTAACCAGGTCATAGTGGGGGCAGCTACCAGTGGGATAGTTAAAAAAGAAGATTTTTTAATGCTTTCATCTGATATAGGATTAGTTCCATGGAACAAGTGGGAACTGTGTTTCCCTTAGCTGTCTCTTACCCTTCCCTCCCGCCAAAATGAATAGTAGCCATTAGAATAGGAAGCTTCATGGATGGTTGTGCCAATGACTAAGATATTAAAAATATCATTCTAGATGTTAGCTTGAAAGAGATTTATAAGTAGAAATGGGTTTACAGAAGCATGGCACTCACTTTTACATTACTGTAGGTGTGCCACTTTGCTCACATGGACCAAAGTAGGAATATTGGTTACTAATTCATCTGCTCCTTGAAAATCTCAGGGTGAATTCTTGCTAACTAAAGTATGAAACAGATCAGAGCTAAAATATTGCATTTTGCAGAAACAAAAAAGGAAAAAAATATTTTTAAGTTTATGGGATATGACCCTGTCCCAATGGCTGACAATTTCTCAGATATGGACTATTTTTGTTGGGGTAAAAGGAAGGAAATTTACAAAAAGGTGTCATGTCATTACTTTGGGTGAGCTGATTTCTGAAAGCTATCTAAAGCATCTCATGAGCTACTGCTTGTGCCACACACCCATCTTTGCTTCTCATTTCTCTTGATACATCCAATAAGAAATGAAAACTTACTACAGTATGATGGTAACAAACAGGATGTAGGTGGACAGTGTCTACATACTGCATTGTTGTTGTACATGTAATTATAGGAAGAACTAAGAAAGACAAAGGCATGGAAAAAGAGCACACCAGAAATTCTATATAATCTTATGATTATATTCCTATGCTATTCTATCCTGTGGTGCTTCTATCAAAAGACAAATTTTAGCCTACTTTGAAATTATTTTTCAATGTATTTGTCTCCACATTCTCAGAGAGTGATTCCAGTTGTGAGAAACATATTGATTTTCACTGAAATATACTAATATCTAGGTCTATACAAAAAAAAAAAAAATCCTGTTTACCTAATGCAGAAAATTAGTATTCTGATTGTATCTTGGCAAATAATAATGAGAATGAAAACAGGAAATCCAAGACCTATGTAGTGGCAAAATGGATTGGATCAACTATTTCTTGCCCAAATGTTTCAATAGGTAAAGTAGGATTAAGACAAGTTTCTGAGACACAAAATATGGGAACTGTTACACTGAAAAGAGAGTGAGAGAAAGAAAATAATTGCTTAAGAAAGGTTTATTGTTAAAAAAGCAAAGAGTATTTCAGAAAGTTTCATCTAAATGTCTACATACACTATGAAAATTGTTTTATAAATATTTTGTGAAGAAATATGTTCATTTAGTGCATATAATATACTAATAGAAAAAAATATATACTAATAGTTAAAGAAGTATGCAAAATGAAATTAAATAAACCATGGTTCATTTGTATGGTCAAGTAGTCTGTAAACAATAAAATTCTGCTATTAAAATATATTTAGCATTATAAGAAAATAATGTGAAAAGATCAGAACACATAGAGATACAGATAGAGATACTAAGACCCTAATAGTTCTTACTATCCAAACACATTCATACATGCATATTCAACATAGTATTGAATGGCAAAAGAGGATTTTCTAAGTTCAGTAGTTCTTGTCTTCTGAATAGTGGGATCATGGAATTAGGGTTGTCTTTTTCATGTCATTCTTCATTTGTTTAATTTTTATCAATCAGCGTGTACTCCTTTATAATTTTTTTAAAAAAACATACATTTAAAGATTACTGGAAGCATCATGAGAGGTGTCAGCCACCAAAAACTTCAAAAATACATGACATACTTTTAAGGGAAGCTTAATGTACAGAAAATAATCTGTCCAATTATAGAGTTATATTCCCACAGTGAGCATCTTTAGATAAGAATGATCTCATTTACTTTTTCTGGCCCATCAAACAAACTTAACAGATATATGATGACTAAACAAATATCTGTGACTTTTCAAGAAAAAGTCCTATTTCAATAGTCTTTGTTTAACTGAACATAGGAATTTTAATACAGTTCATCAACATTTAAATAAAAGTACTTTCTTTGATGTGCTTCCTAGGTGGCTCTAGTGGTAAAGACCCTGCCTGCCAGTGCAGGAGATGTAAGAGATGAGGGTTCAACCCCTGGGACAGTAATATCCTCTGGAGGAGGGCATGACAGCCCATTTCAATATTCTTGCCTGGAGAATCTCATGGACAGAGGAGCCTGGTGGGCTATAGTCCATAGGGCCGCGAAGAGTCGAACATGACTGAAATGACTTAGCAAGCATGCGCTTTCTTTTATGGAGCTTCCCTGGTGACTCAGTGGTAAAGAATCCTCCTGCCAATACAGGAGATGCAAGTTTGATCGCTGGGTTGGGACGATCCCCTGGAGAAGGAGCTGCCGGCCCACTCCAGCACTCTTGCCCAGGAGATCCCACTGCCAGAGCAGCCTGGTGGGCTCCAGTCCCTGGGGTCGCAGAGGAGTCAGCACAACTTGGTGACTAAACAGCAGCTTTCTTTTATGGAAAAGAATAATTGCCATCCAGACAGATACACTTACCTTTACAAAAATGTGGTGGGAAAGATGGAGCAGATTATTCCAACTTCAAACTCAATGGTCTACTCATTTCCCTACAACACATAATTAATAAGCATTTTCTGAGAATCTGTTGGGTACAAAGTCCTATATGGGACACCAGTTACAAGCAAGAAAGTGCTCTAGACTTTAGAACTTCTCATTACAAGAATTTGCACCTGAGGGTTGACTGCAAAATAGGTACTTTAGGAAAGGATAAAGAAGAAAACTTGGAAAGTCAACCCATATATATATCCTAAGCCCTTTCAGAGAGTCTCACATAGAGGAAACTGCTAAAGCTTCTGGGATGACATTAATGCCATCCCTGTTTCTTACAGGCATAAAGGTGGCTGTTGCATTTGGAAAAAAAAAAAAAAAGATATTTATTCCACCCGATTTCTATACTGAATATAAGTCATTCCTTAAGACTGTGAAGTAAATTATGCACTTTCATTCATATAGCTCCCCTGATAAAACTAACATAGAATAGAATGAACCCCCGATCCGAGGATCACTCAACATGAGACGACAAGCCAGTGGCTAAGTATGTCTAAGTTTATCTGAACTCAGACTTTATGAAGATAGACGCTAATTCATCTGTGCCAAAGATAAACCTCTAACAGAAACACAAACTGTGTCAGTCACTAAGTGCTTTTCTCAAAGGTCAGGTAAAAACTCCAGCACTCTCAAAAGTGTTTTAAAGTATTCTTTGCTAGAGAGAGTTGATTTAATTACCTGTAACCTGTCCTCTGGGGACAATTAAAATTTGATAGCACTCTGCACAGACATATTTTCAGGAAAGGAAATGCTAAAGATACTTTCTGTAAAACTCCTAACACAAAAACACAAACTTTTATAGTCTCTCAATTTAATTCACATGGTAAGAAGAGCTAGATTTATTACTTTGTTCTTGTTTGTTTGTTTAATAAATATCTCTCTTTTTTTTTCCCCAGCAGTGCTACCAGGAATCCAAATGATTCAACAGCAAGAAATATTTCAAAGCTAAGAGTAAGAAGCGGCCATAAAGAACTGAGCTTAATTGTCTTCACAAATCTAATCTGGCTGTTCTCATAATGCCTTCTTTCCTGGGTGCCTCTGCCTCAGACCTTTTGTGTCAAGCAAGGAACAATTAACACAGACTTAGGAGTACAGGTTATGCTTTGGAAATGATACTGTCACATTCTTGCAGGAGTTCAAAAAAAAAACACAAGACTATATATCGGTAGTGATTTCAACAATAACCAGGTGTCATCTGATGTGATGAGCTCATTTGAAGGCTGATGTTTAGCTCTTGAGATTTTTATGACTTGAAATTGATGCCAAGATCATGACTCCGGGGAAAAAAGGAAGTGATCTTTTCACAATTTGGCTTTCAGAAATGGTTCAAATGACTGTTTTAATTAGCTTTTAAGGAAGGGTCTGAGATTAACTGGGAGAAAGTAGATTGGGCAGATTTTCTCCATGGACTTTGATACTAGCATTTGCAAAAATGTGTTCTTCAGAATACTAAGTCTTTGAAATGTTTGTAGTTGAAAACAGAAAAGATTATATGATCAACTGTATTTGGGGAAAGGTGCATTTAAATAAAATCTTACCTTGCTTTATATTCATCATCATTTTTTCTAGCTAAGTAGGCATTATCACTTTATAAAGACAGGGATAAAATGGGCCATTTTCCAAAATTTAGTTGGTTCCATACCCTGTTTATTGCTAAACATTTATGGAGAAAGGTTCTTCAAATTCAACTCTTGGTAAGGACATCTTTCTATTTTTTAATTTTATTTATTTTTGGCTGCACTGGGTCTTCGCTGCTGCACAGGCTTTCTCTAGTTGCTATAATTGGGGGCCGTTCTCTGTTGCTGTGTGTGGGCTTCTCATTGAGGTGCCCTTGAGCTTGACCAAGGAGCATGAGCTCTTGGGGAACATGAGCTCTAGTTGTGGCACTCAGGCTTGGCTGTCCCACAGTATGTGGAATTTTCCCGCACCAGCGATCGATCCCATGTCCCCTGTATTGGCAGGCAGATTCTTAACCACTGGACCACTAGGAAGTCCAAGGACATCTTTCTAGTCCCAACATTTCCTATACCTTGTGATTGACTCGTGATTGACATATAATACCATGGTTTTTTGGTTGGAAAAGAAGTGTGAACCACGTTACTTAGAATGTAGACTTCTCAGGATTTTGGCAGCCTAGTATTAAAGCATCTGTTTGACAGTAAATAATTTTTTGTGCATCTCCATGGTATCAGAAATTGTGGTAGATACTCTTCAAAATGTGAGAGGAATTCAATATAGCCATATGGTAAAGGAAAATGATACTCAGGGAGTTAAAGTAATTTGTGCAGTTAATTGTGACAAATCTGAAAATTAAACCTAATTCTGATGTGCCCTCCAAAATGGTTCAGTAAAGAATTTGCCTGCAATGCAGGAGACACAGGAGACATGGCTTCGATCCCTGGGTCAGGAAGATCCCCTGGAGGAGGGACTGGCAACCCACTCCAATACTCTTGCCTGAAAAATCCCATGGACAGAGGAGCCTGGCAGGCCATAGTCCATGAGGTCGCAAAGAGTCAGACACGACTAAGCATACACACATGCACTGATGTGCTCTCCACCCATCACTGAAGATGAATATTGTTGGGCGTGTGTCTGCATGGTACTTAAGTTAAACATGTCTCAAACCAGAAGCCCACATAGATGCCAAGAGAGCAAAGCAAGTCAACCAGACCACCATCACTTTGCTGTCAGTAGTCAAGACTCACCTATGGACTTACAGAACACAGCTAAAAAAAACTATTTCCAGTCCATTTCTTACTTCACATACTTATGATATGATAAGATACTGAACTAGATTGTAGAATAGGCTTTTCATGCTTATCTACAAGTACCAGATACTGTCTCCCTAAGGTTCATATTTACAGTCCAGTAATTTGTATATTTAACTGACTTCCCAAGTAATGCTCTTGCAGGTGATCTTTGGACCACATTTTAAGCAGTTCTGATATGGACAATATGAAGACTGCAAGACTGCTAATCTAGAAAACAAAACTGGTTTCCAAGATAATCATTTTACAACAAAAAGTCTCTATTGGACACTCAGGAAAAAGAGGTAAAAGTCAGAATTCACTAGATTTTCCCAATGCTCTTAAAAGGCTCCATGTTATATCCCCTTGTTTTTAAAAAGCTAGCTCCAATTAGAGGAGAAATAATCTGCTACCTATTGTTTCAAATTCAATAATTCATTCTTTAAAGTCTTTGACTATGCACTTATTTTCAAATCAATATCCAATTCAGGCTACAAATATTTAGGGGATTAGTAAGAAATGGGCTCCATGAAGAGGACAAAAGGAAATTAAATGAATACTGATCCTGCATTCTAACATCTTAGATTGTTATTGGAAGTAGGAGGACAAGTCACATAAGAAAATCAAGTGTGGCAATTGTATTTTTATAGAACAAAAGTTGCATTTGTCTGGTTAAAGGTTTTCTATCACTCTTCTTCATGCTTTGAGAAGCAGAAGCATGCACACAAAATGTTAAATTTTTGCAGATATTCAAATAGAAGGGAACATTCTAAATGAGCAGAGCTCTGACAACCCAGAACTTTTGGATATTTGGGCTATTATATCAAACAGAACATAAAATAAAACAATTAAACATAAATAAATAAATAAATCGGTTTCTGAATCCCAGGGATCCAGGTCCATGCATTGAAACTTAACAACTGTGGGCTTTTTAACCATAAGGATATTAGTTTCTTATTTATCCAGTGAACTCATACCCATGTTTTGATTGTTATATTCTCCCATCCCCATTTTTCCTAGTTCTTTTCCATTTATGTGAACAAACAAAAGAAATAGTAACAGAAAATCACTAGGGGAAAGTAGAATGTTTTTGAATAGACCGAGGCGGAGCCCTGGTTTAAGGATAAACTAGTCCTTTTCAGCTCATGTCATACTGACAGTTCTCTTGTTCATCTTGCAGGGACACAGATAATATCACAGCATGCCATGGAGACAAAGAACAGCCCTCAGAAAGAGGTTGAGTTATTGATTTTTTTTTTTAAGTCACATTTCTGTGAAAATGGAGAAGTTGGATTTCTAAGAGGAAAGGTGCTTTCAGTTTTATCCCTCCTTGATTTCCAAATACTAGGAAAGGACGCAGCCATGTGATATGTATTTCAAAGAAATTTTATGCAGACATGCAACCTAGTGGTAGCGATGGGACTAGAATCCACTTCTTATTTGAAGTCTGCTGTTCTTTATGATTTTGCTTGTTTGTTCTTAAGAGTACATTAAATGGGATTCCAATAAGTTGTGGGTAAAATGGTTTCTGTGGGAAAATAACTATTCTTCAATGTCACACCTTCATTTGGGGTAATCTCTGAGAGCTGCTGTGGAATAGAGCGGTACTTGACAAGACATTAGAAGGGGAAGTAGGAAGCAGAAGAGTACAATTTTCCAGGCTAGAACACCTTCCTTCCCTGCCAACCAGAATGGAAGCAATTATAGCTCCTTCAACAGGAAGTGCCCTGAATAATCACAAAGGGTTGGGCTGGGATCCCTGCTCACTCCAGATGTCCTTCCCCTCTCCATAGTGATCTCAGAATGAACAACCTTTAAAAAGATTGAAACAATGCTCTTATCCAATCACTACTTGAAGACAAGCTAAACACTGCATGCTTTTTGTTCATGTCTATATATGGTAACCAGTTTCAATCAGGTAACTATATGATCAACAGAAAAAAAAAAAAACAACACACATTTCCTAAGCTCTTATCTAGAGATAATCATGACTGTGAGTATTTTTATATTTCCTCTAGGATTTATGACTAAATTATGAAGTAGGTAGGAAATGGCTACCCCCTCCCATATTCTCGCCTGGAGAATCCAATGGACAGAGGAACCTAGTGGGATACAGTCTATGGGGTTGCAAAGAGTCAGATAGGACTGAGTGACTCAGCATGTACAATCATACTTTATACCTATACACATACAAACACGCACACACATGCACAAACATATACATGCATGTATACATAGAGCTAAGATTATTGTATACAGTTAATTAGGACAGGACCAGAATTCCAACTCAAATTTTTCTGCCTCCCATTCTGTTTATGTCTTCTCTACACCATGATGTTTTCTCTTCAGAAACAGATTGTATATTGCCGTTTCAAAATTACAGTATACCTGTATTCTCTGCTATATGGCATTTTATTTATTTATTTATTTTTTAGGTGGCATTTTAAAGTACTACAATAATTACTTATTTATTTTGGCCATTGCTCATCTCTGACTCATGCTCAAAGATTTAGTTTTAACCTGAAAGTTTTGAGTGGGAAAATTAGAGTGAAATGAAAAAAGAATCATGATTTAAATATAGACTTGAACACTGGCTATGCCACAAAGTTATAATGTAAACAAAGATTAATTACACAAAATCTCTTGGAGTCTCAATTTTCTTGTCTTGAAAATGAAAACTGAATTTATCTCTTACACAATTTTAATAATTAATATTAATGAGAACTGAAATCACCCAATATATATCAGGAATCATTCATATAGCTTTTCATTTTCCATATTTCTACTTCTACACCCCTAGAGTCACTTCACCTTGTTAGTTTTGCACTAGTCTGTACAATTGTACAGTTTCTCATATGCAGATAATCATATCATGCATGAGGTATGAGATATCATGCAAGTCCTCTTCTTATCCTTCCTCCTTCATATTTGACTTGATAGAGCTAATTGTATTTTATTTGCAATTCTGTTGCAACTTCTGTTTTATTTTAAAAGTAAGCATGCTAACTTGAATTTATTAGACTAAATGTAGAAAATATTGGCTCCACTTTAGTCATTGCTATCACAAGATTGTGAATGACAGACCTTAGACACCAGAATCAATAATTTCCTTCTCTTATGTAATTTTCCTTCCATTAGCTCCCTCAGTGGGTATCAGAGGCCTGATAATAATTGTTAAATCAAATCCTTCACATAGGACAGAACAAGAGAAGAAACATTGAAAACAGACAAGGAGGAAGAAAGAAGTCTCCCCATTAGAAGTTCACTTATATTTTTATTGACAGAGAAGGAACCTGCTAACTGCATGAAAAGATGGGTGTTGTTCCAGGCAATTATAATTTTTAAGAAGTATTGTGGAGTCATAAGAGAAGATGGCGTGTTTGAGAAATACTGCTCAGTGAAATTGGAACATATGTCAGGAAGAAAGGGATGGAGTTTGTGGCAGCATCTGGGCTAGATACAAAACAGATAATAAGAAGCTCAGATAGTCTGGAAACCATAGCTCACTAATGTTGGTTCATGTCTGGAATGCATGCATGCTCAGTCATTCAGTCATGTCTGACTCTTTGCGACCCCATGGACTGTAGCCCTCCAGGCTTCTCTGACCATGGGATTTTCCTCCAGGGGATCTTCCTAACCCAGGGATGGAACCTGCATCCGCTACATCTACATTGGCAGATTGATTTTTTTACCCACTGAACCACCTGGGAAGCCCCATCTTTGGAATAATCAGCAACATTTTGAAAAAAACACAGATTTCTAGCATTTACTTTTTGAATTTATGTTTTTGCAGATGCGAGCAAGGCCAAACACACATGCACACGTGTGTGTGCGTGCACACATAAACACATACATGTAAGTATATTTGTATGGATATGTATAGCACATGTAACACATGGGCTTCCCAGGTGGTGCCAGTGGTTAAGAACCTGCCTGCCAATGCAAGAGATGTAAGAGATGCAGGTTCAGTCCCTGGGTTGAAAAGATCCCCTGGCAGAGGGCATGGAAACCCATCCCAGTAATCTTGCCTGGAGAATCCCATGGACACGACCCTGGCAGGCTACAGTCCATAGGGTTGCAGATTTGGACACAACTGGAGCAACTTAGCACATATAACATATATATATTATATCAAATAATATATACAAATATATACACACACTTATCTTCAAGTGTGTTAGTCGCTCCGTCATGCCTGACTCTTTGTGACCCCATGGACTGTAGTCAACCAGGCTTCTCTGTCCATGGAATTCTCCAGGCAAGATTACTGCAGTGGGTTGCCATCCCCTTCTCCATGGGATCTTCCCAACCCAGGGATCAAACCTGGGTCTCCTGCATTGCAGGCATATTCTTTACCGACTGAGCCACCAGGGAAGTTCCCACCAGGAAGTTTCTTCAAGTACGCAGGGATCACTACTACCAGCCAGGTTTCTGTACTGCTAATGTACATATTTAGAGAACCTCAAATAATTTTGTGTCAGAGGGAGAGTTGGTGATCTAGTAGCACTGTGTATGATAGAGCGATATTTTAGGGATATCTACCAGG
Source organism: Cervus elaphus (assembly GCF_910594005.1). NCBI lineage: Eukaryota > Metazoa > Chordata > Mammalia > Artiodactyla > Cervidae > Cervus > Cervus elaphus. The sequence continues at coordinate 31,808,416 of NC_057818.1, forward strand.
TGACAAAGGAGATTGTAAGAGAATAGTGACTTAAAAAGCAAGCTCTGGAGTCCAAAGGCTGAGGATTTAACAGTAAGTATCATAGGGTGGAGATAATATATGAATGTATAACTTGTAAAGTATATGGCATAAGACTTGATATCTATTAAGTACTCAGAAGCTAGTGCATTCCTGAGGTATTCACAGTGGAGTTGGAGAAAGGAAATATTTTGAGATATTTAAGAGATATTTTGGTAGTAAATCAGTAGGAGTAAGTCATTAAAGTTGGAGAATGGCTAAACTTAGAAAATTTGGGCATTGAATGATAGATTTGATTGTGTTCATGATGCATGTGAAGTTTTTGTAGAGATGGAGATGTATAGCAGGCAGAAGTGTGGACTGGAAAGTGTGGAGAAGCTGTATCACTGGAGCCATGTTCTTTAAAATCTGTGGATGATTATTTCCTTTACTCACTAGCTCCACCTTTCAGCCCACGTCTATCGTTTTGTATGACCCTCATAATTCTCCTTCAAATCACAAGCTGTCAATTTTGTATTTTTATCTGTTATCTGTCTACTGATTCTCAAAAGGCAAGTTGCCATGGTTGATGCTGTGTCTAGCTTGTTTGCCAGTGTATTTTCAGCACCTGGGTAGTCCTTGATGCTTAGTATTTGTTGGGTGAATAAATGAATGGTCAGTGTGAAGCAATTTTAAACAAAAATCACAATGTTTAACTAGGTCATCTCCTCTTTTATAACCATAATGGTAAGAAGAATAAAAAGTTATCAGCACATTCTTCCACCATCAAAATCTCAATAGTGTTAGAAATTGTGGTACTTTTATTCTATAATTATGCAACTCAAGTATCTAGACTTACAGTTCCATAATAATTTTGTCTTGTCTTTTAATAAAATGTGATGTATAAATCATCAGAGTGCTGATTATAAAACAAGTAGATTATATAAATATAACTTGTTTCATTGCTATTTCACACTATAAACTTAGTTGCAGTGCTACTAACAGTCAACTTCTGAAAATACAAAGACAACCCTAGAAACAATTTAAGGGATTAATTTTTAAAAACATATGAAATGAAACAAAAAGAACATAAATGTAATTTTCTTACTGTTAATTATTTAAGTCATAAAAGCAGATGTAAAACTCATATTGAGCAATGTATGTTTGTAAGTTCATACTCAGTTCTCTCAAATCAAATGATACAGCCCCGTTTTATAGCTCTAGAAGTACTTTAGTCTATGGAACACTGAACTAATGACCAGATAAAGAATTTTCTGCTAGCTTTAACTTAGCTCTGAAAAGTCATATCAAGTGCAATAAAATTATATTACATTTTGGATTATTGATATTTGTGTTACTTCCTCTTTTTGAATCATTTCTCTTTTTATGTTTCAGCCAAGACGTGATATGAAAAAAAAAAAAACACAGTATCAGGCAACTATACTTGACAAGTGCATCTAATGAGAATGCATCAGTGAGAAAAGAAATATTATCTTAAACATCTTTGAACAAGATCTCAAGAGTGAGCAGGTACTTTAGTTAGTCCAACTACTTCATATTATTTAAATGTAAAGTTAAACCCAGGGCGTCCCTGATAACTCAGTTGGTAAAGAATCCTCCTGCAATGCAGGAGACCCTGGTTTGACTCCTGGGTCGGGAAGATGCGCTGGAGAAAGGATAGACTACCCACTCCAGTATTCTTAGGCTTCCCTTGTCGATCAGCTGGTAAAGAATAGCCTGCAATGCGGGAGCCCTGGGTTCAATCCCTGGGTTGGGAAGATCCCCAGCAGAAAGGAAAGGCTACCCACTCCAGTATTCTGGCCTGGAGAATTCTATGGACTGTATAGTCCATGGGGTCACAAAAAGTTGGACACAACTGAGTGACTTTCACTTTCAAAGTTAAACCCAAGGAGTTGGTATTTCCTCTACCAAATTATATGTTTAGTTAATCAAGGCTGATGCTAAGATTAGAACTCAAGTCATCAGATGAAAATGCTCCAGTTTATTATGATAGAGGAGCCTGGGGAATGGCCATACTAGGAGAGATTAATCTAATATTTTTCCTGTGTTTAATGGGCATTTCTTTAAGGAAGGGAACAAATTAAGTAGCAGTCTCATATATTCACACTGTGGTATTCATCTGCAGCGCAACAGGCCAGTACATTTCATACTTCAGGGAAATAAAAAATAGCTCCCTGTCAGGACAGTGTTCTGGTACATCCATATTATAAATAATATATCCAACCGATTTCCCCATTCCTATGAAAGAAGGTATAATCATTCATCATTTATTTGTCAATCATTCACTCAATGTTTATTAAGAATATACTGTGTGTAAGAAATTTTTAAGCAATTCACAGATGAAAATGTAAATAAAAAACAAAGCAGCTTTGGGCAAAGCAGAATCCATACTGAAGCTAGAGAAATTAAGTTAATTATCACATTGTCAATTATGTAAGTTTTAACTGTAAGTTTTTTTCTTAATTAATGTAGATTTAGATAGGAAGGACACATCTCCTCATACCCAGGAAAAATGTGCTACAATAGGTTTGCCCTACTGCCATGAGCAGCTAGATAGTAAAACAAAATACAGTGAATACAAATGTTTAGATACTAAACAAAAGTCACAGAAATACTACAAGCCTAAACAAAAACTAAAATTTAGGTAAGTCTTATGATTTCTCAATTTATAGCTCAGAAACAATTTTCAGGTCACAAAGAAAAGGATGATACAGAGTTTAATGAGCTTATTGTGTAGAGAATGCAGAGATTAACAGTTTGGGGGTTGGTGGTGGCTGAAACAACTAGAATTTTCAGGTGACAATACCAGAAAAGAGGGAATTACATAGGAAACTCTGGCTGAATACCAATCTCCATACCTGCATAAGATGAAACCACTCAAGGCCAAAGACAGAACCACTGGGAAACAAAAGCCTGTGTTTCACCAGAACTCACAGAAGTTTGGCAAGAGTTGGTGATCCTGGTAGCCAGAGTAGCCAGGGGACCCGTGTCCCCCTAGAAAATGACGTATTTGTAAGATTCTTCAGAGTGATATCGCCATAGTAGTGGGGCAAAAAAAAAAAAAAACAGAATAAAGGCTTTCTGGAATTGTCATAACAAAGCCTAGAGTGAGACTTGAAAGCCTCAAATTGATCTAAAATTATTTGACTGAAAGAAATATATAAAAATTCAAAATAATATAGCCATTTTGAAAAAAGCATTTTGGTAGTTTCTTATAAAATTAAAATACACTTTCCATATGACTCAGCAACCCCACATTTTAGGTCTTTACCCAAGAAATATAAATATATTAATATGTCACACAAACAAATATGGTTTTGTTTGTGACATGTATAAATGAATGCTCATAGAAGCATTATTCACAGTAGCCACAAATCACACACAATTCACATGCTCATCAATTAGTGAATGTATAAAAGATATACATTATTATTCATATAGTAGAATATTATTCAGCAATAAAATAATGAACCACTAAAGCATGCAACCACATGGATGGGTTTTAAATGTGGTATGCTAAAGGAAAAACTACATACAACATGGTTTCATTTATAAGAAATTCTAGAAATGAAAGAAAGCAGTTGAGTGTTTGGCAAGGGTAGAATGCTGGGGTAGGAAAATGACTGAAAATTGGTATGAGGGATCTTTTGAGGTGCTGGAAATGTTTACCATCATGATTGTGATGAGGATTACATGGGTAAAAAATCATTCAACTCTACACTTACATTTGGTGACTTTTATTTTCTGCACATTATATATCAATAAAGCTAATTAAAGTAGATGAATTTTGTATACTTGGCACAGCTATATAATCTGAAGCCATTTTCTTTTCCTTTCATTTCAGAATATATAGGAGAGTTTTACTTTCTTGGGCTCCAAAATCACTGCAGATTGTGATTGTAGCTTGCTACTTCGAAGAAAAGCTATGACAAATCTAGACCATGTATTAAAAAGCAGAGACATCACTTTGCCAAAAAAGTTCTGTATAGTCAAAAGCTATGGTTTTTCCAGTAGTCATGTATGGATATGAGAGTTGGACCATAAAGAAGGCTGAGCACCGAAGAACTGATGCTTTTGAATTGTGGTGCTGGAGAAGACTCTTGAGCATCCCTTGGACTGCAAGGAGATCAAACCAGTCAATCCTAAAGGAAATCAACCCTGAATATTCACTGGAAAGACTGATGCTGAAGCTGAAGCTCCACTACTTTGACCACCTGATGGAAGAACCTATTCATTGGAAGAGACCCTCATGTGGGGAAAGACTGAAGGCAAAAGGAAAAGGGGGAAGCAGAGGATGAGATGGTTGGATAGCATCACCAACTCAATTGACATGAATTTGAGCAAACTCCGGGAGATAGTAAAGGACAAGAAATCCTGGTGTACTGCAGTCCATGGGGTCGCAAAGAGTTGGACATGACTTAGCAGCTGAACAACAGCAATGACATAGAAGTCTTCCTTCTTTCAAACTAATGTCTACTCACTATGGAATAGACATACGTTTTATGTTTCAGAGCAGGCTTCTGCATTTCATATTCTGTAACAGTCTACTGGCTGGGATATTTCTTACAACTATTTTCAGAAACAAGGTAAGTGTTATTTTTCAAAAATGTAAATGATTACATCACTTTAAAACATGACCATGCAGTGGTTTACACATGAGTTAGATACAAAACCCCATGGTATATTGCCATAATTTCACTGTGAAGTCACTCATCAGTTTGGTCAAGAGAAAATAATATGAAGAATTTTAGCTAATATGCTATTACCAAGCATATATTTAGCTCATATCAATAACTCATGTTAATTTACTCATACATTTATTTTAAAAAATATCATTCAAATGAATGGAACACATACCTGCTGAATATATTTTTTTTTCAGAAGAGTATAAGGTTTAACATAACAGATAGAAAATATATTTGAGATGACAATTAAAAAAAAGAGATGAAAGTGAAAGAAAGTGAAGTCCCTAAGTCGTGTCCAACTCTGTGACCCCATGGACTGTAGCCTACCAGGCTCCTCTGTCCATGGAATTTTCCAGGCAAGAGTACTGGAGTGGGTTGCCATTTCCTTTTCTGGAGGATCTTCCAGACCTCCAAAAAACAAAAGAGATGGGGTTGAACAAATTTGAGAATCACTCAAGTAAAAGTTAATAGTGCATATAAGTTATTTGTAGAGAAATAATCAAGTCCAGATATGAATCTTAAGTTGTATCCTTGCTTCTGGCCAGAAATAGCCATTATGAAAAACCCAATATACTCTTGTTGCTAAGGCTGATTCATATCAATGTATGACAAAACCCACTGGAAAAAAAAAAAAAACTCACAAAAAAAATAAAATAAAATAAAAGAATATTTCTTTTTAAAAATTTTGTGAACTCATTTGGCAATATTAAAGATGTCTAAACAAATCTCATCTGTTATACCTTTATAAACAAGGTATTAAAAATAGCAGTGTGACATTTTATATATAAGCTACAATGGGTGCTAAGATCTACTTCCAGTGTCTACCTCTGTAAACAATAAGGAGGTAATAACCTGACATTATTTATGTGTTCTCCCACTGCATAAAGATGGGAGGTCTAAACTAATTCTAGGGTACCTCTTAAGAATGAAAACTTAAAAAAAAAAAAAAAAAAAGAATGAAAACTTATCGAAGAAATACAGCAGGCACTGTGCCCATCTTACCTTTAGAGACCCATGGATATATTTTAATTTATTTTAAAATGGAAAAAGATTTTAAATGAATAAATCTGGCTGGATTATAGTTGTCTTTATGCAACACACTCATATGAGAAGGAAATGGCAACCCACTCCTGTATTCTTGCCTGGAGAATCCCATGGACAGAGGAGCCTGGCAGGCTACAGTCCATGGGGTCGCAAGAGTTGGACATAACTTAGCAACTCAACCACCACCATATGATTTTATTTATCATCAGATTCTATCCTGATGGTTAACATTTAAGCAAAGTTCATGGATTGGTGAATATTTGTACAAACAATAAATGAGTGCTGTGTGACAGTCCTGAATCGTCTTAAAGGGTAGGCTGAGGGAATGCCTGCCCTCACGTGCATATTAGCCACTGAATAGCAAGCCAACATGAGAGAAGGATAGTGACAGGAACTGGCCTTGAGGTACCCAAACTGAGTTGCATGATCTGGATTTTACATGCCAGAAGTTGACAATTCCTGACTTTTTCCTTGAACTAGACTGTATTTAAAAAAAAAAAAAAAAAGAAAGAAAATAAATGGCCATTATCAAACCACTCTTCTTGGTAGTGGAAAAGAATCTTACTCAGGCTGTTAATTATTATTTATCCCACCATGGTTTGTTTTGCTCTGAGTGCTGCATCATACAGTGTCCTTTATGTTCAGACACATTTACTGGGTGTCCCACTGTGCAGTTCTTAGCTTCTCACCCCTTCAGCCTGCATGAAGCTGAGATATGATTTCTTCACTATTATGCATAATCAGAATTACAATTTGTTTGTCAATGATTAATTACTGCTTTTCCCAAGAGACAAAATGCTGAGTGTTTTCATATGCTAATATATGCCAAGCTGCCAGTACTAACTTAACTCTATTCCTAAAACTCACCTTAAGTGAAAGAATATCACTGTTTATTGCCAAAGTTGTCATTTGCCTGGAAATGAAATAAATATCTAAGAAGGATTTCAATGATAGACCTGCTTTTCAGCTGACAGATCACTCCTTGTTATCAAAAGGCAAATATATGTCAACGTGAGCATTACTTAAGACTCATGAGATAATTGCTTCAATTTGCCTGACAATCCGATAATGTCATTTGCACAATTATGAATGGTGTCAACACTGAATGAATGTCCTCGAATGATATTAAAGGTGTGAAGCACAGTTGGAAAAAATAGACTCTTATTGAAGTATCTTCTGTCAGATGAAATCCTAGATAGTTATTCACTTATTTGGAAGTCTATGCCCTTGACTTAAATTTATACTGGATTTATCACCAAATGAGAGAAGAGATCCAAGACTCCAGATAGTCTAAGACCATATGCAGGTTTTCAATCAGTGCTTTAATTTTAAAATCCTATTAATTGATATTTTCCAAAATGCCCATATAGTAAATAGACAGGAATATGTAATAAGCTATGTGATGCTTGTGGGGAAAAGCTTATGTTTTGAAATCTGACTCTTCTCATCTTGAACCCCAGTTCTCCCACTGTTTCATAATGTTAGACATGTTTTATTTTGCTTTTTATAATGTTTATAATTATAGTTTTCTCATTTTCTTAAATGAATTTAATACTACCTATTGCTATGGGATTTTATGGAGATTCAATGCGCTAATAAGTGAAAAGCAATGATTACTATGACTGGCTCAAGTTAAACAATTATTAATGCTATTACAGGTACATTTTATCAAATTCTTAACTTTTCCAAGCCTCAGTTAGTTCATCTATCAAATGGCTCCAATAATAAGTCAGAAATAATGCTAATTTCTTTGTCGTATGATGGTCACACTGTTGTATTTGTCACTCAGTTATGTTGACTGTGACGCCATGGCCTATAGTCCGCCAGGCTCCCTGTCCATGGAATTTTCCAGGCAAGAATATTGAAGTGGGTAGCCTTTCCCTTGACCAGGGGATCTTCCCAACGCAGGGGTAGAATGCGCGTCTTCCACACTGCAGGCAGATTCTTTCCCATCTGAGCCACCAGGGAATCTCAATCGTCACATTAAAAACATACAAATACCTTAGTGTATTATATAGCACAAAGATGATTTTGGAAATTTTAAAAAAATTTTCTGTAATTAAAAATTAATATAGAAAATATTATATTTGTCTCATGTGAAGGCACTGACAGGCTTCAAATTAACTGCCGTGCCTTTCTCTTTTTATTATTCACCTGAGCTGGTGGTAGCAGCAGATTCTGCCTGGAGTAATTGTTCAGATCAGTGGTCTATGGCCAAGGACAGAAGAAATGAGACTTTTAATTAATACAGAGTGGAAACCAGAGAGATATAATAGTTGGGGCATCTGCTAGCCTATAAATCTCTGAACAGAAATGACCCTTTATTTGACTACTGTTCAATATTTGGAAATTATAGATGCAACATGAAGTTTATCTCAAATAATACAATCTTATTTAACTTGGAACACTAGCCTACAGTGTATTAATGCATATACAAATGAATTATTATCATAGAATAAAAAAAGAGAGGCTTCACATATTTTATAGAATTCATGCATTCATCACCTAGATGACTACTAAAATGGTAGCAGTTGACTTCTTTTTAAAAAAAAAAATTAAAATACCTAAGTATAAAAGAGTGAGAAGACATTTGCACATTTCAACACATATTTGAAAGATTTATAGCAGTTATAGCACTGTTAATTTTCTTAACAGAAGGTAGAGAATCAGAAGTTAAAAGTGTAGCGTTGTAAAAGAAAAAAAGGGAGATTCACTCATCTCATGGAATCTCAGGAATTACAGATATAATATGTGATGGTTGAAGGTTAAATGAGCCACAATTAAGACTCCTATTCTACTCTGCCTCCCCATGTTGGTCTTGATTCAAAGACAAAACACAAAGGGAGATTGGAAGAGGTATAATCATAAATAAAGGAAGTGCTTAAGTGCATTTCTATTCACTGTAGCATGGGATTCCTCTTACCTAGAATCTAATCTTCCCCTGCTATTTAGCTCCCAGGTTTCTGAATATAAGATTTATTGAGCCCATTTTGGAGATTTGGAAGGGTTTTTATTTTGCTTTCAAAAATTGAATACTTTCAAGGGAAAACATTTTAGTTTTCTTCCTTCATCCTTCAGTGAATTGTACCAGTTGACAAACACCAACCACCACTGAACCAGAGCTAATTAGAAAGCATTAAGTGATTTTTCAAGATAAATCATAATTTAATTATCACCATGTAATTAGACATTTGAGGAGGGTCTCCACTATAAAGGTGGAACTCAAGACAAAGAAAAGAAATGAGAAGAAATGAACTCAATCTTTGAGAAGAATATCAAAACTACACATCAATACCAATATAAAATGTTCTTATGGAAAATAAAAGATATATTTCAACCAAGAAATAAGATGACGTTCTTTTAAAGAATGAATTGAGAGGATAGCATGGAAACACATACATTATTACCATATGCAAAATAGATAGCCAGTGCGAATTTGCTGTATGGTGCAGGGAGTTCAAACTGGTGCTCTGTGACCACCTAGAGGGGTGGGATGGGGTGAGGTGGAGGGAGGCTCCAGAGGGAGCGTACGCATGTGTACCCATGGCTGCCTCATGTTGCTGTATGGCGGAAACCACCACAATATTTGTAAAGTGGTTATCCTCTGATTAAGAATAAATATTTTAAAAAAAAAGAAATGAGAAATAAGCAAGAGTTCTGGGAAATTAAAATTTAAGGAAAAAAACCTTTGCATGTGTTGGACTATGATGTCAGGAAAATCAGTCAAAAAGTAGCAGAAAAATGACCCTGAAAGAACATTAAGGATTGGATATAGAGACATTCCCTGAAGTACATTTTAAAATAGAAAATATTAGAAACAATACAAATGGTTAAATACAGGATAGATTCACACACACACACACATTATGTATGGATAACAAATACATTTAATGGCATGTGACAAGTCTCATACAGAAGAACTGAAAAATATAAAAAATATATCTGTTTCATTGGGTTTTGGAGTAAAAAAGTAACAAATCTTTGGCTTTTTAAAATCTAAATTGGAGATAATTATTATATCAAATTTACTTTGATAATCTTATCTGTAAAATAACAATTAAAACTACTTTTTCAGTTACAGGCCCTTCGTGCCCTTTGTTGCTATTGTTGTTCAGTCAGCAAGTCATGTCTGACTCTTTGCCACCCCATGGACTGCAGCACAACAGGCTTTGTCTAAGAAGGTAATGCAAAAATGCCATCTCTTTACCTGTAACATAACATATTGAGCACTTACTATATGTCAGACGTTATGTCAAGCATTGATAGTAGTTGTTGTTGTTCAGTGGCTAAGTTATATCTGACTCTGCAATCCCGTGGACTACAGACTTCTGTGTCTTGCACTGTCTCCGGAGTTTGCTCAAATTCATGTCCAGTGATTTGGTGATGCTATATAAACATCTCATCCTTTGCTGCCCTCTTCTCCTATTGCCTTCCATCTTTCCCAGCATCAGGGTCTTTTCCAATGAGTTTTCTCTTTTTATCAGGTGGACAAACTATTGGAACTTCAGCTTCAACATCAGCCCTTAATATATAGGGTTGATTTCCTTTAGGATTGATTGGTTGATCTCCTTGCAGTCCAAAGGATTTTAAAGTCTTCTCTAGCACCACAGTTCAAAAGCATCAATTCTTCATCCCTCAGACTCCTTTATGGTCCAACTCTTACAACTGTACATGACTACTGGAGAAGCCAGAGGTTTGACTAGATAGATCTTTGCTGGCAAAGTGATATCTCTGCTTTTTAATACACTGTCTAGGTTTGTCAGAGTTTTCCTTCCAAGGAGTAAGCATCTTTTAATTTCATGGCTGCAGTCATCATCCACAGTGATTTTGGAGCCCAGGAAAATAAAATCTGTCATTGTTTTCATTTTCCCCCTTCTGATTGCCATGAAGTGATGGGACTGGATGCCATGATCTCAGTTTGTTTTAATGTTGAGTTTTAAGCCAGCTTTTTCATTCTTCTCTTTTACCTTCATCTTTCACCTTTTAGTTCCTCTTCCCTTTCTACCATTAGAATGGTATCATCTGCATATCTGAGGTTGTTGATATTTCTCCTGGCAATCTTGATTCCAGTTTGTGCTTCATCCAGCCTGGAATTTCACATGATGTACTATGCATATAAGTTAAATGAGCATGGTGACAATATACAGCCTTGACGTACCCCTTTCCCAATTCAGAACAAGTCTGTTATTCCCTGTCCACTTCCAACTGTTGCTTCTTGACCTGCATACAGGTTTCTCAGGAAGCAGGTAAGGTGGTCTGTATCTTCTTGTATCTTCAAGAATTTTCCACAGTTTGTTGTGATTCACACAGTCAAAAGATTTAGTGTAGTCAATGAAGTGGAAGTAGATGTTTTTCTGGAATTCTGTTGCTTTCTCTGTGATCCAGCAGATGTTGGCAATTTGATCTCTGGTTCCTCTGCCTTTCCTAAATCCAGCTTGTACATATGGACGTTCTCAGTTCACATTCTGCTGAAGCATAACTTAATGGATTTTGAGCATAACCTTACTAGCATATGAAATGAGCACAATTGAACAGTAGTTTGAGCAATCTTTGGCATTGCCTTTCTTTGGGATTGGAATGAAAACTGACCTTTTCCAGTCCTGCAGCCATTGCTGAGTTTTCCAAATTTCCTAACATATTGAGTGCAGCACTTTAACAGCATATTTTAGCATTTGAAATAGTTCAGCTAGAATTCCATCATCTCCCTTAACTTTGTTCCTAGTAATGTTTCCTAAGGCCCATTTGACTTCACACTTCAGGATGTCTGGCTCTAGGTGAGTGATCACACCATCATGGTTATCTGGGTCATTAAGACCTTTTTTTTTCAACAGTTCTGTGTATTCTTATCCATTCTTTATCCCTTCTGCTTCTGTTAGATCCTTGCCATTTCTGTTCTTTACCCTGAGCTTCCTTACATGAAATGTTCCCTTGATGTCTCCAATTTTCTTGAAAAGATTTCTAGTCTTTTCCATTCTATTGTTTTCCTCTATTTCTTTGCAATGTTCACTTAAGAAGGCTTTCTTATCTCTCCTTTCTATTCTCTGTATCTCTGCATTCAGTTGGCTATATCTTTCCCTTTCTCCCATGCCTTTCTCTTCTCTTCTTTCTTCTGCTATTTGTAAAACTGAGAGATTATTGAGACTAAGTGTTCACCAAATAAGCCAGCTTCTGCTAGCATGAAACTTATAATCTAAAAGGAAAAATAGATAAGAAACAAGTAGAAAGCATAAGCACAAAAAGAAAATTATGGTTTGTAAAAGGTGTGTTGAAGGAAAATATAGGTTGATAAAAAAATATCAATGGTCAGGATAAAATATATTTTACCCAATAAAAATACCTCTACCTGATAAAATATAATGATGGTCAGGAAAGTCCTCTAAAGAAAAGTTGACTTTTGACCTGAGAAACTAGATTATGGAGCCATATTTTTTTAACTATTGAAAAAGGAAAAGGAACTATAGATATTAACCTCAGGAAATTCTCAATCTAGAAAGAAAAGAAGGTCAAAGCATAGTTAATGGGAAAGAGGCTTGTGATGATTTTGGAAGACTCAAGAGAAGAGGAAGGAAAGATTTGAATTGTGATCCTAAGCAATGAGGCTCTGTTGGTTTAATCTGAGATTGATATGATGAATTTTATGTAATTTGAAGGTCATTCTGCTTGTCTGGGGGTTTCCCTGGTGGCTCAGATGGTAAAGAATCTGTCTGCAATGTGGAGGACCTGGGTTTGATCCCTGGGTTGGGAAGATCCCCTGGAGAAGAACACAGCAATCCACTCCAGTAATCTTGCCTGCAGAATCCCCATGGACAAAGGAGCCTGGCGGGCTACAGGCCATGGGGTCACAAAAAGTAGGACATGACTGAACAACTTTCACTTTCACTTTTCATGGTTGTCTGGTGAAATAAAGATGATGTGAAGATGAAAGTAGGAAATGTTGAGAAGCTTTTGTGTGATCCATGGAAATGGGATGACACATAAACTCTACCTGATCCCTCACAGGTTAATGGCTCCTTTCTATTCCTGGGATAAGTGCTTTATTAGAAGAGTCACAATGCCATATCCCAACAGAAATCTTCTGCTCCATGTTCTGTTTTGCCAAGAGCAGAGAACATAGCCCACTTTGAAGGAGATTCCAGGTGACCAGGCTCACTACCTGAATACAAATCCCTCCCTGCTAATTTTGCACTGATTTTGGCAATGATGTTCATCAGCAAAGCTATAGGGATATAGAGAAAACACTGAACACAGAGAACTTTGGTTTTATTTCCTCATCCAAGCCATCTTCTAATTGTATTATTGTTGTCATTATTGACTATAGAAAAGCAATTGCTGCCTATTCAATAGAGCTTTAAAGGTCTCATTCTTAGACCTGCTGAAACAGATTTGGAAGGGCTAAACTTCTGGAAGCTACATTCTGATATACTCAACACACTGCTCCCTAGGCAGTTCATGTCATTGGAATATATGGGAACCATTCTTTCAGGCCACATAAGTAGCCAGCTCTCCTGACACAAAGCACTCATACACCTAATTTTTTTTTTAAAGTTCCAACATAGAGAACTACTACCAAGCAATGCCACATTAAAAGTAAAACAGAGTTTTAGACACTTTCCTCATGCTTTTGAATTCCATTCTATTCAGAATTAATTTAGATAACAATCGACAGTATAAAATAGATGAGATTTTCCTCATCCAAATCATAATGCAAACCCTGAAGAACAAATGTAGTTTCTTTTGAAGCTTGCCTGTCTGATCCTTAAGTAAAATTCAGGAACTTACTTCAAGTAAATGTTTTATTAAAAAGGACACTTTGTGAAGAGGAACAAATGTACCACTCTTGAAGTCAACATAATCTAGGTCATGACACTCTAGAAATCAAATTATTTATTTTGTGTTTGATATACTGGGCCTTCTGCTTTTAGTCTAAGTAGTTAGAATTTGAATAGGTATTCAGCTGTTCAAATACATAAACCATCACTTTAAAGCAGGCGTTAAAGACTACAAAGAGATGAATAAGTCCTGGTCCCAGCCAGTAAGGGGAAGACAGTATAGAATAATGAAAAGGCCATTCCTACCTTGACATTCTCTGATTCTAAAATTCTAATACTGTTGCATGTCCTGGGAAAATCACATGCTCTATTTCAGTCATTTCAACATATAAAATGAAAGTGAAAGAGCACATATGTTCTGTTAGTACATTCTATACACAAGCACTGAGCTTGGAGCTTTATATGTGATTCATCACTTAACCTGGGTAAAAATGCAATATGATAGTATTATTCTAACAATATTTCACATGTGGAAAATGAGTCTTAATATGGTTAAATTATTTGGCCAAGGTTATGCAAAACAGAAAAAAAATCCATTTTAGTCTAATTGCATGGCTTATGCTTTGCTCTGCTCTGTTAAATTATCTTCTAGAATGAGTTCTTTTTAATTTTCTTTTCTGTAGAATTAACTAAAAGCCTGTTTTATTAAATTCTAATGTCCCTCAAGGGTACAGAAAGGAAAGTCTCATGTGTCCTTTATGATTTCTGCTTTGGTGCAGACCCACAATATATTTACACTCTGGTGAGAGGAAAAATAGGATTTCCTTTACAGAGGTTGTAAATAATTCACTTTACTTAATGAAGAATCATGGAATGTCAACTATTAAGGTTAATTTATTCAGGAAAGAGTAAATAATTTTAATCCCTAATGGCAACTCAAATCCATCAGTAGAGACTCCCAGAGGCAATGTGTTGGGAAAGAATCTAAATTGTTGATGAGATTTAGCAGAAAGGATCCTAGGATCAAATAGCAAGTCCTAATATGAACTGAACTGAACTGAACTGAATATGGTTGAAGTAGATGGGTGGACTGACACTTATTATGATAATTTCCAGTTCTTTCCTTTACCACTGTTAAAAACAATATAACAGTTTAAAAAAGGAGTTGCTTATACTAAGCCCCAGTCATCAAATGAAGACTTCAATTAATTAGTTTCAACTCTTCCAGAACTGAAATCTTAAACCTATCACCTTACCAGCATTAACTAGGCACTCTGACTTATAGACACCTGCTATACACTAGAATAAAATAACCTTGCAAGAACCAATGGGCATTTTTGCATACAAATTTCTTGTTCCCGCTCCCTTTTCCCTATAAAAGTCTTTCATTTATATAGTTTCTTAAAGCTCCTTTCTGCTACCGTTAATGCTGCTCAATTATGAATCATCGAATAAAACCAAGGAGAGCTTTAAAATGTAGTCAGTTGAATTTTTTTATGCTAGTAGTATGTAACTTTGACAAAGTATATGTCTTTCATTCCTCATTCTAGCATAATTACAATGGCACTAATATCTAATTCTCAGGGTTTTGAGAAGCATTAAAGCAGTTAAATATACAATACAAGTTATCTATCCCAATGCCCCACCTCTTTGCCGCCATGTCATAAGGGTAAAGGCTTCAGCACAGTTTACAGGAGCTGGAGATATTATGTGCATCATCTGGACTACCATCTGCCTTCACGAATGCAGGTGTCTCTTTTTGGAAAACATCTCTTCCGGAAAGCACTGGTTATATACTTGCCTTGAAGCACAACAATTCTGGAGTTAATCCTGTCTCTGTCATGTAGTACTCTGTGTGTTTGGGTATTTTATTTTTACCTCTGTAAGCCTCAGTTTCCTTATCTACCAAAGGTGGTTTCTAGTAAAACGCACATACTTTTCAGAGTTGTGAAGATCAAATCAGTTGAGGAATTTTCTATCTAGAATGTGCCAAATACCTAACTTAAAACAGACTATATAATAATGTTACTATAATAACTGATTATAATAGTTTTTATGTTTGTTAGTATCTCTTTTGTTGTTGTTGTTCAGTTGCTAAGTTGTGTGCGACTCTTTGAGACCCTATTAACTGCAGCATGCCTGACTTCCTTGTGCTTCATTACCACCCTGAGTTTGCTCACACATGTCCATTGAGTCAGTGACTCCATCCAACCATCTCATCCTCTGTGGCATGCTTCTCTTCATGCCCTCAATCTTTCCCCACATCACAGTCTTTTCCAATAAGTCGGCTCTTTACATTAGGGGCCAAAGTATTGGAGCTTCAGCTTCAGCATCAGTTCTTCCAGTGAATATTCAGGACTGATTTCCTTTAGGATTGACTGGCTTGACCTCCTTGCTGGTGAAGGGACTCTCAAGAATCTTCTCCCACACCACAGTTTGAAAAAATCAATTCTTTGGTGCTCAGTCTTCTTTATGGTCCAACTCTCAAATCTGTACATGACTACTGGAAAAGCCAAAGCTTTGACTAAATGGACCTTTGTTGGCCGAAGTCAGCTTTGGCCATCTGTTGGCCATCACTGGTCAAAGTGACATCTCTGCTTTTTAATACACAGTCTAGGTTCGTTATAGCTTTCCTTCCAAGGAGCAAGTAAGTGTCTTTTAATTACATGGTTGCAGTCACTGTCCAAGTGATTTTGGAGCCCAAGAAAATAAAGTCTGTCATTGTTTCCAGTATTTCCCCATCTTTTCTTTGAAGTGATGGGATCTGGATACCATGATCTTTGTTTTTTGAATGTTGAGTTTTAAGCCAAACTTTTCATTGTCTTCTTTCACCCTCATCAAGAGGTTCTTTATTTCCTCTTTGCTTTCTGCCATTTGAGTGGTTTACTCTGCATGTCTGAGGTTGTTGCTTTTCTCCTGGGGATCTTGATTTCAGCTTGTGATTCACCAAGGCCAGCATTTTACATGATGTACTCTGCATATATCCTTCCTTTTCTCCTTTGCTATTTCCAAAGAATAGCAAGGAGAGAGAAGAAAGCCTTCCTCAGTGATCAGTGCAAAGAAATAAAGGAAAACAATAGAATGGGAAAGACTAGAGATCTATTCATGGCATCCCATTACGGTCCCATCACTTCATGGCAAATAGATGGGGAAACAGTGGAAACAGTGACAGACTTTATTTTTTTGGCCTCCAAAATCACTGCAGATGGTGACTGCCACCATGAAATTAAAAGACACTTGCTCCTTGGAAGGAAAGTTATGACCAACCTAGACAGCATATTAAAAAGCAGAGACATTACTTTGCCAACAAAGGTCCATCTAGTCAAGGCTGTGGTTTTTCAAGTAGCCAAGCATGAATGTGAGAGTTGGACTATAAAGAAAGCTGAGTGCCAAATAATTGATGCTTTTGAACCGTGGTTTTGCAGAAGACTCTTGAGAGTCCCTTGGACTGCAAGGAGATCCAACCAATCCATCCTAAAGGAAATAAGTCCTGAATATTCATTGGAAGGACTGATGTTGAACCTGAAACTCCAATACTTTGGCCACCTGATGGGAAGAACTGACTCATTTGAAAAGATCCTGATGCTGGGAAAGGTTAAAGGCAGGAGAAGAAGGTGATGACAGAGGATGAGATGGTTGGATGGCATCACCAAATCAATGGACATGAGTTTGAGTAAACTCCGGGAGTTGGTGATGGACTGGGAAGCCTGGTGTGCTGCAGTTCATGGGGTAACAGAGTCGGACACGACTGAGCGACTGAACTGAACTCTGCATATAAGTTAAATAAGCAGCGTGAAAATATACAGCTTTGATATACTCCTTTCCCAAATTTGAACCAGTCTGTTGTTCCATGTAATGTTCTAAATGCTGCTTCTTGTCCTGCATACAAGACACCAGTTTATGAATAAACCAGTTTTTGCATCCTTTTCTGTATAGTTCCATGATGTTTAATCACATTTATAGATTTTTATAAACATCATCATAGTCAAAATACAGAACTATTATTTTATCTTGAAGAACCCTATGTTACCACTTTATAATCATTCTCTCTCTCCCTTTGCCTATCCTTGACACTCTCTCACTGGTTCACATTCTTATTGGGATTCTCCAGAGAAACAGATCCAATAGGAAATAGATAGATAGATATTAGGAATGAGGTATTGGCTTAAGTGATCATGACAGCTAAGTCCCTTGATTTGCCTTTTGCAAGCTGAAAACCCACAAAAGCTAGTGATATAATTCCAGTCTGAGTGCAAAGGCCTGAGAACCAGATGTGAATAGCGTGAATCCCAGTCCAAGGCCAGGAGAATATCAATGTCCCTTCTCTAGCATACAGGCAGGAAACAAAAGGAGCAACAATCTCCTTTTTTTTATTTGTTCTTTTCAGGTCCTCAACTGACTGGGTGATTTTGAGCCAATTGGATAGGGCAATTTATTTTACTGATTCCCCTGATTCAACTGTTATTTCCATCTGGGAATATTCTCACAGAGACACTCAGAAACAATGTTTAATCTGGATATCTCAGCCCTGTCAAGTTGACACATAAAATTAATTATCACAACAGCTCTGTAACCCTGACATTAGGTAGGACCAACTCAATGGACATGAGTTTGAGTAAACTCCAGGAGTTGGTGATGGACAGGGTGGCCTGGCATGCTGTGATTCATGGAGTCGCAAGGAGTCAGACATGACTGAGCAATTGAACTGAACTGAACTGAATCTCTTGATAGATAGATAGGTAGTTAGATAGGTAGGTTTGGAGATAAATAGATAGATAGATATACACATGCATGCACATACAGAGACACACACACACATTCATTTGAGAATATTTATTTTTACTTAGCATAACATCTTTGAAGTTCATCCGAGTAATGTGTACTAGTAGGTTATTGCTTTTAATTGCTTTTTAAGTACTTTCCCATATTTATATTAATTATGTCATTAAATAAACCCCACTTTCTATAATTTATAGCATGTGTTTTAAAATCATGTAAAAATATTTACATTGTAATGACTTTGTTTTAAAATATCAACCTGCCACTTCTATTGACAAGGGCACTGTGTACGCTTTAGCAAGTGGTAGAAATTTCTGAAACAAATTCCGATTGATCTCAGCAGCCAGCCAAAGGATGGGCTCCATCTTTATGCCTGTGATGTTTCAGTAGATGTGGTTTCTCAGTGCTTCCCAGAGTTGACGTATATATCTGTGTCAAACACTTTGGAATGTCCTCACTATTTGTATCTTCCTGTTTTCTTTTCCCTTCCTGTTTCCAGAATAGTCTACCTTCTAAGTGGAATAAAGAGGAAGGAAAAGTCTCACCAAGCAGGTAAGGAACTATTTTATGCTCTCTCTTTAAAATGTTTCTCTAAAATATACAATAAAGGGGACAATCCCCAAAAGTTCAGTTTGGACATACATGAAGGGAGGTATTGGAATATGAAATCCAATGTGTGCTACTCCAAAAACTCTGATATACTTGATATGTGTTGAGAAATTATGAAACTACTTAAAGAAAACAAGTAAACAAACAACAATAAAAACTCAGTGTTGGATCTGTTGACACAACTATGCAGGTTATACTTTTAAGTTAATGACTTTCAAACTTTAATTAATAAGTTATTTTGGAGTATCAAGTAATTATTTCCAAATCCCACTCCACCCACCTAGCCCTGTGAAAGCTTTTCACACCATATTATATGGCTGGTATGTGGCTAGGAGGAATAACTGTAATTACTTATAAAAAAATTCAAGAGGAGATGAAGCCATTGTAAGAGGGAAGGAAAACACTGGAACTAGAAGTTAAGAAACTAGTGCTTTCTGTTCTTCCCATGCGCCACCTCATAGGTTGCTTATGAGAGGTCTTTGAAGTACACATTATATTTCCTATAGTAAACTAGTAAAATCAGGATTAAAATATTATATAATTTGCCTAAGAGCCCACAGCTGGGTTGAGGTAAAACTAGGACTGGAACTTGAACTATCTGACTACCACCTTTGTACCTTTCCTTACCCATCATCCACCACTTATGCATAGGTCTGTTGGCTAGAAAAGACAGATTTTTCTGGGTAAAATTCCCTGTATACAGTTCAAAAAAATTTTTAATAAAAAAAGAAAGAAAACAACCATACCTGATTATCAAAAAAACAAGTTAAAAAACTTTATAAAATTATTGTCAATAGACAGCTAGAATTTTTGTTAAAGGTCTAAATTGGGACACTGGAGATTTAACTTCCTAAAAAATTATTCTCCAATAAAATGAACTAAAGACTCCTAGATTGAATGTAAGAACAGAGAACATTAATGGAAACACTGATAAAACTTGAACAATATAGTTACTTAACAGTATTATTCCAAAGTTATTTGTTTAATTTTGATAGTTCTCATATGGTTATTTAAGATTTTTCACAATAGGAGAAACTGGGTGAAAGATATAAACTTTCTAGTATTCTTCAACTTTTCTGTAAGTTTTTAAATATTTCAAAACAAATTTTTTAAAATTTACAGAGTATTTTTTGTTAGAGGTCTGGATGGGAAGAGTGGTTGGATTTGAAGGGAAAAGGCA
Source organism: Cervus elaphus (assembly GCF_910594005.1). Lineage (NCBI taxonomy): Eukaryota > Metazoa > Chordata > Mammalia > Artiodactyla > Cervidae > Cervus > Cervus elaphus. The sequence goes on from NC_057818.1 coordinate 31,828,500, forward strand.
AATGAGAAGATGTGCCTTAATAATGATGTGATGATAATAGTGATAATAATGTGTAGATAATGTGATAATAATAGATGATGATGTCGCAAAGAGTTGGACATGGCTTAGCAACTGAACAACAACAACAAATACACATAATAAAAGAAACACCAAATGTTATGTATGGCATATAGCCCTCATTTGAACTGGGTGACAATGAATTTGAGCTTTCACAGATGTTGGCTATAGATGCTAAGACTTTCACCTGGAACCAACACAGAAGCAGAAGTGAGGGAAAAGAACATGGGCTTCGCTACTCTTCATGAAGTAGGTTCATGAGTCTCCATAGTAAATTAAAACTTCCGTATCACTGAATTATGCGCCCCCTCCAAAGTCTATTACATGATCATTCACTCATTTAATTAATGTTGAGTGTCTACAATATGCCAGGCACTGCATGTATTGATACCAATAAGAGATAAAAAAAAAAAAGTAATCTTTTTTTTTCTTCCTATTTGAAAGTACAGATCTGACAGAAGAAAGTAGCATAAACACTTTTTCCCAAATATCCAGCAGGTATCAATCATTTTTATTTGCTGTGGCAGGGTGAAAAGGGTGTCAGCTTTGAAATATTTTTTTTTAAATAATATTTGCTACTTACAGCCTATTTTTAATCATTCCTCATGACCTTAACTTTGTTACCCTATAAACAGAGGATAAAAACCCAAAGAAAAAAAATAAGAGAATTAATAAAGTACTAAATCTTAGGCATTCTAAGTAGAAGATATATTACATAGAAGGCCATTAGTGGGTGTTAGTTACCATTAACACATATTTACTGGAATGAGACTCATTGAGCCCTGACCTGGGTATATATACATATTACTTAGCAGCCGATCATACGTCATCTGTTGAGTGGGAATGGCAAATGTACCTATTTTACAGATTACTGATTGTCTATTAAGATAACTCATATATAGCATTTATCAAAATACCTGGAGCACCACATGTCCTGATTAAAGTTTAGCTAGTACTTTTATTTTGGGGTCAATACTTCTTATGCCAGACATAATTGAATTCATCCAAAAATTAGATATGTCAAACTCAGTTCAGGGATGAAAATAAATAAGTTATCTGAAATACAAATCAATTTGCATTATGAAAATTATTAGATTGATAGTCTATGCCTGACATGAAATTTTGGAGCACTGTTCATGAATCCCAATGCTTAAGTTAATAACGTAGTATTCTGCTTTATTTCATTGGCTTACAGATCTGAGCTGAGGTGTTTCTTGCCCCTTGCGTATCTGCATATTCTTCCTAATGTTACTGGGACTCTTCACTCCTATCTGCTCTGTGGCATTCTCTTGCCACCTTTGTATCAGGGAAAAGAGAAGCGGTATCTGAAGAAATAGGTTTCTGCCACAGAGGACTCCAATCTTTCCTGTGTCATTGCACACATCTCATCATCTTATATTGGAATCTGGCCGTGACTTTTAGAAGGTTCTCCCTATGTTGATGCATTTGTGGATTTACCTTTAGCAAAAGCTTCTTGCGGCTGGGGATCCATGACCAGATAATGGGATCCTTCGTCCTTGCTGATTTATGCAGTAACTCGTGAACTGTGTCATTGTGAAGCTTTCATTTCTTCTGCCAAGAACCACTCAGACAGAAATGACTCAAGCTATTTGAAGGAAACTTTAGGAAGTGATCTTATAAGACAAGGGAAAAAGACCTTATTCACTAGTCTTTATTCAAGACTCTTCATAAATAAATCTAATTGAAAATGTCAAAGGTGTTTTTTATATGGGTCAATTCCTTTCCCTTGAATTTACTTTTCTTAAGATAACAGCAAGTGTTTTTTATTATTCAGAAGCAATGTTGAAGAATGTCTGTTAAAGAATAAGATTCAGAGTTAGGCAAACCTAGTCTTAAATCAAAATTCTATCCCAGTTAATAACTACCGATTATTTGAAATTTATTTATCCTAGCACACACTTGTTTTTGCTTTTTTTTTTTTACCTAAATATGGGAATTCTAATATATTTTTATGAGGGTACCGGGAATATTAAATGAAAGCGTGTTTTAAAATATCTTGCCTAGAACTTAGGACACATTCCACAAACAGTGAGTGAATTCCTTTTGGATGAATTTTGTGGATTTCCAGGGAAAGGCCATTCTAAGTATTAATTTGTTAATGTCTTCTGTATGAGTAACATACTCTTGCACATTTTTGTATGGGTAATCTACCTTTATTCTTTTTGTCCCAGGAGGGCATTATTGATGCTGGGGATGTAACACCTTCGGTGTCCAAATAGACACAACTTAGGCTTCCCAGATAGTGCCAGGATAAAGAATCTGCCTGCCACTGCAGGAGATGCAGGAGACACAAGAGACATGGGTTCGATCCCCGGGTTAGGAAGAGCCCCTGGAGGAGGAACTGGCAACCCAGTCCAGTATTCTTGCCCAGGAAGTTCCACGAGCGGAGGAGCCGGTGGGCCACAGGAGAAAGGGGGGCACAGCTGAGCAGCTGGGCGCGCAGTAAGTGCAGCAGAGTTAGTGCCACTTGAACTTAGCTTTTGACGAATGGGATGAAGCCAGCTCAAACATTCTTCCTCTCTCCTTAACTTAAATGTAGCTTCTCAGAAGGACTTCCCTCAATCTTGGCTCTCCTTTATTTTCTGCTTTATTATTCTTTTTGAGCATGCACAAATACAGCATTTGGGAATCCCCTCTCCTCTCCTCTTTTCTCCTCTCCATCTTTTCCCCCTTCTCTCTCTCTTTCTCTCAGCTTTTACTTCTTTTAGGTGGTGGTTTAATTGCTAAGTCATGTCCAACTCTTGCAACCTCGTGGACTGTAGCTTGCCAGGTTCCTCTGTCTGGGATTTTACAGGCAAGAATACTGGAGTGGGTTGTCATGTCCTTCTCCAGGGGATCCTCCCTAACTTCTTTTTATTGACTTTATTTTCTATTAGGCAAGCACCCATGAGAGGGAAGAGCTCCCTCAGAAACTTCTTGCCAACTGATCCTGAGAGATGGGAATGTCCTCCTTAAGAACATAGTACAGTCTATCTTGTTAAATGTTCTAACTCTTTGGAAAGACGAGTTTGGATCCGGATCATCAGTGGCAAGTGAGCAAGACACAGCTTTCCTAGTGGCTCAAATGATAAAGCATCTGCCTTCAATGAGGGAGACCTGGGTTCGATCCCTGGGTTGGGAAGGTCCCCTGGAGAAGGAACTGGCAACCCACTCCAGTACCCTTGCCTAGAAAATCCAATGGACAGAGGAACATGGTAGGCTACAGTCAATGAGGTCACAAAGAATCAGACATGACCAAAAGACTTCACAGTGATACCAGAAAACAGGATGGAAAGAAATTCCCTAAAGGAAACATGATTGTCTTTAATCATTTTTTAAATAAGATTTACAACCTGAGAGATACTGTGGGGTCTGATTTTATGATCTCTGTCATCATAGGAAAATTTGTTACCCATCTTATTGACATGGGACAAGAAAAAGAAGCTACTGATTCCTAGACAATAGCTAACTAATAATCATTTGCACCCTCATCAAATAAGGATGGACTCCTCTAGATTGTAGCAAACACAGTCAGGATTATTTTTATTTGTGTCTTAACACATCTAACTGTCTGTAGATGGAGTCCCTAATTCTCCCCTAATTATTTCTGGTTGTTGAATACAAAGCATTAGAAGTTGGAGTTGCTCAGGTGCAATAAGTCTTCTGAAATGGAACTGTGAATTTTATGTAATCCCAGACATCACACGCATGGTCAGGATTTCTGCATAACCTTGCATTCTGGGGGAGTGTGAGTATGCAGCTGAAAACACCTCCAGAAAATGTACATTCTGTGCATTGGCTATGGATTTAGTCAGGAAAACTGTCAGACCATCAGCATGCAGCCTCTGAGATGGCGTGTCAGACCGCTGTGTAATTGGTCATCTCTTTAATCAGATAGTTAGCTAGTAAACTGACCATCCACAAAGGTAGTCAACCAATCAGCTAGCAAGTAAGTTAGTCAGTCTTCCAGGCAGCTAGTCAACCAGTCATTAAACCTTTGAGATAGGCAGTGATTGAGCCAGTTAGGCACCCATCCCTTTTGCCAATCAATCAGCCATCCTATCAGCCAGTCAGTCCTCAAATCTAAAAATAAAGGACGATTGACCAATATTTTTTCCCCCTGTGGTTCACTGCTTATCATCTCAATATTTTATTCAATCATGAGCAAATTGAATCACTCCATTATAGATTTTTCAACTACACAGGATATTTAAGACAGCACAATGTTGTAATTTCTGATGATCAGAACAGACACTGTAATGAAAAATGTTAATAGAGTCAATAGGTTTGTAGAAGCCATCTCACCATACTTAGAAGAATGCTCGCTTTAGGAATATATATTTATTTTGAGAATAAAGGAGGAATAACTACAAAATTATTGTCATCTAGTTGCTATATCATGTCCTATTCTTTTGCAATCCCCTGGACTGTAGCCCACCAGGCTCCTCTTGTCCATGGGACTCCCTAGGCAAGAATACTGGAGTGGGTTGCTGTGCCCTCTTCCAGGGGATCTTCCCCACCCAGGGACTGAACTTGTATCTTCTGCTCTGGCAAATAGGTTCTTTACAGCTGAGCCACCAGAGAAGCCCTAACTACAAAATTCTCATATTTTTAATTCTGTAATTAACAACATGCCTCTCAGATATTCCATATATGTAGTATTTCTTAACTTCAAAATAAAACAGGTTTACCTTTCAGATACTGTAAAATTTAGAATTTCAGATTACCCAGATATATCTTACTCGCTTGTTTCAAATGAATCCACTTGCCTCTATCGATGAAAAAAATCAATTCAATGTTTGTTTATTCTTAAATTCATTCATTCTACAGTCATTTATGCCCCATATAGTAGACAATGTTTAAAAAGCTCAAGGTTTAAAAGCAAGCAAGAAAAGATCTCTGCTCTGAGGGAATTAATAGACTTTAACAGTGGTGCAAACTCTTAACTCAGTAAGGGGTTCTAATCCTGACAAAAGTGTGAATCTTTCTGTGATCACCCAGGGATATTTCCAGAGGAGGAGACAATGCTGACCTGAGCTCAGAGGAGTAGGAGTTGTTTGCCTGTCCATTAGGAGTGGAGACAGAAATAGCAAGCCCTCTGCGGAAAGTGCCGTGTCCTTTCAGGGAAGTACTAAATGTCCTGTTTTCATGGATCAATCTACATGATAGTGGAAAGCATCACTCAGGAAATGAAGTTTCAGAAGTCAGTGAGCTGACATCATACCTGTTATGTTCTTGTGTGAATTTCATCCTGGAAGTAGCAGACTAACCCTGGAAAGACAAGAGTCTGAGAGCAGGGGTTCCCTACTGTCCAAGGTCCATGTACTGACAATTTTTACTTGGCTGCTTTTATGTTTTTGGACAGTGTTTTTCAAAATTTTGTTGTTGTTGTTCATATATTTCCAAATGAACTTTGGAAACCTCAACCTCTCACAAATGTTTAAATTGATGCAAAACATTTAACCTTCAGTGTAAGCAGTTGTGGGACATCCTTGGTGGTCCAGTGGCTAAGAATCTATTCTCCCAGTGCAGGGGACCCGGATTCAATCCCTGATCTGGAAACTGGATTCCACATACCACAGTTAAGAGTTCACATGCCACAACTGATCCTGAGTGCCCCTGAGGGAGGAAAGGAACAGGCTGAGCTGACTGCATCTTGAAAAAGAAGGAAACTCCATCTTGCACTTTCAGTGAGCTTTGGACCACGTGCCTGGTAGCCATGGGGATAACATACCTACAGTCGAACTGGCCTCCCGGACTGATAAACACCAGATTCCATACCAAGAGTTCCCGTTGCCAAAAAGAATGTGATCACCCAGTACGTAGTCAGTCACCTTTGTCATCTTTATGGCACCCAGGGGTGTAGACCCTTCTGATTATGAATCGTGGCTGTAACCTGATTGCATCTCCCTTTAACACTTTCCAGGCTAGGTTTAAGGAATTTGGGGATGTGCACTTGAGCAGTACACTTAAGGTATATAAGGTTTTCACAAAAGTCGGTCAGGGTCCTTGGCTAAGAGGAGACTCTGCCTTGGGCCCACTGGTGTAATAAACTACACTCCACTATCTGCACTGTCCTTCTGAGTGAGTTTGTTTCCCAGAATGCGTGGCTATAACACCCCAGCTAAGACCATGAACAGCCAAATAAATATTCTTAAAAATAGTTTAAAAAAGAGAAGTGTAGGCAGTTGCAAATGTTATCATCCCTGGCATATTTTAATGCTGAATTTTTTTTAATGTAGATTAATCTTTAAAATATATTCAATAATATGAAAATCTTATGGCAAGTTGATAACCACTTTTTTGGGGGTTCCTGAACTCAATTCCAGGAAAGCTGAGCAGTGAAGAACTGATGCTTTTGAACTGTGGTATTGGAGAAGACTCTTGAGAGTCCCCTTGGACTGCAAGGACATCCAACCAGTCCATCCTAAAGGAAATCAGTCCTGAATATTCATTGGAAGGACTAATGCTGAAGCTGAAACGCCAGTACTTTGGCCACCTGATGTGAAGAACTGACTCACTAGAAAAGACCCTGATGCTGGAAAAGATTGAAGCCAGGAGGAGAAGGGGACAACAGAAGATGAGACGGTTTGATGGCATCACCGACTTAATGCACATGAGTTTGAGCAAACTCCAGGAGTTTGGACAGGGAAGTGATGGACAGGGAAGCCTGGTGTACTGCAGTCCATGGGGTTGCAGAGTCGGACAGGGACTAAGTGACTGAATTGAACTGGACTCAGGTCCAATGTGTGGAAAGAGGAGTTTCCATAGGACCAATAAACAGTTCTCAGACACCAGTTGGGTGTCCTGGAAGTGAGCACAACTGTGACACTATCTTCCCAGAGATGGTGTCAGATTCAGTAGGTAAAAGTCTCAGTCCCACAAAGTTGTCCTTCTTCGCCTTACTCTCTCTCCCAGCTTACTTCAGTTCCCAGTCAAAAGCCCAGATAGTCACCTATGTTTCTGATTCACCTGCTAAAAATAACAGCTTCCCTTGATGTCTTCTGCAGGTTTGATTAATATGCTTGAGCAACTTACAGAACTCAGACAAACATTTTACTTCCTAGCTTATTGGTTTATTATAAAACGACATAGCTCAGGAACAGCCAGATAGAAGAAGTGCATAGGACCAGGTATGGTGAAAGGGTGAGGAGATTTCTTGTTCTCTGAATATACCACTCTCCCTGAATGTCTACTGGAAGCTCTCCGAACCCCATCTTTTGGGATTTTTATAGAAACATTATTACATATGCATGATTGATTAAATGACCAATCTGATCTGATTGGCAACTGATTCAGCTTCCAACTGCTTTTCCCCTCCTTGGAGGTCAGGGGGTAAACTGAAAGTTTCAGCTTCTAATCACACAGCTGGTTCCCCTGGCAACCAGCACCCATCCTTAGGTAAGGTCCAAAAGTCACCTCATGAATATAACACGAGCCACTTTTATTAAATTCCAAGTGATTGGGAGATCTGTGTGAGAAACAGGGATGAAGACCAAGTATATATTTCTTATTAAAAATCACGATATCACACCACCATCAATCATGTTATAAATTCACAAGAAAGCTTTTCTTTAACAGAAATTTTATCTTTTTCTACTTGAAAGCACTTCTTTTTGCTATTTTTTAAAAAGTTTAAACTAATGTAACTGTTTATCCTGGAAGGTATTTTATTTTCACCATAGGATACAGCTTTATAATAAAATGCGTTTACAAATATTTTTTTATATTATATCATCCTACAGCTAAACGGGGCTTCCCAGGTGGCCCTAGTGGTAAAGAATCCACCTGACAATGCGGGTGCCAGATTCACAGGTTTGATCCCTGGGTTGGGAAGATCCCCTGGAGGAGGGCATGGCGACCCGCTCCAGTGGGCTGAAGAATCCCCCCGTGTCCTAAGGAATCCCACGGACACAGGAGCCTGGCAGGCTATGGTCCATATGGTCACAAAGAGTTGGGCATGACTGAAGTGACTCAGCACGCTCACACAGCTAAAAGGCTCTAAGAATTTGAGCTCAATTGGATTAATATTGGGCTTCCCAGGTGGTGCTAGTGCTAAAGGACTTGCCTGCCAATGCAGGAGATGCGAGAGATGTGGGTTCAGTCCGGATGGGGAAGACCCCTGGAGGAGGGCATGGCAATCCACTCCAGTATTTTTGCCTGGACAATCCAGTGGACAGAGGAGCCTGCCGGGCTACAAGTCCATAGGGTTGTGAAGAGTCAGATATGACTGAGCACGCATGAATTATTATTATATTGCAATTAATATAAAAATATTGGTATAAATTTTTCTCAAATATATAAAAATATTTTTGCTAAATTGGATTCTTTATATGAAAGGAACTTTTTTATCAAGTAAATCATATGTTCATGGAAGAATATTTATTCTTGGTAGAAAGGGACAGAGACCAGCACCAGTTAAATCTATTTTTTTTTCTTTTTTTAAAACAGAAATAATTCCTGAGTACACACGTACACAGATGAGAAGAAGGGAATGAAAGTTTTGCCACATAAAATCACTCAATTTGGCAAGTCCCTTTCAAGTTGTAACTAAAAACTTTTATACTCTTCTATCACCAAAAAATGTTCAATGATCTCTCAGTAGATACCTCCATCATGTATACCTATAATTTTATTGGGGAAAAAGGAACTGAAAACCATCTGATTTGCAAGCAAATTTATTTTCTAGTTAATGGAGTCATCACTTTTCTCAGTGTCTAGAAAGTGCATCAAAAATTTTCACAGCCTTAACAAATTGTTATTAACTTAACCTGTCTTTCATCCATTTAGAAGCACCTTGTTTAACCTGACCTAACCTGAAAGAGTTGAAAGATTATGTAATATCATTAACTTATAGCATCTTTTCCAATATCACATGAATATCAATATACATAAAAGTTATCTTTGTGTTGAAGTATAACTTACATGTAGTAAGTTGCACTAATGTTTGGTTCATGATCCAATGGGGTTTTACTTTACCTAGATAAAGTCATATGTCTATATAAAACTTTATATGAAGTCAGTATCCTTCTGGCCTCTTTTGCATGAGTGCACACTCAGTCACTCAGTCATGACGGACTCTGCAACTTCATGGACTATAGCCTGCCAGGCTCCCCTGTCCATGGGATCTCCAGGCAAGAATATTGGAGTGGGTTGCCATTTCCTCCTCCAAGGGATCTTCCTGACCCAGGGATCGAACCCACATCTCCTGCATTGGCAGGCAGATTCTTCGCCACTGAGCCACCTGGGAAATCCTCTGGCCTCTTTTAGCATTCTCTAAAGATAATACTGAAGTGCAAGGGAGGAAAGTGTTTTCAGTCAATTGTGCTGGGTCAGTTGGACAATCAAAGCAGAAAAAAAAAGTATTAATGCATCATAGTGCTTGCCACAATTGGAGGAGTCGTTGACAGGATATGACCTCTGGTGAACCTGCTCTTTGGGCTCAGGCAGTCAGAGGCTTCATACACCCTGCCTTTGAAATGTATTAGCTCGACCCGTGGTTTCCACAGCTGTGGCCAGTTTAACAGTAGGGCGTGGTGTATTATTGAGACAGTGATGTGTTATTGAGACCATCTGCACTGAATACCTGCCTGAACCCTGTTAAAGTGGCCATGTAAGCTTTTAAGATTCTGCTGGCTGGGCGCAGAGACCTACTCCTCTCAAGGTAGGAGGACAAGGATGAGTCTCCCATGTAAGTTCCTTTGCTTTTTATAAACAAATACTGAATTCCAGATATTAATTGTAGAATTACATATGAGAAAGAATACTGAAGCTCTCAGAGGATACATAAGAGAACATCATTACTTCTTTGGAAGAGGATAAGGATTTTCTGAGCGGGACAGTAAAAGTGTTAAGTGTTGAAGAAAAAAGGTGTCTGCATCACATTATATAAAAATTGAGAGCTTCATTGCATTCAAAGGCTCTATTAAGAGAGTTGTCAATGGAAAGAAAAGCCCCAAGAGGCAACTTTACTGTTAGGCAAAGTAACTGCAGGGCTTTAATGGGTTTGCAACCCAAGGAAACCCAGTCAGGCCAGGTATTTTGGGGCAAATGGGCTGTAGACAATAAGGGTAAAAACTATAAACAAGGTGAGAAAGCCATTCAGTCCTGATTGATTGGTGGGGAGCCGTAACAGTTGTTCATTTTTAAATTTATTTTTGGCTCACTGGGTCTCTGTTGCTGTGCTTGGCCTTCTCATTGTGGTACTTCTCGTTGTGCGTCATGGGTTCTAGGGCACACGGGCTTCAGTAGTCGCGGTTATGGGCTTAGTTGTCCCTCGGCAGGTGGGCTCTTCCCAGACCAGGGATAAACCTGTGTCGCCTGCAATGGCAGGTAGATTCCTAACCACTGGACCACCAGGAAGCCCAGTAACAGTTACTGTTGTTCAGACTCTGCAAATGTCCAATTGTTGCTGGATTAAAGTCATAGGGACTCTGTTGTGGGGCCCCAGCCTGACCGTCTGTCTTGCCTCCGTCAGGGGCAGTGTAGGAAGGGTTCTTTTTCCCTTCAGGTTTGAGCCGCTGAATAACGAAACCTAAACTAAGATCAACACAGCACAAACTTTATTCAGTAGCTAAAGAATGGAGAAGCAGGGACTATTTTCGCAGATCAACATCTTGCCCCTGTGGCAACAGGGATTTAATTTTAAAATGTAAGAACAAAGGGAGAAGGCTTGAGGCTATGACAACCCACTCCAGTATTCTTGCCTGGAAAATTCCATTGACAGAGGAGTCTGGTGGGCTTCAGTCCATGGGGTCTCAAAGAGTTGGACACAACCAAGTGATTGAGCAATAATGGCTAGGCATACGCACTTGTCTTCGGGGAAGGGACAGGGCTTTTTCTAGGGAGTAGGGTGCCACCCACTTTCAATGTTTTGGTCCTTAGTATCTAGTAGCAGCAGCTGGTAGGTGTGACATCTAATATAGTAAAAACATACAGTGAGACTCAGGGTCGGTTGGAGGTCAGATCCATTGCCATCTTGATGCCAGCTGGTTTTTGTTGTTTGTTGCTTCCTCTCTTACCTCTGTACCCTTTAAATTAAAGATTTGTGTTAACTCTAGCTAAAGGTGGGGTTTGGAGGGCTGTGAGCAAAGACCTGAAGCAGCTCTGACAAGAAAACTGTAGGCAGGTATTTCTGCAAAGCAAGACTACCAGATAGTCATTTGTTTTCCTCAGTCTGTTTTTCCCCCATTGCTCTGCAGACTATTATCAGTCATTGTGTTTCTCATGCTAACCCTGACCTCTTTTCTGTACTTCCATTGTCAGAGTGACCAAACAATTTGATAGAATGAGGGACAATGGTCACATTACAGATTTCACATTCAGATGCATAAAATAGTTCTGATGAATCCCTAAGGAAATAATGAACAACCCAATAGAAAAATCGGTATAATACTTGACGGCATTTCACACAAGTGGAGATTCAAAGGGCTAATGAGCCCAAGAAAGGTGATCAGCCTCATTAGGAAAAACTTATGGAAATCACAATGTGGTACACCTGCCAACTACCTGAAAGGCCAGAGGAGTGAGGCAGACAATACCAAATGTTGGCAATGATGGGGGGGGGGCGGCATTAGGGGTGCTCTTGATTTTAACAGTTGGTTAAACTGATAATATGTTGAAGTTAATCATATTTTATGAGCCAAAAATATTGCACTTAGTTATCTACTCAACAGCAGTTCAGTATCATTTATTGGTAAGACTTTGCTTTCCACTTTGTACTAAATTGGTGACTTTGTTGCAAATCAGGTGATCCTGATGGTGTATTCCTAAACAGGTACCATGCTTATTTTGCAGAGATGGGCCGGGTGCCCCATCTGCGTACTAAGCACTGTGGGGAGGGGTAGGGCAAGTGGACCCCAGGCTAGTGACAGAGATGGGGGTCCCAGTGTCTGGAGCTAAGCTACTCCCAGGAGTGAAGAGAAACCACAGAAAGATGAGCATGCTGGAGTGGAGCAGGGGTCTACCTTTGCCACCCATGCTTTCTGAATTACTGTGCTGCTAGGAAAGGTCTTAAAATCAGGTACTGGAAGCCCTTGAATTTGTTCTTCATGATTGTTTTGGCTGTTCTTAGAGTGTTTTCAAATATAGCTGAATTTGGGGAGAATTGGAATTTTTTAAATGTTAATTTAGTTCATTTATATTTTATTTTATTTATTTATTTATTTTTGACTGCATTGGGTGGGTCTTCCGTTGATGCCAGTGGGCTTTTTCTAGTTGCCTGTGTGGGCTGCTCATTGCTGTGACTTCTATTTTCCTACCGTGGGGTCAGCAGCTGTAGCACCTACAGGCTTAGTTCCCTGAGGCATGTGGAATCTTCCCATTCCAGGGATGGATCCAGCATCCGCTGCACTGGCAGGCAGATTCTTAACCACTGGTTCACTAGGGAAGTGCAAGAATTGAAATATTTAGTAGTTTTGAGTCGTTCAAAGGAATTAGGGACATTTTAGGGTTTGTTGTATTTTTTAAAATATCACAATTCTGGCTGCTGTTTCCTACAACTTTGCTAATAAGTTTGAAGTGTAGGTTACTTTATACATTCCTTCTAGCTCCCTGTGAAGTTTATGAATACAAAACTAATTAATGACCATAGAAAACTGGAACTTAATCCTTCCATTTTTCCTTCTGGGTGTTCATGTTTGCTTGTTTTTTGTTCTTCCTTTCATCTCCATTCAGTGTGCGTATCTAAATTCCTTACGTGTTCTGGTACTAATTTCATCCAAAATCATAGTGACCCAAGACTGGCCATTAGCATTCTTTCCAGTGCTAAGATATAACCCATATTTGTGTTTACAATAGAGAGCTATAAATTACATTGAAATACCACTCAGTTAGAGTCATTCTCCAAGATTGTAAAGAGATGGATGGCCTCCAGGGGAGGGTTGTCACAAAAAGGAAAATCAAGCCAGCTGAATAATACTGTAAGTCTCTCTCAAAAGCTAGCTCAGCCAAGCAGGGATATGAAAGGTGGCAGCCTTTGAGGAGATGGCTGACAGATTTCATTTGTTGAGGATCAGATCTTGCCTGGTGTCACATGTCATATTTCCCCACCACCCTTTTGGTGTTCAACAGGCACCCTCTCCAGGTGCTGTCAGGGGAATATGCAGAGGCTGCCAGTTAAACGGCAGGTGTGGTTAAGTCAAGTGTATAAAGAAAAACAGCCTTGTTCTCCCCTCTTGCCTGCTGAAAGGTTCAAACAGAATACCTAATTGAGTTACTAATCATATGGGAAGAAAGTGAAACTGGAATAAGTAAGTTTGACCCCCTTCTTCCTTCCTTTATTCCTCTCTTTCTCATCCTTCCTTTCTCTTTCTTTTCCTCTCCTTTTCCCAGCCTCCTTCTCTGTCTGTCTTCTCTTTCTCTTCTCTCCTTTCCTTTTCCTTAATTCTTCTTTAACCCTTCCTATTTTCAGCATTATTTGCCTTCCCTAGCCCAGCCCACTTACCCGATTTCTATTTCTCCCTTCACCTTGTAATTAAAGTCTTATAATAATATTTTTGTAATTATTTTCTGTTTTCTTTTGATAGTCTGAGATGAATTCTTCCAAAGATTGTCTAAAGCTCATGCTTGCTTCATCAATTATCTTTTTAAAAATGTTAATTTGTTCATTTGGCTGCACTGGGTCTTAGTTGCAGCATGTGGGATCTTGTTCCCTGACCAGTTATCTAACCCAGGCCTCCTGCATTAGGAGCTCATAGTCTCAGCCACTGGACCACCAGGGAAGTCCCTCATCAATTATCTTCAAGAAGAGTCCCCTTGACCTCTTCAACCTTACTTCTCTTGATTTCCTTCTTTTTTTATATCCTGTGTGTGTGTGTGCATGCTGTCCCTCAAGGCACTGTGCTCAGCACCAAGAACTGGAAGATGGGCAAATATTCACTTCTGACCAAGACATCAACTTGTTCCTTCAATCACTTCTTAGTTTAACAATTGAGGGTTCCTATCTGTGTGTTAAGAAGGAAGGCAAAGCCTTCCATGATAAAGATCATTCAGAGTTTACTCAGATTTAATCATAGTATTCAGAGCTTTACAATTTACATATGAATATATATAGATAGATAGATAGATAGATTGATATGCACGTTAAATAAGCATGATTTTCTCTTGCAAGGAAGCAGAAGAACTTGAAGTTTTCTTCGGTCTGAGATTCTAATACCTGGCTCTATGTGTATGAGTTCATGATTCTCGGTCAGCTCCAATCCTGATCCTACCCTATTCTCTTTTCTATTCCCAACTCAGACATTGACAGTGTACTTTAATTTCCCAAAATTATTTCAACAAACATGTTGGAGTCTAATAACCAAAAATTAATATGATGATACTGTAAAAGGGAACCAGGCATCTTAACCAGTTTTCCTCAGCACACCTGAATATACTGTGTGTGTGTGAGCATGCATGCTAAGTCGCTTCAGTCATGTCCAACTTTTTGCAGCTCTATGGACTGTAGCCCACCAGGCTCCACTGTCCATGGGATTCTCCAAGCAAGCATATTGGAGTGGGTTGCCATGCCTTCCTCTAGGGGATCTTTTCTACCCAGGGATTGAACCCAAGTCTCTCATATCTCCTACACTGTCAGGTGTGTTCTTTTACCAGTAGGGCCACCCGAGAACCCTCAGTATACTGTGTATTGTGTTCAACTGTTTTTTTTTTTCTCTCTTACAGACACACATATACACAGTATATATTGTATAAGTCGTACAATAAGTCTGGAGAAATGTTTTGAATAAATGAATAAATCATCTTGCAATAATTATTTTTCAGTGTACTATATTTTGAATGATATTTTGAACAATATAGAATGGACAATTTCAAATTATAAGTGTAGGTTTCAAACATTATAGTTATTTGAGAAAGTTATAGAAACCTTTTGAATAATAGATTTTCATCTATATTTGTACTAATAATATGCGCCACACATGCCTGAAAGTTTGAGGATCAAAAGCAACCTTTGAAAAAGTACTTGTAAGCAATAAAAGTACTATCATCATTTATGTCATTAACATTGATGTTATAAATATTTGGGAAAATGGCATTAGAATAAGGTTAATTTCACAATGATTAATTTTAATAAGAAAGGAATAAAGCTCAACAGACACGTATGCATACGTGTGTGTATCTATATGTGTGTTTGTATATATTTGTAAATTACAAGTAGTCTCTGTATAATTAGAAGTATTCAATATGGAATATTTATGCAAAATATAAAACTTAAAAGCATTTTTTTCATGGCTAGGATGTGATTATTCCCTACTTAAAATTTAGTATTAAGTTGATCCTGATGCTTTTTTCATAGATGCTGGCAGAAGACATGAAACTGCTTGGTCAAAGACAAAGAACTTCATCACATCACATCAAAGATACAGTGAGTCACATGAGTATCCACATGTTTGTATCAATTCTGCTTGCCCTGAAAATCTCAATCAGGACATCTAGACAGATGTCTGCATACACAGAGGGTTGTAACACAGAAAGGGAACACTGAACTTAAGAAACCAACCATTTTATAGCAAGCAGGAAACAAGTAGACCTTTGTCCCTGAGGGAAATGTAACCTCACCCCTCAGTTGCTTGCTGTAAACACAATCCTGAGAAATGGCTCAGGTAATGTGTTCAGGCATGAACTGTGGCACCAGCAGCCCATGTAGAAATGAGTGATGCAGGGAGAAATAAATAAATTTCACCAGTTCTTCTGAAACTATCACAACATTGTTAACCGGCTATACCCAATACAACATAGAAAGTTAAAAAAATTGAATTTCCTTATTAAGAAAAGTAAAAGTTGGCTGTACATAATCTGGTATTTACCATAATCCTGGACTTTGCTCTAAAATTTTAAACGCAGACTTAATATAAAAATGACTTTGTTCCAGCCAAGTGAGATTGAGTCCACTAGCATTTACTTAATGCCTACTGTGTGTCTTTCTCTACCTTGGGTGCTTTGTTAGCTAAGCAACCATCAGTGCAAAAGAAAGCATTCCAATAAAAAGGCTTTCAATAATAGCTATTTCAAACAGCCGACTATCTGAGAATAGGCCAGGCAAAAACGAAGCTATTGTCTAGTAGTGATCAATTTCAAGCAGTTTCAAGTGCCTCTGGTGATATCATTCTTACCATCTCATAATGTTTTGCAAGTTGTTAGGAAGAGAACATTAAATCACCTGGTCAGTAGAGCTATTCTCTTCCCTATAACTCATATAAATCCACTGTGTACAGGAAATCATCATTTAATCACTCCAATGCCATTCTCATAAAGCTCTGCCTCTTTCTTTAGAATTATGTTACAGATGTTGCAGAATCTGTTTATTCACACAAAGGAAAATGTCAAAAAAAAATGTACAGCTTCTATCCTGATGGAAGGTTTATGCATGTCTGTGCACACACAAATACACACCCATACAGATTGACCTCTTTCCATCTCTCTCACCCTTCTAACAATCATCCTGTTAGCAATATCTCTCAACTGCAGTTACCAACAAATTATTCTACGGTTTGCACTCTGATGTACTCCATTCTCTTATACACTATTACAGTCTCGGGTAGAGTGATCTTTGAAATGTAAATTCAGCAATTTATCTCCATGGTAAAGCCATCCAATAGTTTATCCTATTTTTGTTGGGTTAAAGCAAAAACTCCTTATTATTTACAATCCCCCAGATTTTCTCGATTAGGAGTCTGAAAACTGTGGCCCATGAGCTAAATAAATTTGCAATGTTATTTGTAAATAAAATTTTACTGGTATATAGTCATACATTCCTATCTATTGTCTATGGCTGATTTTGCACTACTGTTAGAGTAGCTGCAACAGGATGGTAAGGCTTGAAAAATTTTTTAAATAACTTTTAAGTATATTTATTATTTACATAATAATTTATTATGTGTATATATTTATTACATATTAAACATATTCTTTTAAAAATTCTTATTTATTTTTGGCTATGCTGGGTCTTTGTTACTGGGTGTGGGCTTTCTTTGGCTGTGGCAGGTAGAGTCTACTTTCAGGTTGTAGTGTGTGGGCTTCTTATTGCTGTGGCTTCTCCTGTTGGGGAGCATTGGGTCCGGGGTGAGCAGGCTTCAGTAGTTGTGGCATGTGATCTCAGCAGTTGTGGCTTACAGGCTCTAGAGTATAGGCTCAGTACTTGTGGTACACAGGCTTAGTTGCCCTGAGGCATGTGGGATCTTCCCAGACCTGGGATTGAACCCATGACTCCTGCATTGGCAGGCAGATTCTTAACCACTGGACCACCAGGGAAGTCCTGTATTTTTTTTTTTAATTGAAGCATAGTTGGTTTATAATATTGTGTTAGTTTTAAGTGTACAGCAAGTGGTTCTTCTCCATTATAGTTTATTATAAGATATTGAATATATTTCTCTGTTCCATACAAAAATATTGACTTTAATACCCCCTTTTGTTTATCTATTTTCTATATGGTTATATGCATCTGTTAATCCCATACTCCCAATGTATTCCTCTTCCTCTTTGGTAACCATAAGTTTGTTTCTATGTCTGTGAGCCTGTTTCTGTTTTGTAAGTAAGTTCCTTTGCACTATTTTTTAGATTTCACAAATGTGTGATATCACATATTTGTCTTTCTCTGACTGACTTCACTTAGTATGATAGTCTCTAGGTCCATCCATATTGCTGCAAATGGCATTATTTCATTCATTTTTATGGCTGAGTAATACTCCAATGTATGTATTCTGGATCTTCATTATCCATTCATCTGTTGATGGTCTCTTAGATTGCTTCCGTATCTTGGCAATTGTCAGTACTGCTGCAAAAAATGTTGGAGTGCATGTATCTTTTCAAATACAATAGAGCTGTTGTATTTTCCAGTTATATGTTTTCTGGATCATATAATAACTATTTTTAGTATTTTTTTAAAGCAACTTCCAACTGTTCTACATAGTGACTGCACTAATTTACATTCCCACCAACCATGTAAGGAAATTTCCTTTTCTCAACACCCTCTCCAGCATTTATTATTTGTAGAATTTTTGATAATGACCATTCTAAACACTGTGAAGTAATATCTCATTATAGCTCTGAATATATTTCTCTAATAATTAGCAATGTTGAGCATCTTTTCTTGTGCCTATCGGCCATCTGTGTCTTCTTTGTAAATGTGTCTTTAGAATTTCTGTCCATTTTTTTATTAGGTTGCTTGTTTCTTGCTATTGAGTTATATGAGCTATTTGTATATTTTGGAAATTAAACACTTCATGGTTGCATCATTTTCATACTTTATCCTAGTCTATAGGTTGTCATTTTGCATTGGTTTTGGTTTTATTGCACAGAAGTTATGAGTTTGGTCCAAACTGTTTGTTTTTGCTTTTATTTCTACCAAATTTGTATTCTATTGCTGCATAACTAACTGCAACAAAATTATCACTTTAAAACAACAAAAATATATAACCTGCTATTCCCAAACCCCACACCATGGTACCCCATGAACATCTGCAACACTGTTCAATGAATTATGAAACATAAACTCTAAAGTGAAAGTGAAGTTGTTCAGTTGTGTCGGACTCTTTGCAAACCCATGGACTATGGCCTGCCAGGATCCTCTGTCCATGGGATTTTCCAGGCAAGAATACTGGAGTGGGTTTCCATTTCCTTCTCCAGGAGATCTTCCCGACTCAGGGATTGAAGAAAGTCAATTAAATATTGATTTTAATATTAATTAAAGGTCTCCAAGAAAGTCTAATTAAATATTTAATGCAAAGTGTTTGAAAATCAAGGAAGGTAATATTGCCAATGCGTCGTTTTTGTTTTTTGGGGGTTTTTTTTTGCTTGTTTGTTTTGTTTTGTTTTGTTCAAATAGTTCTATTACTAAAAGGAAAACAACCAGCTAATAAGGACTGGAAAAGGTCAGTTTTCATTCCAATCCCAAAGCAATGCAATGCCAAAGAATGCTCAAACTACAACAGAATTGCATTCATCTCACAGGCTAGCAAAGTAATGCTCAAAATTCTCCAAGCCAGGCTTCAACAGTACATGAACCATGAACTTCCAGATGTTCAAGCTGGATATAGAAAAGGCAGAAGAACCAGAGATCAAATTGCCAACATCCGGTGGATCATCAAAAAAGCAACGGAGTTCCAGAAAAATATCTACTTCTGCTTTATTGCCTATGCCAAAGCCTTTGACTGTGTGGATCACAATAAACTGTGGAAAATTCTTAGAGATGGGAATACCAGACCACCTGACCTGCCTCCTGAGAAATCTGTATGCAGGTCAGGAAGCAACAGTTAGAACTGGACATGGAAACAGACTGGTTCCAAACTGGGAAAGGAGTACGTCAAGGCTATGTATTGTCACCCTGCTTATTTAACTTATATGCAGAGTACATCATGAGAAACACTGGGCTGGATGAAGCACAAGCTAGAATCAAGATTGCCGGGAGAAATATCAATAACCTCAGATATGCAGATGACACCACCCTTATGGCAGAAAGTGAAGAGGAACTAAAAAGCCTCTTGATGAAAGTAAAAGAGGAGAGTGAAAAAGTTGGCTTAAAGCTCAACATTCAGAAAACTAAGCTCATGGCATCTGGTCCCATCACTTCATGGGAGATAGATGGGGAGACAGTGGAAACAGTGGCTGACTTTTTAGAGCTCCAAAATCACTGCAGATGGTGATTGCAGCCATGAAATTAAAAGACGCTCGCTCCTTGGAAGAAAAGTTATGACCAACCTAGACAGCATACTAAAAAGCAGAGACATTACTTTGCTAACAAAGGTCCATCTAGTCAAAGCAATCATTTTTCAGGTAGTCATGTATGGATGTGAGAATTGGACTATAAAGAAAGCTGAGTGCCCAAGAATTGATGCTTTTGAACTGTGGTGTTGGAAAAGACTCTTGAGAGTGACTTGGACTGCAAAGAAATCCAACCAGTCAATCCTAAGAGAAATCAGACCTGAATATTCATTGGAAGGATTGATGTTAAAGCTGCAACTCCAATACTTTGGCCACCTGATTCGAATAACTGACTCATTTGAAAAGACTCTGATGCTGGGAAAGATTGAAGGCAGGAGGAGAAGGGGAAGACAGAGGATGAGATGGTTGGATGGCATCACTGACTCAATGGACATGAGTTTGAGTAAACTCTGGGCGTTGGTGATGGGCAGGGAGGGCTGGCGTGCTGCGGTCCATGGGGTTGCAAAGTGTTGGACATGACTGAGCGACTGAACTGAACTGAAATAACGGATAGAAGAGTTGAATGCATATTTAGCCAAAGAATGTATTATAAAAGCAAAATAAGGAGATAAAAATGATTTTCAAAATCAATAGTAAAAAAAAATAAAAATAAAAAAATCAATAGTAATTAGGGAATTACAAATTAAAACCACAATGAGCTATGAGTATATAATTTAGTAGTATAGCTAGACCTAAAGATCAGAATTACCAAAAATTACAGAGCAGGGGTTGCCTGGAGTATGGAGTAGTTGTAAAAATTGAGTGAAAAGGGGTAGTGAGGAACTTTCTGTTATAATGAAAGTGTTCTAAGTCTTGATTGTGGTACTTATTTCAGGACTACACGCACTTGTTAGAATCCATCCAGCTATACATTTAAATTGTACACTTTATGGAATTTTCTTGGAAATTATAACTGAAGAAAGATGTTTAAAATGTTTATGCTGTGTTATCTCCCCAATCTTCCTATAGAATTTTTATTTAAAAAATGTTTAGTTTCCAAAGAATCCTTTAAATAATGCTACATGCATCTACATATACATACTCACACACATACATACATGCCCAAGGAAACAGGTAGTTGTGAAAAGCTAGGCTGATAATAAGACTGATAAGATTCTAGGCTAGCCTCAGATCCAGGGGAATTCAAATCCACATCCAAGGTAAGGTACAGGGTAAACAAAGTAAAGTCAAATATAGAGAGGAGAATTGAGCAAACACCTGACTGGTAAAAAGAGATCTCTGTGGTTGTGTGTGTGTGTATGTTTGAAAGAAGAATGCTTCAGTACATGATTTTATACTCTTGATCCTTCAGTCAGACAACTACTATTTGAGTGAATTTGTATGGAATTTTTCCCTTCCAAATAAATAGACTTGATTAAAATGGAATGGAATAGAGAAGGAGGGTTTTGAATGCTGAATTTTAAATGGTGACAAAAATCATATGTATAAATATGCATGTATGCATGAGAGTACCATGTGTTAGGATCTGGATGTAATTTGGTAAATCTTGAGTGTTTATTAAGCCATAATTTTTTGTTGTGCTAGTGTGAATCTGGGCTATTCTGAGTGCATTTTTATATTCTCCTACAATTAATTCTCATAATAATTTTTAGATGAGGATGTTGGTATTTCCAGCAAGTTATGTGAAACTCACCTCTGTCTTGTATTTAGAACCAGTATTGAAATAAGAGCTGGGGATGGACATAAAAATAACAGCTTAGTAAACAATAATTGCAGAATGTACAAAAGGTTTTTACTAACCCTTTATAAAACATGTCACCATCTCAAGTATATACTTAGAAATAGCTCACTAGAGAGAAATTTGGAATCTCAGATAAATCAGGGTCCCAAAACATGTCTTGTACAGCAGAAAACCAAGAGGATGTGTTCTTAATCCCAACAGTCTTTGGGTTAGCACGACAAAACCAAGATACATGAACCAAGTAAAGTAAGCCATCCACAGTGAGATCATTGAATCTTTCTCTCTCTTCCCCTCAACACAATTAAAGACTCTGAATTTTCCCATTTTACAAATGGGAAATCTGTGCATTGATGCAGATGGTATACAGAGTTAACATAGCATACAATTTTGAGGTGTACGTTTGAATACCAGCTGATTTATATAAAGATTATACACATGACAATTATATGGTTTTCTTTATTTAATGTGGAGACTTCAGTTTCAAAAGATAGGGTTTGATTATCTAGGCCTGCAGTGCTAAGGTATTGGGATTCCATACTGAAATTATAGAAAGCAATGTACAATACAGTTTGGGGGGTACAGCAAATGACACATTTGTTTTTTAGAAGGAAAAAAAAAGTCACAATAATGTTATACATTCAAATCCAAACTGCTCTCAGTCTTTATATTTTCAAAATCTAACTCCTCCTGTGGTTATGCATTATACATTCCTTCTTCCTTCTGTGGGCATATTACATTTTTTCCTGTGGTGTTTTCACCTTCTCTTGCCTCTCAGGCACATTTGGAAAATAAGGTGATAAATTGTGTGACTGGAATAAGTGAATTTGTGAAGAAAAAGAGAATTCTTTTACCAATTCTTTTCTATGTTCTATGAGATTCAGAGTCAACACTGTGTGGATTCTGTGTGTAAATGGGACAGAGACAAAGAAATTGACCTCTGAAATGAATAAACTATGTGGTATTGTAGTAACTTAAGAGGTAGAGATAAGTATGTATATATATATATATATATATATATATATATATATATACATACACACACACACTTTTCCAGTTCTGAATCCCAGTCAGATTCCTCAACTCCACCAATGTGTCCTTCACTGAAAAATAAATGTCATGTTGAATCCTTCTCCAACATCTTGTTTCCCTAAGGGGATTAATTTCATATTAACTTCATCTTGATTGAGTATAGATACCCAATCTAAAAAAAAGAGAGAGACCACATCTAGCAAGGCTAGCTATTAGCTAGACCAATTCCTTCATTATTCAGATGGTGAAACTGAGTCCTCTTTCTGAATAGACACTAAACTGGGGGCCCAGTCTGGGGCTCAGTTACTCCAGTTTAGGAAGAATCCTGCAGACTCAGTTCAGCAAAAATCCCCTACTCTTTGTCTGACCACGCACTCGCCCTGGCCTGCTCTCAGGTAAAATCCTTTTAGGGCAAAGAATCACTCTAGCCCCTCCCTGGTGGCTTAGATGGTAAAGAAATCTGCCTGGAATGCAAGAGACCCAGGTTCGATTGCTGAGTGGGGAAGACCAGGGAGGAAGATCTCCTGCAGAAGGGAATGGCTACCCACTCCAGTCGTTTTGCCTGGAGAATTCCATGGGCAGAGGAACCTGGCAGGCTACAGTCCATGGGGTTGTAAAGAGCCAGACACAACTGAGCGACTAAATACTTCCACTTAGTAGCTTTCCATCCATCAGGCCCCTCCTTACCCCGGCTATGAAACCCCTGCCGTTGACTATAAAACCCTATTTTTCCTTATTGTGTCCAGAATTACACTTATGTCTACCAAAAAACTTCATTGCAGTAGCCCCTCCCTTGAATATAGTCTTTGCCATTGTCTTTAATAAACATCATGAATAACTTTTCTAAGCATGAGATATTCTTATTGATATGGGCATATCATTGATTCTAGACCTTCTATGCCAACTGAGATGGATTATATATGCATTATTACATTATTATATATAAAATATATTACCATTATATATATGCATATATAATTATTACATTCTCTGTGGCCTACATTCTCTGCGAAACTAGTAAAATGGTGAGGGTTTTATATATATATGATATTTACATGTGTATGTATGTGCCTATATGTACACATACATATATATGCACACGTGTGCTTTTCTATAAGTCATGCATTATTTCTTACAAGATATTTTCCATTTAAAACTGGATTTTTCGATTTATGTATGTGAGTATATGCAAATAAAATGGATTAATTTTGTATTCAAGTCCAATATGTGTAAATATAACATGAAGCTTCAAAATATGACTGTTTAGTTGTCAAATGTATACATCACAGTTACATATAGATTCTACTAGTGACAGAAACTTCATTTGCCTACAGCTTCTATCACAGTCTGCCAAAGATGGGAATGTGGGTGCTGAAAGAAAGAGAAGGCAGCACAACCACCTCCAGCTGTTTATAGAGGGAATGAGAGACCTGTCTCCTGGTACTGAGAAATAAGCAGGTTGAAATCCTACCCTGCATCATTTGTAGAAACAGCTCCCTTGGAATAGCCTCCCTAAGGAAAGCTTATGATCATTTGTGACAGTATCTTGCACAGATGACACATCTAGTGCTGTGATTTTTCACTCCGGGGAATATGCTCATTAGTGACCATTGCTTTTTGAAATGACTCTGTTGGTTTACAATCTAAGCAGCACCAGGGGTGTTTCCTATTCCCTCACTTCCTCAAGCGTTAGTCAGCTTTCTACTCTATGGAAGTGACAATGTAAAGTGATCTCCCTTTGTTTTGTAAAATTTTAATTTGTTCATTGTATTTTTGTCATACATTTGTCATACATTTACATCCCTTATGTGACTTTCCTGTTCATTTAGTGTACGTGTTTTTCTTGATTTCCTGTCACTTTCTTGTTTTGCATCCAAACCTTATAAAAATTCAAGTTATTATTTACCCTAAGTTTTAAATTTTGCCAATAACTTTTCCCAACTTGACTTATATCTATCTTCATTTTTTGAGTGAAAATCTTTAAATTTGATACTATTTAACTGAGCAAGTTTTCCCTATATAATTTGTTTTCTTTTTTTTCCATTTCACATTTTTTTTCCATTTCACATTGACTAATGGTATTTCCTCTCTTCCCCTTATAATTCTAAATTTTGTATTTAAATACATAAACCCTTCAAGGTTTATTTTTGTACATTTGAGATATTTACATTATTACTGTTCATATAATGTGAACTTTCTCAGTGTATCCATAAACTAATAGTTCTTTCCTAAATAAGTTTTGATCTCCCATATGGAACAACAGACTGGTTCCAAATTGGGAAAGGATGACATCGAGGCCATATATTGTCACCCTACTTATTTAACGTATATGCAGAGTACATCATGTGAAATGCTGGGCTGGAAAATGCTTTTGAACTGTGGTGTTGAAGACTTTGAGAGTCTTTTGGACTGCAAGGAGATCAAATCAGTAAATTCTAAAGGAAATCAGTCCTGAATATTCACTGGAAGACTGATGCTGAAGCTGAAACTCCAATACTTTGGCCACCTGATGCCAAGAACTGACTCCTGATGCTGGGAAACATTGAAGGTAGGAAGAGAAGGGGACAACAGAGGATGAGATGGTTGGATGGCATCACCGACTTAATGGACATAAGTTTGAGCAAGCTCCAGGAGTTGGTGTTGGACAGGGAAGCCTGATGTGCTGCAGTCCATGGAGTTGCTAAAGAGTCGGACACGACTGAGCGACTGAACTGAAATAATCTATCATAAACTAAGTTCTCACACATAGGAAATTCTGTGTTCCATGTTCCATTTTATTTTTTGTCTATTTTAGCCTAATTAATTATTTTTAATAATACATTTAGAGAGTATTTTCAATCAGGTAGAGCACATTTTCTGTTTGCTCAAAATTTTCATGATTGTCTTGAGCTTCCAGGATTTTTCCCTACATAATTTTTTTAAATGCAGCTGAAATTTCATTAGACTTCCAAATATGTATAAATTTATTTGAGAGTGAATTGGCACCTTTATAATGTATCAGGAATTCCCTGGTGGCTCAGACAGTAAAGAATCCAGCTGCAATATGGGAGACCTGGGTTTGATCCCTGGGTTGGTAAGATCTGGAGAAGGGCATGGCAACCCACTCCTGTATTCTTGCCTAGAGAACCTCAAGGACAGGGGGGCCTGGCAGGCTATAGTCCATGGAGTAGCAAAGAGACAGACATGACTGAGTGACTAAGCACACATAATATATTGAGTGATTGTGTTCATCAACACATTCTATCTTTTTTCACTAAAATGCTTTTTTACTTGTTTTGCTATTCAATCCTTTCCATCATCTCAATTGTATAAGCTTATCAGCAGTCTATATAAGCGTCTCAATAATACTTATTATAACCTCTCCAAATTATACTCCCTAAATAGTGCATACCCCACTCCTAGAATTCATGAATGATGTGACATAAACATAATGAGTTCAAAGAATAATGTTATATTCATTCATTAAGTTCCTTAAGACTAGAGTTTGTTACCTTTTTCTTCAACTAACTGTGACTTTAGAAGAGGCATTATACATCTGTATCTCCATTTTCTTCCCAGTGTCATAGATTAATAAGACATTTGATGGTTTACTGTAAGATTCTGATTGAAATGTCTAGCTGTCTAGAGTGCAGTAGACTCACCAACACTTAGTAATAAATAATCATAATAAAATATACTAAGTATTCTGCCTACTTACTACTTAGTAAACACATTAAATTCTTCATGTTCATGAACACTGACATGAATGTAATAGTAATCAATTTATTTTATGTTATCTGTGATGCCATTGTAACTTCTGATTGCTTTAAATGGGTACCCACTAATTCTAGAGGATGATACATTTATAATAGTGTTTTTTAAAGAGTTTTTAAAGGCCAGATCTATGATCAGTATTTACATGAAAAATATTGATCAAAGTAAACAAGCACGCTATGTGTTAAATGCAAATATTACCCCTATTTATACATGGTTAAAATTTGCTCCAGTAATTTTCCTTCAGTTCAGTTCAGTCGCTCAGTCATGTCTGGCTCTTTGTGAGCCCATGAATCACAGCACACCAGGTCTCGTTGTCCATCACCAACACCTAGGGTTCACCCAAACCCATGTCCACTGAGTCAGTGATGCCATCCAACCATCTCGTGCTCTGCCATCCCCTTCTCCTCCTGCCCTTAATCTTTCCGAGTATCAGGGTCTTTTCAAATGAGTCGGCTCTTCACATCAGGTGGCCAAGGTATTAGAGTTTCAGCTTCAGCATCAGTCCTTCCAAAGAATATTCAGGACTGATTTCCTTTAGGATAGACTGGTTGGATCTCCTTACAGTCCAAGGGACTCTCAAGAGTATTCTCCAACCCCACAGTTCAAAAGCATCAATTCTTCGGTGTTCAGCTTTCTTCATAGTCCCACTCTCACATCCATACATGACCACTGGAAAAACCATAGCCTTGACTAGATGGACCTTTGTTGACAAAGTAATGTCTCTACTTTTCAATATGCTAAGTTGGTCATAACTTTCCTTCCAAGGAATAAGCGTCTTTTAATTTCATGGCTGCAGTCACCATCTGCAGTGATTTTGGAGCCAAGAAAAATAAATTCAGTGACTGTTTCCACTGTTTCCCCATCTATTTGCCATGAAGTGATGGGACCGGATGCCATAATCTTAGTTTTCTGAATGTTGAGTTTTAAGTCAACTTTTTAACTCTCTTCTTTCACCTTCATCAAGAGGCTCTTTAGTTCTTCTTCACTTTGTGCCATAAGGGTGGTGTCATCTGCATATCTGAGGTTATTGATATTTCTCCCAGAAGTCTTGATTCCAGCTTGTGCTTCTTCCAGCCCAGCGTTTCTCATGATGTACTCTGCATATAAGTTAAATAAGCAGGGTGACAATATACAGCCTTGACGTACTCCTTTTCCTGTTTGGAACCAGTCTGTTGTTCCATGTCCAGTTCTAAATGTTGCTTCCTGACCTGCATACAGGTTTCTCAAGAGGCAGGTCAGGTGGTCTGGTATTCCATCTTTTTCAGAATTTTCCACAGTTTCTTGTGATCCACACAGTCAAAGGCTTTGGCATAGTCAATAAAGCAGAAATAGATGTTTTTCTGGAACTCTCTTGCTTTTTCGATGATCCAGCGGATGTTGGCAATTTGATCTCTGGTTCCTCTGCCTTTTCTAAAACCAGCTTGAACATCTGGAAGTTCACGGTTCATGTATTGCTGAAGAGTGACTTGGAGAATTTTAAGCATTACTTTATGAGCATGTGAGATGAGTGCAATTGTGCGATAGTTTGAGCATTTTTGGGGAATGCCTTTCTTAGGGATTGGAATGAAAACTGACCTTTTCCAATCCTGTGGTCACTGCTGAGTTGTCCAAATTTGCTGTCATATTGAGTGCAGCACTTTCACAGCATCATCTTTCAGAATTTGAAATAGCTCAACTGGAATTCCATCGCCTCTACTAACTTTGTTTGTAGTGATGCTTCCTAAGGCCCACTAGACTTCACATTCCAGGATGTCTGGCTCTAGGTGAGTGATCACACCATCATGATTATCTGGGTCATGAAGATCTTTTTTGTACAGTCTCCTGTGTATTCTTGCCACCTCTTCTTAATATCTTCTGCTTCTGTTAGGTCCCTACCATTCCTGTCCTTTAGTGAGCCCATCTTTGCATGAAATATCCCCTTGGTATCTCTAATTTTCTTGAAGAGATCACTAGTCTTTCCCATTCTGTTGTTTTCCTCTATATCTTTGCATTGATCACTGAGGAAGGCTTTCTTATCTCTTCTGGCTATTCTTCATTCAAATGGGTATATCTTTCCTTTTCTCCTTTGCTTTTCACTTCCCTTCTTTTCACAGCTATTTGTAAGGCCCCTTCTGACACCCATTTTACTTTTTTGCATTTCTTTTTCTTGGGGATGGTCTTGATTCCTGTCTCCTGTACAATGTCATGAATCTCAGTCCATAGTTCATCAGGCACTCTGTCTATCAGATCTAGTCCCTTAAATCTATTTCTCACTTCCACTGTATAGTCATAAGGGATTTGATTTAGGTCATACCTGAATTGTCTAGTGGTTTTCTCCACTTTCTTCAATTTCAGTCTGAATTTGGCAATAAGGAGTTCATGATCTGAGCCACAGTCAGCTCCTGGTCTTATTTTTACTGACTGTATAGAGCTTCTCCATCTTTGGCTGCAAAGAATATAATCATTCTGAATTTGGTGTTGACCATCTGGTGATGTCCATGTGTAGAGTCTTCTCGTGTGTGGAAGAGGGTGTTTGCTATGACCAGTGCATTCTCTTGGCAGAACTCTATTAACCTTTGCCCTGCTTCATTCCATACTCCAAGGCCAAGTTTGCCTGTTACTCCAGGTGCTTCTTTTTTTTTTTTTATTAGTTGGAGGCTAATTACTTCACAACATTTCAGTGGGTTTTGTCATACATTGATATGAATCAGCCATAGAGTTACATGTATTCCCCATCCCGATCCCCCCTCCCACCTCCCTCTCCACCCGATTCCTCTGGGTCTTCCCAGTGCACCAGGCCCGAGCACTTGTCTCGTGCATCCCACCTGGGCTGGTGATCTGTTTCACCATAGATAATATACATGCTGTTCTTTCTTTCTTTTTTTTTTTATTGATGAAAATTTTCTATTTATTTTATTTATTTATTTATTTATTTATTTTTTATTAGTTGGAGGCTAATTTATGACAAAACCCACTGAAATGTTGTGAAGTAATTAGCCTCCAACATGCTGTTCTTTTGAAACATCCCACCCTCACCTTCTCCCACAGAGTTCAAAAGTCTGTTCTGTACTTCTGTGTCTCTTTTCCTGTTTTGCATATAGGGTTATCATTACCATCTTTCTAAATTCCATATATATGTGTTAGTATGCTGTAATGTTCTTTATCTTTCTGGCTTACTTCACTCTGTATAATGGGCACCAGTTTCATCCATCTCATTAGAACTGATTCAAATGAATTCTTTTTAATGGCTGAGTAATATTCCATGGCGTATATGTACCACAGCTTCCTTATCCATTCATCTGCTGATGGGCATCTAGGTTGCTTCCATGTCCTGGCTATTATAAACAGTGCTGCGATGAATATTGGGGTGCACGTGTCTCTTTCAGATCTGGTTTCCTCAGTGTGTATGCCCAGAAGTGGGATTGCTGGGTCTGTGGCGATGGAATGGCAGTTCTATTTCCAGTCTTTTAAGAAATCTCCACACTGTTCTCCATAGCGTCTGTACTAGTTTGCATTCCCACCAACAGTGTAAGAGGGTTCCCTTTTCTCCACACCCTCTCCAGCATTTATTGCTTGTAGACTTTTGGATAGCAGCCATCCTGACTGGCGTGTAATGGTACCTCATTGTGGTTTTGATTTGCATTTCTCTGATAATGAGTGATGTTGAGCATCTTTTCATGTGTTTGTTAGCCATCTGTATGTCTTCTTTGGAGAAATGTCTGTTTAGTTCTTTGGCCCATTTTTTGATTGGGTCATTTATTTTTCTGGAATTGAGCTGCAGGAGTTGCTTGTATATTTTTGAGATTAATCCTTTGTCTGTTTCTTCGTTTGCTCCAGGTGCTTCTTGACTTCCTACTTTTGCATTCCAGTCCCCTATAATGAAAAGGACATCTTTTTTGGGTGTTAGTTCTAGAAGGTCTTGTAGGTCTTCATATAACTGTTCAGCTTCAGCTTCTTCATTGTTACTGGTCGGGGCATAGACTTGGATTATCATGATATTGAATGGTTTGCCTTGGAAATGAAGAGAGATCATTCTGTCATTTTTGAAATTGCATCCAAGTACTGCATTTCAGACTTTTTTTGTTGACTGTAATGGCTACTCCATTTCTGCTAAGGGATTCCTGCCCACAGTAGTATATATAATGGTCATCTGATTTAAATTCACCCATTCCAGTCCATCTTAGTTCACTGATTCCTAGAATGTCGACATTCACTCTTGTCATCTCCTGTTTGACCACTTCCAATTTGCCTTGATTCGTGGACCTAACAGTCCAGGTTCTTATGCAATATTGCTCTTTACAGCACTGAACCTTGCTTCTATCACCAGTCACATCCACACCTGGGTGTTGGTTTTGCTTTGGCTCCATCCCTTCATTCTTTCTGGAGTTATTTCTCCACTGGTCTCCAGTAGCATATTGGGCACCTACCGACCTGGGGATTTCATCTTTCAGTGTCTATCTTTTTGCCTTTTCATACTGTTCATGGGGTTCTAAAGGCCAGAATACTGAAGAGGTTTGCCATTCCCTTCTCCAGTGGACCACATTCTGTCAGACCTCTCCACCATGTCCCGCATGTCTTGGATGGCCCCACACAGCATGGCTTAGTTTCATTGAGTTAGACAAGGCTGTGGTCCGTGTGATCCGTTGGCTAGTTGTCTGTGATTGTGGTTTCAGGATCTGCCCTCTGATGCCCTCTCTCAGTGCCAACTGTCTCACTTCGGTTTCTCTTACCTTGGACGTGTGGTATCTCTTCATGCCTGTCTAGCAACGCATGGCCGCTTCTCCTTACCTTGGATGTGCGGTAGCTCCTCCCAGCTGCTGCCCCTGACCTTGGACATGGGGTAGCTCTTTTCGGCTGTACTTCCTTTAATGTGACCAATTTCACATAGATTCATCTGAGATATAAACTGAGGTCTGCTGAAATCCAGAACTTCTGTGCTTAAATACTAGGCAGACCTATTAAACAAGATTAGACAAGAGCATGTTCTTTCTGCTCTCATTATTGTGGAATGAAAGGACGTTTACACAAACATTTCAACAATTAGTGGGGAAAAAAAGGGACATTTGTGGTTTGCTCTCAGGAAGCAGAACATAATAAAGAATAATTTTCTGTTGTCTGAAGGTCCTATTTACTTGAAGATTTTTCTCTCACTTTTTCTAAGAATCTTAGCTAGCCATTACAATTCTCTTCAGCAACTAAAGAGGAAAACAGGCTATCGAATGGAATTTGTTTATGGAAAAGCATTCTACAGGGCTGTCAACTCAGCCGCATGAATTGAAGAACTTAGTGTGTGAGTGGGAATTTAATGTTAACACCCTGGGACCCATTGCCCAGCTGTGGGTTTTGTCAGGCAAACATATGCAGCCGCTGGGAAAATGCATGTGCTTTAGCAAGAACTTTTTAGTCGCAGTTTGAAACTTTCATAGGTCTAAAAGTGTCGTATTGCCTTCGCCTATGTTATGCGGATGACAGGCATAATTCTCTTGTACTCACTGCAGCCCTCATTCATGATTTGTGTTACATTTGATCATAAACTTTCTGACATACTTTTATTAAATTGAATATAAATTACTCACTGAAGATTACACTCACATTGCAAAATGGTAAATATATTTTGGTCAAGATGCCCATTTATCCTTTTTGCTTTCTGTTCTAGTGTTTAGTATATTATTTTCTCCTGCCTGTTCAGAATCATTTTGCCAAAGAAGCTTATATTATGCCACATAACTATACGTCCTTGGAAGGCAGAGACCGGATTGGGATGGTGTATGCACAGTGACCAGGGAGAGGTTAATAAGAGCCAAGGAGGAGAAGTGGGAAGCAAGTCAGCCTTGGGTGAAGGTGACATTAAAGTTTTGTTTGGGCTCAGCCAGTAAGTAGATGGGTTATGCTTTGGCAGTCACTTTCTCTCTGCACATTAGTCAACAGAGACACTAATGGAGGTCAGATTTCCCTACAAAATATCAACAAAAAGTGCTTGCAGATCCTGTACCTCTGATATCCTCCCCAAGACTGTCTGTCTGTTCCCAGCAGTCTTATGTTCTCATTACCAAAGGTCTCTCATTTCCTAACTTGATTGAACTCTTAAGGACTGGCTTTATATCTTGAGGCTCTCCTCTATTGCTATCTTGTTGTTGATCTAAAGGTGGAATCCGTGCCCTTGCCATGATTTCCACAGTCAACAGAAGAAGCAGTAACAACAAAGAAGACATCAATAACAAAGCAAATGCAAATGTATTTTTTGCATTGCTCAAATGTGGATTATGAAGAGTTCTTCTGGGGGATTCCCTAGTGGTCCAGTGGTTAGGACTCGGTGTTTTCACTGCTAGGGCTTGGATTCAGTCCCTGGTCAGGGAACTGGGATCCCACCAGCCATTTGGGATGGCCAAAAAAGCATTCTGGAGAAGATACAATCACATCCTCAAAACCCAATAAAACACACACACACAAATAAGATGAAATATTCTAATATGTTAGTATTATCATACTAGTGTTATCATAGTATTTCTGATTTTAGAAATCCGTAGGAAACAGATGGCCCCAATTATCAGGTTACCTGTCCATGTAATTGTCTTTTTTCCCCTAATTTCTCCACCCACATCAATTACCTTCTCTACATGTTCCTGCCTCACCCCTCGTCTGTACATTTCTCTATTTCTGTTCATCTTTCCTTTTTACCCCAGTAGCATGACTTACTTTTAAGTAAGCACACAATTTATTCATTTGTTTATTATGTGTATTTTCAGTCTTCACCCACATTGCTAGTAGAATTTAAGCCAATTTTCTGTCTTTATTTTTCACTGATGGAGCCAAGCACCTGGGACAGTTCTTTGCTCAGAGTAGTCACTCAGTAAGTGTTTTCTCAATGAGTGAAGCTATATATCACTGTTGGGAAACTCTAAATTCCTCTCCTCTTTCAGGACACATCGCTGTGTGTGCTCAGTCACGTCCGACTCTTTGTGACCCCATGGACTGCAACCTTCCAGGCTCCTCTGTCCATGGAGTTTCCCAGGCAAGAATACTGGAATGTGTTGCCACTTCCCATTCCAGGGGATCTTCTCAGCCCAGGGATCAAACCCGCATCTCTTCAAACCCACATCTCTTGCATCTCCTGCATAGGCAGGTGGATTCTTTACCACTAGCATCACCTGGGAAGCCTAAAAGTCATCACTCAATAAATGTTTGGTCAATGAATGAAGACACAGATCATTGTTGGGAAACTAAATTCCTCTCCTATTTCAGGACACATCACTATATACCATTAAAATTGAAAGTCTTTGTTTTTTTTTATTTCCTCTTTGTAAACTAAAAAATTTTTTTTTAATTTTTCTTTTTCTTAACTGAAAGCACTTTTCTTAAAATGCAGTTTTGCCTTAGATAATTTTGTCTGTTTTTAAATTTTTTTTGAAGAGGGCATTTTTTCCTTTTTGGTTAGTATATGTGTAGGATCTACCTTGGTCTATGATTTTCTTTTCAGGAGGCAGACAATAATTTTATGTGTGGTTAGTTTTTATTTACACATGAGCACAGTTTCTGTCAGAGGTTTTTCCTTAGATGAGTGTCCACCTCCTAAACAACGTACTTAAAAGAGTCAGTTTTACTGTTCTGGCCTTATTTTGTTTCTTCAGTCTCCCATGAAGTAACAAAACTCTTAAAGTGAAGAGCAAATGTTTGAGACACAGTACGTAGAAAACTACAGTTACTGATCACCTGTGCTGGAAAACTGGCTTCCAGTAAGAACTTCTCCCTTCCATACCATGTCCAGTCCATCCTACCTGTTACACCACCAGCACATTTCAAAGACCACTCTCCACCGCCTTCATACATATGTGGGCATTCTTTTCTCTTGCATTTGTATATTCTCTAGTTTCAAGGACTCTTAAGTACAGTGCTTAAGATATACTGCTTAGTGAAATGTCAGATAATGTTTTTCCTCATATATGGGATCTAAAAGATAAATGAACAAATATAACAAAACAGAAAGAGACTGATGGATATAGAGAACAAGTTAGTGGGCACCAGATGGGACAGGGCTCACAGGAGGGGCAAGATAGGTGACAGAGATTGAGAGGTTCAAACTGCTGATGTAAAATAATTGTTATAAGCATGTAATGTTCAGCACAGGGAATATAGCCAGTATTTTCTAATAAATTTATAGGGACTTTAGAAAATTTATTAAAAAAAAAAAACCCCTATGTTCTATACCTGAAACTCATGTAATATTGAATTTAAAAACATGGTTTTTAAAATTATAGAAACCTAAGTTCGAATTCTGTTTCTGAAAACTTGTTTTCAATTCTGTATCAAAGTGACTATAAATGGGGCAGGTGACCTGTCTGCTTATACATAATATAAGGCTAATGGCACTGCTTATATCATGGGAGTTTAGTGAGATGTTTGCATGAGACGATACATGTAACCTTCTTAGCAAATCACCTGATGCAGCAAAATCTCATTAAATAGAAGCTATAATTTTTATGGATATGAAATATTCCCATTTGAGTGCTTATTTGCATACCAAATAGTATGAAATTTCATTTGAATTTTACCAGTCATTTCAAACAAGTTTATCTCCTTGCAGTATACATGTGTGCATGCACACTTAGATATGATATAAACATTATCAAATTATTTAATAACCTGTTCTTAAAAATCACATTATGCAGAAATCAGAAAGCTACAGTCTTGGTCATCTTTTACAAAATTTAAAGTCCTAGATATAACCTCCTTGAGGAAAAAAAAATGAAAGTGATTTGGCTAATTCTTAGATGAAATCAGTGGTACTTCATGTGGCTTGGCACTGAAAATAAACGCCAGGATGTAGGTAATCACGACGAGTGTTTCTGGCTCTCTGGAAACCTGGAGACCTGAAGCTGCATTTTGGTGATGCTCCTCATTGATGTATGTGTGCCTTTTGTGTGCTGGGTTCTCTCTAACTCCTATCCTTTTTTCATCAGGTCTATTTATTGGTCTACCTCACAACCTCAGGCTGTTTCTAGCTCTCAGTGTATACCGTAGTCATCAGTGGCATAAATTCTGATGTCAGATGATCTGGGTCCTAGTCATCCGTAAGCCCCCTGTTGTATATATATTACGGCACATTACTTATTTCTCTTTTTGCCTTAGTTTCTTCATTTACAAACTGAAAATACCTTTCAGGATTTGTGCTAAAGAAAAAAATTAGTATACACAGAGCTCTTTGAAGACCAGCCTTACAGAGAATGATGAATAATATAAAATATTATTAATAGTATTATGTATTTTAATATCTGGCATGGCAAAGCTTTACTTTAGCAATGTCACACTGTTTAAAAAAAACAAGTATTCTATTTTTTTTTTTTTTGGTACATGCAATGTATACTATTTATTAAAGTTGTTTCTAAATCCCATTAACCCCACTGTGATTATAATTGGAATTATATTAAATCCATTTATCAATTTGTGAAGAATCAAAATTTTATTGGTATTAATTACCCCTGAATCTAGCAAGGACTATAGTATGTATCTCAATTATTAAAAATTTTAAGGCCCCTAAACAAATGTAATATGTACTTTATGTGTGCTCTACATATTGCTTGTTATTTTTAATCCACATTTTACTTTTGTAGATGAAATGTTTGCTATGGTTTCTAATCAGCTCTTGTGAATATATAGGAAACATGCTTTATCGATATACTCATGGTAGCTTAGTTGCTAAGTGGTGTCCAACTATTTGCAACCCCATGGACTGGAGTGGGTTGCCATTTCCTTCTCCGGGGGATCTTCCCAACCCAGGAATCGAACCTGAGTCTCCTAATTTGCAGGCAGATTCTTTACCAACTGAGTATCTTTATGCATATTCCCTAAACTGTCGGAATTTCATTTTCTTGATCAGTTTCACGTTGTTTAAGTTGCATCTTGTGAAAAGATTACCACACAACTACAAATATTGATGTTTGACCTCTTTCTCTGCTTAATCCCTTGAGAAGGGAATGGCTACCCACACCAATATTCTTGCCTGGAGAATTCCAGGGACAGAGGACTGGTGGGCTATACAGTCCATAGGGCTGGAAAGAGTTGGACAAGACTGAGTGACTCACACTTTCACTTTTCATCTTTGTATTTTACATCCTTTTCACATAATTTACAGTGTTAGGATAATGTAAGTTAAATTATATATTAGCCATCTTTCATCTTAACCTGATTCAAGTATGATTATAGTAAGGTTTCTTTTCTCCTCCATTAGGTGAAATATAGAATTTCATCACTCAGTATGGCTGAGAAATAATCTATTCCTAATTCTTTTTTTAAGGGGAGAAAATAAAAGATCACAAAGTGTAGCAAATCGTCTAAAGCTACCCAGTCAGCTAGAGGTGTAAGTCTACCATAGCCCATTTTTCTTTAGTTGAGACAGTCCTATCTGGTGTATCTTATTCTGAATTAATCAAATAAATAAGGGTTTCCTCTCACCTTTCCCATTGTGATTAAGTTACTATTTCAGTAAACCAAAGTTTAGAATGGTTAGTTCTATTAACGGTTGCTGAAACAGCAGCAGGGGAGCTTGTATCACTTTCTGGTCTGGGAGGAGATATTCTTGGGTGTTCCTCAGTTTCTCTGGTTCAGTTCAGTCACTCACTCATGTCTGATTCTTTGCAATCCCATGGACTGCAGCACACCAGGCTTCCGTGTCATTCACCAACTCCTGGAGCTTGTTCTTACTCACGTCCATCGAGTTGGCAATGCTATCCAGCCATCTCATCCTCCTTTGTCCCCTTCTCCTCTTGCCTTCAATCTTTCCCAGCATCAGGGTCTTTTCCAGAGAGTCAGTTCTTCGCATCAGGTGACCAAAATGTTGGAGTTTCAGCTTCATTATCAGTCCTTCCAATGAATATTCAGGACTAATTTTCTATAGGATTGACTGGTTTGATCCCCTTGCAGTCCAAGCGACTCTCAAGAGTCTTCTCCAACACCACAGTTCAAAAGCATCAGTTCTTTGGTACTCAACTTTCTTTGTGGTCCAACTCTCACATCCATACATAACTACTGGAAAAACCATAGCTTTGACTAGAGGAACCTTTGTCAGTAAAGTAATGTCTCTTCTTAATATGCTGTCCTGGTTTGTCATAGCTTTTCTTCCGAGGAGCAAGCTTTTTTAAAATATGGCTTCAGTCACCATCTGCAGTGATTTTGGAGTGCAAGAAAATAAAGTCTGTCACTCTTTCCATTGTTTCCCCATCTATTTTCCATGAAGTGATAGGACCAGATGACATCTTCATTTTTTGAATGTTGAGTTTCAAGCCAGCTTTTTTACTCTCCTCTTTTACTTTCATCCAGAAGCTCTTTAGTGCCTCCTTGCTCTCTGCTGTAAGGGTGATGTCATCTGCAAAACTGAGGTTATTGATATTTCTTCCAGCAGTCTTGATTCCAACTTGTGCTTCACCCAGCCCAGCATTTTGCATGAGGTACTCTGCATATAAGTTAAAAAAGCAAGGTGACAATAAACAGCTTTGTTGTACTCCTTTCCCTATTTTAAACTTGTCCGTTGTTCCATGTCCGGTTCTAACTGTTACTTCTTGACCTGTGTATAGATTTCTCAGGAGGCAGCTAAGGTGGTCTGGTATGCTCATTTCTTTAAGAATTTTTCACAGTTTGTTTTGATCCACACTTTCAAAGGCTTCAGCTAGTCAATGAAGCAGAAGTAAATGTTTTTTTTTCTGGAATTCTCTTACTTTTTCTACGATTCAATGGATGTTGGCAATTTGATCTCTGGTTCCTTTACCTTTTCTAAATCCAACTTGAACTTCTAGAAGTTCTTGGTTTTACATACAGTTGAAGCCTAGCCTGGAGAATTTTGAGCATTACTTTGCTAGTGTGTGAGATAAGTACAATTGTGCAGTAGTTTGAACACTCTTTGGCATTGCCTTTCTTTGGGATTGGAATGAAAACTGACCTTTTCCAGTCCTGTTGCCCCTGCTGAGTTTTCCAAATTTGCTAGCTTATTGAGTACAGAACTTTCACAGCATCATCTTTTAGGATATGAAATGGCTCAACTGTAATTCCATCACGTCCACTAGCTTTGTTCATAGTAATGCTTCCTACAGCCCACTTGACTTTGCACTCCAGGATATCTGGCTCTAGGTGAGTGATCACACCATCATGCTTATCTGAGTCATTATGATCTCTTTTGTATAGTTCTTCTATGCATTCTTGCCACCTCTTTTTAATATCTTCTGCTTTTTTAGGTCCCTGCTGTTTCTGTCCTTTATTGAGCCCATCCTTGCATGAAATGTTCCCTTGATATACCTAATTTTCTTGAAGAAATCTCTAGTGTTTGCCATTCTATTGTTTTCCTCTATTTCTTTGCATTGATCACTTAGGAAGGCTTCTAGTCTCTCTTTGCTATTCTTGGATTTTCCTAACTTATAAAAAAATGAAATTTATACATTTATTGTCACAAAACAGCTAATAATTAAAGAGAGCTTAGGAATTCTCATAGTCTGTTTTCAAATGACTAGAATTCAAGATCTAAGCATCTTAAATTTCCTTTCTCCCTGAGAGATGAAACAAGGGTGGTTTCCTATAAAATCCAAGTTGCTAGATCCTGTGCAAAGAGACAGATTGTTTTATATTGCAGTTATTTGCTATCCGTTGACTTCAGTTAGGTTCATTGTTATACAACACAATACAGGCACACTGTTTTCATAAAGAATGTATATTATGGCATTGGGCCATCTCTGCAGACTAGTCCCACGGTCTTCTCTGTTATGATTCTAGCTGGGTGGTTTGTGCCTAGTTTGAGGCTCAGAATCTGAAAGATCCATTCTGAAGTTTCACTCCTGGGTGCATGGTCCTCCTAACACTCCTCCTTACAACCTGGGAAAATACCAACCTTTGATTCCAGAGCCGTAAGACATGAAATAGGCATTTAAGGGTTATTATTGCAGGTACAAGAATGGGTAGGGTTCTTGTACAAGGTAGGATGCAAGAATGGCAAACAACTTAAAGTGCTATGGAGTCTTGGCTACAGGGGCATCTATGTAGTTAGCAGATTTTCTGAGGGAGGAGTGGAGTTCCTACATACTCTCTATAGAAAAAAGAAATTCAATGAACTAATGGAGGGCTGAGAGCTGATTCTGTCTTCCTGTGCTTAATTGAAGGCAGACTCAGGAACAGTGGCTTGAAATGTATATCTCTCACTGGAAAAGGAAACAAGGTGTTTGCAGATTCCCTTTTCCCAGAGAGTAGTGTGGTTTACTTTGAGCATTCTAGCCTTTTCTCTAATGGAGGGACTATGATGATTGAAGACACTATTTAGAAGGTTTGGAGAGACAGAAGGCATGCCTGTTCTTGAGATGGGATGGTAGTTATAAGGCTCAGGGGGTGGGGGATGCCTTTTGCAGATGGTATCTCTGCAAAGCAAGTCAATGCTCTTAGGTGTCATGAATCCTGAGCAGGCAAGTGTGACATACTTCAATGCTTGGTATAGACTGTTTTGTGAGAATCATGTTCTTAAATTCAAGTTATTCACTCTTTAAAAAATAGGAAGATTCAGATTGTCATTGTTTTTTAAAAAATATTTATTAGAGTATGGTTGCTTTAGCATGTTGTGTTTCAGATGCACAGCAAAGTGATTCAGTTATACATGCATATTCATTGTTCGTTAGATTCCTTTCTCACACAGGTTATCACAGAATATCGAGTTCCCTGCACTATACAGTAGATCTTTGTTGGTGATCTACCTTATGTATTGTAGGGTGTCTGTGTGTTCTTTCCAAGCTCCTGATATATTCTTCCCCCACCCCCCAGACTGTCAGTGTTAATGTACATATTTCATGAAATAATGCTTTTATAATACAGTCCTTAAGAATCTGAAGATACACACACACACACACGTATATATCTGAATCAGTTTGCTGAAACCCAACACTGTCAATACACTGTATTTCAATAAAACAAGTATATCAGAAGAAGCCAGAGCTGTAGATGAGGCACTAGGAGGTGAGGTAGGGTTGATGTGTCATCTGTTAGGCCTGTGGGCTTACAGTTTCATGAATAAAGAATCCTCTTCCATACATGTGGCTATCTCATGCAGGTGGCAGTATATTTCTTTAGATATATCCAATGATTAGCTCTTTGATACTAGACATTATAATTAGCCACTTCAACATTGTTCTACAGAGAAAGGGATGATATAGGATTAAACACTTTAGGCAATCTCTCTTTTTTTTAAGAATAGCTCTTGCTAAATAACAACATTCTTTCCACTCACTACTTTTTCACATGATTTTTCAGCTTTGGATGTGGTATACACATTTCTGAACTCTGAGAGAGTAGGATGCTCTGTGAGATTGATACACTCGCTCCAGCAATGAACTTGAAGGTGTTGCAAGTATCTGTGAGATAGAAGGGTTCCAGACAGAATGATGTTCAAGTCTTTATGGCGCATGCGCTTTCTGTCTTTATCAAGTTAAAAATGCTTGCACTTAGCAGTCATTTGCATATTATATAGACATTTCCCCTGATATTTTTAATCTTTGACACCTTGTATCATTATTAAACCAATCACCATAACAGCTACTTCAAAAATGATACATTATATCCCTTGAGTTTATCAATCATAGAACAATCTCAGTCCATCATCACATGAATTATTACAAAACTCTTTGATATGTGTACCAAAAAGGGAAGAGTAGTCTCTTGTCTTTGAACTTTTTAAGACAATTGCATTAGAGCTGAACTGTGAAGCACTCTCATGTCAATTATAAAGACATTATTCAGTGGCTGTGCTCAATCCATCTGACTTACAGTTAACCCCACAACTTTCACTATTAACTTTACTTTCCACTTCTTTTAATATTTGACACTTACATATCCTAAAAGATTGGTAGGATCTTTGAAATAGAATTAGAAATCAAGTAGTACAGGGTTTGCCAGAGTGGAGGATGTGAAACAAGGGTATAAATCAGGGTGAATTTTAGTGGAACACAAGATGGTTTTTGATGACATGCTGGCAAGGCAATAATTAACCTTGAGTCTTACAGTGAGAAAGTTATTCCCATCTCAGCCTTCTTTCATTCCCTCTGGATACATCAAGAAGAATGAATCAGAATGTTGCTAATGTGTCTTTAACACACCTTCAACACTTGCCATTATAGCCAAGACTGGACCTTAATCTCAAAGCCTGGAAGTAGAGCAGGATAAAGGTGTATATTTGTTGTTTGAAAAATTTTGTAATCTTATATTTAAGGTAAGTGAATATGGTGATTTTCCATTTTTAATTGATTATGATAAAAACTTTCCTTTTAAATATATTTATAATTGAAATAGCAATTTGATTTAAAAATATCAATAAATAGTAAAGATAATATGTGAAAAGTGTCCAAGTCACAACACTGACGTTACAGTTGGAGGACAGAGGTTTGGTGTTTTTCAGTGCTGTTTTTGTTTTTTGGCTGTGCTGGGTCTTAGTTGTGTTGCTCAGACTTCGCTAGTTGTGGTGTGCAGGCCTTAGAGCACAAGGGGTCAGTAGTTAAGATGGGCGGACTTAGTTGTGCTTTGTGGGATCTTAGTTCTCTGACCAGGGATCGAACCCAGGCCTCCTCATTGGAAACACATCCATCGGGCCACCGAGGAAGTCCCGAGGACTGAATTTTTGAGTAAACAAAGTTGTTATGGACTGAATTGTGTCCTCTCCAAATTTATTTGGTGAAGCCCTAGCCCTCAGTTCCTAAGAATATGGTGACTGTATTTGGAAATATTAATAGGACCTTTAAAGAGGCAGTTATGGTTAAATGAGATGGTTTAAGTGAGGATTGGGGGGCCCCTAGTCCAGTCTTGCTAGGGTTCTTCTAAGAAGAGTGAACATCATAGTGTGGACACACAGATGAAAAGTCATGTAAGGACAGAGTGAGAAGGTGGCCATCTTAAAGCCAAGGAGGGAGGTTCTGAAAAACTAAACCTACTAACACCTGATTTCAAGTTTTTAGCATCCAGATAAAAGAAATACCTGTTTTTAAGCCACATAGTGGGTGGTATTTTTGTTATGGCAGCCTGAGCTGGCCTATAGAGTGGTCAAAAATTTAATCAGAGCAGGAGAGTCACAATTTGAACTGATGCTTCCTTACTGCTTTCTAATCCCTCCTTAAGAGTTATTGGTGTATTCTTCATTTGTAGAAGCCAGAGTGTCTTGGGACTTAAGACACAAATGTAAATAAGGCAGTCTGTGGCCTCAACTACTTTTGAATGATACTAGTATTGAAAAGAATAATTATGTACAGTCCAAATAAATAGTCCTAATGGGAATACAACTGCCTCTATCAACATCTTCTTGATTGTGGATGCAAATTATAGTTTCTCAGTAATTATAGACCAGTGATGCTCAACTAGAAGTGATTTTGTTCCCTTAGGAATATTAGGAGACATTTTTGGCTGTCATGGCTTGCAGGTGTGGACAGTTGTGCTAATAGCTTCTCATAGGCTGAAGTCATAGAAACTGTTAAATAACTTGTGATGCACAGAACTACCTCCAGGACAAATAATCATTTGGTCCAGAATTTCAGTAGTGGTGAGGTTGAGAAACTGTGATGTAGAGAGAACAGAATGATGGAGAACAACTCGACCCCAAGTTTGTATGGATTTAAAAACCATTCTCTGTGCCATGTAATAAAATATCAATACAGAATTGGAGATGTTGAAAACATGGTCCCTTGGTTAAAATGTGCTCAGGTTTCTTGTTTTATAACCTTTTTCTTTGTTTATAAGAGAAATTGGGATGAGATGATACATGTGTAAGACAGGTGTAGCCTGATATATACTTTATTATTTCAATTATGTTAGACATCATAGACTGCCAGCTTCTAGAGAACTAGGACTTATTTATCTGTTTGTCTCAAGTCTTTGGTATGAAGATAGAATAAATTATTCAATTAATCAGTGAGTTAATACATGAAGTAATGCTCAGGTTAAGCTTCCTCACTTATTTCCTCTGTAAAATCAAGATTTAACATCTGCATGATGGAGATGGTAGAAGAGAAGCCCAGAATCTGACATAGGTAGAGACAAATTATACAGTATAAAACTATCATACATTTTCTTGATTTTCATAATTTTCAGTTACATTGAGGTGGTGCCTTGGAACACTTGCTTTTGTGAATAAAGATACTTATAAATTTTGGTTAGGTTTTGCACACTTAATTCGTGACTTAGATTGTTGGAGAAAATATCGTTGAACTGGTGGTCATGTCCTTTTCTTTCATCTATTTTCCTCTTTCTAACAGATGGTTGGTTTGTGATCCCACTGGGTGCTCCAGTGCTGCTCATTAAAAATTTCTTGTTTTATAGGCCATGTGCCTTCATACCTCCCTTGTCTCTTAATTAAAAGAGACAATATTCCTTAATATTTGGATACATTCCTTAGGACTTTCCAGCCAATAATGCCACTGAAAGACTTCCACTTATTGGTACTACTAGAAAAAAAATAAGAAATAAGTGTATCTAAGACTTTTTTAGATGTATAATGCAAATCATCCTGAAGTCAACAGACTATTTAGTTTATTATTGTTCTTAATAATTTATTTTAATGACTTTAAAAATTATTTATTGACTGCACTGTGTCTTAGTTGCAGCACACAGGATCTTTAGTTGTGGCTTTTGAGATCTAGTTCTGTGAACAAGGATCAAACCCTGGCCCCCTGGATTCAGGGAGTGTGGAATCTTAGCCACACTTAATGAATAATTTAAATATAGTATACCTAGCAATATCTAGAAATAGAATTATTTCTGTATTTCTCAGTTCAGTTCAGTCACTCAGTTGTGTCCAACTCTGCGACCCCATGAACCAATAATGCCAGGCCTCCCTGTCCATCACCAACTCCCAGGGTCCACCCAAACCTGTGTTCACTGAGTCAGTGATGCCATCCAACCATCTTATCCTCTGTCATCCCCTTCACCTCCTGCCCTCAACCTTTCCCAGCATCAGGGTCTTTTCAAATAAGTCAGCTTTCACATCAGGTGACCAAAGTATTGGAGTTTCAGCTTCAACATCAGTCCTTCCAATGAACACCCAGGACTGATCTCCTTAAGGATGGACTGGTTGGATCTCCTTGCAGTCCAAGGGACTCTCAAGAGTCT
Source organism: Cervus elaphus (assembly GCF_910594005.1). Classification (NCBI taxonomy): domain Eukaryota; kingdom Metazoa; phylum Chordata; class Mammalia; order Artiodactyla; family Cervidae; genus Cervus; species Cervus elaphus. The sequence goes on from NC_057818.1 coordinate 31,872,826, forward strand.
TCTCCAACACCACCGTTAAAAGCATCAATTCTTTGGCGCTCAGCTTTCTTTATAGTCCAAATATCACATCCATACATGACCACTGGAAAAACCATAGCCTTGACTACAAGGACCTTTGTTGACAAAGTAATGTCTCTGCTTTTTAATATGCTGTCTAGGTTGGTCCTAACTTTCCTTCCAAGGAATAAGCGTCTTTTAATTTCATGGCTGCAGTCACCATTTGCAGTGATTTTGGAGCCCTGAAAAATAAAGTCAGCCATTTCCACTGTTTCCCCATCTATTTGCCATGAAGTGATGGGACCGGATGCCATGATATTAGTTTTCTGAATGTTGAGCTTTAAGCCAACTTTTCCACTCTCCTCTTTCACTTTCATCAAGAGGCTCTTTAGTTCTTCTTCACTTTTGCCATAAGGGTGGTGTCATCTGCATATCTGAGGTTATTGATAATTCTCCCAGCAATCTTGATTGCAGCTTGTGCTTCCTCCAGCCCAGTGTTTCTCCTGATGTACTCTGCATATAAGTTAAATAAGCAGGGTGACAATACATAGCCTTGACGTACTCCTTTTCCTATTTGGAACCAGTCTGTTGTTCCATGTCCAGTTCTAAATGTTGCTTCCTGACCTGCATACAGGTTTCTCAAGAGGCAGGTCAGGTGGTCTGGTATTCCCATCTCTTGAAGAATTTTTCGCAGTTTCTTGTGATCCACACAGTCAAAGGCTTTGGCATAGTCAATAAAGCAGAAATAGATGTTTTTCTGGAACTCTCTTGCTTTTTCGATGATCCAGCGGATGTTGGCAATTTGATCTCTGGTTCTTCTGCCTTTTCTAAAACCAGCTTGAACATCTGGAAGTTCACAGTTCATGTATTGCTGAAGAGTGGCTTGGAGAATTTTGAGCATTACTTTATGAGCATGTGAGATGAGTGCAATTGTGCAATAGTTTGAGCATTCTTTGGGATTGCCTTTCTTAGGGATTGGAATGAAAACTGACCTTTTCCATTCCTGTGGTCACTGCTGAGTTTTCCAAATTTGCTGTCATATTGAGTACAGCACTTTCACAGCATCATCTTTCAGGATTTGAAATAGCTCAACTGGAATTCCATCGCCTCTACTAGCTTTGTTCGTAGTGATGCTTCCTAAGGCCCATTTGATTTCACATTCCAGGATGTCTGGCTCTAGGTGAGTGATCACACCATTGTGATTATCTGGGTCATGAAGATCTTTTTTGTACAGTCTTCTGTGTATTCTTGCCACCTCTTCTTAATATCTTCTGCTTCTGTTAGGACCCTACCATTTCTGTCCCTTATTGAGTCCATCTTTGCATATACATATGTGATTTTTAATAAATAGAGAGATATTAAATATTTTCAAAAATGTGAGTTCACTTTTTTGGATACTTATTACTTGCCTGGTACTGCTGAGCATGTTATATAAAATATTTCACTTCATTTCCATAACTCTGTATGAAGTATGATTATTTTCCACTTTACAAATGAGAAAACTAAGCTCAGAATTGAATACCTTATATACAGTTACACAGATTTTAAGATATAAAATTTAGATTTAAATTGAGAAAATAATAGGCTTTTCTTGAACTCAGGAAAAGCAACCAATATGTATTAACATACCTAGGTCAGTATCATTTAGACAATATAAAAGATAACAAAAGGAAATTCTGAAGGATATAGGCACGGATGTTAAAACATTATATCAGAATTCTAAAGTGATCCCATATCCTTAGATATCACAGCTGTATTTTCAGAGATACTGTTTTCTGTTTGTATGCTGGTGATGTTATGTTACTGTTTCCTACTCTCTATGTGGCAATTAAAAAATATTAAGCAGATAAACTGTGCATCCATCCTCAGCAGTTTAGTCACTAAGTTGTTTCCAACTCTTTTGAGACCCCATAGACTGTAGCCCACTAGGCTCCTCTGTCCATGGGATTTTCCAGTCAAGAATAATGGAGTGGGTTACCATTTCCTTCTCTAGTGGATCTTCCTGACTCAGAGACAAAACCCGCATCTGCTGCATTGGCAGGTGGATTCTTTACCACTGAGGCACCTCAGTCTTCAATTAGAAGCTTATTAAAGGATGAAGAGTTAATAGAGAATTGAGTGCATGGTACAGAATTATTGAAACCCTGGGTTCAAATCCTGAAACATCATTTATGATTTTTGTGTTTTACAAGAGTGACCTTCAGTTTTCTCATATTTGAAAACTACCAAATATTGCTAATTTGTATTTAGGGTTAATGGGTGGTTATTTGTTATATTTAAGAGCAAAGAAATCAGACAACAACGAATGTAGTGTCTGACACATACAGCAGGTGCTCTCTAAAAATTATTGGCCTTTCCGTCATCTCATACATCTAACTTTCAGTTACTTCATAGTCACCTCATTTAAATCCTGCATATATGTTTGGCAAGATGAATTGTCTCTTAATGCAGAAATGCTGCCGGCATGAAGGTAACAAATCTAAAGATACAATCAGGCCGAAACTGGAAATCACCTCTACTCCAACAGGAGCTGTTCAGCTGCTTCTTCTGTATGGATTTTGGACAGATTTCCCTTGTCCTGAGGGAGACACATAGCATTTAAAAGCCTCACCAACACTTGCTGGCTATATATCTTCCTTTTGCTTTTTAAATTTATGTATAGAACTATACCCATAAAACAGGTTAATGCTTTTCAAATCCACCATAACACTCACTGTATATTTCTTGAAGCAGTTACCTTGGGATATCAATGAATTTAAGAGATGGATTTAAATAAATTGGTTAACTGTTGTTGCCAGAGGTGTTAGAATTTATTCTTTGCCTTGATAAGTGAGAAGTTCTGTGGCATGAGACATGGCAATAACTTTGATGTTTCATTTCAGGAAACATGATAGACCAGAAAGAATATAGTCTTGAGAGTCAAGAGCCCTGGGTTCTTATCCTAACATAGTTGACTGAGTGATGAGGGCAAAGGATAAAAGTGGACTTGCACATACAGGCAAAAATCACCAGCTTTGCAATCAGGATGCTTAGATAAAAATGCAATTTGAATCTTTCATTATTCTATGACCTTGAACAGATTTCTTGATATATCTGAGTTCAGTTTCCCTGTCTACAAAATGAGGATAGTGGTAATATCTTCTCCATTTTGTGTGTGTGTGTGTGTGTGTGTGTTTGTGAAAATATAGGCAATACTAGATATAAAAAACTCAGGAAAGTGCTTGGAACAATGGACTCACTCTATAAGTAAGAGTTCATATTGTTGTTGTTATTATCATATTTGAACTCTATTTTCTTTCATAAGATATGAGAGAACTGGGATATTGACCTCTAATAGCATTTTCAACTGTCACATACTATGATTTTTTGGTTTTTTTTTTCTTTCAGTTCAGTTCAGTCACTGAGTCAAGTCCAAGTCTTTATGACGCCATGGACTGCAGCAGGCCAGGCTTCCCTGTCCACCACCAATTCCTGGAGCTTGCTCAAGCCCATGTCCATCGAGTTGGTGATGCCATCCAACCATCTCATCCTCTGTTGTCCCCTTCTCCTCTACTTTCATTTTTTCTCAGCATCAGTGTCTTTTCTAATGAGTCAGGTTCTTTGCATCAGGTGGTCAGAGTATTGGAGCTTCAGCCTCAGCATCAGTCTTTCAAATGAATATTCAGGACTGATTTCCTTTAAGATTGACTGGTTGGATCTCCTTGCAATCCAAGTGACTCTCACGAGTCTTCTCCAATACCACAGTTTAAAAACATTGATTCTTCAGCACTCAGCTTTCTTTGTGGACCAACTCTCATCCATACATGGTTACTGGAGAAACCATAGCTTTGACTAGATGGACCATTTTTGCCAAGTAATATCTCTGCTTTTTAATATGCTGTCTAGATTGAACATAGCTTTTCTTCCAAGGAGCAAGTGTCTTTTAATGTCATGGCTACAGTCACCATCTGTATTGATTTTGGAGCCCATGGAAATAAAGTCTGTCACTGTTTCCAATGTTTCAACCATCTATTCGCCATGAAGTGATAGGACCAGATGCCATAATCTTAGTTTTTTGAATGTTGAGTTTTAAGCAAGTTTTTTTTTTTTTCATTCTCCTCTTTTACTTTAATCAAGAGGCTCTTTAGTGCCTCTTCACTTTCTGCCATAAGGGTGGTGTTATCTGCGTTTCTGAGGTTATTGATATTTCTCCCAGAAATCTTGATTCTAGCGTGTGCTTCATCCAGCCCAGCATTTCACATGAGTTACTCTGCATATAAGTTAAATAAACAGTTAAATAAACACCCTGTTTATTTACCCAATAAATAAGTACCCAGCCTTGCTGTACTCTTTTCCCAATTTGAAATGAGTCCTTTGTTCCATGTCCAGTTCTAACTGTTGCTTCTTGACCTGCATAAAGATTTCTTAGGAGGTAGGTAAAGTGGTCAGTATTCCTGTAAGAATTTTCCACAGTTTGTTGTGATCCACACAGTCAAAGGCTTTAGTGTAGTCAACGAAGCAGAAGTAGAGGTTTTCCTGGAACTCTCTTGCTTTTTCTATGATCCAGCGGATGTTAGGAATTTGACTTCTGGTTCCTCTACCTTTTCTAAATCCAACTTGAATGTCTGGAAGTTCATGGTTCATGTACTGTTGAAGCCTGGATTGGAGAATTTTCAGCATGACTTTGCTTCCCTCTGAGATGAATGCAATGTGTGGTAGTTTAAACATTCTTTGGCATTGCCTTTCTTTGGGATTGGAATGAAAACTGACCTTTTCCAGTCCTGTGGCCACTGCTAAGTTTTCCAAATTTGCTATCTTATTAAGTGCAGCACTTTCTCAGCATCATCTTTTAGGATTTGAATTAGCTCAGCTGAAATTCCATCACCTCCACTAGCTTTATTCATAGTGATGCTTCCTTTGTGGATTTCTTAAAAATCCATTTTTAGATCAGATCATTGAATGTACATAAGAATTTGTCTTGTTTACTACTGATTTTTATCACTGAAAAGAGCATCTGGTGATATGTACAATAAATATTAGGTTTCCCAGGTGGTGCAGTGGTAAAGAATCTATCTGCCTGTGCAGGAGACATGAGTTTGATTCCTGGGTTGGAAAGATCCCTTGGAATAGGAAATGGCAACCCATTCTGGTATTCTTGCTTGGAAAATTCTATAGACAAAGGAACTTGGCTGGCTACAGTCCATAATGGGGTTATAAAGAGTAGAGCACAACTGAATGAGTGGGCACACACCTACAATAAACATTAGTTGAATGTGTACAAATTCATGGGCACCAGATAGACCTAATCAAATCAGCATCTCTGCGACTGATACTTAGCGAATTGCTTCCTAATCAACTGCCCCAGGCTATGTAGATGTAGTAATCTGTGGTCTACTCTGTGAAAGGTATAGTTTTAGGGGATCTGAAGTGACCATATAATGTATTGTCAAATACGGGACACTTTTAGGTGTAAACAGGGACTTTGATAAGTATGACTACAAAGCAGGCATAAAGCTAGACTTGATTTATTGTGGGGGGATGTGGACACCCTGAAAGTGGCAGTGTGTCAGTAAGCCAAGAGGAATGAGGATACACAGCTCTTGACTGTCTCAGCAAGTCATCTGTATGCAAGATCTCTAGAAGTTTATTTTCTTGGGCTGAGTTTTATGGAAGCCAGTTGAGCTGGCAAACTTATAAGACTGACTGGACCCAGAGTCAGGAATTTATGTAACTATTACATTCTTACTTAGGAAAGATGTTGAATCAGAAGCAGCAAGTAATGTAGGGGAATTCAATCAGTGATGCCAATTTGAACACATATGAAAAATACACATTTTAAAGGTATGTTTAAAGATCAAGGGGTACAAAACCCAAGAACAACCTATAGTAGATCAGCACTTCCAAAATCCTACCTAGTATTTCAGGGAATTCAATCTCCTTATTGGCACTCGATCTGAGAAAGTGAATGCCTCCCACCAATTATAACCCTTTGCTGTCTTTTTTGAAACTGTTTCTCTCTTGATTCCATGTTCCTCCGAACTCCAAAACACTGAAGTATGAACAGGCTACTTACAAACTGTTTTATTTCATCCTTTTTCATGATCCAGTCTCATTCAAAAAGAGGATTATCCAGGTATGGACATCAGTTCTAATACTGTATTAGTTATCCATACTAGTGGGAAATCGATGCAGTTGGGGGGTAACAGGAAACTGTTTATGGAAAGCACCAGGAGTGAAGCCAATCCTGGCATCAGGTTTGAAGTCAGATCGTGTTTACTTGGGATGCCAAAGGAAAGGCAAAGGAAGTAGGCATATGCAAGCATAAAAGTACAAAATCAAGTGAGCATTCAGGAGACACTCCTGAATGAGCTTGCCAGATTCCCTGGCTGGTAGAAGTTTTTTACATCATATGTACACAGATTTGTGTGTGTGTGTGTGTGTGTCTGTGTGTGTAATTAGTTTCCGGCATTGTTTCTTACCAGGTATAAGTGTGTTTCTCTCTTTCTGCTCTCAACACTATATTTCCTAATGAGCCAAATGAGCACACTGAGAAAGCTTTTTCATGGTCATAAGGCTGAAAAGAAAAGAAAAAAAAAAAAAAGTGAAAAGTCCACTGCATAAGGCAAGGCAATGGATGATACCCAGACAAGACAGGGATGATTATTGGCCACTTCAGGCACCTGGGTGATCGGTGTTTTCAAACAGAACCATCATTCCACTGCAGAGTCTCTCTGTGTCTAGCAGCTACAAATAGATCCAAGAGTTGCCAGGGTTTCTGTCTTCTAATCTCATTATACAGACCACTAAAATGAGCAAAGGAATAAGTCCCCAAAGCTTTCATGTAGTTAATGGCAGCAGGGGGAAGCCTGCCTTTGATACATACCTGTTCAGCATACCTAACTCACTGTGTGCCTTTCTTTAAAAAGCAATTTAATGGGGGTGTCTTTCTTTCAAAAGCAATACTGCAGTAATGTTATTGACCACTTCAGCATGTGTGTGAGTGAGTGAATATGTGTGCACATGTGTGTAAAAGAGAGAAACAGAATTGAAAACAGTTCCATTTTTAGGACAAATACTGTTGTGTTTGCAAAGTCCGTGTTAGTTGCTCAATCGTGTCTGACTCTCAGTGACCCCATAGTCTGTCCATGGAATTCTCCAGGCAAGAATACTGGAGTGGGTTGCCATTACCTTCTCCAGGGGATCTTCCCAGTGCAGGGATTAAGCCCGGGTCTCCTGCATTGCAGGCAAATTCTTTACAGTCTGGGCTACCAGGGAAGCCTAATAGGCAAACTAGTGTGCCCTATGCCTAGGTTGTGAAGGAATTTACTAGAGAAGATGGCACTAAAATTATTTAGAAGAGGTCTGCACCGGAAAAATAAAAACTATGAAATTTTATTGTGTTTCTGTACTCAAAGTGATGTAATAAAATTACTTTGCAAACAGGGAGGCTGTGTTGGTATCCATCTATATTTTTGAGGTTCAGGACAGTGTGTCTTTAGAATTTTACTTTGAAAAATTACTGTTGTGTTTTCATTCATGGATTCCTTGGTTAAACTTTCATGGTAGTAGAATGTTTGTGCAGTGATGTGTATGTTTTAGAGTACTTGAATCATTACGTGGGGCTTTGATTAATGAATTGAAAACTGAGAAACTCAAAAACAGACGGCTTCTGTTTCTCTCAGTACTTCTGAGCATTTGCTGGAAGTCAAATACCATTAATGAATCGAGTGGGTGCTTCTTGGCACTTTATTATTCAACAGTCATCTTAATTGTGAATAATTCCTAAGAGCACTGGAGTGAAATATGAAAGGGATGGATGTTAAAAAAAAAATCAAGTTTTCATCACAAAGCTGAGTCTCAGAAATATTTAGCAAAGATCCAGTGTAATGAAAGACAAAATTTTAATTTTAAAATTAGATAAAATTTATTGGATATTCATACCAAATGGGAAACTTTGCAAAAAATGTCACTAGCCATTTGGGGTAAGAAAATGTAGGCTTTTTAGGGTCAGAGACTTTTGTAATAGACTCAAAGATTAGCACACCAGAGACCTAAAGAGAAAGACAATGATAACGATGATAATTGTGACAGCACTTCCTGTGCTACAGAAGCTGTCCAAATATTCTCTGTATAACATTTGATACCATCAACCACCCTAGGAGGTAGATCCTATGGTTGATATGTCCATTTCACTGATGAGGAAACTAAAGTACAAAAAAGGATTTACAGTTTGCCCAAGGCTTCACGATTTCTGAATGAGAACTTGGCAGAAATTGGATTCAGACATACATAGTCTGATTCCAGAGCATGTCTTTAAATCATGCTTTGCTTCCTTTGGTAAATATAAATAGGTGAAAAATAGTTGACAATATAATAGTAGCTAACATATTTCTAGTCGGTCTGTACGCCAGGCACTGTACTAAAGACTGTACCAGCACTAACACATTCAATCCTTAAAACATACCTGGGAGGTAAATATCAGACTGCTGCCTGCCAACCCGTTACACAGATGAGGTAACTGAGGTGTAGATGTTAAATAACTTGTCAACAATCGGTAATCTGAGAGACAGTTGTCTGTCCCGCAACTCCATCTTTGATGCCAGTATTTGTAATTCTATACTTCTGTGAATGAATCTTCGACATGTGTCGCAGAGACCACACATCCAATTCTCTTACGAGGCCAAACTGTACGGGCTGTACCCTATCCAGAGTGAAAGTAGGGGATTGTCAAAGTCACTTCAGGACAACAAGCATGAGCTGGATCTTTCTAGATTGTCTTCACATGGACTAGTGACAGAGCGCTGGACCCATAAGCTGTGTTTAAGAAAAAACTCAGTTAAAATCTGTAAGAGGCCATCCAATCTTGTATTAATTTTTCTATTTAGACCTCTCGTGACAAAGAGGGCAGTGGTGCTGGTTTGAGCTGCTGTAACAAAATACAATAGGCTGGGTGGCTTATAAACCACAGAGAAGTATATCCCACAGTCCTTGATGCTGGAGTCTAAGATCTGAGTGCCAGCGTGATTTGGTTCTGGTGAGATCCCTCTTCTGGCTTGTGGACGGTTGACTTCTCATTGTATCTTCATATGGTGGAAAGAATGCTAGAGAAATGTCTGAGGTTCCTTTTCTAAAGGTCACTAATACCATCCATGAGGGCTCCACACTCTTGACCCAGTTACCTCCCAAAGGCCCTATATTGAAGGGATTCGGGGAGTAGGATATTGACATTTTTAATTGTGTGGGGACTCAAACATTCAGTCTATTGTAGGTGGTATGATTACTTCTGTGTGTCTTTCCAGATCCACAAATTCTTCTCCAAGAAGCCCTCCTTAAACTCCCTTCTCCTGTTAGTCTCATACATTCTTTGCTTCCCTCTGTTGTAACTCTAATCAAATAGTATCCTCTTATTTGGTTATTGTTTGTCTTCTCTGTTCCTCTATGAGGCTGGAGAGGACTTGAAATGTCTATTTTTGTATCCTCTTGACCCAGTGCAATGCATGACACATGGCAGGCACTCAATGCATATTTAAATGTGGCAAGGGAGGAACAAGTTTTCTTGGTGACAGAAGTATTGTCATGTATTAGCCAGTTTTTCATGTATATTCATCAACATTGCATCAAAATTTGGGATCATCATTGCTTGGGACAGATTTTCTGATTAAGGAGTAAAATTATCACATATTAAATTATTCAGTGGAGAAGGAAATGGCAACCCACTCTAGTATTCTTGTCTGGAAAATCCCATGGACAGAGGAGACTGGTGGGCTACAGTCCATGGGGTCACAATGGGTTGGACATGACATTGTGACTGAACACACAAATTATTCAAATACTCATTCAGTCACTCATGGTAATAGCTCACAGTCTTTCAGGCAGTAAAGGATAGCACTGATGATTGAGCTCACATTTCATTAAAACTGCAATTCAGTTTCAGAATGTGGTGGTGAATCCATCCCAAACTATCTCAGCTTTGGAAAAAGTTTCTAATCTCATGGGTGAGAATAGAATGATCTGATTGGTTGGGCTACTGAGGTGACATTAAAGGGACAATCCAGAGTTTGAGATCAGGTTCTATACTGGAGTAAGTCTGCAGCCTCCCTGGGTACCTGTTTCCAAAACTCACTTGCATTTGGCTGTATAAGTTCTGGTCTATTTGTGAACAATTAGTGACATTACATTTTCTCATAACCTGTATTAGACCCCATTCAAGCATGTAATCAGCATTGCTTAAAGCAGAGTGTGGGGAGACTGTTCCAGTGCTACTTTTGGGGTGGGAGGGTCACCCAGCTTCCTCCATGGTCTTAGTATTTACGTGGTGCTTCTTAATAATTCTGATAAGACTTTATGATTTTTGTTGCATGAATACAAAAGAAACTTTGTATCTTTTTAGATAAAGACTCTTAAAAAAAGTTGTCTTTCCTAGGGGAGGTGGGTCCCACCAGGCTATAAAGCAGTAATTTCTCTTAAAGTATTCACAGACACGAACATTTAAGCAAATTAGGCTATTATCTCAACTTCCAAATTAGAGACAAACATTCCTTTCAAGTCAATAGAAAGTTCTGTTTGAGATAATATGGTTGCCTCGGTACTATTATTTCTTTTGGGTGTGTTTTATAACTGTATCCAGTAGTCACAGTGTTTGTATTTTATGCCAAATATCCATTGCATAACCAATCAGTTTGAGCATTTAGGTTAGTTTTCTATCCTACTTCTTTTTGTTTTTACTTCTACTTTTATTTTTGTTTAGGAGCATATTCTTCTAGAGAGCTTTCTTGCCTTCATCCCCACACCTCTGCCCCTGCCAACCAAATCCATTCTATGCTTTAAAATTCTAGAAAATTAAATTTGTGCAAGTTAGAAGATAAACAAATGGCTTAAAAACATTACAATCAAGTATGATAATGGCAAAGTGTTATACTTTTAATAAATGATTAGGAACGGTTGTAATGCAAAGATTTATTTCACAGAACAAAAGCACTTAGGCAGGAGTTTATATTACTGCTATGCTTCAGTGGTGATAACATTGGGACTTCAACCTGCATAGCTACAATGATTAATTAACGGTCTTGTTCGGGATGAGTGAGCACCATTATTGTTCTTAAATAGGAAAAGGCAGATAACCATTACTGATTATTTCACAATTCCCAGTCTTACTTGTTAAAGACTAAAGAATGCTAAAGTAGGTTGTACGATTTCCAAGTTGCTATGAGAAGCAGAAAATAATAGAATTTCTATACCATGCATATAAGATTAGTGAAAAGGTCCAAGTTAGCAGTCAGAATTGTCTCTGAAGGTCTAAATTTAAAATTTATTCATATCAGTAATATTTTAACACCTTTATGGAGAAATAGTTTAGGTTGCTAGTATATGCTTCAAGCTGTGTTTCTCTACCAAAACTACCTTCCATCAAAATAAGTACAGTTAAGATCAAAAACAACAGTCAATGTAATGAAAGTATTTTCCATAAGCATGGCTTTGTTTACTTATTTTTATTTTGTTTTTTTGCTTTCTGGGGCATTAATGAGTTATATCAGGTATTGTGTTCTTAAATCATAACACCACACTGATTCTTCTGATGAAAATTAATTTGGGCAAGTTCTGTAAAAGTGAAAGTCGCTCAGTCATGTCCAACTCTTTGTGACCCCATGGACTATACAATCCATGGAATTCTCCAGGCCAGAATACTGGAGTGGGTAGCCTTTCCCTTCTCCAGGGGATCTTCCCAACCCAGGATCGAACCCAGGTCTCCCACATTGCTGGTGGATTCTTTACCAGCTGAGCCACAGAGGAAGTACATGTTCTATGAGTTAGATACAATTTCTTTTTGAGTCCTTGAAATGCTTCTACCAAATCTCTTCTGGAAATTCTACCACCATTTTAAAATTAGAGGAGTAAACACTTTTCAGCTTATTTCTGAAGGAATTTCAGCATATTTCTTTGGGATTCTATGACTGGTAGGATATAGAAGTTTAATGCTGTTGATGGACCCTGGAAAACTTCTGAGATGCCCTGACTCTAGAGCAAGATAGGAATGTTTCTTTTGCTTTTGACCACCAGATAGAAACCCTGAATATTCATTGGAAGGACCGATGCTGAAGCGCCAATATTTTGGCCACCGGAGAGTGGCCAAAGAGCTGACTCATTAGAAAAGAGCCTGATGTTGGGACAGATTGAGGGCAAGAAGAGAAGGGGGTGACAGAGGATGAAATGGTTGGATGGCATCATTGACTCAGTGGACATGAGTTTGCGCAAACTCGGGGGGATGGTGAAGGACAGGGAAGCTGCAGTCCATGGGGTCACAGAGTCAGACACAGCTGAGAGCCTGGGCAGCAGCCACAACCAGCCCGTGAGGAGCATCACGGGGTCTGTGACTGACTGAAGCCATAGGCTGCGTAAAGTCAGTTATGCTGACTGAAGTCAGCAAAAGTGACGGCTTGGTAGCTGCCCTCACACTCACTGAAAAGACTCCAAAGAGAAGAATTTGGTGGCTTTTATTTATATTTTTAAGAAAATATTTAATTTTTTTCAGTATTTAGCTCTCTTCATTATATTTTTTGCTATTTTGGAAGAGCAGATTTACACATTGTTATGTTTTCTTAATGCCTGTAAAACTACTGAACCATTTTGCAGATGAGGGAATGGACAGCAAGAGGAATTAATTCTCTAATGTTTCACAGCCAGTAATGAAAAAAAAGACTGAAGCGTAGGCCACTGCCTTAAAGCCTAAGACAAAGAACGGGCTTTCCTTCTATAATATATAATATTTCCAGGGAGGGGATGTTACTCTTTATTTATTCAAAAGTCACGCCCTATCTAGTTCCAAAAAGTGTGAGAAACTATTTGTAAACTGAATATTAGGGATATGGGTTGTAAAATAGTCAAACATTAAAACTATTTAATTCAAGGAATTTTTAGAGGAATAGTTCATTCAAGTACATTCATACAGTGGAATTTTGTTGCTAGCATTTCAAGTAAAGAGGTAGATCTGTACACACTCTATTGTACATCTCAAACAAATGCAGGTCATCTGATGAGCTGAGCATGTGATCTTGTTGATGTACTGGATTTGTGTGTATATCTTACTGTTTCTATACATATTCATGAATAGAAGTTTTTGTTTTTAATCTTAGTTTTTATTTTGGCCATTCTGCATGACATGTGGGATCTTAATTCCCCCACCAGGGATTGAACCCATGTTCCCTGCACTGGAAGGTGGAGTTTTAACCACAGGAGTCCAAGGGAAATCCCTAGAAGTTTTGTTTGTTTGTTTTGTCTTTAATGTTTCACAACATTAGTTACTTATAGTTACTTACAGCATAAGTAGTTACTTATAGTTACTTATAGCATGATTAGTCAAATGAACCAGGGCTAGGGGTCCAAAAGATTTCAAGGTACTTAGATTTTAGTCCATATTCTATATTATTTGAATCTTTAAAAATACAGGTTCTTAAAAAAAAAAAAAAAATACAGGTTCTTGTTCCTGATGCGATTATCTCCCGCTTTATACCCCTCCCTGCTTCCCCTGATTAAGTACTTAGATTTTAGTATATTTTCCATATCTTCAAAGACAAAACTTTCTATAAACCCAAAGCCCTGCAATTGGAGTGCTCTAGCTAGCAAATGGCATAAGCTGAAGAAAAAAAATCTTTGAGAAGTTTGACCTTCCTCTGCCTTGTCCGACTCCTGGGCAATGCTTTCCTAATGAGATTATGGGTATTACCAGTGATACCCAAATCTGGCTATGCTTCAGAGTCATCTGTATAGGCTTTTGGGAGCCACTGATGGCTGTGAGAAGTGCTTTAGTAATTTAATTTTCTGGCTGGAAGGACATTTTTGAACTGAAGTGTATTTTTTTTTTTTTTAGCTACATCTTAAAAATCATTGACTTTTAGTTATCTGAAGAATTTCAGATTATCCCCTTCAATCACTTAATTTGACAAATATTAAAAGTGAGGTTCAGAGCAGTTAAGTGAATTTTCCAAGGTCACAGAGCAGGTTATTGGAAATCATTGTTGCATGTATCAGGACATTCTCCTGCCTTGTTAGCTACAATCTAATGAGTAAAATTTAATCTCCTTGTGATCCTCGGGTCTTCTGGTAGGCCTGTAATCATTATGAACATTAGTGATTAGCATATAGGAAAGCAAGATGAAAAATGGGTTAATGAGTGGAATTTTTTCATATTTTAATATTTAAGAGAATGGTTTATTACTTTCCCCCAGAACCACTCCTCTTGCCATTTTACCCTTTTCTCCTAAAAAAAAAAAAAACAAAACAAACAAAAAACCCATATAGAACAGAACCTTTCTTATAACAAAGTTTGTAACAGGTCAGTTTCTGGAAATTCAAACTTCTGTTGCTTTTTAATTGAACTTAGAGTTTCATTTATAACAAGAACCTAGACATGGACTTCCGTGGTGGTCCACTGCCAATAAAGGGGATGTGGATTCAATCCCTGCTTGGGAACCAGGATTCCACATGCTATGTGGTATGGCCAAAAGATTTTTTTAAAACGGAAAAGAAAAAACCTATAGAAATCTGTCTAGTCCCTTTATCCATTTTGTCCTTCAGATCAAATTTTATAATCTTTTTACAGATAACTAGTTTTTTCCACAACTGTCCCTATTTCAGGGGGCAGAGGTGATCAGGTCTCTAAACAAGTTCATTGGATCTGACATCTCACTCATTAACTTGTGGTTTCTGCAAGTCTACAAAACTGTCATGATTGTGAAGAATGAATATCTATGGGAAGGTACATATCTTACTCCAATGTAATTTTTCCAGACAATACTGAGAAAGAAAGGGCAAAGCATATTTATATGTAAACAGTTTTCAAAAGATGTTGAAACTATCAACTACATGCAGAAGTTAATATATAGGTGTATGTTACTTACCTATCTACATGCTGCTAATTGCAAAAGAAAAATTCTAAGTTTTAAAAATACAGAAAATTAATACTACTTTTTTTGTAAGAAGGAAGATTTTTTTTAAAAAAAAGTAGCCTCAAGTTTTGCTGAACTTACAGTAGTTTCTGTGATGGAACTTTTAAATTATTTGTAAAATAATAAACTATGGTTTCTCTTTTCCACTATTGAATTAAAATGGATATATTTGTCCGTAGATACCTTGGAAGAGCTCATCTGCTAAATCTCAGGGTTATGAGATGTTAGACTGATAGCCTTGTACCAAATGAAATAGACGTTAGGAACCTATATTCATCAATGCAATTTTTCCTTCCTCTAAAATTCCCACTTCTCTTTAGGCTTTGATTTGGGGTGACATGCATGCTGTGACTGTTACAGCTATTACATATGAACACTTGCCTTGTTCACGGCCCTATGTCATGTGCTATGTGAGAAACCAGGGCCACAAAAAAGGTCCCAGTCCCTGGGGCCATCTGAGAATTATTTGGGTCAAACTGACAATGGAAATTAACACACATTTTTTTTTTTCTTCCTCTATTATACCATATACCTTCTCCTTTCCTATTCTGTCTTCTTGGCTTATTAAGAGGAGTTCCTTATATAAGGCACTGTTTAAAGACAGTTTTAACTCAGAAAACTAATCCACAGATAAACCATAGATTTTTTTAAATTATATTTATTTCTTTGCCTGTGCTAGGTCTTAGTTGTGGCTTGTGGGATCTAGTTCCCTGACCAGGAAGCGAACCCAGGACCCCTGCATTGAGAGCAGCGAGTCTGAGCCTCTGGGTCGCCAGGGAATCCCCTGCCCCATAGAATTTAACAGCATTTGCACACTCTGAATTTTTGCCCATCAGCAATTAACCGACAGAGCTAGTTTGAGTGTTTCAGAGGTGACATACTTGATCTGATATTACCCACACTTTACAAATAGCCCTTTCAGTCTGTCAAGTTAGAGTCTTAGAATCAAACGTTATAGTTTTCACATAAAGGACAGTTTAAGAGTAAATTTAGAGACATATACTACCACAGAAAATGTGGTATTTCAGCTGTCTTTTAGAATTGGACATACAGGGAGTTTGTTCCAGTTATCAGTGTAGAAAGTCACTTTAAAGAAATCCCAATAGTAAGCGGACAAGAGAGACTCCACAGAGGATTGATTACCCAAGAGTCAAGTAACTAGAAAAATCCACCGGCAAGTAATGGCCTTGGTCTGTTTTTCTCCTTCTCATCCATTTATAAATCACCCATTCTAATCAGTGGAGAACAATGAGCAACTGTGCCCAGTGTAGAGTGGTGATGGGACAAGCAGGTCTGTGGGATGAATAATCAGTGATGTTACTGAGACCCACAGGGCATGACATTGATGGAGTGGCTGGATCTCAAGGAACCAATGGCTGTGATGTATCCATGGTTTCAGGAGGCTCTGGCTGGGGTGTCTATTGCTTGTTGATATGCTTTAGTATGTAAAGGCACTTACAGTGTTAATTCATACGTAAATACACTCTAGCTTTTATTCTTTAATCCAAAGAACAGAAAGGGGAGCAAGAGAAGCAAGACAACTTCTTTAAAAAAAATATAAGACTCTGGATTGCATCATTGGATTATGATGGTCTTTTAGAGTAAGAGACTCTAGGAATAGCATTGCTCAGGAGTGAGTCTGCTCCTAGTTACCCCAGGTAAATAATCTGAATAAGAGGAAACCATGTGTCCTCCCACCACCCACCACGAACGATTTCTTCTCTAACTCATTCTTTCATGTGCCTTGACTGGTACATACTCAGTATTTTTCCTTAAGACTCTAATCTCTTGTTGAACTTCAGAATTTTTCTAGATTCAGGAAGTCACATTTTCCCCTTTCCCCAAACTCAAAGTCCTTCTTTGATTTTTTGCTTTCTGTTTATTGACAGTACTTTTTTTTAATTTCTGTGTAAATGTCCATGTATATTTAAGCCTCCTGAGCAGTACTCTTTAAGCCCCAGTGACTATAACAGTGTATTCACTATAGAAGATGCTGACTACATATTTATTGAATAGATGAAGGATTGCAAACTGACCATGTCACACATTCAACTTACCTGGTGGGCACTTTCTTTGTTCCAGGCATAGTTGTAATTGCTGCAGATGTGGAAAGAGATGAGAAGCTTAAAGAAAGTTAACAGAGACATTAGCTTGGCTTCAGTATACCATATGGAGAATCCCTGTAGGTAGATCTCTTTACCCATGTTCTTTTCCCCTTTCCTTCATGACCTTATGCTAAGATTACATAGCTTTTGAATATTTTAGAACCATAGAAAGATCTGAAATGAAGGCATTGGTCTCTGCCTATTGGCACCTGCAGATTGAACCTACTCTGCCCCTAAAACGTGGAGTAAATTTTCTAGAATTAGCTACTTTTTAGCATTGGTTCTGGAATTTTTAACATTTTACACCCAGCTACTCATATGCTTAGGCTCCTGCCCTTCCTATTGATTCTTTTTTTTTCTGAAACCGAAGTTTGAATTTCTAATTCCATGAGTTTGCATCAGTGATGAGGTATCTCCTGCTTTTCTTCGGCCACCAAACTTACTGAAGCTATAAGTGATGTTAGCCTTGCTGTACTGGGAAGTTCAATGCCCCTCTGAGCTCTGTGACCTCCGTCACTTCTTTCAAGGGTATTCCCTGCCCTCTGATTCAAGGACACATCCCAAGTCCTGTTTGTGAAACTGAAACATGAAATTTGTCATGGACTAGCACAGGTATTTCATCACTCGCCTCCTTGATTCTGATTGAAAGGCAATCAGACAGTCTCTAATGCAGAGGCTGAAGGCATGAGCTTTAAAACTATCTCTGCAGCTGGTTATGTGATCTTGAGTAAACCTCTTTGCGTTGCTGAGTCTTGATGTTCAGACCTCTAAAATGGGAAGTAGTGGGCACACTGGTAGTCACAGCGGTAGTTTTGTTAGAATTAAACGAAATCCACATCACACGGGTACACCAGGTGCGTGTGTGCTGCAGTTATTATTATTTTTACATTTTTAAGACCTAAATATATGCACTCATCTACCTCCTGTGTGTCCAGTAACTTCATCCTCATTCTTGAAAAACAAAAACAACCCATATAATCTGTTAGTTTCATTGAACTGAATCTAAGTGTTGCCTTTGTTCCCCATCAAGGCAGCATTCATTACGCGTCTGGTACATATTCCTATCATATCACATGGTCTCCCACTGTGCCCAGTGCACATTTCTTTCTATTGCATGTCTCTTGTAGCAGTAGGTGCGAAATAGTTATGTCCACAGGAAAACTTTTTATGGTCATTCTTTTCTGCAATAGTAATAACTTATGGAAGCAAGAGTCATTCCCTTTATCTCTTTAGCACAGTTTATTCGATGTAGTTTTGAGCTCACAGTAGCTGCTGAATAAGTCCGTATTGATCAGTGAATGAATTGCTACCTTTTTCCTAGATCATGCATTAACAGTTTGAGACTCTGGCTTGGAATTTTAAAGATAAAACAGACTATAGACAGCATGACTTACAAGCTCTTCAAAAGGGGTCAGTATATCTAGGCTCTATTTTTCAAGTTCTGTTCCTTGTATCATGAAAATACGGGCAAGACTCTTACATTCTTCAGATTTCAAACAACTACCATAAAAAAAATTGTATTATGTGAGGTTAGGGTTAGTGAATAGTTTACAGTATATTCAGACAGTTATCCCTCTTCATGTCTGTGTTGGGAATGAATTCTGATCCCAGATGTAGCTAACCCAGGAAGAGTACCACGCAAAAACACTGCTGCCTATCCAGAGAGTGAGAGAACAGAGCAGTCTGCATATGCTACATCCTTTTCAGCCCTGGCTGTTTCTATTTCAGTAATGCTGTGTTTCCAGTGTTACAATGTTCCTTTTAAAAAATGATTCCAGTTGAACTCAGAAGGATCATATAGCTTATACAAAGTTATGTATAGCATGTGTAAGTGTGGAGTTCCATATGTATCAAGTTCAACATGGAATATTTGCAGGTAGAAACAGCTTTTTCCTAGCATGGATCAGTTATCTCTTTCATTCTGCATGCCATCAACAAAAAGAGCATAAACATAATTAGAAATTCTATTAAGAATATCTTAAAACAGATTCCTTAATTTGAAAACAAAGATAATGAGGGGAGAGTAGGAAGGAGAGGTTACCAGAATTGGCCGGGTGGAAGCATTTTCAAATACAACTTCTGCAAATCAACAACAGGCAGAGTCACAGATGTAGAGACAGCTCCTCAGAGGTCAGAACACTTTCTTCTGCCTTGGGTTTGGATATTGTGACAACTTAGTTGTGAACCAGCAGCACCATCTAGAGGTACACAGCAATCCTGCACACAAAATAATGGAGCCCAGCTATTTAAATAGAGCAATGGCCAAGCCATTACTTCATTCCCCCCCCCACCCCCAAGATATGTATATATAATGCCTTACAAAATGCCTGTAAACAAATTTCTTCCCATTCCCATCAAGAGATGACTGCAGTGTTCATTATTGGGAACATTCAAGGCTTCACTTCAGAAGCTGAAACTTCCCTCCACAACTTCTCTACTGAGAGGAAAGTCACTGACTGTCAAATCAGTTAATTCATTTCACACATTTACTGGATACCTGCCATGCCTCGGGCTTTGTGCTAGGCACTAGGGAAACACAGACACGAATACATTACTGGCTGCCCCTCTATACACCTAGCCACACATCCACACTTAACCACATGGATAAATCTTCTGTCTTATCCTTTTAAGCAGTTTTGAGTAATAGGAGTGGGAATCTTTCAAAGCGTTCATTCAATTTAAAAAATATATGTTCTGTATAAAGCCACCAAGAACTTTTACAATGAAATCATAAATTCAAATAAATTTAGAGAGATGAGGGTTCCCTATGGTCTTAGAGTGAAAGTGAAAATCGCTCAGTTGTGTCCGACTCTTTTCGACTCCATGGACTATAGCCTGCCAGGCTTCTCCTTCTGTGGCATTGACCAGACAATTTGCATTCCCTTCTCCAGGGGATTTTCCTAACCCAAGGATTGAACCTGGGTCTCCTGCATTGCAGGCTATCAAATTCTGGCGTATGGGGGAATTCCCTAGTACACTTTTAATTATAATCCAGGGTTGTAGACATCAAGCCCCAGATATTCTCATACTGTCAACATGTGGTATGGCCCAGAATGATTAATTAGATTTGAATGTTTATCTGGTATTTAAATCAGGCTTTCAGAGAGAAACGCTCTAACTTTGACACACAGGGGAGCTGATTCCAGGATCATCAGTCAGAAGTGTCTTTTTAAAATTGTTTCCACATTTGTTTAACCTACCTCTGTTTATTGTTTAGACTAGATAACACCTAAGGACCACACTACTAGAGTCTGGTAGTGCCAAGTGATTAATTTACCATTCCCATCTTGTCTTTCTCTTTGTTTTTTTATTTGGCTGCTTTGGGTCTTTTGTTGCAGCACACGGGCTCCGTAGTTGTGATGCATGGGCCTAGTTACCTCGTGGCATGTGGGGTCCTAGTTCCCCCACTAGGGATCAAACCCACATCCCTGGCATTGTGAGGTGGGTTCTCAACCACGGGACCACCAGGTAAGACCCAATCCATTCTCTGTATGTCAAATGCATTAACTTTGTAACAACTTGGCCATGACTACATATTAAAATAATTTTAAGAATCATTCTATTAATATATAGACCTTTAAGTTTGCTTGATGCTTGGAAGAGAAGCTCTGACAAACCTAGACAGCATATTAAAAATCAGAGGCATTACTTTGCTGACAAAGGTCTGTATAGTCAAAGCTATGGTTTTTCCAGTAGTCATGTATGGATATGAGAGTTGGCCCATAAAGAAGGCTGAGCACCAAAGAACTGATGCTTTTGAACTGTGGTGTTGGAGAAGACTCTTGAGAGTCCCTTAGACTGCAAGGAAATCAAGCCAGTCAATCCTAAAGGAAATCAATACTGAATATTCATCAGAAGGACTGATCCTGTAACTCCAATACTTTGGCCACCTGATGCGAAGAGCCAACTCATTAGAAAAGACCCTGATGCTGGGAAAGATAGAAGGCAAAAGGAGAAGGGGACAACAGAGGATGAGATGGTTGGATGGCATCACCAGCTCAATGGACATGAGTTTGAACAAGCTCAGGGATATGGTGAGGGACAGGGAAGCCTGAAGTGCTGGAGTCCCTGAGGTTGCAAAGAGTCAGACACAACTGGGTGACTGAACAACATACTAGAATAATTTTAAGAATCATTCTGTTAAAATATAGGCTTTTAAGTTTACTTGTATCCACATTTTGATCTAGGTTTTATTTATATAGAAACATAACATCTGAGAATATTTGTGTAGTGAGCCCCTTGTTAGATTTAACTGGAAATCCATTATATTAGCAAACTCACAGCTGTGAGGCTGTGTGGGTGCAAGGAAGCTGAAAATTAGAAACTTGAGTGGATTTCAATACCTAATTCCATACCAAACATAGGCAAATTAGAGCTGGGGAAAAAAAAAAATCCTTCTAAGTTGAAGGCAATTTAGCTTTCACTCTTTCTCATTTTGGCAGCCCCTGTTTTGAAAGATGCCCAAATGTAAATCTGTGGGATTTAAAGAACTAAGCTTTTTGAAAGAAACTTGTAAAATGCCTGTGATAATAAATATCTTTCATGTATCTCCTCTTCTTTGCACTTCCTTTTATTCCCATGGGAAAACGTCCCATTATATCTCATTTGAACCATTAAACTAGCCTAGTAGTGAATTACCCTGATGACATTCTCAAATCGCCAAACATTCCAAATTTAATGTCTACAGCTCCACTGTGGAGAGCTTTTTACATGTCAATATGATTGTGTCCCAGGTGGCTCAAGTAGTAAAAGAATCTACCTGCCAATGCAGGAGAGGTAGGAGACGTGGGTCCAATACCTGGGGTGGAAAGATTGGCCCCAGGAGGAGGAAATGGCAACCCACTCCAGTGTTCTTGCCTCGAGAGTTCCATGGATAGAGGAGCCTGGTGGGCTGCACTCCATGGGGTTGCAAACAGCTGGACATGACCAAGCATGCACCTGCATGTCTGTGACCATATTATCATAATTATGATTATCACTTATATAAAATCTTTCCATAGCACAGCACTGACTTCAAAACAGACTCCAAATTGGCAGCACTCATTCGTCATTTGACCTCATGTTTCTCACCTCAAACTTTTCAAAAGTGCTGAATTCGTTACCTCCTATAAACCCTTGACACCTCTATGACTTTGCACATTGTACTTCCTGGATTGTGGTCTGTGATTGTTGCCAGGATAATCAGCTCAGCCATCACCTGCCCTCTGGAAAAGCTTTCTCAACTGCTCAGGCTGTGTTAGATGGCCCTTCTCTTGGGTTTTTTAGAAACCTATAGATTCTACCATGAGAGATGCATAGCATATAAGAAACAAGATGAGGTGCTTAATTCTAATAGTCTTAAAAACCACAGGGTTTATAAGTCTTACCTGTAATTATCATTAAAATGTGAGCTCATCCAAAGCAGAGAATATCCATAATTTTATATTCTGTAATTTTGATCTCAGTGCATATATGTTTAACACATTCATGAATGCTCCTATTTATCTCCGTTTACCATGTACTTCAGTTTCCATCCTGAAACGATTGAGATGATTTTCTATAGGGTCACATTTGTTAATCAAATAATGTCATCTGCGACTCTTAACTATAGTTATTCTTAAAACATCAAGTTCCAGAAATATTAATACAAGCCTGGGGGGAGGGGGAAGTCTCAGGGAAGTTCTGGAATTGTAATGGATGGAAGATACTTTACTTTCAGAGAAATATTAGAAAAATCTTGTAGAATTAGCACATTGTTTATTAGTCATTTCTTAAGTTTTGAAACAAATATAATTTTTATCTTTATCGGTATAATTTGGAACTGCAAAGAAATCAGTATCTTGCTGGTGTCAAGTTTCACTTGTTAGAATATTTGATCACTCTGGGTTAACAAAACTAGTCATAATATTGATATTGTTATTTTCATATGTTTTGTGAGAGAGCTGCCATTTCATCAGTTAAATAAGCCCTGGCTCAAATGCAGGTCAGTAAAGCAGGCAAGCCATCTTTATACTGAAAGATGAATCCTATCAATCAAAACCAATATGAACATATGATGTAAAACTTGAACTTCCCAGTGTCTCCCCTCTGATGGATTTGGAGAGAACACAGTGGTGATAATCCCTTCACTCACTTTCTTTCACGATATATGACTCAAATTTGACAACATGGTATATTTTATATTCTTGAGATTCCATTTGGCTGTGAATTTGAAACTAATGTTAATTGAAATTTTCTAATATTTCTCCCTGACTTCCCATACTTTGGTCCTAAATACACTGTCAGATTTCTCAGAATTTATCCTCTTTTATTTTGTCCTCACCTTTTCCACCTTACCCCTCTCTCTGAAATGTACCTCTATCCATTGATCCTCCTGATCAATGATTACTGTTTATAGAAAAACAATTTGATAATATATATGAAGACATTAAAAATGTTCAAATGCTTCTCATTTTTAATTCTCAGGAATCTATTCTTTTATAATATGAGGTAAAAGTGTTCATCGGTCAGTGTTGTCCGACTCTGTGACCCCATAGACTATAGCCTGCCATGCTCCCCTGTCCATTGAATTTCCCAGGAAAAGAATACTGGAGTGGGTTGCCATTCCCTTCTCCATGGGATCTTCCCAACCCAGGGATCAAACCCAGGGTTTCCTGCACTGCAGGCAGATTCTTTACCATCTGAGCCACAAAGGAAGCCCCAAATAATATGGATACAGGAAAATCTTTGAATAACAGAGACTTGAATGACAGCTTAAGTTATAAAACAGTTTATAAATTGGAAACAATGAAAGAGTAATGGTGAATTAGATAATTATCAATTCTCAGAGTAGAAAGCTATAAAGTTACTAGAATCTTGTCTATAAAAAGTTTGTCATAAAATTGCCAAAGTAAACTGGAGAAAAGGAGACAAGGTGTAGGAGTATCTTAATTTAACAAGAATAGAATATAGCACACAAATATAATAGAGTAGAATAGATACCAGCAACTTGTAAAATAGTGCTGAAGAATATGACAATGCTTACCTACCCACATTTTCTATAATGAACATTTGTTATCCTTCTAATGACTGAAAGGAAACAAAGTAAGCATGACTAAGAAACCAACATACAGAGTGATAAGGCTTTAGACATTTTGCTGTTGTAGGATCACAACATTCAAGTTAACATCATATTTGGATGTTGTGTCCTAGAACTTAGAAGGATTTTAAGATCTATTGATCAACTGATCTGTCTACCTACCTATTTATATGTATTAATACCTATTTTCAAGTATCCTCCACATACCTGTTTTGAACCATTCATTAGCCATTGTTTTTGCCAAACTTTGCCATTTGTTAAGATGTCTTTATAATACTTGTTTCATCTCACAGAGCTGGAAGTTTATCAGATGAAAAGGGGGTCAACACATCAGGAATTATAAAAGGGGTTATAAAGAAGATAGGGTTAAGAAAAAAAAGTGAACACAGATAAAAGTTCCTGGCATAGAAGAAATCTTTCCTCAATCAATGAAAATTATATCCCCTTGCTAGTTGGGCCCAGTGTATATTTAGGATCCAGGGCATTTTTCCATAACCAGGCAGGGAGCAGGCATTAAATAATAATAGCAATTTAAATATATTCCAGATCCTGATTCTTGGGAGATGCTGTTCTATTTCCTTTATTTTATTTTATGTGCCCTTCCTATGGTAACCTGATGTCATGGATACATGAATGGAATTAGTTGAGGATTTTTCCTTCCGAGTTTGGCATGCTGGTACTGTCTCATGAGGTATCTTTCAGCATCTCACAAAATAAGAAAAGAGATGTACATCAGTAAAAATGAAAAATGGAATGATACAGGTACTTTGTTAGTGTAGATTCTGAGAACTTGAAGTAATATTATATTCATCTTTTATTTTCATCCTCATAGAAACCTTAAAAGGAAAACATGGAGGATTTAAGTGCACATTTTAACAATTTGAAAACTGTTCTAATTGGTTTACTGAAGGCTCACGAATCAGTCATGGTGGCTGCAGTGCTCTGTTAGTAGAAGTAATAATTGTATAGTAATAATCATAGCAGTAGTAGTGATGATAACCAGAGGAGAGTGCTTAATATTTGCTAAGCCCTGTTAGCAACTTAAGTTACATGTGGTTATTATTCCCATGGTGCCAGTGACTAAGCAAAAGCACAAGGAGTTTGAATGAAATATGCAAAGCTACCTAGATTTATTTATAGCAGGATTCAAAGCCAGGCATTTTGATCCTAGAACCTCTGATATCTTACCTCTCCAGAAATGATGGACTTAGAATAAAACTTCAGTCTAAGACACAGTAGAATGTCACAGTGAAATAAAACTGCAGGAAAGATGGCTTAATGGAAACAAGTGTGCACTCTGGAGTCAGACTACACAGGTTTGTAATCAAGGGGCTACTTATGTGTGACTTTGGACCAATGGGACTATTTTTTGCAACTGGAGTTTCCTCATCTGTAAGATAGTGACGATTGTATAAGGATGATGTGAAGACTGGGTGATATAATCCACATTAATAGCTGACATAAATGATGGGTGTGTTTCAGCAAATATTATCATGATGAGCTTAACACATGCAATTAACCTGAGGCTAGAGGCAATGTGGCCTTATTTATTTTCCACACTTTCTTCTTCTCTCTCTTTTTTTTAAACAGGTGACTCTTTTTAAAAATTTTATTTCACTCTGGCTGCGCTGGGTCTTTGCTGCTGCACAGTCTTTTCTCTAGTCGTGGAAAGTAGGGGCTACTCTCTGGTTGCAGTGCGCAGGCTTCTCGTTGTGGTGGCTTCTTTCGTTGCAGAGCACAGGCTCCAGGCCATGCAGGCATCAGTAGTGTGCTTCGCGGGCTCTGGGGCACAGGCTGTATAGTTGTAGCACATGGGCTTAGTTGCTCCGTAGCATGTGGGGTCTTCCTGGATCAGAGATTGAACCCAGGTCTCCTGCGTTGGCAGGCAGATTCTTTACCACTGAGCCACCAGAAAAGCCCCTTATTCTCCATTCTTAACAAAGCATATAGACATGGTAAGTATAAAATAAATGGATGTGAAAATGTCTACAGTTGGAAAAAATACTGCTATGGAAATGGCTGTAGAGCTTACTGTCAAAGTTCAGTTAAGCCCATATGTAGAGGCATATAGACAACCCAGTGATGGCTTCTGGAGGGGAGCAGTCACCTAAGTCTTGAGTGTGTAGGGAGAAGTCTACAGGCGTGGAGTGCTGTGGTATTGTCCTGTGGCATTCTGTGTCACACCTGTCATAGCAATCATTCCACTTGACTGCAACTGCCTTCTTTTCCTCTCCCTCACTAGACGCTATGTGTAGTTACTGGCTTGCATATTGACTGGAAGCAAGCCGACATTTTTAATGATTTACCAAATAGATGGAAGACACACTTGCCAGTGGACTAGTACAGCTTAGGTTGAGAAGCACTACTGAGACCTTTCTATGTCTTGCATTAGGAGTCATGGTGGCAGGTGGAAAGCCTGCCCAACATGGCACCTGGTATTCGTTAGAGACTTTCCGGAGAAGGTGACTCTTGGTTGAATTTTTTTAAGTATTTATTTGGCTGTGCCAGGGCTTTACTGTGGCATGTGGGATCTAGTTCCTTGATCAGGGATCAAACCTGGGCATTCCACACTCTGAACAAGTGTGGAGTCTTAGCCATTGGATGAAGCCCCTCAGTTGATTTTTGAAAGGAGAAGAGAGGTTTGGAAGATATTGCAGGCAGAACATATGAAGATGGCGTTGGAGTAGGTGGACATGGAGTACATCTCTCTACACAGATACACAAGGAATACACCCTCAGACACAGAAGTGCATGCAGAACACCAGCTGAGAGCGGACAGGAGTACCTGAACACTGGAAAAGAATATATAGAACCATGCAAAACTCAGTGGGATGAAGGAACTAGGGGGAAAACAGGAGTGTTAGTAGGACTGGACCTGCCTTCTGCAAGTGTGGGAACTGAAGCAGGAGTCCGATCCCCACATCGGGGTAACTGTCTGAGTCAGAGGAGAAACATTTAAGGCTGAGAGTTAAACAGCTGATCTGTGGCAACCTAAAGGGCATGAGAACCAGACAGTCCTTGCTGCAGCTATACATATCCCAGACAGGAATGCTGGTCCCCTGGAAGGCGCAGCGGTTGGGAGCTGGAGTTTGGGGAGTGTGGAGTGATCCCAGGGTGAGAGCTGCTGTTGACTGTGGAGAGACGGATTGAGGGGATGTGAAGGAGGAGATTGTTATGGGAAATGCCTGTGGAGGAAAGCCAGGCAGCCATGGAAACAAGGCAATACTGCTGAGTCATGTGTAGGGGGTGGACCCATCACCATAGCCTCTCTCTCCCCACACACCAGCATCAGCCGTTGAACAGTAGAGAGGCAGCCCATCAAACGCCTGATGCACTGAACTATAGAGTAGGACCCCACCCAGGGCTCCCCTTTAAGTGCCTGATGCGCCCGATCTACAGACTAGAACTCCAGCCAAGGGGCCCCCTCTATGTGCCTGACATGCCAAACTACAGAGAAGGACCCCAGGCAAGGGGGCCCTCTACGTGCCTGAACAGGTGGAGATACGGAGAAAGACTGGCCTTCTGATCACCAGCTACAAGAAGCTCGAATAAAGGCTCTGTTAAGGCCATAACTCCTGCTGCGGAGGCAGTCCATGTCCCTGCACAGCTGATGCCGCCAGGATCCCTGCAAGCCAAGCAGCTGTGACACCTTCACCTCAACACTCTCTTGGGCAGAGCTGCCATAGTCTTGTGTCTATGCATGCAGGGTCACTTTGGTCGTGTCGGATTCTTTGCGACCCTGTGGACTGGCCTGCCAAGCTTCTCTGTCAGAGAAGGGGTTCTCCAGGCAAGAATACTGGAGCATTTTGGTCAATCCTGGTTGCCATACCCTTCTAGAGCACTATATTTCCTGCTGCCCTCGCTGCCAACCCCCCTGAGTGCCTGGTGCTGCCAGAACCCCTGTGGCCCAAGCAGCTGCACCACCTCCACCCCTGGCCCTCACAGGGGCAGACCCAAGTCCTCCAGGGCAGCCTCGGGAGCAAACCCCAGTGGATGGCCCACATGCAGAGGTGGAAATAAAACCACAGTTGAAACCCAGCGCAGTGTGGCTAAGGAAGAAGACCCAAAACCTTCCCACCTGCTGTACAAGCTGCAGATTAGATCCACACATTCAACTAGGCAGACTCTGTCTCTATGGAAATATAAAAGGACATTGAGAGCTCCCACAAAAGAAAATGAACTAGTTCTGACAGCTGTATACATTGGAGGCAAGAACACACGGAAATAGGACCAGATTAGGATCTGAGCTGCCCCCACAGCAGGTCCAGAGATCAGCACAGTGTTGGAGGGCATCCTAGGGAGATAAGATAGACTGTGACTTCCAGGGAGGGAAAAGATTCTGACAGCAGTGACTCAAGAAAAACATTTATTATTCTTATTTTTCGACCTGTTCGGTAGATTCTTTTGGATTTTTTTTTTTTTTTCATTTTCTTTCTGCCCCACCCCCCATTGTAGTTGTGGATTTTATTGGCACTAAGAAACCCAATTAAACTTTTGAGCTTTTTTTTTTTCCTCAGTCACATTTTTTATTGTTGTTATATACCTCTGTCTCTACATTGGGTTTTTGCAGTTCTGTGGAGTTTTCCACTGTTTTTTCTTTTTTTTTTAATTTTTAATTTTTAAAACCTATTATTATTTTTTCTACATTTGTTCCTTTGTTTTCTTTTTCTACTGTTCTTTTCCCCTTGCAGTTAATCTTTAACATATATAAATCTTCTTTATCTAATGCTAATTAACTTTGCATATCTATTCTTTCTTTCTCTACTTTCCTCTCAACTTATTTGTTAGTTTTATTTTCATTGCTTTATTTCCCAGTTGGCACCTCACTTTAGTATTGTTTTCCAGTTTGTGCTTTAGTTAGTTTTGTTCTGGCAGATATAATTTTTGGTTCCCTTCGTTCACTGGATCAATTTATTGTACTTTATTTTTGTTGGACTGTTTTAATTTTGCTTAAGGGTGTATATGTGTATGTGTATATTCAGTCATACTTTTTATTTTTGTTATAAACCCCTGCCTTTACATTGGGCTTTTGCAATTCTGTGGTGGTTTCCTTTTTTTTTTTTTTTTCTTTTTTCTTTCTTCTTCCATGTTTTTTTTTCATTTTCTCTTTTTTATAATTTTAATTTTAAACTTTTTAATCCTATTATATTTTTTATACATGAATTCCTTTGTTTGCCTTTCCTACTGTTCTTTTCCCCTTGCAGTTAATCTTTGATGTATATAAATCTTCTTCATCTACCTCTATTTAACTTTGCATATCTATTTTCTTTCTTTTCTTTCTTCTCAACATACTTGTTTTGTTTTCATTGCTTTATTCCCCACTTGACACCTTGCTTTGGTTTTGTTTCCAGTTTGTGCTTTAGTTAGTTTTGTTCTTAACTGTTAAATATAATTTTTGATTTACTTTGTTCACCAGGTCAATCTACTGTATTTTTGTTGGACTGTTTTCACTTTGCTCATGGGTATATATGTATATGTGTATATTCCATTATTTTAATTATTATTTGCCTGATTTTGTAACTGCCATTTGTCTGGGGTTCATCTTTGGTTTCTCATTTTTGGTTATTTGTTTTAATCTCACTTAATGCCATAAAAATCCACTTGTGGAATCTTCATTCCTGACCAGACATCAAGCACTGAGCCTTTGGAGTGGGAGCACTGACTCCAAGACCCTAAACTACCAGAGAACTAACCCTAGGGAGTATCAAATAGTTAAAACTCACACAAAGGAAACCACTTGAGTACAAGACCCAGCATCAGCCAACCACCAGTAGCACCCTATACAGGACCTCTCATCTAAACAACAAACAAAACAAAAATACACACCAAAACATCAGCAAACAGGATTACCAACTTACTCAGCCTTGCCCATCAGAGGAAAAACAAACAAAACTCAGCACAGATCTCACCATACAAACCACTGAAACAACCTGAGGAAGGCAGAAACCAAAAGGAAGAAAGAATTCAAACTTCTTCAAGGAAAGAATTCAACTTTCCTTGAAATCTGGGAAAAGGAGACCTCAAACACAATAAGTTAAAAAATAATAGTAATGAAAAGGCAAAGAAATACTACACAAATGAAGGAACAAATTAGAAACATAGAAGTCCAAATAAATGAGGAGGAAATAGGCAAACTACCTGAAAAAGAATTCAGAATAATAAAGATGATCAGAAACCTTGGAAAAAAAAATAGAGAAAATGGAAAAATCAATTAACAAAGACCAAGAAAAATTAAAGAATAAGCATAGAGACCAACTACACAATTACTGAAATTAAAAATACTCTAGAAGGAATCAATAGCAGAATATCTGAAGCAGAAGAACAAATCCATGAGGTGAAAGATAAAATGGTGGCAATAACTTCTGTAGAGCAGAATAAAAAAGAATGAAAAGAACTGAGGACCATCTCAGAGACATCTGGGACCATATTAAACACACCAACATTTGAATTATAGGGGTCCCAGAAGACGAAGAGAAAAAGAAAGGGTATGAGAAAATTTTTGAAGAGATTATAGTTTAAAATTTCCCCAACATGGAAAAGGAAACAGCCAATCAAGTCCAAGAGGCACAAAGAGTGCCATACAGGATAAACCCAAAGAGAAACATGCCAAGTCACATACTAATTAAACTAACAAGGACTACACACAAAGAAAGAATATTAAAATCAGCAAGGGAGAAGCAACAAGTAACATACAAGGGAAACCCCATACACTTAACAACTGATCTTTCAGCAGAAACTCTGCAGGCCAGAAGGGAATGGCAGGATATATTTAAAGTACTGAAAGGAAAAAACCTACTACCAAGATTACTGTACCTGGCAAGGATCTCCTTCAAAACTGATGGAGAAATTAAAAGTTTTTCAGACAAGTAAAAGTTAAGAGAATTCAGTACCACCAAACCAGCTTTACAACAAATGTTAAATGGACTTATATAGTCAAGAAATAACAAGAGAAGGAAAAAGATCTATAAAATCAACCCCAAATAATTAAGAAAATGGCAATAGGAATATATATATATATATATAATATATATATATATTATATATATAACTATTTATATATATATAAATAGTTAGCTTATTTTTTTTTTCCCAATAGTTACTTTAAATGTAAATGGATTAAATGCTCCAACCAAAAGACACAGACTGGCTGAAGGGATACAAAAACAAGATGCATATATATGGTGTCTCTAAGAAACCCACTTCAGACCTCAAGACACATATAGACTGAAATTGAGAGGATGGAAAAATATATTCCATGCAAATGGGAAGCAAAAGAAAACTGGAGTAGCAATCCTCATATCAGACAAAATAGACCTTAAAATAAAGAAGACTACAAGAAATAAGGAAGGACACTACAAATGACCAGGGTATCAATCTCAGAGGAGGACATAACAAACGTAAAATTCTATGCAGCCAACATAGAAGCACCTCTATACATAAGACAAACACAGACATAAAAGGAGAAATTGACAGTAACACAATAATAGTAGGAGACTTTAACACTCCACTCATACCAATGGATAGATCATCAAAACAGAAAATTAAGAAGGAAACACAATTCTTAAATGATACATTAGTTGAGATGTATCTCATTGACATCTTCAGGACATTCCATCAAAATGCAAAAGAATACACCTTCTCAAATGCACATGGAACATTCTCCAGGATAGACCACATCTTGCATCACAAATCAAACCTCAGTAAATTTAGGAAAATTGAAATTGTGTCAAGCATCTTCTCTGACCACAATGCTATGAGACTAGATATCAATTAAAAGAAAAAAAACTGTGAGAAACACAAACACATGGAGATTAAACAACACATTTCTAAATACAGAACAGGTTAATGAAGAAATCAAATGGGAAATCAAAAAAATTCTAGAAACAAATGACAATGAAAACACGGCAACTCAAAACCTATGGGGTGCAGCAAAAGCAGTTCTAAGAAGGAAGTTTATAGCAATACAATCCTACCTCAAGAAACAAGAAAAACATCAAATAGGCAACCTAACTTTGCACCTAAAACAATTGGAAAAAGAAGAACAAAAAACCCCAAAAAATTAGTAGAAGGAAAGAAATCATTAAGATCCAAGCAGAAATTTTAAAGAAGTGAAAGAAGCAATAGTAAAGATTAATAAAACAAAAATCTGGTTCTTTGAGAAGGTAAACATAATTGACCAGCTTTTAGCCAGACTCATCAAGAAAAAAAAGAGAGAAAAATCAAATCAACAAAATTAGAAATGAAAAAGAAGTTACAACAGACAATGCAGAAATACAAAGGATTATAAAAGACTATTATGAACAACTATATGGCAATAAAATCGATAACTTCGAAGAAATGGACAGATTCTTAGAAAGTTCAGTCTTCCAAGATTGAACCAGGAAGAAATAGAAATTTTGAACAACCCAATTACAAGCAATGAAATTGAAGCTGTGATCAAAAATCTCCCAAAAAAACAAAAACCAGGACCAGATGGCTTCACAGGAGAATTCTATCAAGCATTTAGAGAAGAGTGAATGCCTATCCTTCTAAACTCTCCCAAAAAACTGCAGAGGAAGGAACACTTCCAAACTCATCCTATGAGGCCACCATAACCCTGATACCTAAACCAGACAAATACAGCAGAAAAAAAAGAAAACTTCAGGCCAATATCACTGACGAACATAGATGCCAAAATCCTCAACAAAGTTTTAGCAAACAGAATTCAGCAACACATCAAAAAGCTCATACACCATGATCAAGTTGGATTCATTCCAGAGATGCAAGGATTCTTTAATATACACATATCAATCAATGTGATACACCATATTAACAAATTGAGAGATAAAAACCATATGATAATTGCAATAGATGCAGAAAAAGACTTTGATAAAATTCAGCACTCATTTATGATTAAAACTCTTCAAATAATGGGTGTAGAAGGAATCTACCTCAAAGGTCATATATGATAAGCCTACAGCAAACTTTATTCTCAATGGTGAAAAACTGAAAGTATTCTGAAAGGAATAAGACAAGGGTGTCCACTTTCACCACTGTTATTCAACATAGTTTTGGAAGTCCTAGCTACAGCAATCAGAGAAGAAAATCAAATAAATGAATCCAGATCAGAAAAGAAGTAAAGCTCTCACTGTTTGCAGATGACATGATACTGTACATAGAAAACCCTAAAGATAGTATCAGAAAATTTTAAGAGCTAATAAGTGATTTTAGCAAAGTTGAAGGATACAAAATCAATACACAAAAGTTATTTGCATTTCTATATACTAACAATGAAAAATCAGAAATAGAAATTTATGAAACAATCCCATTCTCCATTGCAACAAAAAGAATTAAATATCTAGGAATAAACTTACCTAAGGAGACAAAAGAACTCTACACAGAAAATTATGAGACACTATGAAAGATATCAAAGATGACAAACAGATGGAGAGATATTCCATGTTCCTGTGTAGGAAGAATCAATATTGTGAAAATGGCAGTACTACCAAATGCAATCTACAGATTCAATGTGATCTCTATCAAAATACCAATGGCATTTTTCACAGATCTAGAACAAAAAGTTTCAC
Source organism: Cervus elaphus (assembly GCF_910594005.1). Taxonomy (NCBI): domain Eukaryota; kingdom Metazoa; phylum Chordata; class Mammalia; order Artiodactyla; family Cervidae; genus Cervus; species Cervus elaphus. Next base: position 31,906,472 of record NC_057818.1, read on the forward strand.
AATTCATATGGAAACACAAAAGACCCCGAATAGCCAAAGCAGTCTTGATAAAGAAGAATGGAGCTGAAGGAATCAACCTTCCTGACTTCAGATTATACTATAAAGCTACAGTCATCAAGACAGTATGGTACTGGCACAAAAACAGAAATATAGAACAGTGGAACAAGATAGAAAGCCCAGAAATAACCCCATGCACCTATGGGTACCTTATTTTAGACAAAGGCAAGACAATGGGGCAAAGACGGCCTCTTCAGTAAATAGTACTGGGAAAACGGGACAGCTACTTGTAAAAGAATGAAATTAGAACACTTCCTAACACCATCCACAAAGATATGCTCAAAATGCATTAAAGACCTAAATGTAAGACCAGAAACTATAAAACTCTTAGAGGAAAACATAGGCAGAACACTCAATGACATAAATCAAAGCAAGACCCTCTATGAGTAATGGAAATAAAAGTAAACAAGTGGGACCTGATTAAAATGAAAAGCTTTTGCACAGTAAAGGAAACTATAAGCAAGGTGAAAAGACAACCCTCAGAATAGGAGAAAATAATAGCAAATGAAACAACTGACAAATTAATTTCCAAAATATACAAGCAGCTCATGCAACTCAATACCAGAAAAACTAACAACCCAATCAAAAAGTGGGGAAAAAAACCTAAACAGACATTTCTCCAAAGAAGACACACAGATGGCTAACAAACACATGAAAAGATGTTCAACATTGCTCATTATTAGAGAAATGCAAATCACAACTACAATGAGATATCACCTCACACAGTTCAGAATGGCCCTCATCAAAAAGTCTACAAACAATAAATGCTGGAGAGGGTGTGGAGAATAGGGAACACTCCTGCATTGTTGGTGGGAATGTAAATTGATACAGCAACAATGGAAGACAGTATGGAGTTTCCTTAAAAACAAAGAATAAAACCACCATGTTTGTGTGTGTTAGTTACTTAGTCATGTCTGACTCTTTGGAACCCCATAGCCTGCAGCCCACCAGGCCCCTCCATCCATGGGATTCTCCAGGCAAGGACACTGGAATGAGTTGCCATTTCCTTCTCCAACAGGAACTATGGAAAGAAAGAAATTGAAGTCACTCAGTTGTGTCCGACTCTTTGTGATCCCATGGACTGTAGCCTACCAGGCTCCTCCATCCATGGAATTTTCCAGGCAAGAATACTGGAGTGAGTTACCATTTCCTCCTCTACCATATGACCCAGCAATCTCAGTCCTAGGCATATACCCTGAGGAAACCAAAATTGAAAAAGACACATGTATCCCATTGTTCATTGCTGCACTATTTACAATAGCTAGAACATGGAAGCAACCTCGATGTCCTTTGACAGATGAATGGATAAATAAGTTGTGGTATATATACACAATGGAATATTACTCAGCCATAAAAAGGAATGCACTTGAGTCAGTTCTAATGAGGTGGATGAACCTAGAACCTATTATACAGAGTGAACTAAGCCAGAAAGTGAAAGATAAATATTGTATTCTAACGCATATATACGAAATCTAGAAAAATGGTACTGAAGAATTTATTTACAGGGCAAGAATGGAGAAAGAGACATAGAGAATAGACTTATGGACATGAGGAGAGGGTGAGATGTATGGAAAGAGGAACATGGAAACTTACACTACCATATGTAAAATAGATAGCCAATGAGAAATTGCTGTATGGCTCAGGAAACACAAACAGGGGCTCTGTATAAACCTAGAGGGGTGGGATGGGGAGGGAGATGGGAGGGAGTTTCAAAAGGAAGGAGATATATATATACATGCTGCTGCTGCTAAGTCACTTCAGTCGTGTCCGACTCTGTGCGACCCCACAGACGGCAGCCCACCAGGCTCCCGCGTCCCTGGGATTCTCCAGGCAAGAATACTGGAGTGGGTTGCCATTTCCTTTTCCAATGCATGAAAGTGAAAAATGAAAGTGAAGTCGCTCAGTCATGTCTGACTCTTAGCAACCCCATGGACTGCAGCCTACCAGGCTTCTCTGTCCATGGGATTTTCCAGGCAAGAGTACTGGAGTGGGGTGCCATTGCCTTCTCCATATATACACATAGCCATGGCTGATTAATTTGAGGTTTGACAGAAAACAGCAAAATTCTGTAGAGCAATTTTCCTTCAATAAAAAATAGACTAAAAAATATATTGCAGGCGGAAAGGCAAAAATGGAACTTCGTCAAGAGTGGATAATCTGGAGTTTGCTACCAGCGTGTGTGTGTGTGACTTTAGCATGGAGTCCACACTGGAAAAATACCCTGAGATAGGGCATGCAGCTGAGGAATAATGTAGGCACAGGACAGACCACAAAGAACCAAAGGTGCTCTGTACCAATGAGAAAAGGCATGACTCCTACTGCTAAAACAGTTTGCTCAACAATTATACCCACCCTCACAGATCTTTATACAAGAGAGATGGGCAGGAAAATTTTCTTTAAACAAACAAACAAAAAAAAAAAATGGATTTACCAGGTGATTCTGACTTAAGGATCATGTTTGAAAAGTACTGCCTTATGAGGCTCTTAAAAAAGCACTTGTTAATATTAGCTGGTTTTACTCCCTTTGGATATTCCAAAGCTGTGCCCCTCCCATATACATACCCATAATTAATCCTTTTGTAAATCTTGTAAAATTTGTGACTTTTAAAAATGTTTTCTGAATGCTATACACTGGGTTCCTTTTACAATATCCTCTCTATTTATATAATTCCTTAGTACAGGAAGTTCTTTTTCTCACCAAGTTTCCCATAAGGAAAAGCTTGAGTCATTCTTACCCGCCTCTCACAGCCCTTTGACTTATCTAAGCTTTTAAGTCTCAATCGAAACTGGGCTCAAATGCTATCTCTGCAAATAGCCTGACCTTGCCAATCACTCTTCCTCCTTTTGGATAACATGTGACCCTTCTCACACCTCCTCACCTGCTGCCTTTGACAATCTCACTGGGGGTTTCCCTCGGACTTTGTTCCTCAACCCGGAAAGTTCCTGGTTCTGTACTTTTTCCATTTCCCAGGGTGACAAGCACTCTGTGCTACCTGACTATATTAAGAATGAAATGATCTCCACTTGAAGGAGAGACACATGATGGCATGACATTCAAATGAATACAGGTGGTGGAGGTGAGGCTTCAAAGATACAGTCCAGTCTGCAGACTTCCTTGACAATATAGGTTATTCAATCAGAACAAGTTTAAAAGCCCATATTTCTATTCTGGCAGCAGTAATTGTTCTTAACAGGCATATTAATGTGTGTCTATTTAAGCAATTAGTATTTTGATTTAGGGGGCATATGGAAAAAGTTTATACTTTTTCAAGGGATATTATTTATGTATAGATGCTTAGGCTAGGAAAGAAATTGAAAAGGGAAGAGACAATACTGAATAATACTTATCTCTGTAAAATGTGATATCATGATTCACTGGAATATAAACTCCATATAACAGGGACATCACCTGTTTTGTTCACCGCATTAGCTCAACTTCCTGGATCAGCTGCCAGAGAGTGGTCTTTAATAAGTATATGTTGAATAAATGAAAAAAAAAATCATATTAAAATGTCTGGTTCATATGAGGTCCTCAAATGGCAGCCATGGCTTTTACTATAACTAAAACTCCTTTAACACTAAAATACTAATACTTACTATAATAATTACTACTGCTTTTTTTGCTTGAAAATAAATGAAAAGTAGTTCACAATAGCGTGAATACATTGTACTGAATAAAAACAGAAGAGATGTACGTGAGAATTATCAGACACATTAGATAAAATTACAAAGGGTAATTTATATCAGGATAAAATCTACATAAATTTATATAGAATCACTGGGAAGAAAATTTCTATGTATGTGTGTCTTAAACATGGGAGTGGTGCAAAAAGGTGTATACATAAGAAAGAGGACTCCAGCAGTGTCATGGAAAAGTACAGTCAATGTGGAAGAAAGAAGGAAAAGTAGAGAAAGAATGAAATAAGTTACAGGTAATGAACTGAACCAAAGAAAATTTTTCTTTGGATTTAAATATCTAATGTTTTATAAAGGTAATAATAGAAAGCATTATTAATTACAGTATTTGCATTTTCACTGGTAGGATGTAAGCAGAAAAGGAATAAGATATATCTTAAATTGAAGCTCTATCTTTATGCTAATTCTGTGGCTTGTTACCAGTTCTAGGCAGGGACCAAGCTGAATCTAGGAAGTCAAGACTTTTGTGTAGGAAAATCTATCAGAGTGTCTTTCAGCAAAATGGCCCTCACTTTGTAAATAAGGTAAAAATTCCATCTGAATGCCACATACAGAGAAATTGTTATTTTTTCTCTAGTAGTAGGTTGCTGTTGAACATTCAGATTTGTAAATTAAAAATCTTTGCATCTGAACCAATTTTGGAGGAGGACGCCTTGTCCAAAAGTTCATGCCAGTTATGGAACCAGTTGTACAACATCCCAAGAAGCAGAAATACATCATGACTCCTTGAATGTCTTTAGGGCCAGAGAACTGACAGTGTCACAGAGCTGCCCATCATTTTATTGACGCTGTCTGAGTATAAAAATGACTCTACTGAGCTGAAATATGTCTCCTTAGATATGCAGCTCATTGTTTCCATCTCCTTCCTCCCATAAAAGACCCACTTTCTCTTAACTCTCTTTCTCAAAGGAAGTAAGTATGCCCAATTCTTTCCACAATATTTAAATGGCATGATTTCTAGAGCATTTGCCAAATGTTCTTGTTCTTCTCTGTTTGTATTCCAGGTTGCTAACATGCTAGTAAAAAATGAAATGTCAGTGCCTGAAAAGTTACACTCTTGCCCCTCTGTAATCCCTTTACTTCATGGCAATCAAGTTATTCTTGAAGCATAAATCTTATGAGGATATCCTCTTACTAAAACTCCCAATAGCCATGTAACACATTATAGGAAAAGATCAGAATCTTTCACCAGCCCTAAAAGGATCTGCATGCTCTTGGCACACTTCACTTTTCTCTTTAGCTCTATTATGTACATTTATCCCAGTGTTTGGTACATCATGGTCACACTGGTATCTCTGTGCTTCATATGCAAGCTCTTTTCCAACCCAGCACCTGTACACCCACTGTTCTTTCTCCTTCTCCTTGTTTTCTTGTCTTCTCTTTTCTTGGTGTAAATTCTCTTACTTCCTTTAAGCCTTATCTTGACAGCCACCTCCCTGTGATATCAATGGACAGCTACTCTTATATTGTTTTACAGTACCTCCTATTAATCTTTAGTACATTTAAGGTACTATAAAAAGCACTCTTAGTACTTAACTACTTTGGTGTCATTTTTTGCTTAATATCCCATTCACCTGCTGAGCTGTAAGCTTTGTAAGAAATATGTGTATTGTGTTCCCTTTGTATCTTCAGCAAGAAACACAACTCCAGACACATGGTAGAAATTCATGAATGTTTATCAAATATGTCAAAGTTGTTTGTTTTTTTTTTTCCCCCTCACAGAAGACTAGTCAAATCATACTTGCATGATGCATGGGCAGAATTGCATAATGCTTAAGACTTCAGGCTGAGGGTGAAATTCTGTTAACCACCTAACAGCTGTGTGATTTGGGGGAGAAGCTACTCAGACTTAAAATTTTCAGTCTCCTCTTATATACACTTGGGTTAATAATCACATCCCCCTCCTAAGCATAGTATGGCAGTGAGAAGAATTAGTAATACATGTGAATCTCTGAGCACAACTCCCACCACAGAGTAAGCTGTGGTTAGCTATGGTTATTTGTCTTCCAAGAGTCCCATATGGGTTGATAAATACTGAGAGTTTGCCAATAGTTGTTGGATGAATGAATTCCAGTCATAATATATGGATGCTCAGGGAAAAGTCTGAACTGGAGTCAAGATACATGTATGTCACTTCTGTTCCCACCAGGGAGTGTCTTTATGGCACCATACAATAGCACTAATGAATGAAAAATTTTGAGCCTCAGTTTCTTTAAATATAACAACAAACAATTTACAGCAGAATCTCTCTACCCTCTCATTGCAATACTGAAATGTTATGGATCAAATGTGCTTTGTAGACAAGACCTTATATCTGTAATACTATTTGAGACACATTTGGAGTATCTACTAGTCTCACAGTTGCCCTCAGGCTCTGTTTATGCAAGCAAATTGAAGAGGAGACACAGGGCTATTACAGAGCTGAATCTGGGAAAAGGGGACTCATTTGACCTGAACTGTCTCCATCAATACCCTTCCCATGGTGATGGCTCAACTCCTCATTTGACAATGTAGACAGAGCCCTGAGGAAGGTTTGAGGGCAAATACAGATTGAGATAGTGAAACTTGCAAAATACATGCTCACTGCAAACTGTTTGATGATAGGGGATTGTATGCTGGCTGAGAGCGTAGTGTTTTGATGGAATGCAGCTTAATTTGCTTAATTCTACTTAACTGGCAATATCTGCCAGTGGTTTTGATTATACAATCAAAATGGAAGTTTTCAAGAAAAGCACCAAATTTATGTGTAGAGATTGTGGAAATGGTAAGTGCCTCTGAGTTCCAAGTGTTTTCTGTGTCATATTGCATACAAATGGGAAATGATTTTAGGAGTTAACAAACCATAGCAATGGAATTGGAATTAGCGGACCGATTTTTGAAGTATGGTCTTCCATAGACAGGTTTTTCATGAGTCACCAATCTATTGTAATATTTCCCACATCTCTTGAAACTCTCAAGACTTCTTGGTCTCCATATAAATCTTCAGATATACTGTCCTCCTTACCTCGTTACAGGAATTTACATTGGCTGCTCTATCTGCTTAGATCATTTTCCTATCCTTCCCCTTTTTTGGGGAAGAGGATTTGGTCTAATTCTGTTTAACTTTCAGATTTTAAATTCTCATTCCTCAAAATGGACTTTCTTTGACCTATTCCAGCAACTCTCTTCTTATCTCATTTCAACTTGTAATTCATTTCAAAAAAGGGCTTAGTACAGTTAAAATGTATAATTAGCTATGTACTCATATCTTTAATTTTTTTCTCCTTTCGTTTGACTGAAAAGACTGTGAACACAAGAATTATTTCTGCTTTGCTCAGAGCTGAATGCCCAAGAAAGCTCAGAGTAGGCAGTCATATCTCTGGTTCCTGAAGTACTGAGTGATATGGTACATGCAAGGCCCTGAGAGGTAATCAGTAAAAACATTCTTTGAAAGTTGACTTGGGAAAGGCACTCCTATGAACTCAGTTTTGTGCCCTCAGTCTGAAGAAACTATTGAATAGGATGATTCCCCTTGTTCCGTCTTACAGAGGCAAAGTCTTCTGATTTGTGCAGAACAATTTTTGGTCTGAAACAGGTTACCTTCCTTCATTATTGCCCATTTTCAACCTATTCATGTCTGTAATTCAGTAACAACACAATCTTCTCATATCATGTTCTTTTGAATCCTAAAAATGCATAACAGTGCATTTAGAAGACATTCTAAACAGAATCCCTGAATTTAATTCTGTCCCCAGGTCACTCTTCAGATCAGTAAACAACTGGGCATCTTCAGTCCTTAAGTAAAATGTGTTTCTGTTGTATGTAGAATGGGATGTGATATCAAAGACACTGTTTCTTGGTCTGAATTTCCCAAGTTTCAGATTGTTTTGTAACTGGAGCAATCATGGGAGAGGGAAAAGGAGCATGTGTGGGGAGTTTTTGCTGATGGTGACAGAGCCTTAGGAAGTGTCAGAGGTAAAGGACCTATTGTTAGTGAGAGGTTGCTGGTGGCAGTGCTGTGTCTCTGGGGAGGAGGTTGAGCTTGAATCTTTTCATGGGCAGTGTTTGAATTCAGTACACTGCGGGGTGGATGGGAGCGGGGGTGCTCTCTAACTTCCGCACACCTGTTCTCTTTGTGAGATTAAAATGTTTGCTTGGTCTGTCACTTTCATGTTTATTTAATCAGGGCATACTCAGATATCGTAGAAAAGGTGGGTAAATCACACCCTAAACTAATGTGACAGCAAAGGCAAATTATGCTTACCTGAATATCCAAAGCTTTTTTTTGATGAGGCACGTTACATGAAAAAAATGTAAATTTGTTTATTCTTTAGAGATATCAAAATGGCAATTTATGCAAATTAAGTGAATGAGATCCCCAAATACAAAACCATATAATTTTATGATTCTAACTATAATTTAATCAGAAGAAGAGATCCCTTCAACAAAAACCCTTTAGTTAATTTAGGTGTAATAAGAAACATAAAAATATACTGATTTTTCAGTGTAAATTCAATCCTAATATTTACATTATGGAATATTTGCTACTGTAACAAATAAAGAAACAGACTGAGTTAGTGTTAATAGCAATTCTTTCACTATTGCTTTTTCTGGAATTCAAGAACTAAACAGGAGAAAGAGATGCCCCAGAAGGCACCTGGATTTCAAATTTATTTATAGAGGCATTAGTTTAATAAATAAGAACATTTTTATCTTGCCTTACGGGGTTGTCTTGAAACTCTCCTGATGGAAGCAAAGAAAAAAAGAGTTGAGAGGTTTACTAATAAATGAAGAAAAGACTTCATTTGGAAAAGACTTGTGCCTGTTACTCCATTTCAGTGTCCAACAAGCTCAACTGGGACTTAAATGCAAGTCTTTGTGAGTCCATTAGAGCAACAGAATGCCAATGAAAAATAGGAGAGATAGTCATTGCACATGGACCTGAGTGGCACAAAAAATATGATGGTGACTGTTGTGCTAATATTTGCCAGAGGTGTCCTATGAGCCTGAGCAAAGTCAGTTTCGTTGAAATTTGCTCCTTAGTTGACACAAAATGCAAGTCTCTGGAATGAGATCTGGCTGCTACCTAAAGGGCTGTGGCTGCTTTATCTTAATGTTTTATTGATGGAATTCTGCCGTGCCCATCACTGGGACAGCATCAGGAGACTCATTAGTGAAACTTGCTCTCAGTTCCAAAGATCCTTTACCTGTCCTCTTTGCTGGTTTAAAAAGCAGTAAAGAGAAAGACAGTGATTTGCGCAGTGGCTAAAGGGTTTTCTACAGGATGTCATGAACTGCTTTTGGCATTCCATTTTTGTAACTAGTATTTTATTTCATTTTCTACTTTTACCTGTGGTCCCCCAAGAAGGAGCTCTTCTACAAATTGAATCTCTCTCCCATGACAGGTTTTTGTTGTTTTTGTGCCCCTCTTAAGTTGTGGCCAGTGTACACTCTGACTCAAATATGCTGAAGACTTTGTTAACTTTCTGAATAAGCTACTTTGTCAGATTAGGGTAGTATTCAAAAATGCAAAAATTAGGGTTTTACTAATATCATGAATTTGTATGTCCTATGTATTCAGTAGGTATGTTCTTTAAATTTGGGGGGTAATTGTCATCCCATAAACATAGATGATTTAAAAAAAAAAACATAGATAATTTTTTAGAAGGATAATTAATCACTGAACTACATGTTCATTTATCTCTCTACTTTTATAGGATTCTCCCTATAAACACAGTCCAAAATTGAAAAAAAAAAAAACCTACCTTTCATCAGGTAATTCCCAAAATTTTACTTCTGAAAATGTCATGTTCTAACACTGTACATAGACACCAAATATTTTAAAATGACAACAAGCACAACATTCAAACAATATTGAGAGCTATAAAACCATACATATCTGTGGATTAATAGAATTTAGGAAAAGAGGATTTAGAAAAAAAACTTGAAAGAAGCATATTAGCAAAGATTTTTTTTTTTAATTTTTTTATTATATTAATATTAGCAAAGATTTTTATCCTCTTTTTACTAAGAATATTATCTCAGAACTGATTGTAATAGTTCTCCATGTATTACCTGATGGCTCAGTGGGTAAAGAATCTGCGTGCAATGCAGGAGACACAGGAGATGCAGCTTCCATCTCTGGGCTATGAAGATCCTCTAGAGAAAAACGGCAACCACTCAGGTATTCTTGCCTGGGAAATCCCATGGATGAAGAACCTGGTGGGCTACAGTCCATGGGGTCACAAAGAGTCAGACATGACTAAGCAACTGAGCACACACACATATATCACTTTAATAATAAAATTAATTTAATTTTCATTGGTTGGCCTAAGATTCAGGCACCCTCATTTAATAATGATGAAATATTAATGAAACTGAAAGACAGAGTGTCTCTAGAGATACTAGTAGGCATCTGGAATAGAGAGGTCACATCCTAATCCCCAGTATCTGTAAATTTATTATTTATATGGCAAAAGAAACTTTTCAGATGAGGGTAAGGTTACAGGTCTTGAAATAGGGAGCTTTATCTGAATCACATGAGTTCTTAAAACTGAAAAATAATGGAAGAAGAGAGATGTGATATAAGAAATACTAGACTGACTCTTGGTGGTTTTGAAGATATAGGATGGGGTCATTAGCCAATGAAAGGAATGAATAAACCCTCATCTTATAAACAGCAAGTAAAACAGGGACCTCATTCCTGCAACCCCAAGGAGCTGAATTATGCTAACAACCCATCAAGCCTTTGTGATGGGAATATAATTTGCTGACACTTCAATTTTAGCCTAATGAAATTTGTTTCAGATTTCAGACTTACAGAACTGTAAGATAATATATTTGTGTTGTCTTAAGCTTGTAAATTTTGGGGAATCTCTTATGCAGCAATAGATAACTAATACAGTATGTTATAGAGTCATTTGTCTTTTGCAGAGTATCCTTTACAGAGAGTTTTCTGAATACCCATTGAAAAAGAACTTTAATAAGGTTCTATAGTGAAACTATAGTCATCAAATATTCTCCTACATATGAATTAGTCAAACAGACAGGGTTTGAAGCAGAGTCTTGAAGATGGGGTTAGAATTTTCATTCTTTTCTTGGTGTTCCATGCAGTGGATGGAATAACTATAACTATTAAAATAATATTTCTAGTGATAAATGCAAAGAAATAGAGGAAGACAACAGAATGGGAAAGACCAGAGATCCCCTCAAGAAAATCAGAGATACCAAGGGAACACCTCCAGCAAAGATGTGACGATAAAGAACAGAAATAGCATGGACCTAACAGAAGCAGAAGATAAGAGGTAGCAAGAATGCACAGAAGAACCACACAAAAAAGATCTTCATGACCCAGACAACCACAATTGTGTGATCACTCACCAGAGCCAGACATCCTAGAATGTGAAGTCAAGTAGGCCTTAAGAAGCATCACTACAAACAAAGCCAGTGGAGGTGATGGAACTCCAGTTGAGCTGTCTCAAATCCTAAAAGATGATGCTGTCAAAATGCTGTACCCAATAGGCCAGCACATTTGGAAAACTCAGCAGTGGCCACAGGACCGGAAAATGTCAGCTTTCTTTCTGATCACAAAAAAAGATAGTGCTGAAGAATGTTCAAAGTACTGCACAATTGCACTCATCTCACACTCTAGCAAAGTAACGCTCAAATTCTCCAAGCGTAGGCTTCAACAGTACATAAACCGGGAACTTTCAGATGTTCAAGCTGGACCTAGAAAAGGCAGAGGAACCAGAGATCAAATTGCCAACATCCACTGGATCATCAAAAAAACAAGAGAGTTCCAGAAAAACATCCACCTCTATCTTACTGACCATGCCAAAGCCTTTGAGTGTTTTCAGTTCAGTGCAGTTCAGTCGCTCAGTTGTGTCTGACTCTTTGTGACCAAAGCGACTGTAGCAAGCCAGGTTTCCCTGTCCATCATCAACTTGCACAGCATGCTCAAAATCATGTCCATCAAGTCAGTGGACTGCTAACCACCTCAGCATCCTCTGTTGTCCCATTCTCCTCCTGTCTTCAATCTTTCCCAGCATCAGGGTCTTTTCCAATGACTCAGTTCTTCGCATCAGGTGACCACGGATAGGAGTTTCAGCTTCAGCATCAGTCCTTCCAAGGAATTTTCAGAGTTGATTTCCTTTAGGATTGATTGGTTCAATCTCCATGCAGTCTAAGAGACTCTCAAGAATTTTCTCCAACACCATAGTTCAAAAGCATCAGTTTTGGTGCTCAGCTTTCTTTATAGTCCAACTCTCACATCAATAAATGACTACTGGAAAAACCATAGCTTTGCATTTATCACTGAGGAGGGCTTTCTCGTCTCTCCTTGCTATTCTTTGGAACTCTGCATTCAAATGGGTATATCTTCTCTTCTTTGCCTTTCACTTCTCTTCTTTTCTCAGCTATTTGTGGGGCCTCCTCAGGCAACCATTTTGCCTTCTTGCATTTCTTTTTCTTGTGGATGGTCTTGATCACTGCCTCCTATACAAATGTCATGAACCTCAGTCCATGGTCCTTCAGGCACTCTATCTATCAGATCTAAATCCTTGAATCTATTTGTCACTTCCATAGTATAATCATAAGGGATTTGATTTAGGTCATACCTGAATGGTCTAGTGGTTTTCCCTACTTTCTTCAATTTAAGTCTGAATTTTGTAATAAGGAGTTCATGATCTGAGCCACAATGAGCTCCTGGTCTTGTTTTTGTTGACTGTGTAGAGTTTCTCCATCTTTGGTTGCAAGAATATAATCAATCTGATTTTGGTATTGACCATCTGCACTTCATAGTAAAAGCAATTATTAGCAAGCTTTGTTTTCAACCAGGTAAAAATGTTTTATATATTTCTCTAGACTGACATCTTCTAGACTCAACTGTTGTAATTATTCTGGCCTCTGCTTTGTATTTATGTCTTGAGTTGGTAACTTTAAAAAAGCAAACAAACAACAAAGACCCTACAGTTGAAAGACAGAAAGAAGGAAAAGAGAAAGGGAGGGAAGGGAGAAAGAAGGCAGGAAGGAAAAAAGGAAAGAAAGAGAAAGAGAAAGTTGAGCTGGACTGGGAACAAGAATGAAGAAAAGGAAAAACTTCACCTTAAAACAACTCTATGAAGGAGTTTTATCATCACTCGTTTTGTAGGAAAATAATTTAATGATGCTTACAGTGACAGCAGCCTCTAACTTAGCATTAACTATGCACTGAGCACAATTCTAAGTGATATATTTGTGTATATATTTATATAATTTTATGTATAATAAATGAGTGATTAAAAAAAATAATAATATTTCTAGATAAACAAACAGGATTACAAAGAAAGTTAACCATGTTGAAATAAAATTATCAAAGTGTTTTAGTCATGGTGTAGAAATGTGAGAGCTTCCTCATTAATATATTAAGTAATTTCTTAAGTGCTATGATTTTTAAGTAGCATTATTATAAACAATATTTCAAGGTGTTTGAAACTCAGTAATAAGATAAGACATTTGTGGCGGCAATGAATGACAGTGTATTAAAGACTCTGTGCTTTGTTTCCTTCATTAAACATAAAAAATACTAAATTAGGTGTAGGTTTTCCCCTCAGAATTCACAGACCTCCTAAATTCTATCATACACCCATGGATAAGAATTCCTCCTCTGTGGACTCATTCAACTCCAGATCAACTGGTGAAAAGTCATCTCTTAGAGATTATCAAAGAACAGGTATATTTTAAAGACTATCAGTTCTTTATCTCTGAGTAACATGAACCTATCACATTTTTATGAGCAAGTGGAATAAGTTTTCCTCAACTCTTATCAGAACAGTAAATTCTTGATAGATTCAACTAAATGGCACCTTCTTGTTTTACCTTTTGTTTATGATGGCTATATTGAATTTTGAAAACTTTAATGATATCATTTTCTTTCAATATCTCATATTAGTCACATGGAAAAGTACCCTAAAATCAGCAACAACAAAATAGGTACTGTGTACTGTGAAAAATTTGGCTTAAAACTCAACATTCAGAAAACTAAGATCATGGCATCTGGTCCCATCACTTCATGGCAAATAGATGGGGAAACAATGGAAATAGTGACAGACTATTTTGGGGGGCTCCAAAATCCCCTGCAGATGTGGCTACAGCCATGAAATTGAAAGACACTTTCTCCTTGGAAGAAAAGTTATGACCAACCTAGAGAGCATATTAAAAAGCAGAGACATTACTTTGCCAACAAAGATCCATCTAGTCAAAGCTATGGTTTTTCCAGTAGTCATGTATGGGTATGAGAGTTGGACTATAAAAAAAGCTGAGTGCTGAAGAACTGATGCTTTTGAACTGTGGTGTTGGAGAAGACTCTTGAGAGTCCCTTGGACTGCAGAGAAATCCAACCAGTCCATCCTAAAGGAAATCAGTTCTGAATATTCATTGGAAGGACTGATGCTGAAGCTGAAACTCCAATACTTTGGCCACCTGATGTGAAGAATTGACTCATTGGAAAAGACCCTGATGCTAGGAAAGACTGAAGGTGGGAGGAGAAGGGGATGACAGAGGATGAGATGGTTGGATGGCATCACTGACTCGATGGACATGAGTTTAAGTAAGCTCCGGGAGCTGGTGATAGACAGGAAAGCCTGGCATGCTGCAGTCCAAGGGGTCACAGAGTCGGACACAACTAAGTGACTGAACTGAACTGAATTGTGGCACAGATACAATAATTGCATTCAAGATGCTCAAATTCAAGTGAAATTAGGCATGTAAAGAAGTAATTGATAATATAGCAGCTAAACCACATGTATACTTTATCAGGTCTGTGAGAGAGTGATAGGGTTAGATGGATGGGGAAGCCAAAATCAGTTAAGTATGATTAGGTACTTGGCCACTTGATGTGAAGAGCCAACTCATGAGACAAGGCCCTGATGCTGGGAAAGATTGAGGGCAGGATGATAAGGGATGACATAGGATGAGATGGTTGGATGCCATCACCAACTCTATGGACCTTAGTTTGAGCAAACTTTGGGAGATAGTGAAGGACAGGGAAGCCTGGTGTACTATAGTCTATGGGACTGCAAAGAGTCAGACATGACTTAGCAAATGAACAACAAGAAGGCATGTATTCAGAGAACAGGTAATAACTGAGCTGGTTCCTGAAGACCAAATGCCCTCTAGATGAAGATTTTTTCAGCTTCATAGTGACCTTTTGGCCTGAGTAAACCTTTGTCATGATAGACAGTCTTGGGGATTGTACAATGTTTAGTAATATTCTTGGTCTTTAACTACTAGATGCCAATACTTCCCTCCCTCTACCCAAGGCATGACAAAGAAAAAAGTCTCCAAAGTGTTCCAAATGGCCCTGGGGAGCAAAATCATTCCTGAGTTGAAAATAGGTGCTCTAAGACCATGGCACCTCAGAGTGTCTTACAAGTCTCAACAATATTACCATCACCTGGAAACTTGTTATAAATACACAGTCTAAGACCCTGCTCCAGATAAATTGAATCAAAACCTTCATTTTATCAAAATTCCTCAATGATTTGAATGCACATTGATTTTGAGAAGCATTCTTTTGTCAGAAAGCCCTCCTAGAATTAGAAAAAAGATGCACATTGGCAGGGGGACATGACAGAGAAATTCACTACAGCAAGGATAGGACACAAGCATGGAGAATCAAACAAGAGCCAGGAGACAGCATTCCTTGACAAGCTCATAAAAGCAACCAGATACACTCTGGGGAAAAAGTCAGTGAATGGTTTTAAACAGAGAAAGAATCTAAACAGATTTGCCTTTAAAATACAATTTGTGTGTGTAGCTCTACTGTCACTTTAATTGAATGACTATGATAAGGAATTGGTGATTTGTGAAATTTTTTCATGTCATACCTTAAATTAGCAACAGTTAACTTTCTGGTTAATCTAAAAAGATGACCTTTCCCTCTGTTCAAAGCAGCTCGATGACAGTACAAGCTATTGCCAGGGGAAAATGCAAAGGAACATTCAATATTTCTTTAAGAAGGAAGTCATGTATAATGTCTGCAGAGATATCAGGTTAAGATTAAATCTTTATATCATATTGAGGTGGGCTTCCTGCTGTTCTAGAAATTAATTTGAGTTAATCATGATCTTCCCACCCTTTGTCATCCTTTTCTCCATAGCTGAATTAATCCATAACACAGCAGCCCTACAAACTGGGAGGCCTGATTTTTGAGTTTGGCCCGAGGATAGGAAGTCAAAAGCTGGCAGAAGACAGATGCTTTGCCAAAGTGACAAATTTCTTTTCCTGAAGAAATTTGCTGACTGCAATGTTCCAATTGGAGCAGCTTATCTGCCCCTCCAGATGTTGAAATAATGACAGATTCCCAGAGAAAGCTTGACAAGAGGAAGAAAAGAGCCTGCTGAAGAGTCCAACCTGTTTGTATGCGGGAAAATAAAAGTAACACTTACTGAGATCCCTACTCTGGTAAGGTGTGTATATACATCTTTTTTAGCCAAAAGATAGTGTCGCTGTATGCAAATCCACTGTAGGAAATTAGAGGATTTTGTGTTGTTGGAGATGTGGATGGTACAGAATTTGTATTACTTTTTCCCCACAGGATTAATAAATCACTATATCACTTTACGAAATATGAAACGACCTCTGGGTAGCCGTGTTGAATGACAGGACACCAGTTTATAATGACTGGATGTGTACGACTACATTTTTCACAGCTGTGGCAGATGATTGAGTTTCTTATTGTGCATAAAATTGCCAGCATTTAATATTGAAGATGTATTCTAAAGTCATTAACTGGTTACTAGGTATCTAAATGAAGTATAATTTAATATGTAGTAAACAAGTACAAGAAACATCTTTTTTAACAAGTTGAAATTTGGGGCAACTGCACAATAATTTAAAAAAATATTGATCTTTGTGATAGATTAAAGCATGGATAAGTAATAGAGTAAGTAAAAAGATGAATGATTAAGAGTTTGACTTATTTAAAATGCACTTAGGTATATAGTGTTTGAAATGTCAATGATAATTTATGTGTGTGTTCTCACATATGTGTGTGTGTGTAGAAGAAAAAAGCCAAAATTGTACTGTTTTCTGTGTATCTTTTTCTGTATTGTTATATCTTTGGCTTTTTCCTCTCTGATTTTTTTTTTTTAAGAGGTCATCAACCTCCTGTGAGAGAAACTTGTTCTCACCAGAGGAAAACCACCCAGTTGTAAAATATGGTTTGCAAGATGAGAGAAACATTTCTCCAAACATTTCACCTTTCCTAAGAGATTTCTTTGCATCTTACTTGGACTGCTGAAAGAAGATTTTTACAGTATCCTTTGCAGTAACTTTTCATTCATGGCTGAAAAGCACTTAATATGAAATTCTTTCTGCATTGAATTGAAATGTAAATCTCCATTGTGGACCCTGCACTAAACTCCCCAAGTAAATCACTATATGACTGAACCTGAAAACTATATTCCAGGTAGATTAATGAGCATACCAAAGAGGGGACATGGGGAATTCAGAAAGAGACAAGAACTAGAGAGTAGTCAGGGTATAATCAGACTTGGTTTGAAACAGCAAATTCCATTGCTTCCTGATAATGTTTTGGAATGTGACACCTCTCAGGTTTCCCTCAGTACCTCTAAATAATCCACGGAGGAGAGAGCACATTTATATTACATTTGTTTACACATAGAAACAAGCTACAGTCCCAGAACTCTTTGAAGGTATAACAAGGGCTGCTTCACAGATAATATTTTTTCTCAAATCCTTAACTTGGTGTTTAGGGAAAAATACAAATCATTTGAGTCTTCTGAAATTCCACATAAAGTGAGTAACAGAAATGGATAATTTTTTTCCTAATTTCCTGATAAGTAAACCAGACAGTATGCTTATGTATTCCCTTTGCTATCTATTATCTATATTGTTGGAGAAGAGATAGGATATGGGCTATAGAAACTTAATGCTCTTAAATACTACAGTTCCTTCAGGAATATTTGTGTGGCAGGATCTGTATTCCAGAATGATTTGGCCAATTAATAAATCACATTTCCAATCTGTGAAACTTATAATAGTATACTTGTTTCCATACAGTTAGATACCTTTTGGTCAAAATGTATATATTGTTTTTGCAGTTAAAAAAGAAAAACTTATAATTCATTCTTAACCATTTTAAAGTGTATGGTATTGTTAAATATATGCACATTGTTGGCAATAAGTCTCTAAAACATTTTTCATTGTGCAAAACTGAAACTCCACATTCACTGAACATCAATTCCTCATTTCTCCCTCTCTCAGCCCTTGACAATCACCATTCCACTTTCTGTTTCAAAGAGTTTGGCTGTTTGAGATATCTTATATAAGTAGAATCATGCAGTATTTGTCATTTTGTGACTGACTTATTTCACTTAGCATAATATCCTCACAGTTAATGAATGTTGTATTCTATAACAGGATTTTCTTTTGAAGGCTGAATAATATTCCATTGTATGTAAATATAATGAATTTTATTGATTCATTTGTTGGTGGATATTTAGGTTGCTTTCATCTTTCAGCTATTTTGATTAATATTACATTGAGTATGGATGTGCATATATTTATATCTTTAAGATCCTGTTTTGAATTATTTTGGATATATGCCCAAAAGTGGAATTGCTAGCATGTGTGATAATTCTCTTTTTAATTTTTAAGAAACCACATACTGTTTTCCACAGCAGATGCACCTTTTAATATTTTCACCAACAGTGTACAGGGGCTCCCTTTTCTCTTGTATCCTGCAAACATTTATTATTTTCTGAATGTTCATTTGTTTTTAATAGTGATCAACCTAATGGGTGTGAGATGACATATCATTGTGGTTTTGGTTTGCATTTCCCCATTGTTTAGTGGTGTTGAACATCTTTTCATATGTGTGTTGTCCATTTGTGTATCTTCTTTGGAGAAATGTCTGTTAATGTCCTTTGTTCATTTTTGAATTAGGTTATTTTGGTTGTTATTGACTTGTAGGTTTTTTTTTTTGTTTTTTTTAAACATATTCTGGGTATTAATCCCTTAACAGATATATAGTTTGCAAATATTTCATTCTATTACATAGGTTGCCCTTTTGAATATTTATTTATTTCTTTGGTTGTGCAGGCTGTTAGTTGTGGCATTCGGAATCTTCGATTTTCATTGTGGCATGTGGGATCTTCAGTCGTGGCTCACGGGGATCTAGTTCCCAGATCAGGGATTGAACCCAGGGCCCCTGCATTGGAAACTCAGAGTTTTAGCCACTGGACCACTGGGAAAGTCCCAAGGTTGCCTTAGTTCTTAGTTTTTTTTAGAATTTCGTACATTTTGAAGCATTATCATAATTTTTATCTTGAACTTTTATGTATTCCTCAATGAAATTGCAATTTTGATGGTGTTTCATTAGACTGAATAAAAATATTCCTTCTACCACTTCTACCTATACCTGTAAGTATATACATTCTCTCTTCTGTTCTCCCCAGTACTTTTTAATCTGTATTGCATTCCCATTTGAATTTTTCACTTTTTCATGAATTAAAATTTATGGTAAGACACATGATGATATTAATTAAAATATATAATTGTATTTAGGGAGTAGTATGAAACTATCCAGTTTTCTTTTGTATCAATTAGAAATACCATGGGGCACAATATAGTTTTGAAGGCTCAAATTGCATTGTAAGATTGAATACCTTACTTATCATATTATCTAATCTGAAATTCCGGTCACATGGATGATAGGACTGTATGCTTCTTCAGAAAGCAGTAGCAATCTGATTGAAATTTTGGAATATTTTGTGTTGATGGACCAAGGATAGGATATTTAGAATATAATATCTCAGGAATTCCAGGTCTTGTGAAAATTTCTAAAAGTAGTAACAGAAAATAAATCCAAAGAACAACTTCAATTCAATAACAGCTATAGTGATGCATGATAATTTACTGTCTCAGTAACTATCATACATGTTTAATTTGTAATATGGCTTTTAATCTGTGGGTTTCCCAAGTGGCTCTGTGGTAAAGAATCTGCCTGCCAATGCAGGAGACAGGGTTCAATCTCTGGGTCTGGAAGATCCCCCTAAGAAGGAAATGGCAACCCACTCCACTGTTCTTCCCTGGAAAATTCCATGGACAGAGGAGCCTGGTGAGTATAGTCCAATGAAGTCACAAAGAGTCAGACACCACTGAGCAACTAAAGTGAAAGTATAGTGAAAGTCACTCAGTTGTGTCGGACTCTGCGACACAATAGACTTAGTCCATGGAATTCTCGAGGCCAGAATACTGGAGTGGGTAGCCTTTCCCTTCTCCAGGGGATTCTTCCCAACCCAGGGATCAAACTCAGGTCTACCCACATTGCAGGTGGATTCTTTACCAGCTGAGCTACAAGGGAAGCCCAAGAAGACTGGAGTGGGTAGCCTATCCCTTCTCCAGCAGATCTTCCCGACCCAGGAATTGAACCAGGGTCTCCTGCATTACAAGCAGATTCTTTACCAACTGAGCTATGAGGGAAGCCCCAACAACAATTATTACTCTTGCAAGTGAGAGTTCAGTTGCAATGGAATATGCCCATGGCTACAAATATGGTAAGAGAAAGTGAGCTAGTTTGAAACCCGTAAGTTTGGCAGATCTTGTGTTTTACTACCCACAACATTACCTCCTCCTGAGCTTACCTGTTTTAATTGCCTGAATGTATTATTTGATCAACATATCAGTGTATAAATGAAAATTATTAATTGTCAAAAATCTGAGATTAAGGATATTTATATTAACATGACCTTGGAAATTGATGGCTTATGTCTATTTTGCAAATATTTAATATCTAGGAGCAGACCATGCCTATTGGTTGGAAAATAGGATTTTCATCAGAAACTTGGTTTAGAATAACTTGTTTCTTTTATAATGAGGTGAATGGCCAGATTCTCCAAATTGTGTTTCATGAGACCTAATTAAAATCAGGTGAGAGGGCAAGCATGCGTCACCATGTTGTTCTTAATAAAATAAAATCAAATGGGATTAATTAGAGAGAGTGATAGGCTTCCTTAGATTCCTTGGAGATTGCAGAATACTATGACTAATTTTCCTGAATATCCAAGAAAATATAAAACTTGAAGCTTATCTTTTGTCACAAAATGTTCCAAGTATAGAAGTAAACAAAATCTGAATTATTTACTTTTCTCTGGTACTCATTACCTATGGGATCTCAGAATAGTTACACTGGATGGGATTCTCTATTTACAAAGCACCACACTGGAATGTGAAATAGGTTTGTAGCCAGAGTTCTGTGTGGCAGTTATGGCCCTAGGCCTTGGAGGGCTCCCTCATGTCAGAGTGCTGCAGGGGAGCAAACTCTGCCACCCCAAAATGTTTCCTTTCCATGTGGATCATTTCGAGCTAGAAACTGTCAGGCTCAAAAGACTCAAGATGAAACTTTGACCTTCCCTCTAACAGCCTAAAGAATGTAATTAAAGGATCTGTTTCAGGCAGGGAGCCATCACCATAGACAGCTATAGTATAGTTAGTTAGGTGTGCCGACAGGGGTGAACCCAGCAGAGTCTGCTTGTTAAAATCCATCTCTGTGTCCCACTGTCTCTGCAGGGCCCAACAAACATGTGTTTACCAAACATTTGCTTTTTCATCTCCATCTCCATGAGAATTGCCTTCTTCCTCTTTGAAGACCCAAACCACTGCCCCATCTTTCTCTTTAGTCTTTTTTATGAAGGTGAGGCTTTTTGCCATTTTGGCAAGTTACCTAGTTCTCCAGGGTCTCTCCCATGTATGTATACATGTTATTAAAACTTTGTCTGATTTTCTGCTGTTGACCTGTATCCTCACAGTTGAATTCTTAGACCAGCCAGAAGAACCTTGAAGAGTAGAAGAAAATTTCTTCCTCCTTGACTATGATTACAGCTAGTTGGAGAGGAAAGATATATAAATTGAGAGGTTAATTATAAACACTCCAAGGAACTTGGTTTTTGGGGGACTTGGTTTCATAAATGTCTGGGAAATAGCTAGGGTCAAATTGTATAGTTTAGCTAAGTGGCAGTTGCTCTGAACTTAATATGAAAAGTCACACACACACACACAAAATCACTCACAGGTTATACACTGATAATTGTCTCCCTAGTGAACAGAACCAGCTAGGATGAGGTCAGGACATTTATTGTCCAGTGTCAGAGTCTGATTTCACATCCAGACAGGCCACACATGTTGTAGGAACTTGAAATAGTGATGCTGCCTCACTTTGTCTCAATTTCTTCATTTTTAAATGCAAAGAGTGGGTGCAAGTGAATATTATTCAGCAGTGAAAAGGAAACAAACTACCCACATATGCTACAGCATGGACAAACCTCAAGTTACTGTGCCAAGTAAAAGAAGCCAGCACAAGGGATAACATGTTGTGTGATTCTGCTTGTCTGAGGGCCCATAATAGGGAGATTTGTAGAGACAGGAAGTGAAGAGTTGTTACCTAGGGTTGGGAATGGGAACAAAGATTGTCTGCAAATATGTATAAGGAATATCTGGGATGAATGAAAGCTTCTAAAACTGATTTGTTATGAGGATTGCACGAATCTTTAAATTTACTAAAATTATTTAACAATTAAAATGGGTGGATCTTATGATGTAAATTGAAACTCAATGAAACTATTATCAAAAAATAGAAAATTTGATCACCTGGGGATAAATTCCTGAAGGCCTTTCTAGCTCTGAAGTCCTCTGATTCTATGATTCCAAGTATGATTTTCTTGAATTTCACTTTTCTGTATTTTTTTCTTTAATGTTTAAATGAAATTGAGCTATCTCTATTTAAGGATCTGCCCTCAACAAAGATGTTTCTATCTCTTGCTCTGAAAAATGTGCAAAATGTTTGTGTGGTGTTTTTTTATTGTCTTTCTACTGAGGTATAAAAATGCTCATCGTCCTCATCTTACTATATGTCATACAGTTTATTCCAACCAAATAAGCTTCCACTGAACAGAAAAATTAGAGATAAATTTTAGACCCTACTGAATCTTTCTTGTCCTCTAAGTGATATAATTCCTAAGATTTTGACACATTTACACTTTCTAAGATGAGCTGTGGAGGTCTATACCTTAAGAAGATTATGATAATTTAAGTATTATTATTTAGATCTTCTGAAGGGAAGGAATTCTGCTTTATTTCATAATAATCTGCTTCTTCTAGGGGACAATGAACAACATGAACCATCAGTGTCCTTAGTAGAAGTTATTTTTACCTGTTAAAAATAAACATATGCATCTTAGCATTACCCTCTTATTTAGAATATTAGGATTTGTTTGGTCAGCCTTATAAAAAAGAAAAAAAATGATGGAGTGCTCATAGACAGATTTTATAATAACAGACACAAGTGTTTTGTCACCCAAATGCTTCTTTATTTATTTAATGATGCTTGAAATTCCATTTATCATTAATTAGGGATGACATAAAAGTGAATATAACCTTGAATATAAAGTCCAGAGGAGATATGGACTTTAAGTTTGTTCTCTTATTTCTCCTTTCATTTCTTGCTTCTTTCTACACTGCTATAAATTCCATGAAGTGAAGGATGGGGTAGTATTTTTCTTTCCATTCTATTCCTAGCACCCCTCAAATAGCCTGGTTCAGTAGATAGATATTGGTGAGTGAGAAAGTGAACAGTTGACATGACTGTGCAAAGTCACAGGAATGAATCCTGAGAAATCAAACTGTGAATGAAACAGATCTGGCTGTTAGTACCATGTGGCATGAAGGAGACAGGTATGTGACAAACTATGATCCAGGTGAAGGTCACATAAGACAATAAATAAAACATTTCCATTCTCCTTAGTTACCAT
Organism: Cervus elaphus; assembly: GCF_910594005.1. Classification (NCBI taxonomy): domain Eukaryota; kingdom Metazoa; phylum Chordata; class Mammalia; order Artiodactyla; family Cervidae; genus Cervus; species Cervus elaphus. The sequence goes on from NC_057818.1 coordinate 31,930,012, forward strand.
TTATAGCAGTGAGTCTCATCCTCCTTGCATGTTAGAATCTATAAACTTATAAGGACAACGTCAAAGGTTGTGAACCATACAAGGGCAAACTTAGGATCACTGGAAATGGGATCAATGGAACTGGTATATTTTTTAAACTTCTAGGTAATTCTAATATATATAATGGCTAGATCTGAGGTCTTCTACTTTGCAAACTCATGATAATCCGGTTTGGACAGGGGCCTGACATTTGTGCTGACCTAGAGACTCTGATAGCCTCTTACCAGTTGTCTCTCTCTATTCAGGTGAACTCTGACCTTTCCACCCCAAGCCTCACCCCACATCCTTGCAGACTGCTTACACAGTCCTCAATATCAAGTCATTGATACAGCATTTAATTTGGCAAACAATACTCTACCCAGTCTTCAGAAATAGAAACGAATGCTCTGTGTTCTCCCTGTGTACTTTAAATTACTCAGGAAGTCTGTCGATCTCACTGTCTGTATTTATTTTTAAGGTCATTTTTCTCCAACTCAACAGCTATAATGAGATGTCATAGCGTATGATCTGGTGACGGTATTGGCATCCTAAATATTTTCCTTCTCCCCTCTCCAATTTACTTGGTACTCCCAGAGCAAACTTATCTCCCTATAACACACATCATGTTATCCTCTGCTTTATAAATACACTGAGTAAAGACAAAACAAAACAGAGTTCTTTCAGAGAAGACTGTTAACATTTTAGACTCCTTAAGGTAAGTAAATACAGTTTCTTACATAGTTTGAATCTAGCGCTTAGTTTTTGTTGTTGTTGTTATATTTATTAAAAAAAAAAAGAACTTTTTGTTTTGTATTGGGGTAAGCAGACTACAATGTTGTGATAGTTTCAGGTGAGCAGCAAAGGGACTCAGCCATACATATACAAGCATCCGTTCTCCCCAAACTCCCATCCCATCCAGCCATCCAGGCCGCCACATAGCATTGAGCAGAGTTCTAAGTCTAGCACATATTTCTGATCTCTCTCTGCCTGCGTTTCCTCTGCCCTGTAAGTCCTTTCCTTTAATTGTATCTGAGTTTTAAACCTCTCCTGATCTCTATGTGCCACACTCCTAAAGTCAGATGCTTTTCTCCCCTACATCCCTGAAACTTCCCACTACCTTTTCAGAAGCAGGCCTGTTTTTCTTCAAAGTCAAGTTCAAGTGCAAATTCCTTTGTGAACTCTTGCCTGCCTCCCTGCATTTTGGGGATTTGAAGCCTGCTCTTTGTTTTAGCAAAGGAAATGAATTAGTCTTAGCCCTTCTAATCCTGATTATGTGACCAGGAAAAAAAGCTTTTATTAATCAGTGGATTTTATTTAAAGCTTGCAATTCTACCCATTTCTCCACAATCACCAGGAATCTGCTTGAATCACTGTTTACTTACAAGAGAATATTGAATGTGGAGGATGGTTACTTTTTTAAACCAAAATTCTGGAAATGAGGTTGAAACTGAGATGCCAGATCTGATGGGTGTAAGTCTGTCTTTGTGTTTTCCAGCATGATAAATACAGCTAATGAATAGTTTACTGTGCTATAGAACATAGGAGAAAGAAATTTAAATGAATATTCAGTGTGATTTGTGGAGAGACAGCTCAGAGATGTGTATCTTGCAGTGGAACGGTTCTTATGAAATATTGTTGCCCCTCAAATATATATACCATTCTGTCTTCTTAACGTATTTTTCTTCAACACTTTTCCAATAATTGTGACTGGAGAATATATACTGTGTAATTACTATAGACGATTTAATACTTTAGCGAAAGCTGCAGCTTTTTTGGCACCTGATTCATAACTTAAGGAACTGCTGGAACTTTAAACAGCCAGGGAGCCCACACATTATGAGCAACAGTAACTAGGGAAAGTCTAGGGGGTACGTGGCAGAACGTTGTATCCTCACATAATAAAGCAGGTTATTAGATTTCCTAAAATAAGTAATCCCGCAGGAATGGCTGTATGTTGCTAACTTCATGAGTCACCCTGAAGACCCACTTCTATTTAGAGAGTGAATCTCTTGGATTAGAAGATTTGCATTTAAATGGTCTCTTTCCCCCTTGCAGCTACAGGTTTCTGCATAGGATAATACTCCTCTTTCTTTGTGCTGCACATACAGAAAGGGTCCTGATAAATCCCATCATTGTCATGATCCAAGAGTTTATCAAAGGACTTTGAAGCTATTCTAACAGACCCATTTGAAATAGTTCTTCCTGTATCTCCTTTGGGGAGTTTTTTAAATATATTTAGGATAATTAGCTATTTCCCTGCAGGCTATCGTTATGAATTTGAGAAAGATGCCATCCATTTTCTTAGTAAATTAAAGGAAAACACATATTTGAAAACTGCTAATTTCAGTAGCAAAATAGACACTAGCTTAACATTTGGAACAGTTCTTTCTAATACTGAATGCCTCTTAGTCCACAGTCTTAGAAAATTAACTAAAAAAAAAAAAAAAAAGAAATATAACCCAGAATCGTGGTGTTAAATATTTCTCACACAGAACCTTAGAAACAGCCACTGGGGCTGGAAATTCTCTCTCATATTATACGGTATGACATCCTAATTTTAGAAATCATATGTCCAGTTTGCAAAAACGGAGACTCCTGATTCGAATGTAGAAATGTCTGGGGCTTGTTGTAGATACTGTATCAATACCATATGATTTTAAGACCCTTGTGAGACTTAGTCCAACGTGCTGCCCATTACAACAGCAGGTGCCTGTAACGGAAATATCTATATGAAGTGGATGAGAGAGAGAGAGGAGGAATATCCCAACTCGTGTGTGTGTGCGTGTGTGTGTGTACAACATTTTCAAACTTGATCTAATGGAAGAATATACCCCTTGCTCTTTGTTAGAATATATCAACACATCACAATTTCAAGTCTCACTAATTTCATTTATTAATTTATTATGATTCTACTATAAACACAAACATTTGTTTTCTAAGGGATGATAAATATAACTTATAGAAAAAGAATAAACATGTAAAGGTTGCTAGGAAAACCATGTATAGAAAGAATAGTAAGTAAGGTGGAGGCATCTAATCATATATCAAACATACCTCATGTGTCTCAGTCGTGCTGGACCCTTCGGGACCCCATGGATTGTAACCTGCCAGCTCCTCTACCATGAGATTTCCCAGGCAAAAATACTGGAGTGGGTTGCCATTTCCTTCTCCAGGGGATCTTTGTGACCCAGAGATTGAACCTGTGTCTCCTGCATTGCAGGCAGATTCTTTACCACTGAGCTACCTGGGAAGCCAAAACATACCTCACAGCTTCTTCTTTAAAAAAACAAAAAACAAAAAAACCTCCAGAAAACAATGTAATACTGTCACATAAGTAGAGGAAACAGTGAAACAATAGCTTCCCTAAGAATTCCTAAGTGAAACTGAGCAAGATGCAGTGGGTCCCTCCTCGCTACAGATTCTTTCTGTGTCTCCCATTTCTTGTTTGTAGGAAATAGGCTCCATTCAGAGTTCTTGACCTGCCTTGAATTCCAAAGGGTAGATTCAAACTTGCTAACATGAAAGGCAGGAAATGCGGAAACAAAGGAGAGGCAGTCAAGAAACAATATTGAGGCTATGGAGCAGGGTCCTGGTTCCTCCTTAAAGAATATACATAGCAGTATCTTTGAGTTCCTCTGCAGGAACTCAAGCCCCCACCCAGGTGGAGGACAGTAACTAAAGGCTGAGAACAAGAGACCTGGAACACCACTCACTTACCTCAGCACCAACAGGTCTAGAAAGTCTGCATGCAGTGAAAGATAACAAATACACTGACCCTTCTCCCCAGATAACTTCCCCTTTCTCTCTTTAAATGCTTTTATGATCCAGCAGGATCTTCAGATATGGCTCTTGGCTGTGAGTCTGCCTTCTCCCCAGGTTGCTGGCCTCCTGAATAAAGGAAACTTTCATTTCCCACGAACACTTGTTTCTCAAGTATGGGCTTTCCAGCAGCCATCAGCCAAACCTGGGATTGGTAACAGATTCTGGCCCCCAGCATGGGGTTGCTCTCTGGTAGAGTCTTGCTCCTCTGGGTTCCCCAGAGTAGTCAACTGGCCACACAGTGTTCCAGGACAATCTCAGAGACAATTCAGCTGCTCATGGCCAGCTGGCCCTGAGAAGGGTATTTTCAGGGATATCTCAGCACCTGCTGAAACCGTTAGTTTCAGGGATTCTGTTTCTCCCCTGCTTGGCACTGGCTGTGAATTTTTGCTTTTGGTTGGTGGAAATGGAACTGTGCATCTGAAATGAACTGATGAGCTCCAGGACTGTTGTAGCTACGCGTTCCGGGAAACAAACTCACTCAGAAGGACAATGCAGATAGTGGAGTGCAGTTTATTACACCGGCGGGCCCAAGGAAGAGTCTCCTCTTAGCCAAGGACCCCAACCAGCATTTGTGAAAGTCTTTTATACCCCATGTGTACGTGTCTGAACCTGAAGAAGGAATTCATAGGGCCTGGACTCCATCTGAGGCCTGTCCATGCTGATCGGCCGCCTCTCCAGTGGACTCTGACCTCTGCTTAGTGCCTATGGGAACAACAGTGGAAGGATACGACCCCCTCCAGACAGGGGAACCTTGAAGATCACATCCAGGTTACTCATCCCCTAAGAGAACACATACTCTAAACACCCCTGCCTCCAGACAGTTATCTATTGGAATGTAACCACAGGCTTATCGGTTATTAACTGGTTGGAATGTAACCGTGGGGTTATTGATTATTAACTGTTTGAACACATAACACGTGAATGATGGTGTTATCGTGACTGTATTTACCCTTCCTTTGTAAGTCTTAAGGAATTTGGGGTGGTGGGTTCAGACACATACACATGGGGTATAAAAGATTTTCACAAATGCTGGTCGGGGTCCTTGGCTAAGAGGAGACTCTGCCTTGGGCCCGCCAGTGTAGTAAACTGCACTCCACTATCTGCATTGTCCTTCTGAGTGAGTGAGTTTCCTGGAAAGTGTGGCTATAACAAACCCACCACCCCAAATTCCTTGAGACTTACATAAACAAAGGAAGAGCAAATACAATCCCAATAACCCCATCATTCATGTGCCATGTGCTCAGACAGTTAAACAATTAGCCAATAATCAATAAGCCCGAGGTTACACTCTGACAGGTACAGAAAAATTATGGCGGTGATTAGTGTATGTGTTCTCTTAGGCAAGGAGTAACCTGGATACGATCTTTAAGGTTCCCTGTCCAGAGCAGGTCTTATCCTTCTGTTGTCGTTTCCATAGACACTAAACACAGAGTTCAGAGTCCACTGGAGAGGTGGCTGGGCACGATCAGCATGAACAGGGCCTCAGATGGAGTCCAGTTCTATGAATCCCTTCTTCAGGACCACTGGTAAGTCCACCAGTGTGCATGCGGGCTATCTTCCCTTTGTGCTATTTTGGCACTTTGCCAATTGCTTCTGATGTGTCTGCCATTGAAGGCTGTTTTGTTGAGGAAGCCTTTGTTTAGGACCCTGTTTTGGTCATCCCCTTGGCGGATTTGTGATGGATCTGTCTTTTGGTTTGTGAGTGTGCATTCCATGTTGTATGATGGATATTCTTGCTGCCTTTTTGTAAAATGGGAAGCTGTGATTCAGTTCCAGCTCACAGCTTCTTGAGGTGTATTTTGGGTGTTTGGAAGGATTTTAGCTATGATTGTATGGCCAAAAAAAAAAAAAAAAAAATCTTTTTTTTTTTTTTTTTTTTTAAATAACACTGTGTGGCCACAGTATTCTTTAGGCTGAAGAAAAAAGAAAAAAAATGGTTGAGATGAAAGAATTTTGAAATTCCAAAACTGGTTCCTTTTGCGTATGCAGTTAGAAGATGGCTTGATAAAACCAGTCTTGATAATTCTGACTGTGAGCAAACATGTCTTAGGAGAAAGTTGCATGTTGCATTCCCCCTGCCACCCGTCCCCCCTCCCCCCTCCCCCCACCAAGTCCTTAAAATGTAAATATTCTGCCTTAGTGCTCAGGAACTTATCTGTTATTTTTGTTGTCTTTGAAACTGAAAGAAAAAAAAAAAAAAGAGAGAGAAAGGCCTTTTTAAGCTCAAGCAGAAAAACTGTGAGATTTCTGGTTCTGTGCTTATGTAAAAATTAACTTGTGAATGTGCTCTATTTAATTGACTTGAAAGTAAGCACTTCGAAGTTAAATACTTGTAAATATGAAAGAAACTACCTGGGACTAATTTCAGGTTCACATGATCTGGGTAATAGTACTGAATATTGAGTATTAAAGCTATTTTAAGATTGTTGGTTTGATTAATATAGACATGTCTTTAGAATCATCAGTATTAAGTATAATACTTTTATTATACCTAGGTTTACTAGAAGTGAGATAAGAGCTTATTATATCTTTTTCAAATTTTTCTTCAAGGAAAGTAACTTAGTATATGAACCTGACACTGTTTCCCTCAGGTTGGGAATAGAACCCACATGGCCAGGACTCCAACCAGGTCAAAACCCAGTCTGGGACTCTAACCTACATGGCTGGGACTCAAATCCGGCCAAAATCCAGTTTGTGACTTGAACCCATGTGGCCAGGACTGGAACCCAGGCAAAACTCACTTTGGTACTCTAACCCACACAGCCGGGACTGGAACCCAGTCAAGGCCCAGTTTGGGACCTGAACCCACAATCTTTTAATTGGAATCACTCACCTAATGTCTTGACTTACTGAGGATCAGTAAGTCAGAAAGAATTTAGCACAGAAATAATTCAGTGAGAGACAAAGTGATAGGTAAGAAGTGGATTTATTCAGATGCAGAGAGAAGCACGGTCCACAGACAGAGTGTGGGCCATCGTCGAGGGCGAGTGCAACAGCAGAATGTGGCTTGGCTAATTTTTATAGGCTGGGTAATTTCATTTGCTAATGAGTGGGAGGATTATTTCAACTATTTTTGGGATATGGTGGAGATTTCCAGGAATTGGGCCACCACCCACTCCTTGGTCTTTTGAGAGTGCCTTGGAACTGTCATGGCACCTCTGGGTGTGTCATTTAGCTTGCTGATTGAGGATCAAGGTCTAATCAAAATTGACTTATCTGCCATGTTGGACCCATTTGATTCTGTTCAGTTTATGTTGTGTCCTTGGGCTATGTCATTCTTTAAAAAATGGTGCCCTGCCCCTTTCCCTCCAGTTACTAAACTTTCAGTTCAGTCAAGTCACTCAGTCCTGTCCCACTCTTTGCAACCCCATGGACTACAGCACGCCAGGCCTGTTCATCACCAACTCCCGGAGTTTACTCAAACTCATGCCAATTGAGTTTTTTATGCCAATAAAAGATTCTGAGCGCCATCATGAGCAAATATCAATAATATCAGATATGCAGATGACACCACCCTTATGGCAGAAAGTGAAGAACTAAAGGGCCTCTTGAAGAAAGTGAAACAGGAGAGTGAAAAAGTTGGCTTAAAGCTCAACATTCAGAAAACTAAGATCATGGCATCCAGTCCCATCACTTCATGGCACATAGATGGGGAAACAGTGGAAACAGTGGCTGACTTTATTTTTCTGGGCTCCAAAATCACTGCCAATGGTGATTGCAACCATGAAATTAAAAGACGCTCCTTGGAAGGAAAGTTATGACCAACCTAGATAGCATATTAAAAAGCAAAGACATTACTTTGCCAACAAAGGTCCGTCTAGTCAAGGCTGTGGTTTTTCCAGTAATCATATATGGATGTGACAGTTGGACTATAAAGAAAGCTGAGCACCGAAGAATTGACGCTTTTGAACTGTGGTGTTGGAGAAGACTCTTGAGAGTCCCTTGGACTGCAAGGAGATCCAACCAGTCCATTCTAAAGGAGCTCAGTCCTGGATGTTCATTGGAGGGACTGATGTTGAAGCTGAAACTCCAATACTTTGGCCACCTGATGCGAAGAGCTGACTCATTTGAAAAGACCCTGATGCTGGGATAGATTGAGGGCAGGAGGAGAAGGAGATGACAGAGGATGAGATGGTTGGATGGCATCACCAACACAATGGACATGGGTTTGGGCGGACTCCGGGACTTGGTGATGGACAGGTAGGCCTGGCGTGCTGTGGTTCATGGGGTTGCAAAGAGTCGGACACGACTGAGCGACTGAACTGAACCTGGAAAAATTTGAGGAAGTAGTGTTGAAAAGTAGTGGGGATTGAAATGAACTACCTTTAAAACCAGGTTTTGCTGCCAAGTTTATGATTCACCTGTCTGTCCAAAACATTATTCTCTTTCTTGTCTAATACCTGTTCTCTTAAATAGTGAGAAGTATCAAAAAAGGGAGGCAGCCATATTGAAACAGAGCAGGACCCTGTGGGGTGCTCTTGGATACAAATCTTTTCTGTGTCCCCCATTTCTTGTTTGTAGGAAATAGGCTTCATTCAGCCTCCTTGACCTTCCCTGAGTTCTAAAAGGCAGATTCAAACTGTTGCTAATCAGGGAAGAGAGGGAATGCTGGAAGAAAAGAGGAGTTCAAAGAGAAATGTGAAACACCATCTCATCTATAGGCTCATTTATCTCTTTAAGAGCAGTTATACTAATAGTCTTTATCATCTGAACTATGAGGCGGAGTCCTGGTTCCTCCTCCTCAAAGAATATACATAGCAGTATCTTTGAGTTCCTCTGTAGGAACTCAGGCCCCCACCCCGGTGGAGGGCAATCACTCAGGCTGAGCACAAGAGGCCTGAAGCACCAGCCTGTTATCTCACCACCAACCAGGCAGAAGACAGTCTGCACACAGTGAAAGAGGACACTCTGCCCTCCTCCCCAGATAATTGCACTGTGCTTGTGCTTTTCAATCCAGGTGTCGCGGACTCTTTGCAACCCCACTGACTGTAACCTGCCAGGCTCCTCTGTCCATGGGGATTCTCCAGGCAAGAGTGGGTTGCCATGCTCTCCTCCAGGGGATATTCCCAAAAGAGGCATAGAACCCAGGTGTCCTGCACTGCAGGCAGATTCTTTACAATCTGAGCCACCAGAGAAGCCCAAGAATCCTGGAGTGGGTAGTCTATCCCTTCTCCAGGGGAACTTGACCTAGGAATCCAACTGGGGTCTCCTGCTGCAGGAGGAATCTATCTGCTTTCCCCTTTCTCCCTTTAAAAACTCTCATGGTCCAGCAGAATCTTCAGAGCTGGTTCTTGGACATGAGTCTTCCTTTTCCCCAGGTCGCTGGCCTCCTGAAGAAAGGAAAGTTTCTTTTCCCACAAACACTTATCTCTCAAGTATTCACTTCTGAGCAGAGACAGGTGAACCTGAGTTTGGTAACATAAATACATATGAAGTTGAGTATAAGTTAAATATCTCAGAGCACTAATGCAAAGTTGGCCTTTTAAAAATAGATGATAGTGGAGAAACAGGTAACATTTAGGAATATGATTATATTTGATCTACTCACACTGTATACAAGAATAAATTTTATTTATTTTTAAATGTTTAACAAAATGTATATTTATAAATTTTTGTGTTTTTTTTATATTGGAGTATATTTGATTTAGAATGTTGTGTTAAGTTCAGGTGTACATCAAAGTGATTTAGTTATACATATATACATATATCTGCTTTTTTCAGATTCTTTTCCCATTAGGTTGTTACAGAGTACAGAGTAGAGTTTTCTGTACCGTACAGTAGGTCCTTGTTGATTATTTTATATATAATAGTCTGTATATATTAATCCCAAGCTCCTACTTTATCCTACTCCCCAAACTTTCCCCTTTGGTAGCCATAAGTTTGTTTTCTAAGTCTATGAGTCTGGTTTCTGTTTGTGAAAAAGTAAGTTCATTTTTACTATTTTTTTTATTCCACATACAAATGATATCACATGATATTTGTCTTTTTCTGTCTGATTTACTTCACTTAGTATGATAATTTCTACATCCACCCATGTTGCTACAAATGACACTATTTCATTCTGTTTTTATGTCTGAGTAATATTCCACTGTATATATGTGACACATCTTCTTTATCCCTTCCTCTCAGTGGACATTTAGGTTGCTTCCATGTCTTGGTATTGTTAAGTAGTGTTACAATGAACACTCGGGTGCATGCATTTTTTAGAATCATGTTTTTCTTCAGATGTATGCTCAGGAGTCAGATTGCCAAGTCCTAATGTAGCTCTATTTTTAGTTTTCTAAAGGATCACCATACTGTCCTCCATAGTGGCTGTTCCAGTTTACACTCCCACCAACAGTGCAGGTGGGTTCCTTTTTGTCTACACCTTCTCCAGCACTTATTGCTTGTAGACTTTTTAACGATGACCTTTCCGATTGGTATGAGGTGATACCTCATTGTAGTTTTGATTTGTATTTCTCTAGTAATTAATAATGTTGAGCATCTTTTCATGTGCTTTTTGGCCATCTGTATGTAGTCTTAGGAGAAATGCTTATTTACATATTCTGCCCATTTGTTTTATTGGGTTGTTTTTGATATTGAGCAGCATGAACAGTTTGTACATTTTGGAAATTAATCCTTTGTGGGTCACTTTGAAGATATTTTCTCCAATTCTGTGGGTTGTCTTCATTTTGTTTATGGTTTCCTTCGCTATGCAAATGCATTTGAGTTTAATTGTCTCTAGTTTGTTTATTTTTGGATTTATTCCCATTTACTGCTTTGATTTGTGTCAGTAAATAAATCAGTTTTATATATGTTTATTTATTTATTTATGATTTATATTTTCCTCTAAGATTTTTATAGTATCTGATCATATATTTAGGTCTTTAATTCGAGTTTATTTTGTGTATGGTGTTAGAGAATGTTCTAACTTCATTATTTTACATATAGCTGCCCTGTTTTCCAGTCACTGCTTGTTGAAAGGACTGTCTTTTTCCATTGTAAAGACTTGCCTCTTTGTTGTAGATCAATTGACCATAGGTGTCTGTGTTTATTTCTGGCTTTCTGTCCTATTCCATTGGTCTGTAAGTCTGTCTTTGTGCCAGTAGCATACTGTTTTGATTACTGTCACTATATAGTTTATTCTGAAGTCAGGGAACCTGATTCCTCCAGCTCCATGGTGCTTTCTCAAGATTGCTTTGCCTATTTGGGGTCTTTTGTGTTTCCATACAAACTGTAAGATTTCTTATTCTAGATCAGTAAAAAATGCCATTGGTTATTTGATAGGGATAACACTGAATCTATAGATTATCTTGGTTAGTATAGTCATTGAAAATACTGATTCTTCCATTTCAAGAACATGATATATCATTCCATCTGTTTGTGTGATCTTTATAAGACAGTGATGAAAGAAATCAAGTATAAGAGTATAGGTCTTTTGTCTTCTTAGGTAGGTTTATTTCAAGGTATTTTATTCTTTTTTTTCTTTAGAAAATGGTCAATTTATTATACTGTTTGTTTGGTGGGATGTCAGTGCCTTTTAGACCCCTACTATTCAAGTACAAATGATTATATTTACAAAGTATTTACAATTTCAGTCTTCATTTATATTTTAAAACATAATGGTTGTCTTGTTACAATTGTAAAAAGAAATCATGAAGCTCACAAAAGGGAAAGCCTCTGTCTCAGTAGGCTCTAACCAGCATCTTGCTTCCCGTGGGATCCTCTAAAACCCACTTGGCCTCCACTGGGACAGATGTCTCTGAATTAAAGAAAAACGGGATACTCCTTTCCATGGCGACCATTTGCAGTTTGACAGTGTATTGGCTGCTGTCTTTCTATTTTATGTTCTGAAGATCGCTTTCAATCATTACCATTGTATTGAGTGGGAACACTATTACACAAGGCAATGCTTTTAACAATAACAATCTGAGGATGTCTGGACAACAATTTCCTAAACTCACACTTAAATATAGAATGTTTAACCTTTAAAACCGAAGACCAGAAAAACAATACACACTGGAAAGAGGACTTTTACCTAAATAACACTGTTGAAGACTATGAGGTCAGTGTTGACATCTGGATGTTACTAAATCGAGTGATACAGATAAAACTATTTTCTGTCCCCTATTTTGCAGTAGGGACTCACTGAGAAAAAAAAAAAAAAAAACACTTCTTTCACACATACAGTAAGATAAAAGAGGAGTAGTTGCACACTGCATATATTTAGATCCTAGCTCTGTTCTGCTAGAAAGCTTTTGAGAGAGTTTCTAAATTCTCTTCTAGTGTTCCAGAACCTCTATTTAGGCAGCCATGTCTAGGGACTGGTATTTTATTCTTCTTGATGTGATGGTAAATGGAATTATTGCTTTAATTTCTTTTTCTGATTTTTCATTGTTAGTGTATAGAAATGCACCAGATTTATGTATATTAATTTTGTATCCTGAAACTTTACTGAATTCATTGAGCTCTAGTAATTTTCTGATAGCATCATTAGGATTTTCTATATGTATAGAACCATATCATCTGCAAATAGTGATAGTCTTACTTCTTTTCCAATTTAGATTCCTTTTATTTCTTTTTCTTCTCTGATCACCATGGATAGGACTTCCAAAATTATGTTGACTAGAAGTGATGAGACTAAACACCATTGTCTTGATCCTGGTCAAGGAAATGCTTTCAGCTTTTCACCACTGAGTATGATGTTAGCTGTGGGCTTGTCATACATGGGCTTGCTATGTTATACTCCCTATATACCTACTTTCTGGAAAATTTTTATCATAAATGGGTGTTGGATTTTGTAAAAAGCTTTTTCTGTATCTGTTGAGATGATCATATGGTTTTTATTCTTCAACTTGTTAATTGATTGATTTGTGGATATTGAAAAATCCCTGAAACCCTAGATTGAATCCCAGTTGATCATAGTATATGATCCTCTTTTTAAACTTTATTTTTATTTTGGAGTACTGTTGATTAACAATGTTGTGGTAGTTTCAGGTGTAAAGCAAAGTAATTGTTAAACATATATCTATTCATTCTCAGATTCTTTTTGTATCATCTCAAAAAGTCTCTGCATACTGCTTCTTATGTGGAAAGAGAAACCGTACAGAGTTGAGAAACTGGATTAATACCTTTACTAGAAGATCATAAACATCACCATGAAGGATAGTCAGATGTGACTGGGTGTGTTTGATACATGAGAAAAAAAGTGATTCTGTTTTTACTGTGCCATTATCTAGCAAGGGATACATAACTTGACTGTAATCCCTGGGAGCACTAAACCACAAACTGAGGAATAATCTACAAGATAAGGGGTGTGTATTTTTCAAAATGTCAATTACATGAAAAATGAAGTTAATGCTGAATCAATTTCAAAATAAATAAAGGCTAAAGACAGGAGCAACTCCTGGTGAAGCATGGCCCTAAATTAGAACTACAATATTGTAAAGTAATTAGCCTCCAACTAATAAAAATAAATGAAAACAAAGCAAAAAAACAAAAAAAAAACAAACAAAAAAAAACTATATTAAAGAGGCAATGCTACAATAAAATATTATTGGAGAAGTGCATATCTAACAAACAAGTAGAAAGAACATAAATTATCACAGCTATATTGAACTTAAAAGTCTTGTACACCATCTGAAATGGATACATTAGGTGAAGTTGACATAATGGGTAATACTATGGTGGGAAAATGGGAACGTGACCCCTTTTCATTGCTTTTCAGGAACCATGCTATGTGCTTTATACCTATTATTCTGGATAATCTTAATGATTGAGTTGAGATATAGACATTAAGGGCAATTGATGCTCAGGAAAGAGAAATAATTTATCCAGTACCCAAGGTTCTTTGAAAGACATGTTGCTTTAGATATTTAAAATAATTTTTAGTTTCTAGGTTTAAACTGATAACTATGTTTCTGCTAAAAGTCAAAAATTTAAAACCCAGTATTTTAAGTGGTATAGATCTCTCTTAGAAAACTGGTCCACAGCTTTATATTTGGCTCACTTATAACTACTTTTGTTATGTTGTTTTTGCTGAAATTTATGTCACTGTACAGAGAAATATACTGTTCTATATAAATGTGTACTTACAATTCAGGCATTCTCTTGGACCCTTAATAAAAAGATATGGTTGATAAAACCAAGACATAAATAATTATGTAGAACAAAGATTAATAGGTTACAGTTCTGATAGAGATCTATACATGTTTTAAATATGAATGAAGTATATACATCTTTATTTCAATGGGAAAGTAAGTCCTCTACCCCATTTAGAAAATTGAAAACATAGGTTCAATTCACAATAGAATATCTAATCTGAAGAATAAAGTAATTCCCACTTTTTAAATATAACTGAGTTTTTTTAGTTATGAAGTTACTTCTTTTGACTTTGCTGTCAACCTCTAGGTGAACTGTTTCAAAAGTTTGCATAGTGAGTTTTCTCATTAAAATGCAAATCAGTTTCCTTAGTGACAAATATTAAATTAAAATCCTAATATAAAATGGAGACATGCCTTAATGGCTGCAAATTTAAATCCAGTCCTATGTTAAGAACTGAGTTACAGAGTTCTATCAGAAGTAGAATAAAGTTTGGAGAGTGGTTTCTCACATTACTTCTTTCCTGGTATAGTGATGTTAACTCTTCAAGGAAGTATTTTTTAAAAATTAATTATTTTTGGCTATGCTGGATCTTTGTTGCTGCATGGGCTTTTTTCTAGTTGCAGAGAGCAGATGTTACTCTCTAATTGCTGTGTACGGGCTTCTTGTGGTGGCTTCTCTTGTCGCAGAGCACAGGCTCTAGGGTGCTCTGGATTCAGTAGTTGTGGCTCCTGGGCTCTAGCGCAGAGACTCAATAGTTGGGTGCATGGGCTTAGCTGCTCTGAAGCATGTGGGATCTTCCCCGACCAGGGATGGAACCTGCGTCTCCTTACACGAGCAGGCAGATTATTTATCACTTGAGCCACCAGCGAAGCCCAAAGAAGTATTTCTAACAAGGAACAAATTTTTATTGTTAATAAATAATTAACTATTTGAAGTAGTTAATTATATTTGATATTGTATGTATTTGTTTATAACTTTGACAAAGAACATCAAAGAATTTGGCACTGAAATCTCATTTTGCTGTGATTAAAAGGAATCTGAGAGCTTGAATAAGAGTAGGGTCAAGAATAATAATAATAATTTGACTATGATATCTTATTTCTGAATGCTTTGACATATTTGATAGTGTTTTTTTTTTTTTTTTAAGTTCAATAAATAAATACAGTATGGTATTCTGGATTGGGTCCTGGAGTGGGAAATGATACTAGTGGATAACTAGTGCATACATATGAAGTCTGGGATGTAGTTTATGGTGTTGTATCAGCGAGGACTCTTGTGATTGAAAGTATCTGAGGCTCAGCTTAGTGTACAAGGGAAATGGAGCTTTCATGAGTTCTTCTCAAATTAGACTTGGTATGGTACAAACATCTTTTTCTCTACCCTGCTTCTCTCTCTCTCCTCTCTGGATGCCTCTCTGTTGCTCTAATTTTCACTCCCTAAAAGAAAACCTGTGCAATTCACTAAGATGGCCATTGTTAACCCCAACTAGTTGTCTATTTAACATAGGTATGTTAAAGTGGAGGAAATATATACTTCCTGTCTTCAGTATCTATGTATTAAAACTGCTAAAGTCTATTTTAGTGTATTTATTTATGCCTGAAATGATTACTAACCTGTTCATTTTGATCATCCAAACTAATGTGATCCAACCAGAAGCAGGCAACTACAGGGAAAATAAATTGTCTTAGGAAACTTAATCTGTGCAATCATATCATCAGCATGTAGGGTATCTTTTGTGCCATGTCCCATAGCATCCTGTATATTCCTCAAATTACTCTAAATCACCCCAAGTCTACATTCCTTATAAGATCATTTTTGGCAACATGAGTTATGAAATAATGCCTTACTCATCTTTATCTCTGTGTTTATCCGACATTTGTAACTACAAAATATTTGATGAATGGAGACAGAAAATAAATGTCTGGCTCAAGTACGACAAATGGTTGGAGTTAGCATGGAATATGTTGATATTCATTTTTGCTTTTTAGCATTTAAGCAAACTTATTTTTTTAATGGAGGCATTAGATTTTAGTCCATGCCTGTGTTTATCTGAGTTATAAGTGACATTTAATCTTATGTTAGTTTCAGGTGTATAGTATAATGATTGGCTATTTATATATATATTGTAAATGATTGCGACAATAAGTCTAGTTAACATCTGTCATTACACAGAGTTACAATTATATTCTTGTGATGAGAACTTTTAAGATCTACTCTCTTAGTGCCTTTCAAATATACAATATAGTGTTAATAACTGTGGTCACCAGGTTGTAACTTAAATCCCCATGGCTTATTTAAGTTATAAAGATGCTCATTTTTAACATAGCTCTTAGATGCTATCTCTTCCTATCTTCTTAAAATGATTTCCAAGCCAGGAAGCAAATATAAGACCTAAAGTGATTGAATTCTTTTGAGCTTCTATGGGTAGCACCAGAGGCAAACTGACTTTTTTACTCCTTTCTGTCTCACATGTGTGTGTGCGCACTCGTGCACACACACACACACACACACACACAGTCTTTGTCTCTCTCACAAATAAATATTTTGCCTGTTACCGATCTGGTCCCAGGAGAGTCACTGATTGATGGATTGACATGGCTGTATGGATATTTGTCTCCTTGCTTTGTGCTTAGCCCTATCATATTTTAAGTTTTTTCAAGAGTAAGTAACCTTTATCTTTGTTGCCATTTCCTTCTCCTAAACCATCATTTTTCTCCATGCCTTCCTTTTCAAAACGCATCTAGATTCTGTCCCGTAGTTCTTAATTCTTAACACAGATTTCTTTAAATTAAGTTTGGCAAATAATACGGGGAGTTTGTTTTGTTCTTTAGTGGCTAAGTCATGACTGACTCTTTTGCGACACTATGGACTGTAGCCTGTCAGGCTCCTCTGTCTATAGGATTCTCCAGGCAAGAATACTGGAGTGGGTTGTCATGCCCTCCTGCAGGGGATCTTCCTGATCTAGGGATCAAACCTGTGTCTCCTGCATTGGCAGGGGGATTATTTACTGCTGAGCCACCAGGGAAGCCCAATACTAGAAGAAGACTGTGTAACTTCTCCTCACTACTGTAATCAGAATGTTGAAAATCTGCAGTGATTATAATCATCCAACGGGATTGCTGATTGTACCAGGGAGGCAGCTGTGAAGTTCTAACTTCCGGTCTAATTCCTAAAGAAAATGTTCAGAGGCAATACCTCATGTGTAGAACATAATGCTTTTTGCCATGTCGCCCTACCATCATGAATTCAACTTGGTGGACCATGTTTTATAATATAACAAAATGATTTATAGATTGGGCATATAGGTTGATAGCCTATGGGGTGAGCTGTACTCACAATCTGCACAATGGAAATATTCTATATAAAACCTAACAAAATTAACCAGAAGTATTTTTTTTCCTGAATTATTCTGTTATGCTAGACTCAAAGGAAGACTTTCTTGAACAAGAGAAAGGAAGTCAGAAATATAGAGAAAAGCAGATATAAATAAAATCTGTTTCACAAAAACAATAAAGTTAACATTGAGGAAATTGAAGATCAGAAACATTAAATAACTTACTTCATTTGCAGATCTGGACAGTGGAAGAGGCAGGATTCAACTCTGGGAGTCCAGTCTGGAACCCATCTTTTTAATGTCTGGTTTAGGAGAACTATGCATCTGCTCCTGAGGTTGCTGGAGCCAGGAGTCATTGGAAAAGGAGCACAGTGGCTAACATGTTTGGTTTCCACGAGCCCACACCGTGTTTTCTCACCCTCAGCCCCTTATGTTTTAGTCAGCTCCGGCTGCCCTGAGAAAATGCCGTTGACTAGGTGGCTTAAACAACAGAAATCTATTTCTCTTAGGTCTGGGACCTCTGAATCTCAGTTGCTACACGTGGGTTTTCTCTACTTGCTGCAAGCAGGGCCTACTGTTCCTTGTGGAGCACAGGTTTCTCTTCGTGGTGGCTTCTCTTGTGGCAGAACATGGGTTCTAGGCATGTGGGCTTTAGTAGTTGTGGCTGCTAGGCCCTAGATTACAGGCTCAGTAAGTTGTGTGCAGAGGCTTACTTGCCCCGCGGACATGTGGGGTCTTCCTGGACCAGGTATCGAACCTGTGTCCCCTGTGCTGGCAGGTGGATTCTTAACCACTGGACCACCAGGCAAGTCCCAACTGGTCAGATTCGGATGAAGGTCCTCTTCCAGCCTGCAGACAGCTGTCTTCTTACTGTGTCTTCACTTGGCAGAGAGCGAACTCTGGTATCTTTGTCTTCCCATGTGGACACTAGTCCCAACATGCCCCTCCCCTTCATGACCTCATCTCTGTATAATTGCACCCACCCCAGATAGCATCTCACTGGGGCTTAAGGCTTCAACATATGGATTTCAGAGGACACAGACATTCAGTTCAACGCACCTTGTTTCCATAATGGCTGAACAATCAAGCTGACCACATCTGAACTAATGTACATTCAAAAGAGTGCAACTCATATGGTGGTGATTTCAGTAACATCACTTTTCTTTTAAATCCTGTGGGTCGTTTTTGTAATTCTTCATGGTAGTGATAGGGTGAGGAGGTTGTTATTTTGTTTCATTTTATTTTAAATGTAGACTTTTTCCTTCATAGCTGCTACGTAGACTTTTTCCTGCTGTAGCTGTTTTATCCTCTTGCTGGTTGGGCCCTACAAAATGTTTACCTTTGGAGAAAAAAAATAAGCAAATAAAAGGAACAATACTAGGCGTGATAATTATGACACCTGCGTGTATGTGGAAGATACTTCATGCAAGACACTTTTAGCTACCATATATTAATGTGCTGATCATAGAATAAATTAATCTATTTTGTTAATGTCATCCTATCCTGGATCCAAAAGCAGAAAAATTCATACTTAGAGAACATGAGAGAGGAATAGTGACAGCATACACCCATTAGTGAAGATGGTCAATGGGATTTACCAGATGGTGAAAAAGAAAATGTGTCAGAGATGAATGGATAAAGAGGATGTAGTGTGTGTGTATGAACATTATATATATAGGCATACCTATATATAATGGACTATTACTCAGCCATAATAAAGAATGAAATAATGCCATTTGTAGCACATTGTTGGACCTAGAGATTATCATTCTAAATGAAGTCAGTCAGACAAAGACAAATATATGTTATCACTTATATGTGAAATCTAAAAAAAAAAAAATGAGACAAATGAACTTATTTATAAAATAGAAATAGACTCACAGACATAGAAAACAAACTTGTCTTTACCAAAGGGGATAGCAGAGGTGGGGGAAGACATAAATTATGAGTTTAGAATCAACAGATACATACTACTGTATATAAAATAGATGAACAACAAAAACCCATTTTATAGCAAGGGGAACTATATTCAATATCTTGTGTTATCCTATACTGGAAAAAAACTAAGGATAGATAACAATCACTTCTCTGTACACCTGAAAACTAACACAATATTGTAAACCAACTATTTTTCAATTACAAACAAGAATGTGTCAGTTCAGTGAATATTACCTACAAAAATTCCATTTTTATCAAATTTGACAATCAGGAGAATGAACTTTAAGCACTGTCTTAATGACTTTGGTGACAAACCAGAGTAGATCAGCATAGAGAAATCTGAGAATCCAATCTCCTCTGTAATGAGAACTTTTATTACCAACAGCATGATCAAAATGTTTAAACTCTCATGAAAGCTGAAATGTGAAGAATAAAACATCAGTGGTTGTCAACAGGGATGATTTTTAAATCAAGATCATTAACCAAACTGGTTTCTGAAAGAACTGAGTATAAATGCTGCTGCAGTAGCACATCAGTTTAGAAGGGTGCTTATACTGGAAAAAAAACGAACATTGATTGATGATTGAAGAATTCAAGCTCAAAAATATTGACTTCAAACTTTTAAGTAGATGAACTCCACTGGGGAGACGTACAGAAAGAACCACTGATGGGGCTCCAGATTCTAAGCACAGTCTTTCCCTTGGAGAAGCTGAACTCAACTTTGAGCTCATATTGAATCCACAGGAGCTTCAAGGGAGTTCAGATTAGCACAACAGGGGGTTAAAGCAAGATCAGATTGTGGCCTTTTAATGCTCTCTGTGCTCACTGCCTCAGAAGTCTGTGGGGATGCTCTGTGTGGAGGAACTCAGTAGGGGCAGTGAATGAGGAGACTGCATCTGTATCTTTTCTGTCTTGGGTGGCAGGCTGAATTCCCGCATAATGAATGAGCTAATTTATCATTTGGGGCTCATTATCAGAAAGCATTGTGTAAGCAGATTATTAATAATTCAAAGTTTCCAACCTTTCAATAACTCCAAAAGTGCTCATTATATAACCCTGTCTTGAAACAGTCAGATAAAACCAGGGTATGAAACCAAATCGTTCATTTCCTACTTTGAAGCCTCATGCACATATAAGCTCTGACCCCAGTGCTGCCCTGCATAAAATATTACCTACTTCATAAGATTGGCTCAGACAGTAAAGAATCTATCTGCAGTGCAGGAGACTCGAGTTCGATCCCTACATCAGGAAGATCCCCTGGAGAAGGGAATGGCTTCCCACTCCAGTGCTTGCCCAGAGAATCCCATGGACAGAGGAGCCTGGTGGGCTACAGTCCATAGG
The DNA here is from genome assembly GCF_910594005.1 of Cervus elaphus. NCBI lineage: Eukaryota > Metazoa > Chordata > Mammalia > Artiodactyla > Cervidae > Cervus > Cervus elaphus. Next base: position 31,950,548 of record NC_057818.1, read on the forward strand.
GCCACAAAGAGTTGGACACAATAGTCTTGAGTATCAATGTGATAATGTACTTATAGTGCTTACATTGGTTACCAGTGTGAAAAGATAGCTGAACAGATGCTGTATGCTTTCTTTTTGGATTCAATCTGACATTACTAGCAAAAGTAAAATGTTCTTTAAAGTCAGAAGAATAAAGTAAGTTGAAACTTGATCCATTCGATTGTTTTAAATGCACTAATTTTAAGACAAATAACCATAGAGTGACTGTATTGTTAAAGTTCTCAAAAAACTAAAATGGAGATATCTTAGAATGTGGTCAGATTGATGTTATTTAAATGTGTTGATGTATCTATGTGAGTGTGGATGTTTTAGGAACAATTCCAAGGATTGATAAAAGATTGCGTTTGGGAGTTTTCCCAAATAAAATTTTGGGGAAACAGCCAAACTTTTTTTCTGGTCTTAATATTTGGGAAGCTACATAATCTCATGGCTATCAGTTAATTCACATGGCTTTTGTTGGTTGCAGTGAACAATGATACTATGTTGGGCTGGGTCATTGAGACAGCAAGACTGGGGGAAATATTAGAGTGCTAACACTGTATTCAGTGGAAACAGTGTCAGACTTTAATTTTTTGGGCTCCAAAATCACTGCAAATGGTGATTGCAGCCATGAAATTAAAAGACGCTTACTCCTTGGAAAGAAAGTTATGACCAACCTAGATAGCATATTAAAAAGCAGAGACATTACGTTGCCAACAAAGGTACGTCTGGTCAAGGCTATGGTTTTTCCAGTGGTCATGTATGGATGTGAGAGTTGGACTGTGAAGAAAGCTGAGTGCCGAAAAATTGATGCTTTTGAACTGTGGTGTTGGAGAAGACTCTTGAGAATCCCTTGAACTGCAAGGAGATCCAATCAGTTCATCCTAAAGGAGATCAGTCCTGGGTGTTCATTGGAAGGACTGATGTTGAAGCTGAAACTCCAGTACTTTGGCCACCTCATGCGAAGAGTTGACTCATTGGAAAAGACCCTGATGCTGGGAGGGATTGGGGGCAGGAGGAGAAGGGGCCGACAGAGGATGAGATGGCTGGATGGCATCACCGACTTGATGGGCATGAGTTTGAGTAAACTCCGGGAGTTGGTGATGAACAGGGAGGCCTGGCATGCTGCGATTCATGGTGTCGCAAAGAGTTGGACATGACTGAGCGACTAAACTGAACTGAACACTGTATTGGAAAGGTTCAAAACCAGGACAGGAAGCATGATGAGAGAGAAAACTGAGTCAATACGAGATGAGAATCTCTGCAGTGTTAAACTTTGTGTTCTGGTCACCTCCTCACAGTGAGTTTGAAGGATACACAGCAGTTCAATATGGCTTGCATATCTTTTGAAGGGCTACATGAAAAAACATATCTTGTAGGGTCCATGAAGACAGAAAGGAGCAGAAATTTGTGTATAGCCTATCTCAAACTGCCACTTAATACTGGCCAAGGTTTACCCCATAGGGAATGGACTCCACTGCACTAAATTGTGGCATATGAGCTTTGGTGGCCACTTATGACTGACTCCCTGGTAGCTCAGACGATAAAGAATCCTCTTGCAATGCAGGAGACCCAGGTTCAATCCCTGTGTCCGAAGATCCCCTGAAGAAGGGAATGACTGGCCACTCCAGAATTTTTGCCTGGAGAATTCCATGGACAGAAGAGCCTGCTGGGCTACAAACCATGGGGTTGCTAAGAGTTGGACATGATTGAGCAACTAACAGTTTTCACTGAAAGTAATAAAGGCAGTTCTATATGGATAGGACTTGACATATGGGGCCCAAAGTTTCAGATTTGGGAAACCCAAAATGAGGACCATTCAGAGGTTGCCACCATTTCTCAGTTTCAGTGGCTTGTCTCAGAAATCTTTCCATGGTGCCTGTGTGCAGAAATATCTAACAGTTCTATTATTGCACGGATGGATCAAACAGTGTAGTAAGTACATCCTGATAGATTAGTGGTCACTTTTAAAAATACATGTAAATCGAAAGAAGATATAACAGTATAATTTCATCCTTAACTAATTATAGTTACTAATATGATGTGTGCTGTACAGTTTTCAAGCCTTGGAATTGAACTGCATATCATCATTCTCATTTATTATTCACATTGATTTTCATGCTGCTTTTGCAGCAATAAGATGTCACCAAAAGATATATATCACATAACCTCCCCTCCACTGGGAAATCTTTCCATTCTCTCCTCCAGGGCCCACTCCCTTGGCATTCCCACTCTCCCTGGGGCTTTCCTCATCCTACAGGACAGTACAGAGGAAAAAAAAAAAGAATAATGTTTAAATCATGAAACCCATAAACCTAGGATTTATAGTTTGGGGTAAATGTCTAACAAATGCCAACCATTGGTTAAAATTGTAAAATATCCTATAGAACCCCTGTGTAGCCTCATAGCACTCCAGGACACCTTTGTGTGTGGTATGAGAATCTCAGTTGTCAGCAATAGCAAAGGAAGCAGGTGGCATCTTATGAGCTCAGGATAGGTTATATAGAATCTGAAGTAGCTCACAAAGTCAGTCTGTGTTGTATCAAAATCCTTTCTACATTTTCAGACCAAAGCCTTCAAAATTATCAAATAACCAAATATCAACTATATAGCATTGTAGAATATAGAATCTGTTCTGTATTCTCTTTCAATAAAATCTTAATTGTTTGGCTATAGGAAGAGATCTGAAATCCTATGTTTTCTCACATATGAAATGAGACTTAGTTGTAGACACTCACTCCTTCATGAATTTTTTGGGAGTATTATGTAAGCTGTTTCTTTAAAGTACTTTCCACAATACCTGTGTCTTAGGAGCCCAATCCCTTTCATACTCCAACCACTAATATCATCTGTTAGACTCTTTCCCTAGAACTGAATTCCCTTCACCTGGAATAGAGGCAAAATTAGTCTAGGTAAGAAGAACAAATTCTAGATACGTTGGGGAGGTTGTCCCCTTACCCACATCTGTAGCAACTTGGCCTCAGTGTTGCTGAAAACCATTTAAACGTTGCTTGAAAATTCCAGCTGTTTCAGTTATGGCAGTTCCCCAGAGCAGATAAGGTGCTGCAAAAAATAGACATGGTCCAGCTAACCTCAAACTGCAATTCTACATGCAGTTTAAAATTATAGATAACTGAGTATATTCATCATACTTGTCTATTAGCTTTGTCTCAAGTATTGACTTCAAGTCTTATGAATTTCAGCAATTGATCATGTTCTTAATCCCATGTATTAGATGATCACCTAATGGATTTGTTTGTGTGTGCTGTTGCTTGTCTTCTTGCCTGGGATGTCATATGTCAACTTTAGCTCTCAGATTACAGAGTAGGGCAGCCTTTTCTTGTCTACTGCCTTAGTCAGAGGCCATCTCTAGACCCAATCAGGACTGATCATTTGAAGGATATGACAACATGCCATGTTGTCATTACACACACACACACAAAATGATGAGCCAGACATGATGGGTAGCATCATATAGTCTTATTTGGAAGGAACCACACTGGTCAGCAGGCCAAAGTTCAATTCAATTTAAGAAAGCCTGTCAACTGCACCCAGATATGCCCAGTAAGGAGAAAAGAGAATGCGTGCTAAGCTATTAAAGTAAATCCCCTGAAGGTATTGATTAGCTGAAAGATATTGTACTCAGAACCTGTTGCCTTAAGAAATTGCTTTAAACATACAAGTAAGTAAGTCAATAATTGTCTTTCAGATTTCAATTTCAAAAAGTCAATATTGAATTTCAAAAAGTCAGTAAAATAGAGAATGTATACTTCCTAGGTGGTGCAGTGGTAAAAAATATACCTGCCAATGCAGGAGACACAGGTTTGATCCCTGGGTTGGGAAGATCCCCTGGAGGAGGAAATGGCAACCTGCTCCAGTGTTCTTACCTGGGAAATCCTATGAACAGGGGAACCTGGTGGGCTATAGTCCATGGAGTCACAGAGTTGGACACGACTTAGTGACCGAGCACACACACACATAATACCTAAAAAAAATTTTGGTGTAGGTATATGTGTGCGTGTCAGTGAGATAATAAAGAGACAAAGGTTGGGGGTGGGAGGAAAGATATATCTTAACGTATATAATTATATATATATAATATATATCATATATAATATATATTATATATATATAAGGGTATATATTATATATATATAAAGGTGTATATATATATATATACCTTTTTCTTTCCTAGTGGAGCTTACTACAGGTGCTATTCACAGAAGTTCAAAAAGGAGCCAACACAAAACCAGAAGCAGCCATGTAGAAACTTGCTGCTAATATAGCTGGATGACAGACTACAAATTTACTTTTCTAAAAATATTAAAATTCCATTTCTTCGATCTTGAGTTCAAATGAAAAAAGTCCTGAGTTCTTCCTTGTGAATGAAATTTTACTTCCTCTGGTCTTGATCTACCCTCAATGGTCTTATTCCAAAGAGGCCCATTCACAGAAGCAAAATGAGCTATAGGCAGGTTGACCATATTTATATACTTGCTTTATTCCTCTAATATACACAAATATATTACATATTCCATTCTACTTGAAATACACTGTCTAGTGTTTCTCACTAGACTTGTTAAGCCTCTTTTGGGCAGCAGTCTTTATTTTGTCCCTTCCTTGATTTAATAAGATTGCAATATCAGAAAAATACTGTTATATTGGTGGTGTATACCTTTTATGTTATATTGTTTGGTGTGTACCAGTTTACCAAGTGCTTACATGTACCTTAGGTGACTGATGACATTTTCCATTTATTTCAGTCAATGGACTATGTGCCATAACTTACATTTTATTGATGACATAGCTGTGACTTGTAGAAGCCTTTCATAAATATAATGGAAGGGTTGTGATTCAGTCAAGTTTCCATGTCCACTGTACATTTGGGTACACTTAATTTATCTCAACACACGATACCCTAGCACTGTCTCATAATATATATCCGTAAATGTATTTAGATATACACAATAGAAAATTTTTGATATTCCTTATGGTACTTTTCTCAGAAAAAAGATAGGTAATATTTTGAAGAAGGAACCACATCTTCAAACATGAATTCCCAACAATGATAAGGAAGATGCTTGTAGAGTGTGAAACTGCCCTAGTCTCTCCAGTGTTCACTTTTCCTGGGCTTAATTATACATGAAATATGCAAATCACAACTTTCTGAATGTACACAGATTCCACAAACAAACACAAGTGCATTTTCAAGAGCGACTTTAATTTTCCTTCTTTTCATCCTAATTGACAACATTCATAGAAGGAGCACAGTTTGAGCAGTAAAAAGTCGGGAAAAATTAACTACAGAGACAGTCTGAACTGTATAATATGTTTCCTCTTTCATTAAAAGAATGAAATATTGTCAGTGCCCTTTATGGTTTTAATTAAGTATGTCAGTATAATACTTAACTGAGAGAAATATGCAAATGATTGTTTTTTTTTTTATAAGGCCACAGCTAAATAAGCATAGCACTCTGCCAGTACCCATCTCATTATATGTCTATGCAGAAGTCCTGTGCAGATTAAGTTATTGTAGGTGTTTCTTTTTAACCTAGAAAGTTATTCCTTACATTTTCATGCTTAGGGATCTGCATAAGAATACTAGCAAGTTTGCATTTTTTTCAGTATTATCATGCAGTACTCTTCTTAGAGAAAATGAATATGATGAATTCCAATGATAAGCATATTCCATGTTTGTGATCATAGAAGCCAAAAGGGAACTTTGAGGAATAGATCAAGATGCCTTTCTATCTCTCCTTGAGCATCAGTCTAAGCATGCTTGATTGAAACTTGCAGAAATGAATGTATCATATCCTTCTAGAATTTAAGAAGACCTGTGAGATACTGACAGACTATGAAGACTTAAAAAAAGATACCTTGTTAAACTTCTAAAGAGTTGCTCTGCCTAAACCATCATGGCAGATCCATGTTGCAGACTCTAGTGCCTGTCTTCTGGTTGCTCTCAAACACCCTACACTCCACTTAAGCCATACCACTAACTTTTCTTCAATGTTGTTTTTCCCTGCTTTTATCCTAAGCATGTGCAATCGTCTTTAATTAATAATGTCTTTTCCTTTCTCTTCCTCTGGACATTGTACTTTTCCATGTAATTTAAATACCCTGTCTTCTCTGAAAGCTTCCCCTCAGTGATCACCTGTTTGTGCTATTTTTAACCCTTTACACTTATCTGTTGCCATTAATTGGTTTTGTGATGCCATCTTCAACCTCTTCACACCCACTGCAAAATTGTTGTTTCCTTGCCATTCTGAACCTATTGTTATTTGTCATTTCATGGTTCATTGTCCCCAGTCCCATGGAAACCTAATAGGCATTGTTGGCAATTTAAAGTTTCTTTGTGTGACACATTTATTGGTAAATGTCTAAGACATATTTTTGATAAAGATTGTTATAGGTATTCTTTGGGGGAAATATTCAGATATTTACTGAGCAATCTCTTAAACGGGATTAAAGTGATTTTCTAAGTATGCAGAGGACTAAAGAATAAAGAAATATGCTCTGACCTTCACTATTTTAAATAGTTGCTTGCAATTTAAAACATTCCTAACCATACTATCCATAATTACCTAACCTTTCCTTCATCCTGAAATGCTGCATTCTGTGTGAATCTGATAAAGGTTAACTGAAAGAAAAGTAGAAATTATTTACTCTCTGATTTAAAAATCTCTCTATCTATAACCTCATATAAAAGCAAACCCTTCTGTTAATAGTGAATGTAAGTCATTTGTGAAATTATTTTTCTTGTTTCTATACAATGAGAATACCCATTCCATTATTTTCAGACTGAGATAGAAATACTCTTTTCTGGAATGGAACCAGTTTCTTGAATCCAGAAGGGGCTGTCTCATCTGCGTTCTCTGCTGTGTGCCTTCTCTCAGCCTCAGTTGCTCTTCCTACACTTCTCCACCTGGGTGACTCCATCGTCTATCAAGGCATGGCAGCTGTCACTCCTATCTATCTTCCCTGCCTGCCCCAAATATCAGAATGAATGCTTTTAATCTATGCCCCAGTAATACGCTCTTCACTCCCTGATTTCATTCAGTTATTAATGCTTCCATTGAACAAATATTTACTGAAAACCCCCTTTATGTTTGGAACTGAGGGTTCACTGGTGGATGACAGCTCCCATGATGTCTTTTCAGATGTTCAGTCCGGTTTAGGGTTTCTCTCACTTAACATGTTTCAAACAGTATTAATTGTGTTTGTCTGCCCTGTCAGATTCTGTACTCTGTCCTGGAATGGAGGCTGCATCTTATATTGCATCCTGAGCACCTAAGTCCTGAGAAAGAAGGCAATCAGTCAATTATTTACTAAACCGGTGCCCAGAGAAGCTTGCATTTGTTTAATCTCTCTCTCCATCCATTGACCAGTAAAGATTTGGTCAACTCCACAATTCTGAGGGGTCCAGATAGAATTGGAAATATGTTTTAAATCTTCTTGCAATGTAGTATTCTGCATAAAATTGGAGCTTACTAAATATTCTTTATTTAGTTAAAGGCCACTCTGAATTTTGCTGCATGCTGTAAAACATATGAATGAGTAGAATAACTGGTAAGGCTGTTGCCTGTCACTGTTTTTGAGTTCTGGGTACCTCCCATTGAGTATTTAATCACAGCTCAGTCCTAATGATGTCAGTTCTGAGAAAGTAAGGCCTTCTGTTTGGTGTTAGGGCATGACTATTAATGTGGACAACATGGGTCAGTGAGCAAGTATATATGTGCAGGTTCCAATAACTTGGTTTCTATTGTTAATACCTCTTCCCATAATTTGTCTCTTGCTCCAGTAATTAATAATAAGAGCAAATGTCATTCAATTAATATTTAGAAGATATTGAAGATGCCTCAAAATTTGTCCTTCATGGGCAGGAGTGACACTATGCTTGTTTGGAAAGCAGGGGCATGTCCATTCTAATGTTTATAATGAGAGCTCAGCAAGAAAGTGGTTGGACCACTAGTGGCACACATGACAAAAGCCTTCTGGAGGGAAAAATGTCCCTCAAGGTTCCCTAGTCCAGTTACTTCCCAGCGGACACCAAATGCTTGACATTAGAAAGGAGAGGCATTCTATATAGTAAGAAAGTTAAAGGACCTAAAAATCAATTCTTACTGAACTTAAAATGTAAAAGCTGATGCAACTGTAAGTACTTATATTTTAATTTGCCAAGTAATTAAGGAATTATAATCATCTATCACTTATACTATCTCTTTAGAATAGCACCTTAGAAAAATTACATCTGTTATTACAGTTAGCAAAATAGAGTTTGCAGCTCCTAGTTGACCCAAAAATGGCTAATGTTGTGTGACCTAAAATGAGTAAAGCATCCATTTTTCCACTATCATATATATGAAAAAAATCTAACCTTAAACAGGGTTAATGGACACATGATGGTAACATATCACAGCAGACAAGATTGTTTGGCAGACCTAACTCCCATTCTCTAATGCTTTTCTCCCTCTAATGCTACTGCCACTTAAATGGCTGGAAAAAGCTGCTTATGCACAACTCCTCCCTCTCTGCAAGTCAGAGAAGGGTGACATATTTCTCTAGAATTATAATTAACAGGATGCATTCTAGAAACAAATCTTTGAGTTTTAATCCCATCTCACCCACTCACTAAGCTGTGTGACTGTGCAAAACATGACTCCTCTTTCTTCTGTGGAATAAGAGATAACCAGAGCGTCTACCTCATCTGGTTACAGTGAGGTAGGTATTTGAATGAGTTATTATGTGAAATATACTTAGAATGGCCTGTAGCATATAGTAAGTGCTATATGTGTATAAGCTATTATTATTACTCACCATGTTCTTGTTAATCTTGGCAAAGAAGGTAAATTGGAAATCTGCTGTTTTTGGAAAGCTTTTACTTTCCTAATAAAATCAAAAGTTGTAGCTGGCACTATACTGCCTCCCTAATGCCAGTCATGAAACTGGAAATGATACCTGCATCTGGAACAGATGGGTGGACGTTATGAAAATGTAAGCAATGGGGAAAAGCTCAAGAAAATTAGAGATAAGCAAAATTTGAACTCAGACCAACAGCAACATCCTTTTGGGTGTTTAAACCACTGTAATCAAGTTTTACATTAGCCGAAATGCACAGCCTTTTTTTCAATGAGATGCTGGTGGATCTGATCTGATAGCTAAGTTTTCTTACGGCCAGAGTTATGTAAAATGTTCTCTGCTTCTCTAAAGGATCAAAAGATGGAGCACATTTTATGAAGTGCTTCTATAGCTTCTGGAACACTTAGATCTTTTCAGGTCAAAAGAGCTTGTCCCTCAGTTAGCATTATGTCTCATCACACATTTTCACTGTGGCATTAAGTTAATTGTCCAGATCTTACATGTGGAGAGAGCAACATTATTTCTAAGCCCCTGAAGAAGTCCTTGGCAGTTTTAGAGACAGACTGTCTTTGTATAGACTATTTGATATTAGCTATGACATTTTTACTTTGCAGTGGAAATGTACACATTGATACTTGTGGTAGCCAGCCTCCCCGACTCCCCCCACTAATGCCTGCCTCCCAGTACTCAGACCTTGCAAGGATTCCTCCCACATTTTACCAGTGTTTGTCTGCGTGATCAACAGCACAGAGAGCAGTGATTGTGTGTCACTTCGGATTAGGTTATAAAAGACCGCAGTTTCTATCGAGGATGTTCTCTTCCTAGCCAGCTCTTTCAGATCCCTCACTGTGGGCAGAGCGAGTTGCCATGTCCTGCGGACACTTAGGCTTCCTATGGAGAGCCTCCCTTAGCAGGGGACGGAGTCGATGGTCAGCAGCCAGTGAGGAAACGAGTCATGGCAACCACATGGATGAGCTTGGCAGTTAATTCTTCAGCCTCAGTTAGACCCTGAGGTGACTACAGTTGGGCCAAGCCAGCAGCTTACTGTAACCTTGTGAGAGACTCTAGACCAGAACCACTCAGTTAAGCCACTCTATTCTGACCCTAAAACCCTGTCTGAGATAATAAATGTGTTGTTTTAAGCTACTAACTTTTTGGATTTCCAGGTGGCACTAGTGGTAAAGAATCTGCCTGCCAATGTAGGAGACATAAAAACACAGGTTTTATCCCTGAGTCAGGAAGCTCCCCTGGAGGAGGGCATGGCAACCCACTCCAGTATTCCTGCCTGGAAAATTCCAAGGGCAGAAGAGCCTGGTGGGCTACAGTCCATGAGGTTGCAAAGAGTTGGGCAGAACTGAGCATGCACACACACACACAAGCTACTAACATTTAGTTTTTTTTTTTTTTTTTTTTTAGCAGTAGATAAGAAGAGTTATCTAGTTATATTACAGTAAAAGTTGAAGGCATCAGTCTTACATGGTATGTCACAAGAATGAGTTCAAGGTTGCCAATTCCCCAAGAATGTTCTATGAAATCTGAGTAATTTTTTTTAAGGTATGTATATACATACATATATATGTGTGTGTATTCATCAGTATGCAGGCATAAGTGTAGTGGCAATCTATGGACCTTAAGTGACAGCTACTTTATGTGAGAAAAGAAAGGCCACATAACTGGAGGCAAATGCCTTGACTCAATGAGGCTCCAGTTATAATACAAAGAGAGGTGAGGAGTTTTTCCTTGCTTGGTTTCAGAGTCCTTTATTTCCAGAAGAGGCCAAAAATCCTACTTCATGAAGACGTTAGAAAGTATAATAACATGAAAAATATAAAATATCCAGGTCATAAATTGGTACATATCCAGTACCCTATAAATGTATATCTCCTTCTATAAGAACAAACCTTGAAATACAACTTAATAAGAGTACTAAACTACTTTGTTCATATTTAAAAATCATTGTCATTGTATATCCATTTAAAAATTACTTTATTTAAAAGCTATCAATAATGTATTATATATATATAACACATATATATATATACACATATACATACACACACACACATATATAGCCATGCTATAAAGGCAATTCATTTTCATTCATATATATTGAATGTTAGAGACTTACTCAAGTAAAACATAGTTGTAGTTTAATCTAACAGTGATGAATTACTGGAGTGAATTCATGCAAACAGGGAAATTGAAATTAAATTCATCACACCAAGGAAAACACTTCCTACCCATGTAAATTAGGAGCTTTTCCGCTAAAATCAATTTGTTTTGGTAAATTATGCAAAAATCCTCAAAGGGCTTAGGTAAGTAATTTATTATACTCTTGGCTGTTTCATAATGTTAGGAAATAAAATGTATTCACACAATATTAGATGGCATAAGCTGAGAGCTTTAGTGACAATTTTTATTACAATTAATCTAACTTGACTGCACTGTCAGAACACCCACATTATATGGGACATATAATTTTTGTGCCAGTGCTTAGAAGATGCTACATTAAAAAATAAAGAAAAAGCTCTGTCTTTAAGAGTGCCAATTATTTCCTGAAACATTTTATGGCAAAGGTCAGTAATTTCAATGAAAAATGCCTTGAATTCTGTAGTTCCAAGAGAGGAAATTGCCTTTCTAGCCAATATGAGAATACAGGTTTGCACAAGACTATTGTAGAATTCTTGCTGTAATTCAAAGAGAATGTGTTTGTTTAGCAGATGATATTATGCTAGTGTATCACCAAATCTAATATGCACCTGTAGTCATATAGAACATCCAATAAATCTCTTTTAGCAAAAGGGTAGAAGTGTTATCTTTAAAAATCTCTCTCTCACCCTATATCCAATTGTTTAGGTTATTGGAGTCATTTTAATTCATCTATACTTACAACCCTCTAGTCTACTGTGTGAGATCAGTTTTAGAAACATCATTTCTTGTCCAAACTGCACGAAATAGGCACTGCATGGTCTTGTATCTCCCATCTAATTACCCCCAAATCCCTTCCCCACGTGGTAAAATGAAAGTGAAAGTGCTCAGTTGTGTCTGACTCTTGTGACCCCATGGGCTATACAGTCCATGGAATTCTCCAGGCCAGAATACTGGAGTGGGTAGCCTTCCCCTTCTCCAGGGGATCTTCCCAACCCAGGGATGGAACCCAGGTCTCCCACATTACAGGCAGATTCTTTCCCAGCTGAGCCACCAGGGAAGCCCAAGAATACTGGAGTGGGTAGCCTTTCCCTTCTCCAGGGGATCTTCCCGACCCAGGAATTGAACTGGGGTCTCCTGCATTGTAGGCAGATTCTTCAACTGAGCCATCAGGGAAGCCCCCCTACAGGGTAGGCAAAATCATGTTACCAAACATGAAGCTGGTATGACACTCCACTGCTGGAGGTTACTTAGTGGCTTCTTGTGACCACAGTAGGAATACTAACCGTATAGAATACCACATAAGACCTAGTACATCATTACTTGCCTTGTCGTAATCCTTCCTTCAGGCCCTTCATCCCTATCCCATCAAATTCCTTGCCTACCCTAAAACACATCATGAATTTTTCAAAGTATATTACTAGCATAACCCCACCCACTGAAGCATGCTCTACCTTTTGCATGGCACCTCTCTTTTTAGATCACTAAAATTTAGAGGATTTTACCCTTTTTGGCTTCATATTTTTAAAGCACCTAAAATCATAATCATTTGTTTGTTTTTCTGTTCTCTCTCCAGAATACATAAACTTCATAAAGACTAATACATAGTTGGTTTTATTAGTAATTTTATGTGTATGTGTGTAAACACATTTCAAATACTATAAATGCTTTTATACTAGCTGGTTATTTCCTTGATACTTCTAATCTGCTTTACTTTATTCTCCACAAATCTTGGAACTTCCACAAACCAAGATTTCCATGGTATGGTCTTTTGCATCCAATTATTTGCTCTCTTGGTCACAAAATTGGAAAACTGAAAATCTACTTTTAAGTGCTTTAAATATATATCATATAATCATGATAATACAATGGAAAAATGATAAACATTTTGGAAATTACCCTGGAACCATCTTAGCTTATTTTCTGATTAGGATCATTTCACCTATGTAATCTTGTGCTTTTGATATAGATGGTAGCTGATCTATTTCTGTGTACATTGGAAGCATCAAGTAGTTTTAAAAATAAATGGCCATCTACTGGCACGAAAACAGAAATATAGATCAATGAAATGGGATAGAAAGCCCAGTAATAAACCCACAACCTATGGACACCTAATCTGCGACAAAGGAGACAAGAATATACAATGGAGAAAAGACAGCCTCTTCAATAAGTGGTGCAGGGAAAACTGGACAGCTTACATGTAAAAGAATGAAATTAGAGCACTCCTTTTGTGTACAAACATAAACTCAAAATGGATTGAAGATGTAAACGAAAGTGCAGACATTATAAAAATCTTAAGGGGAAAACATAGGCAGAACACTCCTTGACATAAACCACAGCAAGATCTTTTTTGACCCAACTCCTAAAGAAATGAGGATAAAAACAAAAATAAACAAATGGGACCTAATTAAACTTAAAACCTTTTCACAGGAAAGGAAACCAGGAACAAGACGAAAAGATAACCATCAGAATGGGAGAAAATATTTGCAAATGAAGCAACTGACAAAGGATTAGTCTCCAAAATATACAAGCAGCTCAATAAAAAATAAAAAATGTGCAGAAAACCTAAGTAGACACTTCTTCAAAGAAGACATACAGATGGCCAACAGACATGAAAATATGTTCAACATCGCTAATTATTAGAGAAATGCAAATCAAAACTACAATGAGGTATCATTTCATGTTGATCAGAATGGCCATCACCAAAATTCAATATAGAATAAATGCTGGAGAGGGTGTGAGGAAAAATGGAAATTTTACATTTTCACCCTCATGCACTGTTGGTGGAAATGTAAATTGGTACAGCCACTGTGGAGAACAATATGGAGGTTCCTTAAAAAACTAAAAATAAAACTACCATATAAGCCAGCAAACCCATTACTGGTCATATACTCAGAGAAAACTATAATTGCAAAAGATACTTGCACCTCAGTGTTCATTGAAGCACTGTTTACAATAGCCAGGACATGGAAACAAATGTCTACCAGCAGGAAAGTAGATAAAGAAGGGGTGCTACATATATACCATGGAATATTACTCATCCATAAAAAGGAATGAAATTGAATCATTTGTAAAGACATGGATGGACCTAGAGATTGTCATACTGAGCCAAGTACATCAGAATAAGAAAAATATGTTAACATACATATGTGGAATTTAGAGAAAAGATACAGATGTGATCTTATTTGCAAAGCAGAAGTTTAGATGCAGATGTAAGGAACAAATGTATGAATACCAAGGAGGAACAGGGGGTTGGGATGAATTGGGAGGTTGGAATCGACAAATATACAGTGTTATGTATAAAATAGATAACTAATGAGAACCTGTTATATAGCACAGGGTACCCTACTTGCTGCTCAGTGGTGCCCTAATGGGAGGGAAATCCAGAAAAGAGGGGCGATGTGAGTCACCTCGCTATACAATAGAAGCTAACACTGTAAAGCAACTATACTCTATTAAAATCTTTAAATAAAATAAATGGCCATCTTTGAAAGACCTGATGGTTTCAAGTAACACTGGCATCCATTCTCCATATGATCCTTATGATGATATTGGTGTTGAGACAGGCCAAGATTCCTCTCCTCTAACCTACCTCCTAACATCAGGAGTTGAAGCCGAAGTTAGATTCATGTCATGATTCCAAACATCATATTTTGTGTTCATCAGATTCTATCAGAAAGCCACAATCTGCATGTGGATTCAACTTTACTCCACATGTATACCACTTTAAACAGTCAGTGAAATTTCACAAGTAAAATTGAATCATGCTACAATAAGGGATTATTTTATTTCAAGGAAGAAATTGGTACATCTTTAAGTAATGCAAATATCCATTTTTTGATCATTGGAATAACTGCAACACATTGCAGCTTACTTCACAAGACTGAAATACTGATACGGCAGTGCTTCATATTCAAGGAGTCTGGAGTTAATATCAAGTACACAAGGATTTTGTTGCTTTTCGGTAAGGGTTTTCTTGTTGTAGGGCTTCCCTGATAGCTCAGTTGGTAAAGAATCTGCCTGCAATGCAGGAGACCCCTGTTTGATTCCAGGGTCGGAATGATCCACTGGAGAAGGGATAGGCTACCCACTCCAGTGTTAAGGCCTGGAGAATTTCATGGACTCTATAGTCCATGGAGTCACAAAGAGTCGGACATGACTGAGCGACTTTCACTTTACTTTCTTATTGTTGATTTGTATTTTCTGGTTGATTTTATCGGGTAGTTAATAATTTTCTTCTTTGCCATGTCATTTATTACTATGGTTATTTTCAGAAGTGTTTAAGATCGAAATATTCCTTCTTTCAGAATTACTCTGACACATATATACATATATATATACACACACACACACTCATATGCACTTTAAATTTGATTACTCCATATGAAATTGCATTTTAAACATTTAAAGAAACACTAGTTTCCATTTTGAGGTTTCCTTTTAATCAATATTATTTTCAGGTTTCAAGCTTTCATTGACAGTAAGTAATGTGTTTAAAGGATGTAATGCAAAAATAAAAGCCTTAATGTTACCCAAGAGACTGTGCTATTATGGGTAAAGTTATTACTCTATTTAAGTGGCATGGGAGGCTTTCTAAAACCCAAACCTATGGTTTTTATTCCACACTTCTGGCTTTTCAGCTGCTCTCATTAATCTTGCAGTAAATGATGCAAATACAGGACTTGCAGGGTGCACCCAGTCTGCTTATTCTCTGTTTGTGGTCCCCAGTGGGTGTGAGGTTGTAGCAATTAAGGCGGTGTGTGTGCTGTTTTGAGGCACCACAAAGATAGATTAATTAGGCTGCAAATAGTCCCAATGACATTGCCAACAGAGCCTTTGATGGGCTCAGTCCGAGGTGGTTGAGTCTGAAGATGTTGATGGATAGGTGATCTCCCAAGAAGGGAAGTGATGATGAGAAGTAAAGGGGGAGCATCTGGTGCCTGTAGCAAAGAACAGGCCATGGCTGTCGCTTCCAGAAACCAAAAAGCGACGCATTCATAAAAACATGATTTAACAAGACTAATGCAAAATAAAGGGAGTAATAGGAGGACTAACAACCTTAAATTTCTAATGATAAACCTCACAAAGCAAACTCTAGTCCCAGATTAGAGTAACATGCAATCCAAGTCAAATATTTATAGATAAAGCCTACTAATCTTAACCAAACATTTTATTACTTGTATTTCTGATAACTCACTGCTGAATTTTATCTAACATTTGAGAGAGCAAAGAGAGAGTGAAGAACTTCCCAGTCCACAAATGTAAATAAAAGCATTTGAAAGAATTCAACACTCATTTATGGCAAAGTTTTCAGACTCAAGAAGAGAGAAACTTTATCAAAACTTCTAAAAGGGAACTTTGTACATAGCCAACATCATAATTAACTGATTTCTGGTCACTTTTCCTCTACTAGCAGGAGCAAGTATTGTCCAATAAGGTAATCATTAGCCACTTGTAACTACTGAGTATTTGCAATATCAGTAGCTGAAATTAAGATGTGCAGTTAGTGTAAAATATACAATGGATCCCAATAACTTAGTTTAAGAAAATAATGTAAAATATTCTACTAATAATTGTATAGAAAAGTTTATTTTAGATACATTTCATAGATTAAATTTGGTTTTAATTTCATTGTTTTTTGCTTTTTAATGTGGCTACTATAGAAATGAAAATTACATATATGGTCACATTATTTGGTTCACATATATCCATTGGACTGCACAAGTTCTAAAGTTTCAGTTTAATTTGGTACAGCTCTGAAATGAGGTCTGATCCAAAGGGATTCTCAGCATTAAAACTTTAAGACGTAGCTTGTTTTGTGTGATTTCCCTTTCCTTATGTTGGAACTGGTTCAACTTGGGATCTCAGTTTATAACTGATTACAAAAGCCTTTGGGCCTCTCATTAAATTGTAAAATTTCTTTCAAAATTATTTTCAGGCCAAAACTTTCTTTCTAGCTCCACCTTTTATGAAGTATGTTCTAGTATTTTATGTCC
Source organism: Cervus elaphus (assembly GCF_910594005.1). Taxonomy (NCBI): domain Eukaryota; kingdom Metazoa; phylum Chordata; class Mammalia; order Artiodactyla; family Cervidae; genus Cervus; species Cervus elaphus. The sequence goes on from NC_057818.1 coordinate 31,967,569, forward strand.
TCAAGAAGTGGTTCTCTTTTTCCCCAGTTTTCTTTTATACCTGCCTCCCTTTGCACCAACTATTTCTTTTAGGCAAGAAAATTCTGTGCTCCCTCAAAAACCAGCTTGACACATCTGTGAGATCTGATCACACCTGCTTCTGATCCTTCCTGTCCTGACTCTGAGCCTGACTGTGTAAAACAGACCTTGTTTTTCCCTTACCCCATATCCCAGTGAGATGCCCTGTATCTGACCCTGCCCTGATGCGCTCTGTGACCCCTACGGCCACGGGACTTCCCACTTGCCTCATTCTTAGCACCTAACTCAATGTGCACATGGCGCTTGTTTCCAGAATTAATTTTCATTTTTGTATGCTATGTGTGTGTACTTATTAATTTATAAGAGCAATTTGTGAAGATATGAGATATTCTTGGGCTTATTTAAAATGCTTCCTTGGAGCTGGAGTCTCCTCATTAGCAATGCACCAGGGTACTAATTGCATGTGACACCATCGATGTATTGTGTCCTATTTTCTAAATCCCTGGGTGGAAATACAGACAAGGGTTCCATCTAAAATAAACAGAAGATATACAGACATTTCCTCTCATAACTACCAGTCTGAGTAGGTGGAGTAGAATTTTCCTACCTCAAAAAATATTTTTCCTGATTTGTTGGAGAATCGACAAGATGTGGTTTTTATTTCCCCTGACTTGAAACTTTTAGCTTTAATTTGACTTAAGAAGCCTCCCTTTAAGGTAGCATTAGTGACTTGTTCTTTAATGTTATTAGCTCAACATACCTTTTTGAGATCAAGTTTTGATAAGGAATAGAAGTTGTACATCTAAATGGAGAGATGGGGCCTTGGAAGACAAAATGAGCTGCTTCTCAAACTTGCTTCATATCTACCTTCCAAGTTCTAGTTACCCCAGCACCTGTAGGTACCACAGCCCTCATGACTCCCTCCATCCACAGCCCTTTCCTCAAATGTTTGCCCACAGTAGCCCTCCATTTAATTCCAATAGTTAACCTCCTGCAAGTGCAGAATGACCGCGTGACTGAAAACCCAACCAAGACAAAGGACAAAGTCACTTGGGCCAACTATGCTCCCATCATCCCATCCCAGCATCAGTTTTACCATCAAACAGTGTAAAAGCTCCGAAAAGTTTGAGTTAACTGTTCTAACCTCTTTATGTTACAGATGGTGAAACTCTCCCAGAAAAGTAAAATGTTTTCCCAATATTAACCCATACTTAAGCAGACTTTTAATTATAAACAAGTTATTTGGACACCCGACCCAGCTCTTTTTCCACTACATTTTGATCTGGAAATTTTTTCATTTTCACGTTGTGGACAAAGTCAAATGCCTTCAGTCATTTCATATCCTGTCTCTTCTCTTTTTCCAGGCCATCTCTGACTTCATTATCACCTTTGCACACTGCAGCTGCAGTTCAAAACTGGTCTTGCACTGTAAATGACCAGTCCAATGGAACTGCTTTTCCTGTTCAATGACAGGTGATGAGATAAGAGGAGGGTAGGCAGTTATAATGACAAATATTAGTCACCCATAATCTTATCAAACTACAAGGAATGTTTGGGTGTATAGCCTCCCAGAATTTTAAAAATAATATGATATTGCTTCCTATTATCTTATTAAAGTGTTTATAGTAAATTTAATATACCTGGGGATGCTGCCTCATGTTTTATTTTATAATCTGCAGTAAATACTTATTTACTAAAAATCATATATACACACACACACACTTATGAGCATATATATAACTTACATATGTTATATAAAGATAAGGACTTCCCTGGTGATCCAGTGGTTAAGACTCTACACTCCCAGTGCAGACCCTGGATTCAGTCCCTCGTCAGAGAACTAGATCCCATAGGCTGCAATGCTGCAACAAAAGATTTTGTATGCCTCAACTAAGACTGGCACAGCCAAATAAACAAATATTTTATATATATATATATATAAATATACTTTATATGCACACACACACATATGTACATTTACATATAAACATATACAAACTAAAAAGAAACAATGGCAGCCTTTTCTGCTAACCTTTAACTGTAACAGCAGTTGTTTGGGGGGGGGGGAATATATATACTATATATATATATATAAGCATCTAAACTTTATACAGTAATAGTTCAGCAGGTATCATTCAGCAGAAACTCAGTAGAAGAGACTTCCCCTCTGTTCCTTTTGAGTGTCTACTGGTTTGCAGTTTCTCTCACTCCTGGGAAGATGCCAACGTGGTTTCCCTGATTTGGCCAAAAGAAGAAGTGCATGGTAGCATCCTGCCCACAAGATGGCAGTGGCGAGACAGTGTTTGATAACAGAGGTTCTTGGTTGCCCCTAGGTTTTTTTTGTTTTTTTTTTTAGGCTTGTTTGGTAATTCAGTTTGTGTCTGTCTATCAGAAGAGGATAAGGGGATCTCGGAGGCAGACGGCAAGTGGAAAGAGCATTAGTGGTAAATTTCTTTATAAGAAACAAAAGACAGAGCTGCTTTTCTGTACGTCACACACTTACTCATCTTTTTCTTGAAGTGAAAATATTTTCTCATCATTGAAGGGCTGTGTTTAATAACTGTGTACCCCTAGGCAGAGACATGTCCTTATAGGGCAAGCCCCCTCACTTACCCTGCACAGATAAAAATATTTGAAAGTGGTATCCTTATTTGTGTTTTGTGTTTTCATTTTACTAGTGAGAATACTCTGATTTTAGTTAAAATTTTTATACAATGTAGACATTGCTCTGCTGCAAGCCAATAATTACTTTCTTCATTTACAGTAACATTCATTACAGTGATGACTATTTGGCCAGTGTCGAAATTCTCGTCTTTATTTGAGTCATAAGATAACCAGATTTTCAATAAATAGCTTGCCCTTTGCCTGTGTTGCAAAAATACAACCACCTTCATTTCGCCTAAAAGGAAGCCAAATACTTCTGCTCTCTGTCCATATCTCTTCAAATGTGCCAACAGATGGTACTGCTGTTAGCTACAGTTATCAAAATATCTGTTATATATAAGTAGCACATGAGATAGTGTAAGTTGATTTTTATAGAATGGATTTATGAATGGAAAGAGAAGTGATGGCCATTGTCAAGTAACCACCATAAATTAAGGATCAAGTCAATTAAAAATAATTCAGAATTATTTTAAGTTCATAATGGATATAAATGAAACTCTGCATTATTGAAATGTCTGAGAGTACAGAGGTTTGTACAGAATATACCTATTGCCTATCAAAGACATTCTGTTCTCAAGATAGACGACTTTCTAAGAATAAACTGTTATTTTGGTTATTTTTGTGTTTTAAGAAGACATGTTGGATTTCCTGTCTAGAGGAGAGGTGCCTTATTCCAAGAATATGCTTGCTTCCCTTCCTTCATTCTCTCACTGCCCCTCCTTCCTCATTTCCTTCCTTCCATCTGTTCATCCTTTCTCCCACCTACCTTTCCTCCTTCTTTATCTTTCTTCTAAAAAACATGGATAAAACTGTTGCGTGCTGGAAGCTTGCGACACTGAGACGCAATGCTGCGAGGGGTTGTTATTCATATCAACCTTACATTGTAGATTTGTGGTGGAGAAACATGATATTGGTGGACTTTTTGAGAAAGTAATATTTAAAATGAGATTTGAAGAAAGGCTCTGATCATTAAAAGGGTGTGTGTGTGTGTGTGTGTGTGTGTGTGTGTGTGTGTGTGTGTGTGTGTGTGTGTGTGTGTGTGTGTGTGTGTGTGTGTGTGTGTGTGTGTGTGTGTGTGTGTGTGTGTGTGTGTGTGTGTGTGTGTGTGTGTGTGTGTGTGTTTGTCTGAGGAGGCTAAACTTGTGTGACTGTTTAGGCCTTTGGGGCTACATGAGCAAAATCTTTAAAACTGTCTGGAGCTTTGCTTTTTCCACAAAATGAAATGGTATCAGGGGTGTCCGGGGCCCAGGAAGGAAGGGAGAGAGGCTGTAAGCTGAGTCTGAAGGAGCAGACCACGTAAGATCACCGGCCTTTAAAAGCAACAGGGGACCCTGTCGGATTGTAGAATGAATGTGTGTGCGTGTTCATGTCTATACGTATGTGTACGTGCATGGCATACAATGCCTTGAGCTCTTCCTTGGGAGCCTGGAGAACATTGTTGCTCTCGTTCAGTTGCTAGGTCATCTCTGACTCTGTGACCCCATGGACTACAAAACGCCAGGCTTCCGGACCCTTCGCTGTCCCCCAGGGTTTGGTAGATCCATGTCCGTGAGTCAGTGATGCCATCCACCCGCCGTCGCCTCTGCCACACTTCTCCTCCTGCCTTCAGCCTTTCCTGGCACCATGGTCCCTTCCAATGAGCTGGCTCTTCGCATCAGGTAGCCAACGTATTGGAGAACATTAAAAGCCAATATAGCTCCATGCATTGCCCACAACCAAAATAAAAAATTCAGGAAACCAAATAAATACAGTAAATTAAATGATTCTTAATAAGTAATAATAGAGACACCTAATTCCAAAGCATAATGGGATAAAAGTTGTTAGGCATTTAAATCACATGATGGCTTAAAAATGTTGAGCTAATCTCTGTCCTGAGTATGCACATATATCTCTAGTAGGGCTAAGTTATTAGTACTGTTGTTCTCAGATGATTAGAACTTGTAACTAAGGTTGAGAACCACTGATCCAAGGAAGGTGCAGGCACCTTGCTAACTAAGAATGACTCCTTCCTTGAGATGAGTTCAGTGTGTCCTCGTGAGGCACGTACTTAAACCGAACAGTGAGAGGAACTGGCAAGCCTGCAGCTCAGCCTGGAGCTGAGGTTGTAAGGGAGAGACAGCTGTGGGTGGCACTCCTGCCCTTGTGAGCAGAGGCAGCCCTGACTTCTCCGCCTCCCTTCCCGGGATCTGAGACCTCGGACCTGCACTCCACCCTGCAGCTGAACGCCGCTCACAGTGCAGATCAGCTCCCGGGGAGTGAAGGGGGAGGGTTTAGGGAAACTGATCACTCCGTGGAGAGCGGGTGTGGGGAACTGGGGGCTTTGGGGGCAAGGGTATACATATGGTTTTTCAAAGGATGACTTCAAATGTTAATTATCTGTATATGAGGGAGATGGCCTTGGAGTCTGGACAAATAACAAAAAGCAAAAACAGAGAAGGGGAAGGTGAGAGAGGGGAAGAATACAGATAAACAGACAAAAAAGTAAAGAACAACCCAGAGGCAGTATGGAAATGGTTAGCCTTGTAAACTGATCAGCTGCAGACACAAGTTGGTGAGTCTGATCATCTGCCTTGAGAAGGCTGGCTAGGGGTCTCCAAGTGTAAAGCTTTCTCCAAAAGAAAAATTGGGGGACTGTAACTGTGATGAGTATGTATGTGACCCATGCTCTGTGTGGCGTCCGCCACCGTCCTTCCCTTATCACCTCCACCGCCACTACTGTCCTCTTCAGGATGTGATGACCGATTCACTGGTGTCCCTTTTCTAGTAGGGACATATCTCTAGGTCTCCTCCTTAATGGGGGCCTATTTTATCAAAGGTCTTCATCAGAGACTGCAGAATAAACTTGACTTCTCACTTCCTGTATTTGATTATTCCCTGAAATTTCTCAAACCCAATGATAAACAGTTTGCATATACCTGACTAATCTAGTGGGCTGTCTCTGGAATTTTGGAAGGAAGAGGGAAATAAGAGGAGTGGACCTGCCATACCCCATTTTTTTTTATAGGTTCCTCATGAAAGAAGCAACAATTTACCCAGGGAGTTAAATGTAGTTAGAAATGATCAACTTTAGACAGTGCAGTGTGGTTCATAGCTTACTAAGAGAAACAGGAAAAACCGAGACAAAAGGTGAGTGCCTTGATATGTCTGCAGGTGTGCGAAATAAAGACAAAATCCCATGCATCCTCCTGTATGTTAAATCACAGGTGATCCAAGCATGGGACATTCACCACTCATACTGTGAGGTGGCAGTGTAAGAGAACAGATATGTTTTGAAAAACACGCCTGTCACACTTTTATGTCAGTCTACCCACTCACAGCAGGAAGAAGGTCTTGGTGTCACGTGACCATCTTAATCATTTTCCTTATATATGGTATCTCTATGTTCAGCAAAGAAAGGTTTTAGGCTCAAAATTTCAGATAAGCAATGTTATCTATCTAATATTTAATAATCATATTTTGGTTATATCATGTTTATTTCATTTTAAAATAGGTATTTATCATTTGCCAGAGTGACCTAAAATTAAAATAAATTTACATAAGTTAAATATTAGTCAGTAAGAAGAAAATAGTAAGTAATTAGCAGTAACGTGGTATGTGAATATGGGCAGGTTTGTGAACAACTGAATCCTCATTATGATGCTGGGTCAAAGCAATTGTTTTCTCTGCTGACTTTGTGTTAGAGTCACGTAGGGAACTTTAAATATACAGATGTTAGGATACCACCCTAGGCCAATTAAATTAGAATTGCTATGGAGGGGAGACTGGATACTGATTTTTTAAAGTGATCTTAATGTGCAGCCAGTTTTGAGAACCACTGGGTAGGAGATGCTAAAGAATAAAGAGTAATGTCCTCCTCACCCCCCACACACAGACTCAGAGAAAGCCGCAGATCAATGGCTACAAGGTGATATCACATAAAATTTTTACGTTAAATATAAAGCTTTGTTTTTAAAGAAATAAATTGTCATTCAAAATAAACTGTTCTCCCTGACTCTCCAGATTCAAATTCCTAGGCTGCTTAACACATTCTACTGGGACCCAGCTCAGGTTCAGCCATTAGCTTAATTTGTCACCTTGGGCAAGCCACTTGACTTTTCTGTGCACCAATTTCCATTTTTATAAAATAAAGGGGGAAAGGATATTTGACATGGATGATCCCTAAAGACCCTTCCAGCTGCAAATCTTTATGGTTCTTTATTTTAAATGGAAAGGACCAGACAATTAGTTGTTCCTCCTTGGTTTTGCTTTAATGATGATAATTAAAAATAGAGTCATAGATGTGGTGTGTGAGATTTTCCGTTACTTTTTTTTATTGGAGACAGATTTTGAAAACTAATTTTTTTCTCTCCCTGAGCTGACAGTTCAGCCAGCAAGCAACCTTTTAAAAGCCTGACTCAGAGCAAGGAAACCAGCTTGAGTATGCACACAGAAGACATGGTTGACCTAGTAATGAGGACTGTGTAAAATCACATTGATTTCCTTTTTTGACCTCCCTTTCCATTTAACCATTTGTCAATACTGGAGAGAGAAAGCTGCAGAATGTAATTTTTCAGCAACTGGAGACAAGACAACTTGTCCAGGAGAAGGAAGTTGGAACACGATTTTTGACATGGACTCAGAACTTTAAGTGACTTATCTCAAGTTTTTTGCTGAATATAAATCTTTGAGCTCAAACAAGTATTCTGCATCCAGAAAGACCTGAATGCATGACTGGCCTTATTCCCTTTTTGCCTCCAAGCCTAACCTGGACTCCTTTTCCTTTTTTTTTTTTTTTTTCTCTTATCTAACTCCAAAATGTCTTTCAAGACAGTTTAAGGGTCACTTCTATAAAGTAGCCCTTAGTAATTCCAATAAAATCTTCACCCCTTGACAGAGGTAAGCACCCCAATAGTGTCTTGTACCTACCAATAACCAGGTACCCATATCACTGTCTCACAACTATTGGGTTTATTTGTCTCAGTTACGAGATTGCAAGGTCTTCAAGGTCATGGGCATATCCATATTCATCTTCATTTCTCCAGGAACTGACACAGTGCTGACACATAGTGGAGGTTTCAGAAATGATAAAGAACTGGTAGTGCTTACAGAATGCATTCCTCTAAGATAAAAATGTCCCCAAATTCATGGAATCTGTTTTATTTTTATTTTTACTATAGAAAGAATATGCTTACTGGACAATCTATTTGTAATTTATTCTGAAGTCCATACTCAATTCCTGAATGTGTGATTTCCTTTTTCTAAACTTAGAATTGAAAAGCAGTGACCCACAGGTAGCATATTACGAACCAACATGGATCAACTGGTTGAGCCCGGCTACAGTATTGAGTTAAAGATTTCATACATATATTAAGGCTAACTAACAGTTTCTTGATCATTAGCAATATTCACCAAGGGTACTGATAAGAAGATTGCCAATAAATAGACTTTAAGTTCACCAAATTAATGGAATATCAGCAGTATTTAGATAGCTGAGATGTTTGAATAGCAATAGCCTGGACAAGCATTTTAGAAGTAGGCCAGTTACAGATAAAACATTCCAATTATCTGAGTTACTCTTTGGGACTACTCTGATTTATATACAGCAATGCTTTCCTATTTAAACCAACTTTTTTCCAAATCCATTTCACTCTTGTGTGTGTATGTGTGAGTGAGTGTGTGTGTGTGAGAGAGAGAGAGTGCAGCTAAGAGGGTAAGAAGAGAAGGCAAAATATTTATTACCTAAACAGATGATGCACTTGCAGTATAGCATGACCCCTTAGAAAGCTAATATGCTGTTTTGATAGAAACACAGATGTTAGCTACAGTCTCCTTTACCACTTAAGGGTCAGTAAACTTCAGATTAAGATTCTCTGTGATATGGTAATTATCTCTTTACCTATCTGTCTCTCCTGTTAAGGGAAAGAGCTATGCAAGAGCAGAAACTACAAACCATACCCATCTTTGTTTCTCCACCGAATTTATAGACTATACAGTGTGTGTGTAAAATTAGACATGCATATTATTTCCTGAATCCATGAAAATGAATATAAAATATTATTTACATCCCTCTAACATCCCAAAGTCTCTCTTCTATATACAGTATGTATTCCTATGTGGGGCTTTAGTGATAAATGTGTTTCAGAGTTTTGGAGATCATCTTTTCAAATTGAACCAGAACTTCTAATCTTACCTAGTTTTTCTCAGTTTGATATTGACCTACTTTAGGCTAAAACACTATGCAGGGCAGAAAATCCTGGTTTGGCTGCTTCTAAGAATGGAAGATGCAGAAAGTGCAAAATGCATTGCAAACATTAGTCTTTTAAAAAATGAAGAGCAGCGATGAAAGAAATACTATAATTCCCACCCCTTTACATACATATGCACACTATAGATAGAAGGTGAATCAACAGATTAAATACATAGATGTCCTTTGAGAGGCAGACTTTCCTGTTTCCCTGTAAAGTTTTCTCAACCTCACCTTAATAGTTACACATAGAAAGATTCAATAACCCTAAATATGCAGCTTAAAAAGTGCTTGCTTACTAACTGAATATATCCATCTACCTGGTATATGTGTTTGGTAATCATGTTCATGAATTTTCATTGAGTGATTATTAGTGGAATTGCTAGGCTTTTGAGGTTGTATATTTTCAGCTCTTGGCTGTTTCTTTGTTAAGTACTGATAGCATGCTTCTAAAGGACAGAGTTCCCCTAATTCAAGGAAACAGTAATAAAACTTATAAATTAGGTATGAGTGTGACTGGTTGAAATCAATATATATATGTATGTATGTGTGTGTGTGTGTGTGTACATATATATATATATATATATATATATATATATATATATATGTATGCTTTTTTTTTTTAAGACTTTTATAACAGATCTCAAGGACTATTTATTCAGAATGTTGGTGGGAATGAAGAAATGTCCTTTACTTTGGAGATAAAAATGAATACCAACTAGGGGAAAAGGAGGTTAGGAAGAGGCACTTAGACGCCTGGAGCTAAATTTTAGTGTGTGTCCAAAATATGATCTATTTCTTGAAAAATGTCAGGAAAAGAAACTGAAGGAAGGAATCTACAAAAGAGGATGTTGAATACATAGTGACTTTTAGGATTTCAGCATATCTTCAGGTATTGCGGCATTGGTGGAGTGACGAGAACAACATCTTTCAATTATATTTAATTCATGATGAACATCTTGAAATAGAAGACTGGTGGGAGTAAAACCCTGTTTTATGCCTCATGAAAGGAGCACCACATATTTACGAGTGTGATTAAACAAATAAACAAAGGAAACATAAAACAAAATTCCTTCCAAATTCTGCAGGGTCATGTTTTGGCTTATGTTGCTGAGTTTTAAAAATATATTTCTAGAGTTGAAAAGCTCAAATTTGTATTGTAAGTTAAACTGCATTATTATACATTTGCATTACTGTGAACCTCCACCAGAATAGAGGAAATAATGAACACTCTTCATGTGATTAAAATATCAAGTATCTAGTGTATTTCTCTAAAAATTAATAAAGACTAGTCTACACAATTGGTTTTATTAAATTATCATACAGATTGATTTGTTCAACCAAATATATGATTTACAGTCTCCTGCAGATGGCTGTTCATTTTGCTTGATTTTAGTGCTTAAAAAAATAGGCATTTTATCCTTTTAAAATAAGGTTAGTCCAAATGGACAAATAATTCTTAGAAAATACTGGTAATTCTGGTGCTTTAAATAAAATGTTACATGCATTTTTGAGGTAAAAAGTTTCCAGAGTTGGTTTTGTTTTGACAAAATAACAGGAATAAATAGCTCAGGACCCATGAGTGTGATCAGACAGCCAGTGCCTGGAGGATTTGAGTAGAATAGAGCAAATTTTACCTTACCTGTCTTGTAAAAAGAAATCCAGCCTTTTTTTTTTATGATAGAAAACAGTAAATTGTTATATATCCAACCTCTTCTTTCTGCCCATATGTAACTCCTTTGAACAGAGTCCATGCTGGATAATGTTCAAGTGTTTATTAACATATATTTTTGGATCTCTCAGTAGAGTACAAGTTCTTAATTCTGTTATGGGTGAATCCTGCCCTCCAAGAAATTTTTATTGACATCCTAATGCCCAGTAACTCATAATATGACCTTCCTTACAGACACAGTCTTTACGGAGGCAATTAAGTTAAAATAAGATCATTAGTGTGAGCCTTAATCCAATATGACTGGTTTCCTTTCATGATGGAGCAAAAACAGAAGGGAGACATATAGACAAGGAGAATGTCATATGAACATAAAGACAGAGATCTGCAAGCCAAATGAAAGATGTCTGGAACAGAATCTTTCCTCACAGCTTTCAAAAGAAGCTAACTCTGCCAACAATTTGATTTCACATTTCTCACCACCAGAACTGTAAGACAACAAATTTCTGTTGTTTTAGACACTCAGTTTGTGGTATTAACTCTAGAAAATTAATACACTAACTAACTCAATTTTATCCCTGGGTCACAAGTAGTAATCAGTACTTTATAAGATTTTACTAAGCATAAGTGAATGTAAGCAAAGAAACGAATGAATGGATTGATAATTTTTAAATGTATCATGAAGTTGATACATGGTACATTGACTTGAAATATAGGGAATTTCATATTTTTTTAGAAGTCATTTTAAAAAATAAATTAGCAGGGGCTTCCCTGGTGGCTCAGTGGTAAAGAATCCACCTACCAATGCAGGAGACACAGGTCTGATCACTGATCTGGGAAGAGCCCACATGCCACAGAGCAACTAGGCCCATGCACCATAACTGTTGAGCCTGTGCTCTAGGGTCCGGGAGCTGAAACTGCCGAAGCCTGAGCACCCTAGAGCCTGTGTTCCGCAACAAGAGAGGCCGCCGCGACGAGAAGCCGGTGCACCACAGCTAGAGAGCAGCCCCCACGCGCCACAGCCAGAGAGAAGCCTGTGCGGCAGCAAAAACTCAGCACAGCCAACAATTAATTAATTAATTAAACATTTAAAAAATCAATTAGCATTTGGTGTTTTTCTGAGATTAATAAATTTTCTAAGGGAGAGATGGGAGATGACATTTGTTGGATTTAAACTATGTTTCATGTAACATTCTAGGCTCTCTCTGTGTACTTTTAAATTAATCTGAATGCCAAATTTTCACAGAAGGTATTATCATTTCCCTTTCACGGAGGATATAATAAGAGTTGTAGGTAAAATGAGTCACCAGAACAAAATAAATTGAAATGTCTGCATCTGAATGAAAAGCAAAGAAAGAAACAAGGGGTCTTGTCTATCCTCAAATCTATTTTTCTATCTTTCCAATTCACTTGGCGTATAAGACAAGATAGTTAACCTTATGATCAGTAAAGAGACAATTGGAATTTTAAAATGGCAATGGTAGTAGAAATCTCACAGAAGACTTCTAATAGAAAATAATAGTTCCCTTTCACCATTTAAAATGTAAATAAAAGGGGAGAGCACACAGTAGTGGATGATGAGCTTGCCACATTCTATTGACCTCTTTTAGTCATTTTGTTAACAAGAATCAATTCTACTTTTTCTGGAAAGTTCAGCAGCAAACAAAAATGCCATTTTCATTTATCTAAGAACCCTACAGTAATTATTCATATTTTAAAATGCTTTCAAGAAAAGGCAGAAAAACCTCATTGTATTTGTTTGGAGGACCAGATTTTATATTCTGGTTTTAAAGTTTAATAGCATCAGGACTCTCAGAACTTTCTTCACTGTTTTCTTCATTTGAGAAAAGGTAGAGGGAAGAATATTCCCTGCCTAAAGATAAATGGAAAATTTTGTATGTAAGTAATAGAAAAGACAGTCAACTTTTAAATTACCCACTAGAAACAAGAATTTAAGTTTTTTTGGTCAGTTTTCAGTTTTCATTCCAGTCCCAAAGAAAGGCAATGCCAAAGAATATTCAAACTAACGCACAATTGCACTCATCTCACACGCTAGCAAAGTAATGCTCAAAATTCTCCAAGCCGGGCTTCAACAGTATGTGAACTGAGAACTTCCAGATGTTCAAGCTGGATTTAGAAAAAAGGCAGAAGAACCAGAGATCAAATTGCCAACATCTGTTGGATCATAGGAAAAGCAAGAGAGTTCCAGAAAGACATCTACTTCTGCTTTATTGACTACGCCAAATGCTCTGACTGTGTGGATCACAACAAACTGTGGAAAATTCTGAAAGAGATAGGAATACCAGACCACCTTACCTGCTTCCTTCAGAAATCTGTATGCAAGTTAAGAAGCAATAGTTAGAACTGGACATGGAACAATGGACTGGTTCCAAATTGGGAAAGGAGTAAATCAAGGCTATATATTGTCACCCTGCTTATTTAACTTATATGCAGAGTACATCATATGAAATGCTGGGCTGGATGAAGCACAAGATGGAATCAAGATTGATGGGAGACATATCAATAACCTCAGATTCGCAGATGACACCACCCTTATGGCAGAAACTGAAGAAGAACTAAAGGGCCTCTTGATAAAAGTAAAAGAGGAGAGTGAAAAGCTGGCTTAACACTCAGCGTTACAAAAATGAAGAAAATGGCATCCGGTCCCATCACTTCATGGCAAACAGATGGGAAAACAATGGAAAGAGAGATTTTATTTTGGGGGGCTCCAAAATCACTACAGTTGGTGACTGTAGCCATGAAATTCAAAGATGCTTGCTCCTTGGAAGAAAAGCTTTGACCAACCTAGGCAGCATATTAAAAAGCAGAGATTACTGACAATGGTCCATCTAGTCAAAGCTATGGTTTTTCCAGTAGTCATGTATGGATGTGAATGTTGGACTATAAAGAAAGCTGAGTGCCGAGGAATTGATGCTTTTGAACTGTGATGTTGGAGAAGACTCTTGAGAGTCCCTTGGACTGCAGGAGATCAAACCAGTCAATTCTAAAGGAAATTAGTCCTGAATATTCATTGGAAGGACTGATGCTGAAACTGAAACTCCAATACTTTGGCCACCTGATGCAAAAAAATTGACTCATTGGAAAAGACCCTGATGCTGGGAAAGATTGAATGCAGGAAGAGAAGGAGACAACAGAGGGTGGGATGGTTGGATGGCATCACAGACTCAATGGGCATAAGTTTGAGCAAGTTCTGTGAGTTGGTGATGGACAGGGAAGCCTGGCGTGCTGCAGTCCATGGGGTCACAAAGAGTTGGACATGACTGAGCGACTGAACTGAACTGAAACTTGCTGGAGACAGTGGCTACTGAGACACCCCAGATGATCATAACATATAAAGGTAATATTGTTCACTCCCCAGTTATTTTACCAAAGATCCCTTGAAAACTTTTAGCTACTCTGCTATGTGATTAGGGAAATATTTTGATAATACTGACAAAACTGAAACACACTGTAGAGCTCAGGTCTGAAAATTTGGAAACTTTTAGTATGATGGGGGACCACATTCTAAAGGATTCAAACTGGACACATATTCCACTTGAATAAAGTTACAGAGATGCCTTGAGGCAGTCCAATAAAACATTATGGGGATTCTCTTCTATCACATTTGAAAACGAGTGAACATTAATTTGGCCTTTGTTGCTCTAAATAATCTCATGTAATTTACCTATTGATTTAGAAATACAGGAAGAAGAGGAACCATTATTAACCTATGTAGTTTTATTTTCTGGGCAGTATTCCCAATAAAAAGTCTGGCCTTGGGCATCCAATCATTTTGTTTATTTGTCTTTAGTGTGTTTGTTTCTTTACAGCCTGCTTATCTTGGTGAGGAATTACTTTATTTTGTGATTTACAGATAAGCACTTATTTAATGAATTGAAAATGAAAGGTTGTGAGTGAAAAAAACAAAAAACAAAAACACTTCAGAACAGACTTTTAAAAAGGAACAAATAAATGAGCCTGCGTAGACCACAGCAGTGAGGTACCTGTGACCCTATTCTGAATTACTTGACAAGAATTAGTAGAATGTGGAACTTTGGTGTTCTTGGTTTTGTTTGCTTCTTTTAAACATCTATTTCATTTATATTATTCTATTATTATATCGCTGATAGTGGTGCTGGTAGTGATGCTTTCTTTTGCTTTTCTAAAAAGTGCCTGAGAAAACACCCAAACTTGCTTTGTCACCTGGTCTTTGAAGAACCTGCAGCCCAGGAAGAAAGGGTAACATTCCTCTCAGGTACCAACAGGGCAAGGTAAACTTCAATGCCTTTCCCCTTCAGCAAAGACAGTCAGTATGTGGGTCCATCATAGTTGCCAGTGGTGATTAACTGGTAGTAGTTGAGTAGCATGCTTTTCCAAGGGAGATTCTGTGATATGTGAGCAGATCAGGAAATGCCATGAAATATTATTAAGTAATGTCTCCCATTTATGCAGGAGAAGAGTCAGACATATGCTCTATATGTCCATCCCAAATGACATGATTCTATATCTCTTTCTGGGAACAAATACATTTACCCAATTATTTCTAACTGTTGGGCTAAATTATCTTTAAGTTTTTCATTTTCTATTTCTTATATGTACAGGGTGATATGGCACTGGTTAGGTAAGCTAATTATATTAGATAAAATTCATAGATTTTTGCCCTAAGCTAAAAATTCAAGATAAATTCACTATTTGCTATCTGAATTACAAATGTGTTATAATAAAAACTTTCAAAATTTTGAGAGCTTGGATTTTACTTGTTTTTGGACTTAGAACTAAATATTGTATTTGTCCAACATACCTCAGTAAAGTAATGGCTATCCCATTACTTCCAATGACTATATTATCCACATGGGTTAAGATGGGCATTTTTGTTTATAACAGACAGAGTAGAAAAATATAAAAGTTCCAATAAGAACTGGACTCAATACTGCAAATGTACCTTTCAATTATGAGGTTCTACAGTTAAACATACCTATCCAGGTGAGGAGGTCACTATTTATGTGTTGCTGGGTTTCTAGGCAATGGTTTTCTCTGGAGCAGCCACTTTCAATATACTAGGGGTTTTATACAATTTCATAATTTATTTCCTATAATTTCATAGTTTTGTAGGCTTTCCACATCAAGGGAACAATTGACCTACCCCTTCTTTAAATACCTTATTCTTGAGTACCTATTATATTGTTATATGCCCGGAGTACAGTGGCAGATAAAAACAGATACCATCTTGACTTTCATGGAGTTTGTATTCTGTAGATTTAGGAAGGTATTCATGACCAAAAGGAATCAGTTCAGTTCAGTTCATTCACTCAGTCGTGTCTGACTCTGCGATCCCATGAACCGCAGCATGCCAGGCCTCCCTGTCCACCAACTCCCAGAGTTTACCCAAACCCATGTCCATTGAGTCGGTGATGTCATCTGACAATCTCATCCTCTGTCATCCCCTTCTCCTCCTGCCTTCAATCTTTCCCAGCATCAGGGTCTTTACTAACGAGTCAGTTCCAAAGTATTGGAGTTTCAGCTTCAGCATCAGTCCTTCCAATGAACATTCAGGACTGATCTCCTTTCAGAAGGACTGGTTGGATCTCCTTGCAGTCCAAGGGACTCTCAAGAGTCTTCTCCAACATTACAGCTCAAAAGCATCAATTCTTCGATGCTCAGTTTTCTTTATAGTCCAACTCTCACATCCATACATGACCACTGGAAAAACCATAGCCTTGGCTAGACGGATCTTTGTGACAATGTCTCTGCTTTTCAATATGCTGTCTAGGTTGGTCATAACTTTAGATTTAGAAAGGTATTCATGACCAAAAGGATAGCTGGATGCAAATATACTGTGTACTGTCGGTGCTCACCTTTACCAGCTGGTGCAATCATCCATCCTCTCTCCTGAGGCTTTTGAGAACTAGGTGCCCTCCTCTCAGAGCTGACTGTGGCCATACGGAGCCAGTTAGCTCCAGAGTCTAGTACAGCCTCTCTCAGACATGACTGGTCAACCACCAAGGTTTCAATGATAAAGAATGTTGCAAAAAGCTGCTTCCTGAGTACAAGGGAGGACTAACTCTGTGGTGAACTTTGTACTCAGAACCTTCTGAAGAATAAAGCTTGTCTCTAGCTGAGTCTACATTTTTTATTTTATTTTCTTCCTTTTATGTCTTGCCTCCCTCACTTCCATTGTCCCCAAAAAACTATATAAGCAAAAATTCATACCTGCCTCAGACCATACGTATGATGAAATATAATTGCAGTTGTGATAACTCCGACAGTATGTGTGGGTGTTCCTTTCAGAACATATCAGAGGTGGAGTTTGACCTGTAAAGTACAAGAAAGGCTTTCTCCAGGAATGGAAAGTGTAACTGAAATGTGAAGAATGCTTAGGAAATATGCAGGTAAGTTTCCCAGACAGAGAAAAACCTATGTCATACAACGGTTGGAAAGTGTCATGGTACATTTTAAGAAGACAGATTGGGGTGATGAGGTGATGAAATGTGTGCTGAAAGCAAGATTGAAGAGCAAAGGAGGGCTAGAGTCTTGAGGCTAGTAGTAGAGATTGGTTTTTTAATTTCAGTGTTGAGAAGGCATTGAGATTCTAAACTAGGATAACATGAACTGATGGAATTGAAAGTTCATTTAGCTCCTGTCCAACCCTTGGGCTTGCTCTCTCATGGTGATCTCTGAACCAGACAAAACATTGCTCAGATGTGAGAATAACATATGCAAATTATGTTAAAATATTTCAATAAAATGCCTGATTGGTTTTGCACTGCTCCTAAAAAAAAGAAAATTTTAGCAAGATAGACTGAAATATACCAACACATACATTCCTCCCTGGTTTCTCTTTGCTTTTCCCATAGTCACCTTTTCCATCAGATATTCAACAGACCTAGCATTCAACTGGCTGTAAGCATCTTCATGACCCAGATAATCACAATGGTGTGATCACCAGCCTAGAGCCAAACATCCTGGAATGTGAAGTCAAGTGGGCCCTAGGAAGCATCACTACGAACAAAGCTAGTGGAGGTGATGGAATTCCAGTTGATCTATTTCAAATCCTAAAAGATGATGCTGTGAAAGTGCTGCACTCAATATACCAGCAAATTTGGAAAACTCAGCAGTGGCCACAGGACTGGAAAAGGTCAGTTTTCATTCCAATCCCAAAGCAGGGCAATGTCAAAGAATGATCAAACTACCGCACAATCAGACTCATCTCACACGGTAGCAAAGTAATGCTTAAAATTCTCCAAGCCAGGCTTCAACAGTACATGAACCGTGAACTTCCAGATGTTCAAGCTGGATTTAGAAAAGGAAGAGGAACCAGATACAAAATTGCCAACATCTGTTGGATCATCAAAAAAGCAAGAGAGTTCCAGAGAAACATGTACTTCTGCTTTATTGACTACGCCAAAGTCTTTGACTGTGTGGACCACAACAAACTGGAAAATTCTTCAAGAGTTGGGAGTACCAGACCACCTGACCTCCTCTTGAGAAATCTGTATGCAGGTCAGAAAGCAACAGTTAGAGCTGAACATGGAACAGACTGATTCCAAATTGGGAAAGGAGTACGTCAAGGCTGCATATTGCCACCCTGCTTATTTAACTTATATGCAGAGTACATCATGAGAAACGTTGGGCTGGAGGAAGCACAAGCTGGAATCAAGATTGCCAGGAGAAATATCAATAACCTCAGATATGCAGATGACACCATCCTTATGGCAGAAAGTGAAGAACTAAAGAGCCTCTTGATGAAAGTGTAAGAGGAGAGTGAAAAAGTTAGCTTAAAGCTCAACATTCAGAAAACTAAGATCATGGTATCCTGTCCCATCACTTCATGCCAAATAGATGGGGAAACAGTGGCTGACTATTTTTGGGGGCTAGAATTTTTTGGGGCTAGAATCACTGCAGACGGTGACTACAGCCATGAAATAAAAAGACACTTACTCCTTGGAAGAAAAGTTGTGACCGACCTAGACAACATATTAAAAAGCAGAGACATTACTTTGCCAACAAAGTTCCATCTAGTCAAGGCTTTTTTTTTTTTTTTTCCCAGTAGTCATGTATGGATGGGAGACTTGGACTATAAAGAAAGCTGAGTACCGAAGAATTGATGATTTTGAACTGTGGTGTTGGACAGGCTCTTGAGAGTTTCTTGGATTCCAAGGAGATCCAACCAGTCTATCCTAAAGGAAATCAGTCCTGAATGTTCATTGGAAGGACTGATATTGAAGCTGAAACTCCGATACTTTGGCCACCTGATGTGAAGAACTGACTCATTGGAAAAGACCCTAATGCTGGGAAAGATTGAAGGCAGGCAGAGAAGGGGAAGACAGAAGCTGAGATGGTTGGATGGCATCACTGACTCGATAGACATGAGTTTGAGTAAACTCCGAGAGTTGGTGATGGACAGGGAGGCCTGGCGTGCTACAGTCCATGGGGTTGCAAAGCTTTGGACACGACTGAGCAACTGAACTGAACTGAAGCATCTGCTTATTAGGCAAACTTACCCACCTAGAGTTCAGGACGTAGACTCTTTTCTCTTATTCTGTCTTGGAGCTATACTATACAGTCATCCCTCTGAATCCATGGGTTCCTCATTCATAGATTTAACCAATTGGGGAATGAAAATCATTTTGGTGAGTAGGGAGAAATCCAGAGAGGTCTAAAAACTAAAGTTTGCTTGCACCAGCAATTATTTATATAGCATTTAGACTGTATGTACAACTATTTACATTATATTGGGTACTACAAGTAAACTAGAGATGACTTGACTTCCCTGGTGGCTCAGACTGTAAAAGCAGCTGCCTATAATGCGGGAGACCCGAGTTCGATCCTTGGGTTGGGATGATCCCCTGGAGAAGGAAATGGCAACCCACTCCAGTACTGTTGCCTACAAAATCCTATGGACGGATTTAAGAGATGTCTTAAAGTATAGGTGAGGATGTGCACAGGTAACATCAAAATACCATGCCATTTTATATAGCAGAGTTGAGCATCCATTTGGTATTTGGGGGGGTCCTGGATCCAAGTTAACATGGATACCAAGTGGTGACTACTTCCTTTCTGTTTGCAAACCCATACACATTGCCAAGTATCTCCTTTCTATTTTTATTTTCCAGGACAAATATTAAAGATTCTTCAAAATGTGTGTCTGTTCCACCAGTATTTTAAAATATTCTTGGTTCCAGGAGGCAAATAACAATTTAAATGACTGGGGGAAACCCCATGGATAATAGATTGAGATATAGGAGATTCTTTAGATATAAATGGATTCTGACAATTTTCTTATATTATCTCAATGATTACCAAGAGGACACTGTCATCTTTTTTCCCATTACTTTCTTACTAATCACATATTTGTAAATAGAGACTTATAAAAAGAAAAGTAAATAAACCAATCATTGAGTGATATTGAAAAAGACTAATATTGTAGTTGAAATAACATTCTAGTATTGATAAAAGCTCAAAGCCTGCTCTGAATTTAAGGAAAGTTTTACAGTATATTTGCCTTCATGATTACATGGCACACCAGATTAGTGTGTGATGTGTGATGGTGGGCACTTCAAGGAAAGATCCATAATGGCCTATAGATTGCCCATTGGTGCAAACACTGATTATTTATGAATCTTGGGATTTTTTTTTTTTGCTCTAGTAACTCATAGTCTGATAATAATAACTCTCCACAAAATCTGCTGAATATAGAAGACATATACTCGTGAGATGCTCTTACTTCTGAAATTTAATGAACTCAAAGATTTGTTGTTGTTAAAATAGTTAGGTCATCTTTGGAATATACCACCCCCATATTACAACCAGAATTATTATCATGGATATAATATCCTACTGACCTCACCACAGAAACTAGAATTCATGGAATTTTTGATTTTAAAAATCCTCTTAGATAAATCTTATTTCAACCTTACTATCAGGAACATGGTGTGTTTTGGCACTGACGCTCTGGAGTTGATATGTAATTATTCTTATCAGTAGTAGCCATCAGCATCATCCTCCGTAAATGTATATAACTAAAGCTATCTCTGTATCTGGGGCTTCCCAGGTGGCACAGTTTTAAAGAATCTGCTTGCCAGTGCAGGAGACTCAAGAGGTGTGGGTTCAGTCCCTGGGTCAGGATAGGGATCAAATTCCCTGGAGTAGAAAATGGCAATCCACTCCAGCATTCTTACCAAGAAAATTCTATGGACAGAGGAACCTGGTGAGCTACAGTCCACGAGGCCTCAAAGAATCGGACATGACAGAGCACACACAGACAGATACATCTATTTCTACATATCTATTCAGGATCCACCCATGCATATATTAATGTGTGTGTGATATACACATAAGCATTTATAATTATATCTTATCTAATTAACATTATAGCATGGATATTTGCTCAAAATAAAAAAACTTAATTATCAGGTTTAATGACATGTTATCTACTAATAACCGATATTATTAACCATTCTTCTGAATCTGAAATGTTAATATTTTTTAAAAATAGAAATAATGTACCAAGAATGTATTTTATGCACTTAAAAGAATTTCTGTATTTTAAACATTAGAATAGAATTATCAAGATAAAATGTAGAATTGTTTCATGATGCTCATTATCTGGAAAACTTGCTTTATAAATGAGTTTCACTAATGAGCACTTTCACAAGCACTCAGTTCATGTGAATGGCCATACTTAAACATTCATTATCCCACTTTGAAACAACTAATTTAATAAATAAGATGTAGTATTCATTTTTGATTATAGTGATTTTAAAAGTTTTTTCCATCCCTTATACCAGTTAAGTAACCATGTTTTAAGTGTCTGGTATTTATCCTCCTATAGTTGACAATATAATCATACAGGAACAAGTATAATTTGTCACTTTTTTATGTTGCTAGTATTTGAATGTCTAAACAGATGGGTATATATACACACACATGCACAGACAGATATGCATACTCCCTTTAGAATTTCTTCTTCTGTGAATAAGACCTATACGCCTGTGAAAGTTTCAAAACACCTAAACAAATTCTTAGGCATTCTTCAATGGGAGGATAGAATGTGTGCCCCATATCCTTGAATCTGGGAGGACCTGGGGAAACAGTGGAGATAGTGGCTGACTTTGTTTTTCTGGGCTCCAAAATCACTGCAGATGGTGACTGCAGCCATGAAATTAAAAGACATTTACTCCTTGGAAGAAAAGTTATGACCAACCTAGATAGCATATTAGAAAGAAGAGACATTACTTTGTCAACAAAGGCCCATCTAGTCAAGGCTGTGGTTTTTCCAGTGGTCATGTATGGATGTGAGAGTTGGACTATAAAGAAAGCTGAGTGCTGAAGAATTGATGCTTTTGAACTGTGGTGTTGGAGAAGACTCTTGAGAGTCCCTTGGACTGCAAGGAGATCCAACCAGTCCATCCTAAAGGAGATCAGTCCTGGGTGTTCATTGGAAGGACTGATGTTGAAGCTGAAACTCCAATACTTTGGCCACCTGATGCAAAGGGCTGACTGATTGGAAAAGATCCTGATGCTGGGAGGGATTGGGGGCAGGAGGAGAAGGGGACGACAGAGGATGAAATGGTTGGATGGCATCACTGACACAATGGACATGGGTTTGGATGGACTATGGGAGTTGGTGATGGACAGGGATGCCTGGCGTGCTGTGGTTCATGGGGTCACAAAGAGTCAGACATGACTGAGCAACTGAACTGATCACTGCCTCAGCTCGTAAAATATAGCTATATGAATTCCAACCCTAGACCATAAAGAAGTCATACAGTTTTCATGTTGTCTACTATGACACTTTTTCTTTGAAATGCGACAAGCTGCCAAGTAGGAATTATTAATACAACTACTTTGAGTCCACCCTGCCAGGAACAGCAGATAGGTGCTAAGCCTCCTGAGTCTGTTATCCAGCCGTCACAGTTCAGGCACCAGACATATTGGTAAAGAAGCTGCACAGAAATGGACCCACCATCCCCACTGTTCCAGCCCTCTAGCGGTTGAGTCACTCCTAGTCATTTGTGGACAATTGGAAGCCAAGAAAAGTTGACCTTCATTGTGCTCTTGCCAAATTCCTGACTCACAGAATTTGTGAGCATACATAAATTGCTGTTTAATACTGCTAAATTTGGGGGTCTAAGTCTGGGGGGGTCATTTATTTGTGAAACATCATCCTGTTTTCATTTTTATTTAGCCATTCCCTTCTCTAGGGGATCTTCCTGACCCAAGAATTGAACCTTGGTCTCCTGCATTGCAAGCAGATTCTTTACCATCTGAGTCACCAGGGAAGCCCTTCATTTTTATACTGGGAGTTTAAAACAAATTCCAATTCAGTATCATTTTAGGTAATTTCTCTTAAAATAAATGTGCCATTAACAAGTTAACATAATTAACAAATCTTTAACACAAAGCCTAGAAAATAAAACTGGTACCAGATTTCCTCTGATAATATCTAAATGGGTTGCCCTGGTGGCTCAGATGGTAAAGAATCTGCCAGCAATGAGGGAGACCTGGGTTTGATTCCTAAGTTGGGGAGATGCCCTGGAGGAGGGCATGGCAACCCATTCCAGTATTCTTGTCTGGAGAATCCCCATGGACAGAGGAGTCAGGCAGGCTCCAGTCCGTAGGGTGGCAAAGAGTCGGACATGACTGGGTGACTAAGCGCAGGCCAGGACAGTATCTAAATAAGTGGATCGTAGAATTGCCAGAAGAGGCAGATGGAAGGAAATAGCATTGTGTACTGATTCATTAGCAAATGTGTCCTAATAAGTAATGTACAATTTAATTAGATGCTTTCCCATTTGTAATCCCCTTCCTTAAGAAAGAGCTAATAAGGGAAGGGAGATCTGAAGGAAATAAAACACTGAAGACAAAAATGAAAGGTCTACAAAAATACCAAATAGACATAGTGGGGTTGATGAAGGAACTCTGGCAAATATGTTAAAAAAACGATGAATTTGGGATTGAGTTCTTGAAACTGCCACACACTGCTTCAAATTCGGATTGCTTTAAGGATGGGGCTACAGAGTAGGGTGATTCATCATATGACATAATTGAAAGAACATATTTTTAAATTTCCTTCTAATTCCAGGTATCTGTGAATTCAGTTTTGTGAACTGAAGTTCACAGGGTGAGCTGTATACAAAATAATTGTTTCAACATGCATGTGGAGGGCCATGCTTCACATAGAAATGGAAGCACAGGTGATAGTATTTTATCAGGAAATCTTCCAGTTCAGTCCCCTTAGCACATAGAAACTGTACATGCATTTCAAATGCCAGTGTTATGTCTTACTTTCCCTTCGTTTGTGTTGTTCCCTTAGTTCACACTCTAAGGGGCTGGAGTGACAATGATATATATTTCATCCTTGGAGGTAATTGTGTATCTCATCCCAGCCAGTCTAATACAGGATTTCTGAATCATTTTTTTTCCCTGGTGGTCTATGATAATGATATCAGTGATTTTCAATAATCCATTAGTGTGTGAGCACTTGAGTTAAAGCAGTAATTACCTGTCATTCTCACACTAGCATCACATGTGATTAACATCTTTATCTGGTGACATTTCCATCTGGTAAAGGTAGAGAGAAAATAAACTGAAGTCGAAGATAATAAACTGAATCTGATTACTTGGGATGCAGATACATCAAAGAACTTGAATGTAAACGAAAAGCTATATAATTTAAGATTTACTTTGCTTTAAAGGATGAATTTAGCTTCCAAGGTTATCATAGGTTAAACTTATAAACAGAGGTAGGTTGCAGAATTTTGCTGAATCTGAACCTCTGACTTCCTACATAAAAAAAAAATTTATGATAAAACAATCTGCTAGTTGAGGCAAAGATAAATTCCACACCATGAAGTTTAAAGAAATAATTCCACATATGTTATATGTAGTCCAGTGATTGCATTACTTTATTTTCAACTTTTAATTTTAAATTAAGTTTGAATGATATATTTGGGGGAAATTGAATGTGCAATCACTAGAACTGAGAGAGATTTCAAGTCCTACTACCTGTTTCAGAAAAGCCACAAAGTCCTTCTGAATTGACTCTTTTATATATTGAAAAAAATGATAAATATCAATTTCACAATTATAAATTTCAAACAAAAGCAGTGTTAAAGACTCTCCCACATAATCTAAGATAAAACTGGTAAGTATGGAAACCACAGTGAGGCAAAAAGAGATCAGGGTTTTATCCTCTACTCTGAGAAAGGTTTGAAAATGAAGAGAGGTTAGAGCCATTGCCTATAAGCAGTAGAGGAGTTCTTGCAGGTAAAACTCAATGCAGAAGTTTTGCATTTTCCATCTAATGTCCAGTAAATATACTGATCTCCTGTCTGCATTACTACAGAAAAAAGACATACATTGAAACTACATCAGAACAAGATGACTTTGGAGAGGAATAAATTCATGAAATTACACATTTACAAGATACAATTTTAGTTAAGAAAAGGGAGGTGCTAAAATAAAAGACTGAATTTGGGCACATTTTTAAAAGAACTGGTAAGACTTATGTAAGTTATAGTTGTAGACACCTGGAGAACTGAGCCACTGGTGAAGTTACCTGAAAAGAACCAGATCACCTCAGGTTAAAGGTTCATGGAACATGGGTGCATATGAAAGACTTGGGGCTTTGGAATCATTCAGATCAAGGTATAGTTTCTAGCTCTGAAATGTAATAGATGTGTGAATTAGGACAACTCACTGATCACTCAGTCTGTTTCTTTATAAACTGAATGTTTAATCTTCCTCACACATACCAGTTCCTATGGATCTCGTCACTACCCTCTGTCCGAACAATCATGGAAAAGTTCACCCAACAGAAGCATGTATTTTAGGGAAAATTATACTAAAAATTTCTGAAGCTAAGAAATGAAAATTCTCTTTATTGCTCATTACATATGCAATGTTTTATCTTTTATTTATGTTCTTAATATTTTAAAAATAATTGTCATTCATCAATGAAGTTTGAAAAAAAATAACATAGGAACAGAAACGAAGTTCCCCCTTTCACCCAGAGCAAACATTTTTAAAAGTTTCCTAAAATTTCTTCTGCAAAAAAAGTGAGTCATGGTGCAGTGTGTACATATGTATTTATTTATATTACTCATATAGTGTACACTATTCTGCATCTTGATTTTGGTATAAAATATTTAGGAAAACAGCTTTTTCTGTCAGAAAAATTTATATCTTATTAGCAATTAATGGTTTGTAGGATGTATTTATCAGATCTTAATTTAGATATTTAAAAACCAGCAGAAACGAAGAACATACTTCAACCAAGCACACAGGTTTGGGCTTCCAATATTCTTGGTATGACTTTACTCAGATTGTGAGTGGGGCTTGATTTTTATAGGTGTAGTTAGAATTGTGATGGAAAGTAGACTCTCCCCATCTATCACTTGACAGAAGACTTCTGTGTAAGAAAAGGCTGTGAGGTGCAATAAACAATGAATTAAATTCAAATCACATCTCAGCCACTTGTTTTTTGTATAAGAGGACATCACTGAAAAGATATCTCACTTCCCTAAGTCTCAGGGCTTTTTTTTAATATTTAAAAAAAGGGAGCAGGAGAAATCTATTCATTTTTCTTTTCAAAACAAGCTACAGGGTTGGAGAATGTATTTAGAAATCACATGAAGTGAAGTGAAAGTCACTCAGTCATATCTGACTCTTTGTGACCCTACAGACTATACAGTCCATGGAATTCTCCAGTCCAGAATACTGGAGTGGGTAGCTGTTGCCTTCTCCAGGGGATCTTCCCAACCCAGGGATTGGACTCAGGTCTCCCACATTGCAGGCAGATTCTTTACCAGCTGAGCCACACAGCTAGCCCACAAGTCACATAGCCAAAAACTAATATGTAGACTATGTAAAGAAACATCCAAACTTAATAGCAAAATAGTCCAATTAGAAAACAGGCAAAAAATATGAAAATGCATTTCACTGAAGAGGATAAACAAATAGTGAATAATCAAAAAATATTCAGCAGTATCATCCATTGTGAAGTAAGGTCGCTCAGTCGTGTCGACTCTTTATGACCCTGTGGACTGTAGCCTACCAGGCTCCTCTGTCCATGGGATTCTCCAGGCAAGAATACTGGAGTGGGTTGCCATTTCCTTTTCAAAACCACAATTAATCATTACTCTATCCTCATCAGAACAGCAGAGAAGGCCATGGCAACCCACTCCAGTACTCTTGCCTGGAAAATCTCATGAACGGAAGAGCCTCCTGCAGTCCATGGGGTCGCGAAGGGTCGGATATGACCGAGTGACTTCACTTTCACTTTTCACTTTCCTGTATTGGAGAAGGAAATGGCAACCCACTCCAGTGTTCTTGCCTGGAGAATCCCAGGGACGGCAGAGCCTGGTGGGCTGCCGTCTATGGGGTCGCACAGAGTCGGACACGACTGAAGCGACTTAGCAGCAGCAGCAGCAGCAGAACAGCAAAAAAGAAAGAGACAATCCACAATGAATACTGGTGAAGGGACAGAGAAATTGGATCACACATGTTGCTAGTGGGAATATAAAATGGCATAGCAACTCTGGACACGTGTTTGCCAGTTTCTTTTGAAAAGAAAACATGCAAATACCATATGATCCAGTAACTGAACTCGTAGGCATTTATCCCAGAGAAATGAAAAGTTACAGTTACAAGAAAGCCTGTGTGTGAATGTTTAGAGCAGCTTTATTTGTAACCAACCTAAACTGGAAATAATTTTATGTTCTTCACTGTGTGAATGATTATATAAAACCTGGTACATCCATACCATACACTACTAGTCAGCAATAAAAAGGAGTATACTACTGATATATGAAACAGTCCGGATGATCTCAGAATTATACAGAGTAAAAAAAGCCAATCTCAAAGGTCACCTCTCTGATTCCATTTGTAATCATTCTTGAAATGACGGAACTATGAACAATGAATGGTTGTTAGCTTTTAGTCAGGATGTGAGGCAGGGAGGGAAGTGGATGTGGCTGATAAAGGACATGAAGAATTCTTACGAGATGGAAACATTCTGCCTCTAGACTACAACCTTTGCAATGTTACCATGAGGGAATGCTGGGAGAAGCCTTCATGGGGTCTTGAGCATTCTATTTTGCAACTACAGGTGATGAAATTATCTCAAAATGAAATCAACACATTGTAAAGAAATTTTCCTACAATAAAAAAAAAATAAAACTCATGTAAAAGGCATGGTCTTATAAGTCTACAGCTCTGAAATGAAAAATAAAATTGAAATTTGAAAAAAGTTTAATAAAAAAATATAGTTCTGCTGTTCTTTGCTCTTCTGGCCTTCATGGTATTTGATGAGAAATCTACCATATTCAAATCATGGTTCCCTTATATATAATGTGTTATTTTTATGTGGATGCTTTCCAAGATTTTTTCCTTACTTTTGATTTTCAACTATTTTGTTGCAGTGTGTCCAAGGGTGGTTGGACTCATGCTAGTCACTATTTCAGCCTCCCTCCCCTCACAGCATACAGCCTGCTTTTGTATTTTCCTCAAAATCCTTAGGTATATTATTTGTATATTTTGTATAGTATCTGTCGTGGGCATCAGAATTGTTTTGATGGAGATGAATGCTGTTCTGACGGAACTATAAATTCTGAATATTGCTATTTTAATATTTTTATACCCTTAGTCATGTCACCAGAATATTCTAATCTATAATTTGTATAATAAATTATATATGTTGTTTTATATGTTAACATAAATATAAATACATATGTATTGACATAGATATATCGATGTACAATATAAATACGCTTATGTAAATACACATACACACATATATATTTAGCTATGTACATCATCAGATAACTAATCCCTCACTCCTCTTCCTGCACCTTCACAGTAATGTACAAATTAGAGCTTGTCAGACAAGTTCCTGGAAATGAATTGGAAACTCTTCTAGTAATCTTTTTTAGTCAGTTATGGCTGAGTGATAGCAAACTATTTCAGATTCATTTGCCTAGAAAATCATATTTATTCTATCCTACTTGTTAAGACCTCATGCAACTAAAAGTTTTAGTGATCTTTCATCTGTCTTTATTAGAGTTGCTGAGGGGAATTCTTTTGCTTTTTGCTTCTGAGGCACAGGACCTGCGTGAATATATAAAAAAAATTCTTCTTGCTGAAATAAAGAACACCATCAGATGGCATTTAGGTGGTCCCAAGTACCCAGAAAGTAGCAACACATGTGACTCCTTTTAAGGTCACTCAGAAGACCTGCTTCCTTTATTTCTCCATCCAGTATGCCCTAAATGCGGGCTTCCCAGGTGGCGCAGTGGTAAAGAATCCGCCTGCCACTGCAGGAGACTCAAGAGACATGGGTTTGATCCCTGGTTTGGGAAGATCCCCGGGAATAGGAAATGGCAACCCACTCCAGTGTTATTGCCTGAGAAATCCCATGGACAGAGGAGCCCGGTGGCCTACAGTCCATGGGGTCGCAAAGAGTGGGACACGACGGCACACATGCGTGCACGCTTGCGCACACACACACACACACACGCACATGCGTGCATGCGCGTGTGATGCCCTAGGTGCCCTTGCAGCTCTGCCCTAGACAGTGAGCTATATTGGGCTATATTCCAGGCACAGAGTTCAGAGAGGCTGGCTTTTCAGATGGCACCCAGATCACAGATAAATTAGCTCCCTGCTCAGAGCATAAATAATCCCCTTAATTGACAGATTAAAATTTCCTGTGGCTCCATAGTGTTTTGTAGTCCTAAATGCAAACTTGTTAACGGGCACAGCAGCCCTTTCTCACTGCCTCTGAATTCTCCAGGGTTTTCTATTAAGCCTATCTTCATCTGACATCATTTTCTGTAGGTTCCTACCCACGCCCGGCTCTTCCATGCCATTGTGCCTCTAGGAGAGATCATTCTGGTGAACTTCCTTTACTGTGTTCACCATCTCTAAGCTTTGCCCATGTATGATACTTCTGAATGATAAGTAATGTTGAGTATCATTGCAAACTGCATAGTTTTAAGCAATAACTAATATGATTGCATCACAGTTAAATTCAGCACAATTTTCTGAATAACATAACCAGGTACTATGCTAATTTCTGTAAATATGATCCCCTCATTCTTTCATTTATTCCACAAATATGTACTGAGTGCCTACTCTGTGACAAAAAATTCTAGATTCTGAGGTTATGGTATAGAACACAAATACCATCCCATCATATAAACACCCTTCTCTTAAGATTAGAAGCAAATAAAAATATAATAGATAGTAATACATGCAATGAAGAAATAAAATTTCAGTAAAATGAGTTTTTCTCAAAGATCTCACAGTGTGAGGGAAGCAGATTTATTAGTAAAACCTAATTAAATGAAATACAGTGTTACTGGAAAGTAACTATAGAATGCTATGAAAAGCAAATTAGAATAACATAGACTAGTTGTTGGATAACAGGGGTATGGGGAAGTTTCCTGAAGAAGCTGAATTGTGAAGAATGTGAAAAAGTTGACTAGATGGAAATGATAGAGTAAGACACTCCAGGATATGGGACTGGCAAGTATTAAATGGGGCATAAATTCTCTCCCAGAGTAGAATGAGGAACTCTAAACACAGTCGTATTAAAAGAACATTATTTGTGAGAAGAAGTACAGCACCTTTTCAGACCTATAATGTAAGCATTTTGTGGCAGGGCATGGCTTAGTTTTCATGATTTTTTTTGTAACCAGCCCTAAGATGAACATTAAGTTATTGAACATCTAAACTTGTGTTTGAAAATTTGAATTTCTATTTGTTTTCCTATATATGAAGCTTCACTTCACCCTGATGGATATTGATCCTCTTTTATTTTGAACATAGAATTGAGCTCAGGAGCTTCACATGGGAATTTCTCCTGCTGTAAGAATTTAATTAAATGCCCAAAGAGTTAATTAATTCAAAGAGTATTGCTCTTTGAATGTATACTATTTTATAAACATATCTAGGTAAGCAGTGTGCCTCCATGTCTCTCTCTCTGAAGCTAGATTGAATACTGTTATCATCTAGAATGCATAAAATGCACATCATTTATTGTTCACTCCAACCTTGCGTATCATTATTCAAATTTAACTAAATGAGGAAGCAGACTCAGAGAAAATAATCACAGTCATAATGGTAGGAATAATAGCTACTGCTTATTGAATAATTAGTATGTATTATCCACTATTCTAATTCATAAATATTATCTCATTTAATACTTACCATAATCACATCAACCAAACAGTATGATACCTATTTTATAGATGAAGATGCTATCCATGTAAATAGTACAGGGAGAGAGAACTAGCAAACGATGAAGCGCAGAGCCAAACCCAAGGCCTTCTCCCTCCAAGGGCTATTCCTCTTGCCCTACCACCTGGTACCTTCCTGATGCTGGGAGAAGGGGATGGGGAACAGATTTGCATCTGTCTTTATATTAGTGCCAGAGAGGTAGGACGTTTCTGCATCCTTAATAAATAATAATGCCAGATCTTCAAAGTTAGCTGTGGAAAGCATTGAGGGCTAAGTGGTCCACGCTGTTACACTTCAATCTCATAGATCCAGCCATTTTCTTGGAAATATTCTGATCTTTGCAGTCATTGCCTATTGATGTCCAGGAGATTCTGTTCTCTAATATATTCTTTCTCTCTCTCTCTCCCTTCCCTTGTTCCACCCTCACTTTTTCATATTTCTGACCTGGACCTTTTGGTTCCAAGAGCATACATGTGAGAAGTTAAAGAATAAAATTTATATGAGTAGAGAAGAAATGAGGAGAATAATAACAGAGCTTTATCTGGCTGCTATGGTATGCTAACCCATGGATCGTTTTTAGCCTAGTTTCTGTTCTGTCTCCACATGGTATAATAATGACTTTGCCTGAGAAAAACACTAAATCACTCTTTTAGAGTCATTGAATTCTCTTTCCTTTCATCTACATCCACAATTACATTTATAGCCATGGACTAGCTTGTAGCAAGTGTAGTTATTACCAAGGATGATTTTATCTTTCAAATATGTTCTTTCCTTCTTCAGTCCATTTTGTCATATTCATCTATGTCTTATCCGATTTAAACTCAATAAGTGTTCACCTGCCATTCTTTTATAATTTTACTTTTCTGTAGGAAAACCACCATAAATTACAATATAATAGCTATGATATCCATAATAAAAGGATGTTTTGATTAGAGTACGTAGTAAATATTTGAATAAGTGAAACAGTGAATGGACATGGACGGATAAAGGGAAGAATGCTTTGATGGCTGAATGAACGGGGAGCAGCCTGGCAGCGGTGAGGAAGTCACTGCTCCTGGGTTGAAACTCATTCCTGACACGTCTGCTCCTCACTCCACCACCTGGGTCACTCCTCTATGCCAGGAGCCAGCCACAGGTGGTGCAGGCTTTCTAGGCAATCTTTCTAAATGCTTCCTCATCTGCCCTCGCCTGCGCTCACTCCTGGTGTGAGCAGCCTCATCCTCTGGCTGTGATCATTTGCTTCCAGACAAGCTGTTTTTCTACTTGTCAAGTAGACCAGCATTACTACACTTGCACAAAATGAATAATCAGCACTTTGAGGAGCCTTTTTTTTTTTTTTTTTTGCTCCTGAAATGGGTTTATTACGAGTTTATTTTTCATCGCCTATCAAACAGATGTTGCCAGCTCTCTGAGGAATTTTCTGTGCTTCCCAGTCTCTCTCGCTGGGTGGATTGCCAGATGCTCGGGTACACTGCAGAGCTGCGCGTGCATGCCAGGGAGGTGAGTGGATCTGCCTCAGCCATGGGAAAGGGAACCAACGTGTTGTTGAGCCTGGTGGGGCAGGGGGGTGGCTGCTGCTTTAAAATGGAAAGATGCAAACAAGTATGGAACAGGTGCAGACCAGTTCCGACTGCTGTGGAAGCAGCCTGGTGCACTAGGGAGAGCATCGGATTTGGAACCAGATTTGGACCTGAGTTGAAATCCCAAATGTACCACTTTCAGTCTTCTGTGAGTTGAAGTCTTTGCTGCTTCTTTAAAGTATAGATTTTAACATCCAAGTCAAAGAGTTGCTGTAAGGATTATATATGACTGTGGTGTATGATTAGCAAGAAAGAATACCTGATTCACTCTTTTCTTAACTGATACTAACTTGATTTTCTAATCACATTATTTATTAATAAAGTATCCCAGATATAGCTGCTGTCTGTCTGCCTATCTGACAATCTATCTCCCTATCTACTCATCCATCTATAAAGTTCTTATTGTTTTAAAAGCCTAAAATTTATGGGTCACCATAGTGAATCCTAATTAATAAACAACCAAGTTACTTTGTGTGTGTATGTGTGTATTCACATTGTCACAGTGAATATTTTCACACACACATATATCCTGGTGCACTTGTTTGATAACTACTTTAAGAGAAAAGTCTGAAACAGAATGTGCTAATCCCAAGGTTTATACATTTACATTTTATTTCATATAGCCAGATTTTTTCCTAAAAGCTATATCAATTTGCATTTTCACCAGAAACACCTGAGAACTATATTCCCACAACCTAATAAGCAGGGAGGATTTAAAACATTAACGAAATATTTTAAATGTTTCCCTTTGCATTATTTTGTTAGGTATTAATAATGAATGCCTTCCATATTCTCACTGGTGATTTGTCTTATTTCCTTTTCAAATTGCCTACTGAGAGGGTTGTGATTACAATATCTTTTTTTGTTTTATTTGATGAGAACTGAGGCTGCTCCAAAACTAAGTTGGAAGGTGACTTCACAACTGTGGCAGAGAAAGTTAATGCTCCCCAAAAATCCATGTGAAGCTACATTTCTCCACTTCCCTTGCAATTTAAATTAAAAAAATCTTGTTTTTATTGTAAAAAAGAATCATACATGAGTATGACTGCTGCAAGTATATTGCTATAACTTAAAGATTAGTAAAATGAATAACCTTATAAAAAACAATTCAGATTGAAATGATTTTGCTGAAATAATGGCAAGAAAAATTATGCAAAAAATATATAATTATTGCATTTTCCAATCCTACAGAGGTATGTTGTTCAGTCACTTAGTCATGTCTGACTCTTGACCCCAATAATTGACCAGTAAGCTTGTATATAATAAAAGTATACAATGTGATGATTTGAATTTGAGAAATAAGCATACTGTATTGAGCCTCTGAGATGTGTTTCAGTTTGAATTAGGTGTTCTTATTTTAAAATGGCATGGTGAAGCCGCCAAAGCTGTGACTCAGTGATTAATGAGAAATTATCTTGGCTTAATCAAAGGCAGAATGATGGTTTGTGTAACTAGTTGTAAGTACATAGTTGTGTGTATGTGTGCAAACAGTGTCACAGTGAATCCAGATTAACAACACCAGACTTAGAGATGACATCACTTTATCGCCTATGTTTCCTGGGATTTCCTAGTTACAAAATTATTTCTAAGTTCAAGAACCTTTCCTTGATGCCTGTTCTAAAATTGAAGCTATGAAAAATTTTGAGCTGTTTGTCTATACTGTATAGATAAAACAAACCAGAACAAACAGAGAAATAAACACACACACATACACACACATGATGGCTTTGGAACCACAGAAACCCAACTTCAAATTCCAAAGCTATGCTTATGACCTAAGAAATTGCCGGTAAAGTTACTCAACTTTCTCCAAGCCCCCTTTAGCTCGTCTTTAAATGGGAGATGGGGGGTTGCTCTCAGAAGATTTTTAATTTTTTTAAAAATTGAAATATAGTTGACTTACAGCATTGTATTTGTTTCAGGGATACAATTTTATTAGTTTCAGGAGAACAGTGCTTCAGTCTTTCTATACATTACACATTGAAAAGTTATTATGAAATACTGTCTCTGTTCACTGTGCGGTACATTACACCCTGTGACTTATAACTGGGCGTTTGTACCTCCTAATCCTTTGTACCTATTTTGCCTCCTCCTCCCCCCACCCCCTGACAACTACTGATTTGTTCTCTGTGTCTAAATCTGTTTTTGTTTCATTTGTTCATTGATTTTGTTTTTTTAGACTCTATATAATAGAGTGGAATCATACAGTATATGGCTTTCTCTGTCCCACTTGTTTAGCATAATACCCTTCAGGTCCATCCATGCTATTGCAAATGGCAAGAGCCCATTCTTTTTTATGACCAAGTAATATTCCATCATATAAATGGAATATATACGTATAGATGATCTAGATACATGAGACATTTCTAAGAGTTAATTGGTCTAGTGAATGTAAAGCCTAATACAGTGTGTTGTATAATGGTTAGTGCTTAGCATGAGAAGAAGCCTGTGTTTCTTTATATCCCATTTTACTTTTGGTGCCTGCTCCAATCCCATGTGATTTGGACAACATGTTAGATTAATTTTGACAGAAAGATAAAGAAATATATAGCCAGGACATGGAAGCAACCTAGATGTCCATCAACAGATGAATGGATCAAGAAGTTGTGGTATATACATGAAATGGAATATTACTCTGCTGTAAAAATGCACAAGTTTGAGTTACTTTTATGAGGGAGGTGAACCTTGAGTCTGTTATACTGAATAAAGTAAGTCAAAAAGAGAAAAACAAATATTGTATATTAATGCATATATGTGGAATCTAGAAAAAAAGTACTGGTAAACCTGTCTTACAGAGAAGAAATGGAGATGTAGATGTAGAGAACAGATTCGTGAACACAGACGAGGAGGAGAGGGTAGGACAAATTCAGAGAGTAGCATTGACGTGTATACACTCTCATGTGTAAAAGAGATGACTAGTGGGAAGCTGCTGCACCGCCACAGGGAGCTCAGCCTGGCACTCTGTGATGACCCAGAGCGGTGTAATGGTCCGGTCCCATCACTTCATGGCAAATAGATGGGGAAACAGGGGAAACAGTGGCTGAATTTATTTTTGGGGGGCTCCAAAATCACTGCAGCTGGTGATTGCAGCCATGAAATTAAAGGACAATTACTCCTTGGAAGAAAAGTTATGACCAACCTAGACAGAATATTAAAAAGCA
Organism: Cervus elaphus; assembly: GCF_910594005.1. Lineage (NCBI taxonomy): Eukaryota > Metazoa > Chordata > Mammalia > Artiodactyla > Cervidae > Cervus > Cervus elaphus. Next base: position 32,003,125 of record NC_057818.1, read on the forward strand.
GAGATATTACTTTACCAACAAAGGTTCGTCTAGTCAAGGCTATGGTTTTTCCAGTAGTCATGTATGGATGTGAGAGTCGGACTATAAAGAAAGCTGAGCGCCGAAGAATTGATGCTTTTGAATTATGGTGTTGGAGAAGACTCTTGAGAGTCCCTTGGACTGCAAGGAGATCCAATCAGTTCATCCTAAAGGAGATCAGTCCTGGGTGTTCATTGGAGGGACTGATGTTGAAGCTGAAACTCCAATACTTTGGCCACCTGATGCAAAGAGCTGACTCATTTGGAAAGACCCTGATGCTGGGAAAGATTGAGGGCAGGAGGAGAAAGGGATGACAGAGGATGAGATGGTTAAATGGCATCACCGACTCAGTGGACATGAATTTGGGTAAACTCTGGGAGATGGTGATGGACAGGGAGGCCTGGCATGAACCCCTGTTCATGGGGTTGCAAAGAGTCAGACGCGACTGAGCGACTGAACTGAACTGAACTGAATGGGGTGGGGGAGGGAGGCCCACTGAGAGGGGTTATGTATATAAGTATGACTGATTCATGTGTATGTACGGCAGAGACCACCACAACTTTGTAAAGCAATTATCCTCCAACAAAAAAGATCAGAACTTTGTATAGTGATTTTTCTGTCTTTTTTAGGGATCTGTATATCTGTTAAGGATATTTTCTTGTTCACATCACAAATATAGAGTTCCCAAATGTGATTTTTATCTCGTTTCTCTCTCACACTTTTTTTTTTTTTTTGAGTTCACTAGGAGTAGATTTCTAGTCAGGAAACCTCAGTTTCAGCTCTAGTTCACACTTAACAGCTGAATGTCTTTGCAAAGACCACTTAATATGCAAAACAGGACAATAATAACCGCATTGCAACATTACTGAAAGATCACATGAGAGCATGAGTGGCAGTTTAACTGGCAGACTCAAAACCCCGCTTACATAAATATATTTCCTTTCACTGAAAAATTTATTTTACTACTATTTTCTATGTCAAAGTTCTTTGTGGAGGAGTATAAAGGCTTCATGATGGATTTTTTTCTCTTATAATTTCTTTCTTTTTGACTTATTTTGAATAGTATATTTCTCCAGAGTACACCATTGGTTTTCCCTAATTTCAAATATCAAACTATTCTCCAAACAGAATTATTGATCAATTTAGATATTTAATGTTAACTTTAAGAGTTTTATTGTGTATAATGCTTTTGTTCACATTGTTTCTGATTGTATGTATAATTCACATTCAGTGTAGAAGGAATCAGTTATAAAGGAGGAGAAATTAAAACCCATAATTTAGGTATCACTGAAGTGTTTTTTACTCAATATTTTTGAATATAGACATACACACATGTATACCCACATATATCTCAGACATTCTGATAACAGTATTGATGATATTCTGCATTGTATTATTACAGAAGTTGCCATAAGTACATATATCTTTCTTAAGTTTAGCAGCTGTCATGGGATTGCTAAAGGCCAGAACTTGCACACTCACATCCAGCAGAACTTCAGCAGAACCTGAGTTCACTGCAAATTCAGAGAAGAAAGAGAATGCAGTGAAGAGGTCTGAATATCATGCAGATATTCTCCTAAAATAAAAGTATCCTATTTTACTAGCGATGTTCTCTTAGAAGTCAGTTCTTCAGAATGCTTATTGCCCTTGGAGACACTGGCTCTCCCGCTACTCCTAGGTCACTTGGTCTCCTAGCTCAAAGTCCAGAGTGGTGACTCAGCTGGCACTGGGCCACCAACTCACTTGGACCAAGGAAAAACCGAAGGCCACCTATTACAGCATCAATACCCCACAAGAAAAAAAAGCATCTCTGTAGAGCAAAGGTTAGCTAATCCCCAAAACAAGCAAATGTGATATAATATGTAGGTACAGCAAAGAAAGAAAAAAAAGTGAATAAATGTTTGTATCTCCTCCTGCTATACAGAGATTTGAAAAGTTACTAAACAGTAAAAATCACAGCACTGAAGTTAACACAGAATTTTTACCTCACCAGCTTCTTGCTACCACATAAAGTAGAAGTGGTAACATCTGTTTTCCATGCAGGTAGCTAGTGCTTCCCATGTAGGGCAATTGGATCCCCACCAGGTGAGCAATTCAGCTGCCTGCTCTCTCTTTTCTAGGTGCATCTTTATTCAAATATTGGTGATATGTAGAAATAAATGTGCTTACTTTTCATTTCCTATAAGTAAACTTTATTTCTTCTCTTTTTATTTTTCTGGGCTCTAGCATGGATTAATACACATAGAGTATTTATCTCAAATTACTTTTCCATTAATTCTTTCTTTCTACTGAAGAAATTTTTTCTGGCCAACAGAAATCTTTCATACCATTATACTTGGTATGTTATGTCATGAATTTATAATCTCATTGAAAATGTATTATATGCCTAGTAATATGCTGATAACCTCAAATATTTTGTGATACATATGGTGTTCATAGCTTAATAATATCCCTCATAGAAATGAAGTGTGAAGTTGTGTGGCCAGTGTGACGCTGCTGAGTTCTCACTCTGCTCTTTTATTTCAACTTGCTCCATGTTCAGCATATTTACCAGTCATTTCAGAAATGTTCTTCAGTGTTACACCTTCCTTTGGAAGGTAGTTTACCACATGTTTGTTTTTTAAAGAATTCCGATATACAATTCTTAATTTGCACACAGGGCCCTATCTGAGAACTTTTCACCAAATAGAAGAGGGAGTCTTCCATGTGTTTTCTTAATTTCATATTCACTGCCCTTGTTTGGGTCATCATTATCTCTAGCCTGAAGTGCCTCAACAGACAGAGATGTTCTAATTTTAACATCTGATGCAATTGGACTGCTGTGTCTAGGAGGTTTGAAATTTTCTTGCAAAGGAGAGAAATATTCTTTTGGGGAACTTGTGGTTTAGAGAGTGAATCCAGAAAGTTGGAGGATTTGGCATCATCTAAGAAATTACAATTATATAGTACTCCAATGGGCTCTCTCATCTCCATTCTCAATTTCCCTCCCACAAGGTACACAATGGCTAAATTAAAGTCCATGAAGCGTGACTCCTGGCTGTCAGTGGAATAATTTGGCTACAGGATAAATTTCATGTCACCCAAGGCTCATTCTGAATCCATTAATCATGTAAACATCTTCTAATCCTAGCTCCCTTCTCTCTTTCTTAGATACCAGTTGACCATTGAACAATACAGATTTGAATGCATGGGTCCAGGTATGTGGATTTTTTTTCCAATTGTAAATACTACGGTATCACACGATCCTCAGTTGGTTGAATCTGAGGACATCGAACCAAGGATCAGAGGGTCAACTGCAAAGTTACATGCAGATTTTCTACTGTACAGAGGGTCTGCATTTCTAACCCACTTGTTCAATGGTCAAATATGCTATGTATTTAGAGAACTTGTGATCTTCATGTTATATCCAATATTACCTTTCACTCGCATATATTTGATATTTTTTGTGATACTGATCATATTATTTTTCAAAAACTAATTGATCTTCCTTAATGACTGAAATATGGCCTGTGTAACTATGGACTATGTCTTTTTATCTTTATGATCACCATGCTTAAGTGGGATGGGGATCATGAGTAGCCAACTAATACTGGGTATGACTCACCTATGAGTTAAGTGCTTTACTTACATCCATTTCTATTTATTCCTATTTATAATTATTTATTATATGAGTTAAGTGTTGTCCTTATATCCATTTTTAGCCTCATAAGCACCTAAAATATAATTGCCATATCTAATAAAGACATGGAGACTCTATGTATTTAGTGTGGTTTAGCAATTGACAACATGTATGTTTCAACTCATGTCCTTAAATTATGACACTAGTGCCAAATGCAGTGGCATGAATATAGCAAGTATTGAACAAAGATTTTTTGAAAAAATGGACCCAGCAATCCTAAAACCGAGCACATACCCGGGGAAAACCATAATTGAAAAAGACATATGCACCTCAATTTTCATTGCAGCACTATTTAAAATAGCTAGGAAAAGCAACCTAAATATCCACCAACAGAGGAATGGATAAAGATGTGGTGTATATATATACACACACATATATATATATGTATATGCAGTGGAATATTACTCAGCCATTAAAAGGAAAAAAATTGGGTTGTTTTTCAGAGACATGGATGGATCTAGAGACGGTCATACAGAGTGACATTAGTCAGAAAAGAATATTAAGAAATATATATGGAACCAAGAAAAATGGTGTAGATGATCATATCTGCAAAACAGAAACAGAGACATGGATTTAGAGAACAAACATATGTACAGCAAGGAAGGGTAGGATAAACTGGGAGATTGGAACTGACATATACCCACTACCGTGTGTAAAATAGATAACTAATGAGTACCTACTGTATAGCTCAGGGAGCCTCAGTCAGTGCTCTGCGGAAATCCAAACAAGGGGATACAGGTTGATGTAGAGCTGTTTCACTTTGTTGTATAGTAGAAACTAGCACAACATTGTAAAGCAACTATTCTCCAGTAAAAATTAGTAAAAAAATAATGAGAAATATTGATATACCCTATTTATTTCACCCTAACAATTGCTTCATGAATAAGGTTTCAAGTGTACAAATTTATGCAACATATATCAAACCTGAAAGTGGGACAAGAGTTTATTTCCAGCATTTCATCCTTGTTTATATTAATATAACTTTCTCCACCACTGAGTCAACTTGATTTTATAAGGCAAATAATAAAATCAGATTTCTGCTGGAGTGAGGCCACTTCCCTAATTTGCAAATGTAAATGTTGCCAGGTGTTCAACTCCCTTGTTCTAATAAATAAATAATTAGAAAACATGATTAATATGAAGCCTCACTGACTAGCTGTGCAGAGTGTTCTTGGAGAGCAATACGGGAATTGATCTGGGGGTAGAATGTGTGCTTAATGCTGTGCTTTGAGTGGTCCTGGCCAGAAAGCATCACATGCCTGTGCAGAGCCTGAGTGCCCCGTTTGGGACCAGAACAGAATTATGGCCCTGGGAGAGGCTAACAAAGATCCCCTTGACTTCTAGGGGTAGAGGTTGGAAGAAGCATCACCTGAAATTGGTAGCTTGTTAGAGTTAGGTTGTGTCCTGAGTCAAAATAGGTTTGGTACACAAACCTGTCACTTCCAAGATATGCGGAATCTGGCAAGTTAGCTCCGCTTCTCTTTTCTTCTGTTTCGTAAGTTTTCGGATATATAACAATACCTGTATCAGTTGTAAACATTGAATGAAATTGTGGATGTGTAAATGCCTGGATCAGAAGAAGTTCTTTTTAAGTGTAGTCATTGAGTCCTTGTTTTCTTTATCTAAAAAATGGAATTAAGTTTAGAAGACAATATACATTATACTCCCTTATTTAAAAATGCAATACTTATCAGCATATTGAAGTATTTTTAAAATTCCTGCAGTAATAGATTTTACAAAAACTTAACCCAGTAATCCACAAACCTGTTCTACCACAAGAACTTAAATGATCATTTTCTAAACACTTTCTGGGGAATATTATCCTATCTTAAGGAAGGCTGTAATGAATAATTAAGATTCCTATAAATAAACTACTATGACATTACTGGCTACATAATAGGATCAGGTTTCCCCTCCTGCCAATTGAGAAAGTTGACAGAAATCCAGATCATTAGAGAATCAAAAGATGCTATCAGTAAAAGAATCCTGCAAATTCACATTGGGTTTGTTAATAATTGTTGCACTCTAAATCCTCTATTCAGGGCTCCCAATTTTGTGTTGGGTTGTGACTTCCTTTTGGAGTGAGGAGATATTTTAACCTCAAGATCTAAAATGAGAAGGGGATTTATCCATTAGTGCAATGTGGAACATTATGTTAAAAAGGGACAAATAACTCTTTACGTCGCTATATTTATGACCTTGTGATAGTCTTGCTCCTTTCATCTGGAGTTGGAATGTATTTATTTAGCCTTTGAATCTGTGTTTTGCTATGTGACTCTCACTGGAACATGGTATATTTGAAAATGAGAGGCAAGCAAAAACCTTGAAAATGTTTGCACCTTGGAACTTTCCCTCTGTTGTCTACATCCTCATGCCATCTTGTGAACAAGCCCAAACTGAATTTCTGCAGAATGAGAACCGCATGAAGAAAGGCCCTAGCTACCCCAAGTCATCCCAGATGTTTCTGCTGAGAAACAGGGTATCTGAGAATCTAGCCCCAGAAAAGTCAATTCAAACCAGAATAATCACCCTATCAACCAAGTACATCATGGGAAATGATAAGTGGGTTTTATATCACCGAGCTGGGGTAGTTTTCATGTTCCAATAGGTAACTGATACAACCAAATGGTCATGAGTTCTTTGAAGATAGGTACACGTCTAGCACATTTTTAGGATGCCAGTAACTTTAACATCAGTTCAGTTCAGTATAGTCGCTCAGTTATGTCCAACTCTTTGCAACTTCATGGACTGCAGCACCCCAGGCTCCTCAGTCCATCAACAACTCCTGGAGCTTGCTCAAACTCACGTCTATCGAGTCGGTGATGCCATCCAACCATCTAATCCTCTGTCGTCCCCTTCTGCTCCTGCCTTCAATCTTTCCCAGCATCAGGGTCTTTTCCAATGAGTAAGTTCTTTGCATCAGGTGGCCAAAGTATTGGAGTTTCAGCTTCAGCATCAGTCCTTCCAATGAATATTCAGGACTGATTTCCTTTAGGATTGACTGGTTGGATCTCCCTGCAGTCCAAGGAACTCTCAAGAGTCTTCTCCAACACCACAGTTCAAAAGCATCAGTCTTCATCACTCAGCTTTTTTATAGCCCAACCCTCACATCTATACATGACTACTGGGAAAACCATAGCCTTGACTAGACAGACCTTTGTTGACAAAGTAATGTCTCTGCTTTTTAATATTTTGTCTAGGTTGATCATAGTTTTTCTTCCAAGGAGCAAGCATCTTTTAATTTCATGGCTGCAGTCACCATCTGCAGTGACTTTGGAGCCCAAGAAAATAAAGTCTGTCACTATTTCCATTGTTTCTCCATCTATTTCCCATGAAGTAATGGGGCCAGATGCCATGATCTTAGTTTTCTGAATGTTGAGTTTTAAGCCAACTTTTTCACTCTCCTCTTTCACTTTCATCAAGAGGCTCTTTAGTTCTTCACTTTCTGCCATAAGGGTGGTTTCATTTGCGTATCTGAGGTTATTGGTATTTCTCCCAGCAATGTTGATTCCAATTTGTGGTACATCAGCCCAGCATTTCATGTGATATACTCTGCATAGAAGTTAAATAAGCAGGGTGACAATATACATCCTTGACATGCTCCTTTCCTAATTTGGAACCAGTCTGTTGTTCCATGTCCGGTTCTAACTGTTGCTTCTTGACCTGCATACAGATTTCTCAAGAGGCAGGTAAGGTGGTCTGGTATTCCCATCTCTTGAAGAATTTCCCACAGCTTGTGTTGTGACCTACACAGTCAAAGTCTTTGGCATAATCAATAAAGCAGAAATAGATGTTTTTTCTGGAATTTTCTTGCCTTTTCTATGATCCAACAGATGTTGGCAATTTGATCTCTTGTTACTTTGTTTTTTCTAAATCCAGCTTCTACATCTGGAAGTTCATAGGTCACATACTGCTGAAGCCTGGGTAGCTGAATTTAGAGCGTTATCTTGCTAGCGTGAGATGAGGGCAACTGTACCATGGTTTGAACATTCTTTGGCATTGCTTTTCTTCAGGGTTGGAATGAAAGCTGACATTTTCCAGTCCTGTGGCCACTGCTGAGTTTTCCAAATTTGCTGGCATATTGAATGCAACACTTTCACAGCATCATCTTTTAGGATTTGAAATAGATCGACTGGAATTCCATCACCTCCACTAGCTTTGTTCGTAGTGATGCTTTCTAGGGCCCACTTGCCTTCACATTCCAGGATGTCTAGCTCTAGGTGAGTGATCACACCATTGTGGTTATCTTGGTCATGAAGATCTTTTTTGTACAGTTCTGTGTATTCTTGCCACCTCTTCTTAATATCTTCTGCTTCTGTTAGCTCCATACTATTTCTGTCCTGTGATCCACTTTCATGGCCCAGCACAAATCCTATATCAAAATACATGGGGTTTTTTTTTTTTTGCCTTGCTTTTATTTTTAGGTATCTAAACTGGGTCTCATACCTACTTTTTGTTGAGTTATAATTAACATCCAATATTATATTAGTTTCAGTTGTATGGCCTAGTTTTGTGATTTTTTACACATTATAAAATGATCACCACAATAAGACTATATTCCATCTATCACCATAATAATAACTCACTAAATATCATACAGCTCATTACTGACAGTCAATGATCTAGTTGTGATCTAATCACATCTAAGTATTTCTTTCTCTACATTATAATATTCTACTTCTAATGCTGTCTGCAATACCAAAATTGGGGGGACAGCTCTTCTTGGAATTATAGTGCTGGTCTCATACCCTAGATATCTATTTTGCAATTTACAATAATTAACAACTAATGTTTCATAAGCTGAGGGCAATCATCCCCTTATCTGACTGCTTTAGAGGTGTGTGGAGGGATGACTTCCGAGTTATAAGAAATTCAAGGTGTACACACTCTATTGGGCTTTCCTGGTGGCTCAAATGGTAAAGAATCTGCCTGCAATTCAGGAGACGTGGGTTTGATCCCTGGGTCAGGAAGATCCCCTGGAGAAGGGAGTGGCTGCCCACTCCAGTATTCTTGCCTGGAGAATTCCATGGACAGAGGTGCCTGGCAGACTACAGTCCATGGGATCGCAAAGGGTCAGACACAACTGAGCAACTGACACTTTCACTGTTACATGGAAAATAGTGTGCTGATGAGTAATTTAAATGCATCAATAGAATTCTCTCTTCAGAAAATCTTATTATCATCAAACATATAGATGTCATCTATACAATTGTGCATCAAATAATTGATTTACAAATGTTTTACATCATTTTAATTAGGCCTCTTCAAATGAAAAATGATATTAACATAGGAATAATTATCTTTATCTCTTGGTATTTTTTCCAGAGGGTTTCTAAAATATAGTAATAAATATTTTCATCATTGCCATAATCATCATCATTATCTGTGTGTTTCACATAGACTCAGTGGATTAATCATTAATGATTATACCATTGGTGATAATATTTACATCTCTAGGGACAGTACAGAATAAGTGCTCAGAGTATTTGTTGAATGAGTGAATGAAACATGACTATTATAACATCTCTACTTTAATGCTGGCAGTTGCAGTTTTATTGATTTTATAGTGTTTTAATCAAAACCCACATAAAGCAATTAGATGTTAAATAATAGCCTTAGGGCATTTTTTAAGTAATAATAAAATGAATTTAGAATGTGAAATAAATTAGACCTAAATAAATGAAACAATTTGGCCAAAATTATCTGCTTTATGGTATAGGTGAAAAAATACATGGACCCAGAATTTCTAATTTATAGGCACAGACACATAGAAGTATCATGTTTGTGTTCATTAAACAAATACTGTAATTTTACTGGGTAAATTATTGAAAACAACAGAAGACAACTGACATGGAAGAAACTCATAAAATTATAAATAGACTTAAATGGGCAGCAGTTATCAGTGAAAACAGAAAAGATGTTTTCCCAGATAGAGAGAATGGGTTGTGGAGAGATATCGAGACTGAGAGAGTAATTCAGTTTAAATCTACAAAAATCTAGTATGTATTGCTACAAAATGCCCCCCCTACTATTTGGATTGTTTTTCAATGGAGATGAAATTCATATTCAGATAAGACATATTCCACCAGAATTTAATACAATGTTGTGAGACATTAGCACTATTAAATGTTTCAAAATATTTATATCACCCCAAAAGTAAACCCCATACATATCAACCCCATGCCCCTGATGCTCCAATAACTGGCAATCACCCGTATGCTTTCTGCCTCTATACACATTTGCCTATATTCTGGATATTTCAAGTAAGTGGAATCATACTACATATGACCTTTAGGGTCTGGCTCCTTTCACTTAGCACTATGTTTTAGATTCAGTCAACTTGTGGCATAGAGAAAGAATGTGTTCCTTCTGAGACTCAGTTATTTCCCTTCCATGTATGTGCCACATTTTGTTTATATGTTTATCAGTTAATGAACATTTGAGTCATCCTCACCTTTTGCATAGTGTAAATAGTGCTACTATGAATATCTGTGAACAAGTATTTGTTTGAGTCCCTGTTTTCACTCATTTGGTATATACCTAGGAATGGAATTCCTGGGTTGTGGGTTGTACAGTAATTGTATATTTTTTTCAAAAAAAGGTCAAACTTCTTTTTTAACAACGGCTGCAACATCTTATATTCCAACCAGGGGTGTTCCAATTCTTCCACATCCTTGACAACACTTCTTATTTTCGATTTCTTTAAATGATAGTCATTTAGTGGGTATACATTGACAGTTCATTGGGCTTTTGGTTTGTACACCTCTAATGGTTAAGCATCTTTTCCTGTGATTTCTACCCTTTAATAGACCTTCTTTTGAGAAATGGCTCTTCAAGTACACTGGTAAAATTATAATTGAGTTGTTTGTGTTTTTATTGTTGAAATGTAGGAATTCTTTATAGGTATGTTATTGTCTTTGTCAAAAGTCAGTTTATTTTTATATGAGTCTGTTTCTGGCCTTTGTATTATTATGTTCCATTGATCTACTTGTCTATATCACCACTTCCACAAAGTTTGATTCCTGTGGCTTCATAGTAAGACTTGAAATCCGGTAGCATCAGCTATCTGATTTTGGTCTTTGTTTCTGTATTGTGTTGGCTATTCTGGGTCTTCTGTCTCTCCATTTAAACTTTAGAATCAGTTCATTGATATCCACAATATAAGTGTTGAGATTTTGATTGAGATTGCATCAGACCATACTGAGTCTTTCTATGTATGAACATGGATTATCTCTCCATTTACTTAATTGTTTAACTTTTTCCATCAAATATGATAGTTTTTTTCTCATACAGATCTTATATCTATATTGTTAGATTTATATAAAAGTATTTCAATTTCATTGAGTTCCTTAGATATATAATTTTGTGTATTTTATAAAATTTAGGACATCTCTAGCCATTATTTTGGCAAATATTCATCTTGTCTCTTTCAGCCTCCCCTCCTGGGACTCCTACTATGTGTGCATTAATACACTCGATCTTATACTGTTGGTCTCAGATTCTATTAATTTTTCATCACTCTTTCATTCTACTCCTCAGACTTGATCTTTTCAAGTGGCCTATCTTTATGCTCACAAATTCTTTCCTTTGCCTGCTAAAATATGCTATTTAAACCTTCAAGTGAATAGTGAATTTTCATTTCATTATTGTATGTTTATATCTCCAGAATTTATATTTCTTTTTATAATTTCCATGTCTTTACTGGCAGTCTCTATTTATTCGGCTGTCATTCTCCTTGTCTCATTTAGCTCTTTGTCTATGATTTCCTTTAGCTCTTTCAGCATTTTTCAGATACTAGATTCAAAGTATTTGTTTAATAAGTCTAATTCCATTACTTCCTCAGGCACCATTTCTATTTCTTTATTCTGTGATTGGGCCATACTTTGTTGTCTTTGCATACTTCATAACTAGTTGTTGAAAACAAATTTTAAAATATTATAATGTGTTAACTGTGCAAAACATATACTTCTCCTTCCTCAGAGTTTGTCTTTTTGTGGCTTACTGTTTTATTTTTTTTGTCTGTATGTGTATGGTTTAAAAAAATTTTTTTTTAATTTCAGTGAAAGAAAAGAGAAAGTCACTCAGTCGTGTCCGACTTTCTGTGACCCCATGGACTATACAGTCCATGGAATTCTCTAAGCAAGAATACTGGAGTGGGTAGCTGTTCCCTTCTCCAGGGGATCTTCCCAATCCAGTGATCGAACCCAGGTCTCCCGCACTGCAGGCAGATTCTTTAACATCTGAGCCACCAGGGAAGCCCTTTATTATATGTAGTCTTTAAAGCTTCTCTTCCTCTAGTTTGTGTTTTGCTAGTGTTTTGACAGAGAATTTTCTGTATACCGGGGGTCAAAAAAACAAAGAAGGTGAGAGTCAAAGAGAATAGTCAAATAGATTCCTACATAGATACATCCACCCATCCATCTTTCCTGGTCTTTGTAGATTGACTGTGAATCTGGACACAACTTCAGTGCTTCACAGACCATTTTAAACTCAGTCTTAGCCTTCCCTTGCTGCTTATTCTGAGCACTAAGACCAACCAGAGGTCAAAGCTCATTAACTTCTCAGGTCTTCTCTAAGCCTGTGTCTTGCTGTGAGTAGGCACATTCCCTTCCAAATTTCCTGATATATACATCTGATTGCCAATGACCTGATGTCTAAAGAAAATCTCTCCCCAACTTTCAGTGTACCTCAATTTCAATATTGCCTCTAGTGACAATGGGTTGTTATTTTGGTTTACAACATTTTGAAACATTTCGCTCTGCTCTTTAGTTTCTTTGCTACCCTGACAGAATTATGAGTTAGCTTCTCTTCATAATGATTTTGAGGGCAAAATTACATGTGGAAATTGATTCAGAGTGCAGTCTTTAATATATAATATGAAGGAATGTAATCTTAGTAAAAATGTATACAGAACTCACTGGGAAGTTGAAGCAATACACATTGTTAGTGATGTGGAAGTGTTAATCATTGTCAGAAAATGCTGCACAATAAAGACATACTCAGTAGCATACAATTTGTTACATGTTCATAGGTGTAAAGGACACCCTGCGTAGCTATGCTCCATGTATCTAACTGTCAGGATCAGGTAAGAGGAGAAGTAGCTACTCATGATATTTTTAAAAGGAATATATTAAAGGCTCAAGAAAGCAAGTCAAAATGTGTACATAAACTTCCTGTTTTTGCTAACATCCGATTTGATAAACAATTCACATGGCCGAGCCCAGGTTCTCAGGGTGGTTGGTATATTCTGTACCGTGAGACCATGGCAAGGGTGTGAATTTATAAAATTACTAATGAAACTTGAGAACTTGAGTCTGATAATTAAACCTATATGGATAAAGAAGGACATTATTGTTTGATCAGTTCTGTTCAGTCACTCAGTCCTTCTGACTCTTTGTGACCCATGGACTGCAGCATGCCAGACCTCCCTGTCCATCACCAACACCTGGAGTTTACTCAAATTCATGTCCATTGAGTCGGTGATGCCATCTGACAATCTCATCCTCTGTCGTTCCCTTCTCCTCCTGCTCTCATTCTTTCCCAGCATCAGGGTCTTTTCAAATGAGTCAGCTCTTTGCATCAGGTGGCCAAAGTATTGGAGTTTCAGCTTTAACATCAGTCCTTCCAATGAATATTCAGGACTGATTTCTTTTAGGACAGGCTGGATGGATCTCCTTGCAATCCAAGGAAATCTCAAGAGTCCTCTCCAATGCCACAGTTCAAAAGCATCAATTCTTCGGTGCTCAGGTTTCTTTATAGTCCAACTCTCACATCCATATATGACTACTGGAAAAACCATAGCCCTGACTAGATGAACCTTTGTTGGCAAAGCAATGTCTCTGCTTTTTAACATGCTGTCTAGTTTGGTCACAACTTTTCTTCCAAGGAGGAAGTGTCTTCTAATTTCATGGTTGCAGTCACCATCTGCAGTGATTTTGGAGCCCCAGAAATAAAGTCTGTCACTGTTTCCAATGTTTCCCCTTCTATTTGTCATGAATGATGGGACCAGATGCCATGAACTTCGTTTTCTGAATGTTGAGCTTTAAGCCAACTTTTTCACTCTCTTCTTTCAATTTCATCAAGAGGCTCTTTAGCTCTTCTTTGCTTTCTGCTATAGGGGTGGTGTCATCTGCTTATCTGAGGTTATTGAAATTTCTCCTGGCAATCTTGATTCCACCTTGTGCTTCATCCAGCCCAGTGTTTCTCATGATGTACTCTGCATAGAAGTTAAATAAGCAGGGTGACAATATACAGCCTTGTACTCCTTTTACAATTTGGAACCAGTCTGTTGTTCCATGTCCAGTTCTAAATGTTGCTTCTTGACCTGCATACAGATTTCTCAGGAGGCAGGTCAGGTGGTCGGGTATTCCCATCTCTTGAAGAATTTTCCACAGTATGTGGTGATTCACACAGTCAAAGACATTGGCATAGTTAATAAAGCAGAAGTTGATGTCTTTCTGGAACTCTCTTGCTTCTTTGATAATCCAACAGATGTTTGCAATTTGATCTCTGGTTCCTCTGTCTTTTATAAAACCAACTTGAACATCTGGAAGTTCACATATCACGTTCTGTTGAAGCCTGGCTTGGAGAATTTTGATCATTACTTTGCTAAAATGTGAGACGAGTGCAATTGTGCAATAGCTTAAGCATTCTTTGGCATTTTCTTTCTTTGGGATTGGAATGAAAACTGACATTTTCCAGTGCTGTAGCCACTGCTGAGTTTTGCAAATTTGCTCGCATATTGAGTGCAGCACTTTCACAGCATCATCTTTTAGAATTTGAAATAGCTTGGCTAGAATTCCATCACCTCCACTAGCTTTGTTCATAGTGATGCTTCCTAAGGTCCACTTGACTTTGCATTCCAGGATGTCTGGCTCTAGGTGAGTTATCATACCATCGTGATTATCTGGGTCATGAAGATCTTTTTTTGTACAGTTCTTCTGTGTATTCTGCCACCTCTTCTTAACATATTCTGCTTCTGTTAGGTCCATTACCATTTCTGTCCTTTATTAAGCCCATCTTTCAATGAAATGTTCCCTTGGTATTCCAATTTTTGGAAGAGATCTCTAGTCTTCCCCATTCTTTTGTTTTCCTCTTTTTCTTTGCACTGATCACTGAGGAAGTCTTTCTTATCTCTCCTTGCTATGTTTTGGAACTCTGCATTCAAATGGAAATATCTTTCCTTTTCTCTTTTGCTTTTCACTTCTCATCTTTTCACAGCTATTTGTAAGGCCTCCTCAGACAGAAATTTTGCTTTTTTGCATTTCTTTTTCTGTCTCCTGTACAATGTCACGAACCTCCATCCATAGTTCTTCAGGTCCTCTGTCTATCAGATCTAATCCCTTGAATCTATTTCTCACTTCCACTGTATAATAATCATAAGGGATTTGATTTAGGTCATACCTGAATGATCTAGTGGTTTTCCCTACTTTCTTCAGTTTAAGTCTGAATTTGGCAATAATGAGTTCATGATCTGAGTCCCAGTCAACTTCTGGTCTTCTTTTTGCTGACTGTATAGAGCTTCTCCATCTTTGGCTGCAAAGAATATAATCAATCAGATTTCAGTGTGTAGAGTTTGGTGATGTCAATGTGTAGAGTCTTCTCTTGTGTTGTTGGAAGAGGGTGTTTGCTATGACCTGTGCATTCTCTTGGCAAAACTCTATTAGCTTTTGCCCTGCTTCATTCTTTATTCCAAGGCCAAATTTGCCTGTTACTCCAGGTGTTTCTTGACTTCTACTTTTGCATTCCAGTCCTCTACGATGAAAAGGACATCTTTTTGGAATGTTAGTTCTAGAAGGTCTTGTAAGTCTTCATAGAACCATTCAACTTCAGCTTCTTCAGCATTACTGGTTGGGCCATAGACTTGGATTACCGTGATATTGAATGGTTTGCCTTGGCAACGAACAGGGATCATTCTGTCATTTTTGAGATTGCATCCAAGTACTGCATTTAGGACTCTTTTGTTGACTATGATGGCTACTCCATTTCTTCTAAGGGATTCTCACCCACAGTAGTAGATATAATGGTCATCTGAATTAAATTCACCTATTCCAGTCCATTTTAGTTCACTGGTTTCTAAAATGTCGACGTTCACTCTTGCCATCTCCTGTTTGACCACTTCCAATTTGCCTTTATTGATGGATCTAACATTCTAGGTTCTTATGCAATATTGCTCTTTACAGCATTGGACTTTGCTTCTATCACCAGTCACATCCACAGCTGGGTGTCGTTTTTGCTTTAGCTCTGTCTCTTCATTCTTTCTGGAGTTATTTCTCCAGTGACTTCCAGTAGCATATGGCCACCTACCAACCTGGGGAGTTCATCTTTCAGTGTTGTATCTTTTTGCCTTTTCATACTGTTCATGGGGTTCTCAAGGCAAGAATACTGAAGTGGCTTACCATTCCCTTCTCTAGTGCACCACATTTTGTCAGAACTCTCCACCGTGACCCATCCATCTTAGGTGGCCCTACATAGCACGGGTCATAATTTCATTGAGTCGGACAAGGCTGTGGTCCAGGTGATCAGATCGGTTAGTTTTCTGTTATTGGGCTTTTCAGTCTGTCTGCCCTCTGATGGAGAAGAGGAGGCTTATGAAAGCTTCCTGATGGGAGAGACTGACTGAGCAGGAAATTGGATCTTGTTCTGATGGGCAGGGCCATGCTCAGTAAATCTTTAATTCAATTTCCTGTTGATGGGTGGAGCTGTGTTCCCTCCCTGCTAGTTACCTGGGGCCAGACGATGGTGGAGGTAAGGAGACAATGGTGACCTCTGTCAAGAGGTCCCAGGCATGCACTGCTGCACTCAGTGCCCCAGCCCTGCAGCAGACCGCCACCAACCCACGCCTCTGCTGGAGGCTCCTGGGCACTCCCAGGCAAGGCTGGGTCAGTCTCGTTTGGGATCACTGCTCCTTTTCCCTGGATCCTTCCTGGTGCACACAAGATTCTGTCTGTGCCCTCCAAGAGTCTATTTCCCAGTCCTGTGTAAGTTCTGGCAGCTCTGTGGTGGGGTTAATGGCGACCTCCTCCAAGAGGGCCATGCCATACCCAGGTCTGTTGCACCCAGAGCCCCCGTCCCTGTGGCAGTCCACTGCTGACCTGTGCCTCCACAGGCGATGCTCAAACACAGCTCTGTCTCGGTCTCTGTGGGGTCCCTGGGTCCTGGTGCGCACAAGGTTTGTTTGAGCCCCCTGACCGTCTCTGGTGGGCATTGGCTTTGATTCTAAATTCGAATTTGCCCCTCCTACCCTCTTGGGCTTCGCTGGTGGCTCAGATGGTAAAGCGTCTGCCTGCAATACGGGAGACCCGGGTTCGATCCCTGGGTCGGGAAGATCCCCTGGAGAAGGAAATGGCAACCCACTCCAGTACTCTTCCCTGGAAAATTCCATGGACAGAGGAGCCTGGTAGGCTACAGTCCATGGGGTCACAAAGAGTCGGACACGACTAAGCGACTTCATTTTCTTTCACGGTTTTGGTGGGGCTTTTCCTTTTCCTTGGGCGTGGGGTATCTCCTCACCTTGTATTAATAGTATCCCATTAAGTTTTGAGAATAGTGTGGTTTTCTTTAAGTAGTATTTAACATCCAAATCTGGAACTTTATCAACTATGAGTTTCAAATTAAATATCACTTTAGCCAGGAATATTGACATGGCTCATAAAGCAAACTAACATTCATTGACTATATGTACTCACAAATGTAAGTGACACTAACTGTAGATAATTTGCGTTCTTCCCAATAACTCTGCAGGCAGATATTTTACTGGTCTTTTTATGATGGGGGAAAATAATTTCGAATAACCTATCCAGAGAAACACAATAATCATATTTAGCTCACCATGTGCTAGGGAATGGTATAAATATTTGACATGGACTAACTCACTTAATGGTTGAGCTCTTATATAGTCAAGAATCATTATTTTCCCCATTTGGTAAAGAAATGGGTGGACCTAGAGATGAGTATATGCAGTGAATTAAGTCAGACAGAGAAAGACAAATGCTATGTTATTTCACTTATATGTGGATTCTGAAAAATAATACAAATAAACTTATTTATAAACCAGAAACAGAAAACAATTTAGGGTTACCAAAGGGGGAGTGGGGTAAAGGATAAATTAAAAGTATGGGATTAACAAATATACATGATTAAATATAAAAAGATTAAAAAACATGGATTTATTGTACAGCATAGAGAACTATATTCAATATAATAACCTATAATGGAAAAAAATCTGAAAAGGAATATATATATATATATGCATATGTCATTTTGCTGTATATCTGAAGCTACCAAAATATTATAAACATGACAGTGCAATACAAAACACTTGGAAAAATTTAAGGAAAAAAAAATTAAGGCACAGAGGTAGTATGTGCCTGGTCCAGGATTATTCAGCAAATGAGTGAACCACAGGCAATGTCACTGTAAAATATAAGTTTGTGAATATAACATGAAGGTAGATTAGTCAAGTTCCAAATATTTATCTTACTGAAAACCAAGCAGGGAAGAATAAGTTGCCAGGGACTAGAGGTAATTTTCAATTGGTTGTGTTTATGTGCACAGCATGGCTCATAGTTTCATTGAGTTAGCCTACATGGCATGGCTCAATGAAATTATGACCCATGCCATGGAGGGCCACCCAAGACGGACGGGTCATGGTGGAGAGTTCTGACAAAACGTGGTCCACTGGAGAAGGGAATGGCAAACCACTTCAGTATTCTTGCCTTGAGAACCCCATGAACAGTATGAAAAGGTAAAAAGATAGAACACTGAAAGATGAACTCCCCAGGTTGGTAGGTGCCCAATATGCTACTGGAGGTCACTGGAGAAATAACTCCAGAAAGAATGAAGAGACAGAGCTAAAGCAAAAACGACACCCAGCTGTGGATGTGACTGGTGATAGAAGCAAAGTCTGATGCTGTAAAGAGCAATATTGCATAGGAACCTAAAATATTAGATCCATTAATCAAGGGAAACTGGAAGTGCTCAAACAGGAAATGGCAAGAGTGAACATCATCATTTTATGAATCAGTGACCTAAAATGGACTGGAATTGGTGTATTTAATTCAGATGAACATTATATCTACTACTGTGGGTGAGAATCCCTTAGAAGAAATGGAGTAGCCCTCATAGTCAACAAAAGTGTCTGAAATGCAGTACTTGGATGCAATCTCAAAAAAGACAGCATGATCTCTGCTCATTTCCAAGGCAAACCATTCATTATCACAGTAATCCAAGTCTTTGCCCCAACCAGTAATACTGAAGAAAGTGAAGTTGAATGCTTCTATGAAGACCTACAAACCTTCTACAACTATCATCTAAAAAAGATGTCCTTTTCATCATAGGGGGCTGAAATGCAAAAGAAGGAAGTCAAGAGATATCTGGAGCAACAGGCAAATTTGGCCTTGGAGTACAAAAATGAAGCAGGAAAAGGCTAACAGAATTTTCCCAAGAGAACGCACTTGTCATAGCAAACACCCTCTTCCAACAACACAAGAGAAGACTCTACACATCGACATCACCAGATGGTTAACAACGAAATAAGATTGATTATATTCTTTGCAGTCAATGATGGAGAAGTTCTGTAGAGTCTGCAAAAACAAGACCAGGAGCTGACTGTGGCTCAGATCATGAACTCTTTATTGCCAAATTCAGACTTAAATTGAGGAAAGTAGAAAAAACCATTAGGCGATTAAGGTATGAGACCTAAATCAAATCCCTTATGGTTATACAGTGGAAGTGACAAATAGATTCAAGGGGATTTCATAGACAAGAGTGCCTGATGAACTATGGATGGAGGTTCGTGACATTGTACAGGAGGCAGTGACCAAGACCATCCCCAAGAAAAAGAAATGCAGAAAAGCAAAATGGTTTTCTGAGGAGGAATTAAAAATAGCTGAGAAAAGAAGAGAAAGTAAAGAGCATGAGAAAAGGAAAGGTAAGCCTTTATGAGTTCAGAGTTAAGAATAACAAGGAAGGATAAGAAAGACTTCCTCAGTGAACAATGCAAAGAAATAGAGGAAAATAGAGTGAGAAAGACTAGAGATCTCTTCAAAAAATGGAGATATCAAGGGAATATTTCATGCAAAAATGGGTACAATAAATGACAAAGAATGTTCAGACTACTCCAAAATTGCACTCATCTCATACACTAGCAAAGTGATGCTCAAAATTCTGCAAGCCAGGCTTCAACAGTACTTGAAATGTGAACTTCCAATGTTCACACTGGATTTAGAAAAGGCAGAGGAAACAGAGATCAAATTGCCAACGTCTGCTGGATTATCAAAAGAGCAAGAGAGTTCTAGAAAAACATCTACTTCTGCTTTGTTGACTACACCAAAGCCTTTGACTGTGTGGATCACAACAAACTGTGGAAAATTCTTCAAGAGATGGGAAAACCAGACCACCTTACCTGCCTCCTGAGAAATCTGTATGCAGGTCAGAAAGCAACAGTTAGAACTGGACATGGAACAACATACTGCTTCCAACTTGGGAAAGGAGTATGTCAAAGCTGTATGCTGTCACCCTGCTTATTTAACTTCTATGCAGAGTACATCATGCTAAATGCTGGACTGGATGAAGCACAAGCTGGAATCAAGACTGCTGGGAGAAATATCAATAACCTCAGATATGCAGATGACACCACCCTTATGGCAGAAAGCAAAGAAGAAGTAAAGAGCCTCTTGATAAAAGTGAAAAAGCTGGTTTAAAACTCAACATTCAAAAAACAAAGTTCATGGCATCTGGTCCCATCACTTCATGTCAAATAGATGGGGAAACTGTGAAAACTGTCACAGACTTTATTTTCTTGGGCTCCAAAATCACTGTAGATGATGATTGAGGCCATGAAATTAAAAGATGCTTGCTCCTTGGAAGAAAAGCTATGACCAACCTAGACAGCATATTAAAAAGAAGAAGCATTATTTTGCCAACAAAGGTCCATCTAGTCAAGGCTATTGTTTTTCCAGTAGTGATGTATGGATGTGAGAGTTTGACTATAAAGAAAGCTGAGCGCCGAAGAATTGATGCTTTTGAACTGTGGTATTGGAGAAGACTCTTGAGAGTCCCTTGGACTGCAAGGAGATCAGACCAGTCAACTCTATGGGTAATCAGTCCTGAATATTCATTTGAAGGACTGATGCTGAAGCTGAAATTCCAATACTCTGGCCATCTGATTTGAAGAACTGACTGATTGGAAAAAAACCCTGATGCTGGGAAAAATTGAAGGCAGAGCAGACGGGGACGACAGAGGATGAGTTGGTTGGACAACATCACCCACTCAATGGGCATGAGTTTGAGCAAGCTCTGGGAGTTGGTGATGGACAGGGAAGCCTGGGGTGTTGCAGTCCATGGGGTCGCAATCAGTAAGACACGGCTTAGCTACTGGACTGAACTGATGTTTATGGATGGATAGAAATTACGCTGAAAGAGATTATATATATAATGGCTCTTAAAGTACCCAAATTCTTTGAGAACTAAACAACGGTTCAAGAATAATGACTAGTTTTTAAAAGCAGTCCACAGAATTGAAATGCTTATGCCCTTCCATCTCTGTCTCAAAATGATCAAGTTTATTTTTAATTTTGTTTCTCTCTCTGATTTAAATAAGTAGACTTTTAGCTACTTGCTATGTTGTTCAATGTGTGAAAGTGTTATTTGCAGATCTTTGGAGCCTGAGTAGAAAATCCCCCATTTAACTTGAGGCCTGGGATCAGTGCCTGGTCTTGACAGTAGATAGTTATGTGATTGATTCTTGTAAGTGCAAACGTCACTGTGGTATATGTGAGAGGTGCCAGGAGTCCTAGGCAGTGTCATCAGACTTCTCACATATTCCCAGCACTTGAGTAGTGGGGAATTATATATGCACACATGCACATATACATGCACACATATACACATATGTGTTACACACACACACATACATAGAGTTTTGAGTTTTGCAAAGGTCTTAGAATCAGGACTCAATCTGACCTTCTCTGCAAGTAATGTTGATGAATGCCATTTCTATAATGAACAAATGTGGAGTGTCAAGTCAGTATGGAGATTTTGTATTAAGCACTCTCCTTGTCAGCCAAAATGTTATATAGTTCCCTGGATGATGATGATAATGATATGCTAATAGTAACAGTGCTAATAGTGGTAAAATATCAATAATAATATAACATTTTACTAGGGACGCTATATAAAATGTCTCTTTTAATATTTCAATAACTCTTTAATTTAGGATTAATATACCCCTTTCAACTATAGTAAAACTATGCCCCAAAATTACTCTCCCAAAGACATGCAGCTAACAAATATTTATCAAGGTCTAGAAAACAGGCTTAGTAGCTTGTTCTACAGTGGTATGGTTTAGCCATACTCTTATCTCCAGGAGTCAGCACATGATGTTTTAAAAACTTTGTGCTACTTAATGTCTTTTCCACCTCCTTCACCTTTCATTCCCACCAGCAATCCAAGCACTACTTGTAATGTCTCAAGTTGCCATAGGACTGGGCTACCTGTTCCACTTACCTGCGTTACCCGTTAACTTATCTGAGCTTTCCTGCAAGATATAAATTCCTTGAGAGCAGAGGTTATGACACCCTTGTAAATCCTGTGCATACTGAGTGGCTTAACACATATTTGGTGAATAAATTATTACATGGATTTTTGATGGCAGCTATTACATAATAAATCCATTGCATGAGCCAGGTGGTTAATCCACTCATCACTAATCCTCATAATAGCTCTATAAAGAAAGTGTATTTTTAAAAATATATATTTTACTACTATCATTACTGCTACCACTACTACAACTATTATTATTATTGGCATTTTAAAAGTGATTACAAGGTCAGAGAGTTTAAGTACCTGGTTCTCACTCACACTGACAAATAATTGACAAAGCTAAGAAGATTGCATGACTGTAACTTTATCCCCTACTGAAGTAGCTTTTGAATTTGCCATATTAATGTCAAGTGACTAAGCCATGATGCTTTTTAACTTTGCTTGAGTTGCTCCTGTTGCTCTCCATCTTTTTCAGCCCTAGGTTGGTGCTATTGAGAAAGAGAAAATCTGTACTTTACAAGAGCCTTTGTGAAAGCAGTCTTATCTTTCATCTCCTTGAGTTTCCTGCATCTGCATACTTGCTTTGACTCTGCGGTCTCTATTGAATCCTCTCTCGTCCTAAAGTTAAAGAGCAGGGGCAGATGCCCCTGTGCACACTCCATTCATGAGTGGCGCTTGGCCACATCATTTCTCAGTGGCTTTTGTTGTGCTCATCTGTTCGGGAAGCCTGGTTCTACAAGGGCTCATTTTCTGATTAATTGCATTCTCAGATCCTCTAAGAAGACTGGTGCACCTGCTCTCCACTTCACCGTCTCTTCTGGTCTCTCTAGAAATAGCCAACTTTGATTACGTGAAAATCTTCTGTAACTGTGCCTGAAAAGCAACTGGAAAACCTCTGTTGTGACTATTTTGACCTGAGAGAGAGGCTATTTTAGGACTTGTGTGTAGTGACAAGAGAAAAAAAAACAAAAAACACCCATACCTTCTTGCCTCTGTGTGTAATTTATTTCAGCAGATAGAATTTGATCCCCCTGATGTCTGGCAGAAATTGTATATATGCGAGTTGCACAGTTAACACACTTTTAACATAATTTTTAAAATGCTAGTCTAGTACCAAATAGCTGTTTTCTAAGAAATCATATATTATTGCTGAGAAAGTAAAGGGAAAGACTAGAATTATGACCCCATTTCTAAATAAAAACTTAAGATGAAAAGAAAAAAAAAAAACTGGAAAAACAATCATACACTAATCAACACTATAATCAGAATAGTCACCATATAGCACAATTTATTTCAGGGATGGGGTTATCATCTATTTCTTGACTTCTCACTTTTTCCAAAAATTTCTCTAATGGCACTTACTATTTCCGCTTTGTATTCTAACTATTCTTGTTAATGTTGTCTTACTTTCGCTTTTCTCTGAATGCCTGCTTGACGAGTATTTCTTTTAGGGCAAATCTTATATCTTTCTTTATTATATATTTTAAAAAATCATTTCATGTCCCTCCATCTTAGGGCATGGAACAGGTGGAATACCAATAATTGCTCAAGAAATAAGTAAATAAATGTGCATTTACCAAGGATTACATGTACATTAATTTATTCCTTTGTTAATTCATCAAGACATCTTAAATATCTTTTATGAGAAAGTACTATAATAGATGTTAAAAATGGAAGTTTAGAGCAATTAAATAAAAAGTTACTAAGACTTGTAATAGCCTTTATATTGACATTACTTAAATGCCTTATTATTTATTCATACCCAGTTACAGAAACAATGTCTTCACATATTGCCTCCAAATACAACCTGTCAGTGGTAATAACTAGAACAGGTAGAATGACATTTCTGAGAAAACTGTCATACAACTTGGCAAGTATTTCATGAAAAATACCATTTTTTTCTCATGGGATGAATCATGGATGTGTTAACATAGGAAAAGTAAATGTTTTATGTGTACCATCTGGAGAATATTTATAAGATTATATTCTTTTATAACTTTTGTGTTTATTTTTTTGAAAAGAGGGCTCAGTATAGTCAAGTCATGCTATCCAAGCATTTAGAAAGGAAATTGGAAGTCAATGACTCCAATTCCTCTGTGAAATTTAAATTCTTACCATACACATATTTGAATACTCCAATGACAGTCAATTCACTGACTTGTGTTTCAACCTCTTTCAGTTTATGTCAGCTTCTTTGAGAAACTTTGATTTCTTTATTATTGCCAGTTCTATTTCTTACAATCGCAATATGAAGACAACATGGATATCTCACAAAACTTTTGATATCATGGTCATTGTAAGAGTTCTAAGATTATATTTCTGCCTTGACTCAGTTTTGCTAATTTTGTTCAGATTCTTTTAAAAAGAAAAAGACATTTTTGACTGTCCATAAGACCTTTCTGGCTGGCAACAGAGATCCTATTTTATTCAAGCTATGCTTATAGTCTGAAATAATTTAACTCTTAGTGGGAACTTTCATTTCCCATTTCAGTTTAAGCAGATTTCTTATAAGTTCACTGTGCATTCAGAGTAATAGTTGTTTCTCTAGCTTTAAATCTTATTTTCAGTCGAATAAAATGTCTCTTATTTCCCCTTTGGAACATGGGTCTTTCTTGTTCTTTTAGAGTCTCTAATTAGCTCATCTGTTTGAAAATTAGTCAACCATTAGGAACAAATCTAGTTTTGTGTTTACTCATCTGTTTGTTTGTTTGCTTTTATGAATCATATTTGTAATATGGCTACTTGCTTTTGGTAATCTCAGATCATTTCTTTCTTTTCCAAATGGAGAGAAAGATTTTATTCATCCACTATTATTCTCTACATTCATCAAGTAACAATACAAGTCTTCCCCTTTTTATGTGAAGCATAACTCTTTGTAAGAGTGTCAAATATGTTATATGGGAAAGAGAAGAAAAGGATACTAGAGACTTCATAATTTCCATCAAGTGAGTGCATATGACAGAACACAATGACTCTTAGTCATTTTTGAATGAACTTATTCTCTGACCCTCTCCCTCTATCTAAATACTATACAGAGAATATTTAAAAGGTATTAAATGTGGCTCTATATTTACATCTATCCTATATGTAGCTGAAAGAGTTAGAGACGTCCCCTCACACGTCACAGGGATCTATGAAGCCTGAGTGTTTTGCCTGCTTCTTAGTAACTGACTGAACACGGTCAAGTCAAAACTATCGATTCTCAGTTTCTCTAAAAAGAGAGGTAATGGGTTCATTAATTTTCTTGAGCTCTTGTGTTTTAACTTGCATACCCCTGTGACTTCTCAGGGTTGTTTCAGAATTGTATGAGATTAAGTTAAACAAAAAACAACACTGCAAAAACAGAATTTTTATCAGTTGAAAACTAGGAGTCTCCTTCATACATAGTAACTCAGAACTTTTCAGATTTCCTTGCATTGTGTACAAGTGACAACATCCTGTTGTCATCCAAAGTCGGGGGTCCTTTTTCTTCCAACAAATAAAAGTAAAAAAATAAATAATAAAGCCAAAAGTTCTTGAGAAGGTGGCTACTATTAAGTAAATTTACTTTTGGAGCCTTACAAAATGCAAGCCCTGTAGGCTATGACCATTTGCCTTTTTAATCTTCATATTTTCTTCCTCAATGAACTCCCCAAAATCTGTCTGTTAAGAGAACTGTATCTGTTCATTGTTATACCTAGATTATTAATTGCCTTAATATCTAGATTGGCCCAAATAAATGGGTACATCTTTGCATAAGGTACTAATGTCACCATTTGAAAAACATTTTCAGCTATAAGCTCTTCATAAAAGTAGGATAAAAAATAATTCTGAATTGGTTGCATTTAGGCTACTATTTTTTCAGTGACTTTTCCTTCACTCACGCATATTGTGGGGTATCCTATGGTCACAGGCTTTCTACTTTGTAAATGTGAGTATTTTGTTAAATATTTTAGTGAATATGCACAGAGATTTTTATAGGTAGGACCTAAGATGATGGAGATGTCTTTGTGTGTATGTATTTAATCATACATAAACATAGACAGAAGAGTTCAAAGAAAACACATGTAGCCCTAATGCTACTTCAATGCTGAAGAGTATTTTGCTAAGCCAAGAACTTACAATGGAGGAGAGTCTCTTCAAATAAACAGTGCTGGGAAAACTGGAAAACTACATGTAAAAGATTTAAATTATAACATTTTGTTACACCGTATATAACAATAAACTCAACATGGTTTAAAGGCCTAAATATAAGACCAGAAATCATAAAACTCCTAGAAGAAAACATAAGCAGAACACTCTTTGACATAAATTATAGCAAAAAAAATCTTTTGATCTGTCTCCTAAAGCAAAACAAAAGTAAAACTAACTAAGTGACACCTCGGCTAAATTTAAAAGCTTTTACACAACAAAGGAAACATTCTATAAAATGCATAGAGAACCTACTGAATGGGGCTAAATATTTGCAAATGATATGAAAGACAAGTGTTTAATATATACAATATATAAATAGTCCATACAATTCCATATTAAAAAAAAATTAGAAAATGGGCAGATGACCTAAACAGACATTTTTTTTTTCAAAGAAGACATACAGATGGCCAATAGGTGAATGAAAGGATGCTCAATATCGCTAATAAGAAAAATACAAAGCAAAACCACAATGAGATATCACGTCACATACATCAGAATGGCTGTCATCCAAGAAGCCACAAATAACAAATGTTGGTAAGGATGGGGAGAAAAGGGAACCATAGTATACACTGTTGGTGGGAATGTAAATTGGTGGGGCCACAATGGAAAACAGTATGGAGGTTTCTCAACAAAATAAGAATAGAATCACCATATGATCTAGCAATTCCACTTCTGCGAATATATCTGGAAAAAATGAAAACACTAATTCAAAATGATTTATGTGCCCTAATGTTCATAGCAGCAGTCTTTACAATAACCTAGACATGGAAACGACCCAAATGCCCCTCAGTGGATGATGTCGGGTCTATGGACATTTGTATGTGTACACACAATGGACTATTACTCAGCCATACAAGAGAATGAAATTTTGTCATGTGCAATAACATGGTTATTGCATAATACCTGAGAGGTATTATGCTTAGAAAAATAAATCAGCAGAGAGAGGCAAATACTGTATGTTATCCATATATTTAATCTAAATAATAAACAAAGGATAATAGCAAAACAGAAACAGAACTACGTATATAGAGAAAAGAACAGTGGTTACCAGCAGGGAGAAGGAATAGGGGAGGGACAAGATAGTGGTAGGAGATTAAGAGGTATAAACTACTATGTATAAAATAAATAAGCTATAAGCATATATTGTATAGCACAGAGGATATAGACAATACTTGATAATAACTTTAAATGTAATATAATCTATAAAACTTTGAATTACTATATTGTATGCCTGAAACTAGTATCATAAATCAACTCTACTTCCATAAAAAAAATTTAAAGAAGAATATTTGCCAATTCACTATACATTTTGCTTCTTATTTCTAGAAACAAAATGTTTTTCTATTCCCTTTCTCTTTAAGGCTATTAGTTTATAATCAAAGAAAAGACATAAAATGGCAAGGAATTTATCCTGGGTGTCATCATGTTGATCTAACAATAAAAGCACTTCGTTGAGGGACAAAGAGACTAGTGGCAAGAACAATACTTCAGGTATTTGTCAAAACACCAGAAAGGTGAGTTTTAGTATATGTAAATTATACCTCAGTGTGTGTGCGCGCTTGGTCACTCAGTCGTATCCAAGTCTTTGCGGCCCAATGGACTGTAGCCCGCCAGGTTTATCTGCCCATGGGATTTTCCAGGCAGGCAAGAATACTGGAGTGAAGTGCCATTTCATACTCCAGGATATCTTTCTGACCTAGGGATTGAACCTGCATCTCTTGTCAGACAGATTCTTTGCCAGTAGGAACACCTGAGCAGCCCCTATACCTCAGTAATGTATCCTTAAATAAAGCAATAAAGAACAAGAGAAGAAGAGGGTGAGTGGTGCCAAGTGTTTATGTATTCAAGGACATATTCAATTTAAGATTGTTTATTTCCATGGTGCCCAATCTCATTCCTACTTGACATCATCTTGGATCACAGATTACTTTTGAGATTGCTAAGGCAATTGGCTTTGCTCAAGGTAACCTTAGCACTGTAACTACAACCAGGGCTCTCCAGTCCAGAGCATCTTTGTTTGGCACTGAAATTTTGGACACATGTTTTCTAGGTTCTCACAGGGCACTTAAATTTTCACTAAGTGGAAACACAGGACATTGAATAATGAATATGACATCCCTGGACAAAAGAGATATCAATTTTTGAATAAATATAATTCTCATCTATCAGGAGAAAAGTTTTGAATCTCATAAACTATTTCTTTTTATTGCTCTTCAAAAGGTTTCAAAGGGATGAGATTCCAGTCACCAACAGCACCAAACAACCTCCATCATGCCTCTTTATTTTGGCTCTTATTCCTGACTCATCCTTTCCAGTCACTCAATCTCCTTTCCTGGCATAGCTTCCTTTGACTCAGGTTCTTCTTTCTAAGGGGTAGCCAAGTCGATGGCAGAGAGGGAGAAGGACTAACATGCAATAGGAACTAATTTGGTCCACATATTCTTTTTAAATTTTATATGCATTATTGAATTCTCACATTATTATGAGGTAAGATTATTATTCCTACTTATCAAATTTAGGAATTGAAACTTAAAGAGAGCAGTGTTTCTCAAAGACCATGATTATTATATAGCTGATCCTTCTGACTTTAAACTAGCATTTTCCTGCAAAACTGAATTGTCTCAGGTGGAAATATATCTACTACTCAGCCAGTAGATTTTCTCAATCTGCAAGTATACCTCTTTAAAAAACCTGTATTAATACAAGGCATTGATTAAAAAAAAATTAAAACTAAAATTAACTCTCTCATTCCCCACCCCCAGAAAAGTATAAGCATGCACAATCATTCTATGATTCCTCATATTGGTAGGAGTAGGTCATATATGTTATTGTTCCAACAGCTCCTATAGAAAGCTTGTCTTTACACATATTAGGGTATCTTTAGTTAGATTCCTACTTAAAACTTAGCACTGAGTAAAATTACTAATATATCGTCACATAGCCTATTATATTTAAAATATTAATCATCTCAATTAGTATATAAGTTATTGCAAACCTAAAAGAAGTTAAGTGATTTGAAGGCCTCCATTGCTAGTAACTTACATAGAAGGAAAGAACATGTAGCATGTTCTTTCAAATGTTTAATTTATCTGGCCCAAATCCTGTGCTGTTTGCAGGCTTTGAACATTTATTTAATTGGAATCAACCATGACAACATTTGACTGCAACTGTTAGAAAAGCTGTTCTCAATATTGATTTTTATTATTTTCTTTACAAGATGAAAATTCTCTAACATTATGAATATTATGAAATGTAAGAACTTGAAATAACGAGTTAATGTTCCAAATTTGATGGTATCTAACATAAATGTAGCCCCTTATATTTATCTCATAATTATCCTATTTCTTGTTTGCTCATTAGCATTCCAAAATGAAACTAATTATGATGCAAATAAAAATTTTACCAGAGCCCAAAATATCCCTCCTTAGGTCTCATAAAGAGACTAATGAGACCTGGAGTTTCTTCTTCCTCGCTCAATAAGTGGATCACTTAACAACCTCCTCAATCTTCTACAGCACTTTAGGGGTTTCAAAGAACTTTCATATAATAATTTGACTCTCATAACAATCTTATGTGGTGGGAAATGTAGGGAACATTATTGCCATTTTACAGGTGAAATGGATACTATATAAGCTAGAGTACCTGTCAAAGAATAGAAGAGTATAAATACATTGAATATCTTGAAATTTTATTCAGTATATTCCAAATAATAGTTGTATGCATTACTGCCATACACTGAGCATTAGAAAGGTGGTCAATTAGTATATTATTGCTTATTGGCATTCCTGTAGCTGGCTTTTTGTATCCATGACTATTGTTTCATACTGGCAAGGACTGATTAATCCTCACCAGTAGAGTTCAGTGATTAAGAGTGAAAAGTCAGAACTGTCAATGGCAGTGGGAAAGGAGATGTGTATAACCCTAAGGAAAATGACTAATGTGTAGAATTCACAAATGTCTAATTAAGAAGATTGAACACAGGACCCGTGACACACAAAATCAGACAGATCTTGGTACCATGACCATATGGAGCTAATAGAGGAAAGGGAAGCAGATTCCAACTTTCTGTTGAAAGAAAAAAGAATATCAGGATCCTAGCCAGGTAGGCTAATTTCAGTTTCAGTAACATCATCTGAACCATGATCATTATCATCACCAATTTGATGATAAAGAATAGTATCTTTGAACTATATACATAACTATACATACCACAGACCCTTTAATACCTCCAACCATCTACATGTTAACTTCTAATATCCTTCAACATTTTCCACAGCTTATGTTTTGTACACCTATGTCGTAGACTCAATGAGGTAGGTAACTATGTGTTACATCATCAAGTTGTAGTCAAGATGACAGAAGTTAAGAATGGTTATGGAACATATTCAAGTGTCTTCAGCTTCTAAGAGGTGAATCAGGACTCAGAGCTCTGTTATCTAATGCACAACTGCCACTTCACACAAGGAACTAGAGACTTCAGCTATAAACAAGAGCAGCAGCACCTGAATCCTGTGGACGAGGTTTCACATAGCGAGTAATGTGAATAATTGTGTGATTTTGCTGGCCTGTCTTAAAAGAGGGTTCAAGATACTGTACCAAGACAATGATTTCAATTCCAAACACTTCACTCACTTTCACCTGCCCATACATGCAGCAGTGTAAAAGGAATTAATAAACTGTCCCTTGCACTTGTCAGGATTTTCTTAGACTTGAACTCTGGCTAAAGTTCTGCAGTAAGAAAATTAATATCTAAAATCAAGTAAAGTTGCATGAGCCAATTACGGGTTT
The DNA here is from genome assembly GCF_910594005.1 of Cervus elaphus. Classification (NCBI taxonomy): domain Eukaryota; kingdom Metazoa; phylum Chordata; class Mammalia; order Artiodactyla; family Cervidae; genus Cervus; species Cervus elaphus. Next base: position 32,034,326 of record NC_057818.1, read on the forward strand.
TCTAGATATGACATGCTTTCAAGTAGTAAAGTATAACAGCTCCTTGGGTTTTTATCCACAAAGCTTCTCAATTGAGTAGACGATGTGAGAAATTAAAGTCTGGGCTCTAGCCTCTTTTATATAATATTCATTAAAATTTTAAATGCCCATGATAGATTTCTTTGTTAGCATTTTTCATTACCCTTTCTTTATGGTCATTCTTCATTCAATTTTCAATCTATGTGACAGTCCTTGCAGCTAAGGTAATTTGAATTAAATTTTCAGCAAGATCTTTTTTGTATGTGTGTTTGTAAATTGCTATCAACTTGTTTTATTACAATCAAGATATTTTCCATCCACTCTATTCCTCTATCCACTAATTTAGTGAGTTTATCAAAAAAGCAATCAAGTTTGTCTGGCATAACGTGTTCTTTATAAATTTAGCATGGCCCCAGAGAATGTAATCTGCTATTTATTAGCAAAGCAGGCAACAGAAGCATGAGTATTTTTTTTTTTTTAAGCCACACTCCTCCAGGGGACCATTGCACAGACTGATTCCTGGTTTGAAAGGGGAGCCATAATCTGTTCTCTTTAAAGGCATGGGGCCCCTAAGGTAAGGGGTGAGTCTCTAGAAACTCACTTAGAAATTTCAAGTTTTGAAACTGAATGGATTTACAAAGGACTGTATCCTAAGATTAAATCAAAGGCCTTGAAGTGTTATAACATGGCATCTGAAAATCTGCAGCTGGTCAGAGCTAAAGCTCACAGTCAGTCCTGTTAAAACCTGAGGGGGGCTGAAAGGGCTTGCCATCTGCCATACATTTTAAGTATTAACCTTTTAATTGACTTCATCATACTTTTTTATTGGACCTATTTAACTAACTTTTCTTGACAAAATTAATTTTGTTAAATAAACTTTGATATCCTCCCTTTTCCCCTGTGTGTATTAGAATAAGGAAGGACATAAATAAGTGCAAATAAATAAAGCATTTAAAAAACTCCTGGTAAATCAAGTCAGTTTACATGTAGATTAAATAAAATAGTTCTTCTGAAAGAGCCTGCAAAATTAAAGTACACTTTCTCCAAATTTAGCAAGTAGATGGATTGTTTAAATGCAGTTTGGAATTCCATTCACATAAAATCAGAATTACAGATTCTGATCCACCAACTTCAGAAGTAGTCATCTTTCAAAATCATCTCTCAAGGTGAATTTGACAAAGATGTCCCTAAAGCTACACTTTGAGGAAACACACATGTTTTAAAGTACTACTGAATTGGAAGAAATTATTAATATGCACACACACACACATATATATACACACATACATTTATGTATTCACATATCTTTTATTCTGCTGCAGTAATATAATTGTTAGCATTTATGGAGTACCAAGACACCCTATTAAAAATGTGACATGCATGGCAGTTATGCACACTCTTTCTACTGTTGCTTTTTGGCCAGAAAATAGTGTGTGTGTGTGTGTGTGTGTGTGTGTGTGTGTGTGTGTATATATATACATACATACATACATACTATATAAAATATATAAACATATATATATGTTATATATATTGATATATATATAATATATATGTGTGTTATACATGTATATATATATATATATATATATAAATAATATATATAAAATGGCCCCAAACTATTTTCAGTGAAGAATGGGATATATCATCTTCCTCTGAACCTGGGAAGAAGATTGGTGAGTAACCCTGCCCAGTGTCTACTGACATCCTGAAATAAACTAAATCTGTACATTCCTAAAAGCAAGACCTCACCCAGCCTCTGACTATGAAGAAAAATACAGAAGAGCTAGAGAAACATGAAATACCATCCTTGCAAGACCCATTAGAAATAACTTAATTCATTGTCAGCATTTAATTATGAGAATTTTTTTTTCTATGTTCAGGGGCCCATGTATGAAAAAATAATCAATATCACAGAGTTTTTTTTTTTTTTAAGTAGGAAAAGATATCCAAGTCCTCAGACTAAATATATGCATTCTTTCAGAAAATGGTATAATTATATATCCATTCAACGTAGACAACTTGAAAAAGTTAAATCTTGTTTCTAAATCTGCAAGTACTTGGAAATGTTTGAGAGCTCATGTTCCTATAGCAAAAACAATTTGATTCCATAATCTCTGTGGTTCACTTAAATCTATAAAGACATAATTATTTTCCAGTAAATGGACACTTAGGAGAGAAAGCAATGGGCCATTGTCTTAGTCAGTTTGGACTGCAATAACAAATTACCAGTGACTGGGTGGTTCACAAACAATGAAATTTTATTTATCATGATTCTGGAGGCTAGAAATCGAAGATCAGTGTGCCATCATAGTTGGAATTTGGTGACTACCCTCTTACAGGCTGCAGACTGCTGGTTTCTAGTTGTATTCTCACATGGTAGAAAAACAGAGGTTGAAATCAAGCTTTCTTAAAACTCTTAAAAGGGCACTAACATCATTCATGAGGGTTCCACCCTCAAGACCTCATCTAATCCTAATTACCTCCCAAATGTCCTGCCTCCAATTCCATAGCAGTCATGTATCTATAACTTTTGAGTTATAACTATAGGTAACATTGTATGCTTAAAAAATAATTAATGGATTTAAAGTTGCAGCTCCAACATGTAAAGAAACTCCCATTTTTACAGTAAGAAAAAGCTGGACAAACTGAAAAATCAACAACTTTTCTCAGACACACAAAGACCTAAAGTTTCAGGGAAAACCATCTTCATGTAATCTGGAGAAACAGGCACCTCTAGAGAGCCCTGCCTATCAGGTCAAAATTAATAGATTCACATACAGACAAAGGAGCCTGGGGGGCTACAGTACATGGGACCACAGAGACTTAGACACAACTTAGAGACTGGACAACAGAAAGACATATAATTATTTTGATGAATTTCTGGGGCTAAATGTGAACTAGTGTGAGACAAAAAGAGACTCCTGGGGAATTCAGTATTAAGAGGGCCTCTACACATTACTTTGCCAACAAAGGTCTTTCTAGTCAAGGTTATGGTTTCTCCAGTAGTCATGTATGGATGTGAGAGTTGGACTATAAAGAAAGCTGAGCACCAAAGAATTGATGCTTTTGAACTGTGATGTTGGAGAAGACTCTTGAGTGCCCCTTGAACTGCAAGGAGAGCCAACCAGTCCATCCTAAAGGAAATCAGTCCTGAATATTCATTGGAAGGACTGATGTTGAAGTTGAAACCCCAATACTTTGGTCACCTGATGCAGAGAGCCGACTCATTTGAAAAGACCCTGATGCTGGGAAAGATTGAAGGTGGGAGGAGAATGGGACAACAGAGGATGGGATGGTTGGATGGCATTACCGACTCAATGGGAATGAGTATGAGTAGACTCCAGGAGTTGGTGATGGACAGGGAGGCCTGGCGTGCTGCAGTCCATGGGGTCGCAAAGAGTTGGACACGACTGAGCGACTGAATTGAACTGACACTTTCCTAGACTTTACACCTAGGAATATCATCAAATTATCACCATGGAGATTCTAGAATAGTTCCCTCCTGGATCTAGCAAAGAAAGAGTAATAATAAGCACTGTGAAATATATTGTCTTCTTAACAAAGGTCCACTCTTCTGAATACAGTCTTTTCCACAGCATTAGCCCTCCTGAGGCCATACCTCTAGGGAAACACTTGTGAAAATCACAGCCCCAAAACTCAGGTTGTCTAAAATACTGAAAATCATAAGGTTGTAGAATGCTCTCATTCTTTCCCCATGACACCACCACACCAGTGGGGTTCCAAAGTGATAAGGGTGGTTTACAGATGAAAGAGCTGCAGGCCACAGACTCTCAATAAGGAGGAGTACTTGGGGAATTCCAAAGGCAAAGGAAGAGACTCCCCACTTCCTGCCAAAACAGAGCAAGCAACAAGATTAATAGCAGAAACTACAGGAATCCAAAGGCTCCAGCACCTCAAACTGCACCAAACAACTGAACATATACAGTGCATGGCTTGCTGAGTGGCAGAAAGAAAAACAACACAAACAGTGTATGAAGATACAAAGCAATCATCAGAACTGTATTCAGATACAGTTTTGGAAACTGTATTTCACAAGGGGCAGGAGGGAAGAATAGGAGATGCTCTGTTATAAGGATCCTCTACAAAATGTGAGGCAGTAGAGTAATATTTAAAGGTACACTTAGATTTGATAAAACTTTCTTTGTAAGCTATCAGCAGTTCCTTAAAAAGTAGATAAATAAATAAAACAAGTAGGGTTAATACAGCAAACATAAGTTAAAATGGAAGCATATAAAATGCTCAGTTAAAATAAGAGAAAGAAGAAAGAGAAGGGAGAATAAGCTCATGGACACATTTAGAAAGCAACTATAAACATAGATATTAATCTAACTATATCAACAATGACTTTAAACACAAATAGTCCTAAAAACACAAATTAAAAGACAGATTGTCCTATTGGATTACAAAAATGAGAACAAAAATAAAGTCCAAGTAAAAATCCACTTAATGTAAATATTCAGATAAGATAAAGGCATATGGAGAAAGATGTATCAGGTGTGCCTTAATCAAAAGATAGTTAGAGTAGCTATATTAACATCAGAAAAAAAGAAACAAAAAACAGATTTTAGAACAAAGAAGATTATTAAACACAAAAAGGAGCATTGCCATGACAATAGAGGTCAATTCTCTTAGAAGACATAATGAGTCCACGTGTATATGCACCCAACAACAGAGTGTCAAACATATAAAGCAAAAATGAGTAGAATTTAAAAGAGAAATAGAAAAATTCACTATACTAGTTGGAGTATTAACAGCTGTCTGTCAATAATTTATAGATAAATCAGAAAATCTGTAAGAATGTAGAAACCTGAACAGCACTGTCAGTCAAATTTATCTAATTAATGTTTACAGAATATTCCACCCAATAACAGTAAAATACACATTCTTCTCAATCTTACATGGATCAATCACCAAGATAAAATTGCATTCTGTGCCACAAAATAACCTGTACAAGTTTAAGATAATATAAGTCAAACAAAGTATGTTCAAAGATCACAATGAAATTAAACAAAAAACAAAATCTATAAAAGAAAGATAGCTAGAAAAACCTCAAATATTTGGAAATTTAACACTCTTTTAAATAACTCTTGGGTCAAAGAAAAAGTCTCAAGAGAAATTAAAAGTTATTCTAAATTTAATAAAAAAGGAAAACACACCTTTTCAAATGTAAGATGCAGTAAAAGTGGTGTTGAGAGGGAAATGTAGAGCACTGAACTACTATATTAGAAGAAAATAAATATCTCAAATGAATAAGCAACAAACCTTATGAATCTAAAGAAAGAGCTAATAAAGTTTAAATCAAGCTGAAGACAGATTAAAATCAGAGGAGAAATCAATGAAATTGAAAATTAGAAAACTGTAGAGAAAAATAAATCAGTGAAACCAAAGCCTGATTAATCTTTGAAAAACTCAGTAAAATTGGCTAATTCTTACCCAAGCTAACAACAAAAAATACAGAAGACACAATTTACTCATGTTAGAAATGAATGAGGAGGTCCTCACTACTTATGCTTTAGATGTTAAAAGAATGAAAATGGAAATTCTATGAACTCTGTATTTAAAAACTTTATAGTTTAGATGAAGCTGTTCAATTTCTCAACAGAGTCTACCAAAATTCACACAATGGAGATATAAAAAATGGAGAGGTATTCCCTGTTCATGCAATGGAAGAGTCCATACTGTTAAAATGCCAGTTATTTCCAGGTTCATACACAGATTTAATGAAATCCCAATTAAAATGCCAGCAAGCTGTTTTGTATACATTGACTAAATGATTCTAAAATGTGTATGAAAGGGCAAAAATCTATTATTACTCAACAAATACTGAACTAGAAAATCCAAGTTGGAGGACTCATATTCCACAACTGTGAGACTTATTTTAGACTCAGTAATCAAGAGAGTGTGGTATTAGTGAAAACACACACATAGATTAACAGAATATGAAGTCACATAAATACAATCAACCTATTTTTGATAAAGACACATTCCCTCCCTTCTCTCATTTCCTTCCTTCCTCTTTTTTTTTTTTTTAAATCTCCATTCCATATAGAAGTATTTAAAAAATTATCCCTACTATTCTATATCAACTACTAGTAACATAATTACTACTAGTACTTTTAAATAATTTAGATGTGAGGAAGTCTACCTTGGATATAAGCATAATTTTTAAAAATATTTTAACATAGGAAATGTTAAAAATGCTGACAAACGTTCATATAGTCAAAGCTATGGTTTTCCAGTAGTCATGTATGATGTGAAAGTTGAATCATAAAGTCTATGTGCCAAAGAATTGATGTTTTAGAACTGTGATGTTGGAGAAACTCTTGGAGAGTCTTTTGGACAGCAAGGAGATCAAACTAGTCAATCCTAAAGGAAATCAGGCCTGAATAGTCATTTGAAGGACTGATGCTGATGCTGAAAGTCCAATACTTTGGCCACTTGATGCTAAGAACTAACTCATCAGAAAAGACCCTGATGCTGGGAAAGATTGAAGGCAAGAGGAGAAAGGGGTGGCAGAGGATGAGATGGTTAGATAGCATCACCAGCTCAATAGACATGGATTTGAGCAACTCTGAGAGATAGTTTGCTCAACTATCACTACGACTTAGTAGTGATAATAACTGAACAGCAACAACAAAACACAGGAAATGTATATTTTGTAAATTAAACAACTGTTAAATATCTATACATTTTCATCATGGAGAGGTCATGGAAAAGTGTAGAAGTATTATTTTGCATACGTGGATTCAAAACAATGTTACAGATAAAAGAAAACTATAATTCTCGACCTACCAAATCATCGTTTTTGAAAGACAGAGGATTGTTGTATTTATTTTGAAATACTGAGAGATTATCACCGTTCCTAGTGAATAGTTCTGTTGAATTAATGCTTGTCAAGTAAAAAAGTGAAAACAATTAAAGTATTAAAGATTTGTAGAATTAGTTTAGCTTATTGGTTATGAGTAGTTATTTACATTGTTATTCTATTTTGGGAGTTTATAGTATTCAGCACCAAGTTAGATTTGTGTTCTTTTGTAACGTTTAGTTTAGACTAAGATAGCATCCCTTTATCCTTTATTATGAAGGAATGGTTTGCATTTTATGGTGTGCTTTTTCATCATACATTTTTTCTAATTATTACTCTAATATAGTGTGACATTTTTGTTTCCCTCTCTATTTCACCAGAGGGGAATCAGAACCTCAGAGAAGTTCTCTAGTCCAAATAGCTACTGCATTTTTTCGGTTGGGCTGCTATAACAGAATACTATAGATTGGGGTGGTTTAAGCAACTGAAGTTTATTTCTCACAGTACGGGAGGCTGAGAAGTCCACATTCCAGATTCACTATCTGGTGAGGGCCCAGTTGCTGTGTCTTCACACTGAGGAAGAGACGAGTGAACTTTTTTATCAAGGCACTGATTCTTTCATGAGGGTTTCATTCTCATGACCAAATTACCTCCCCAATTTTCTACCTCCAAATATCATCTCACTGGGGATTACGTTTCAACATGTGAATTCTGAGGGAACAGAAACATTCAGGCAATAGCAAGTTTATTGCATTAGAATTAGATTTATATTTTAGCTCTTTGGGCTAAACCATGATATATTCCAACTAGGTTAGAATGGTAAACAATTATAGTACGAAAACCAAACAAATCATCAACTTTTTTTTCCATTTATTTTTATTAAAAAAAACATATAATTATTTTAATTGGAGGCTAATTACTTTACAATATTGTAGTGGTTTTTGCCACATATTCAAATGAATCAGCCATGGGTGTATATGTGTCCCCCATCCTGAATCTCCCTTCCACCTTCCTCCCTATCCCATCCTTCAGGGTTTTCCCAGTGCACTGGCTTTGAGTGCCCTGTTTCATGCATCAAACTTGGACTGGTGATCTATTTCACATATGGTAATATACATGTTTCAATGCTATTCTCTCAAATCATCCCACCCTCACCTTCTTCCACTGAGTCCAAAAGTCTGTTCTTTATATCTGTGTCTCTTTTGCTGTATCATATCTAGGGTCATCGTTACCATCTTTCTAAATTCCATATATATGTGTTAATATACTGTACTGGTGTTTTACTTTCTGACTTACTTCACTCTGTATAATAGGCTCCAGTTTCATCCACCTCATTAGAACAGATTCAAATGCATTCCTTTTAATAGCTGAGTAATATTCCATTGTGTGTATGTACCACAGCTTTCTTATCCATTCATTTGCCAGTGGACATCTAGGTTGTTTCCATGTCCTAGCTATTGTAAACAACGTTGTGATGAACATTGGGGTACACATGTCTCTTTCAATTCTGGTTTCCTTGTCGCATATACCCAGCAGCGGGATTGCTGGGTCATGTGGCAGTTCTATTTCCAGTTTTTTTAAGGAATCTCCACACTGTTCTCCATAGTGGCTGTACTAGATTGCATTCCCACCAACAGAGTAAGAGGGTTCCCTTTTCTCCTCATCCTCTCCAGCATTTATTGTCTGTAGACTTTTTGATAGCAGCTATTGTGACCAGCATGTGATGGTACCTCATTGTGGTTTTGATTTGCATTTCTCTGATAATGAGTGATGTTGAGCATCTTTTCATGTGTCTGTTATCCATCTGTATGTCTTCTTTGGAGAAATGTCTGTGTGGTTCTTTGGCCCATTTTTTGATTGGGTTGTTTATTTATCTGATATTGAGTTGCATGAGCTGCTTATATATATTTGAGATTATTTGTCAGTTGCTTTGTTTGCTATTATTTTCTCCAATTCTGAAGTCTGTCTTTTCACCTTGCTTATAGTTTCCTTCATTGTGCAAAAGCGTTTAAGTTTAATTATGTCCCATTTGTTTATTTTTGCTTTTATTTCCATTACTCTGGGAGGTGGGTCATAGAGGATCCTGGTGTGATTTTTTTTTAATCATAAATGGATGTTGAATTTTGTCAAATGGTTTCTCTGCATCTACTGAGATAATCATATGGTTTTTATCTTTCAATTTATTAATGTGTATCACATCAAATCATCAACTTTTAAACTTGTATACACAAGCTGGTATACACCTGATTTCTGGTTTATATTCAAAATCATCATGAAAAGGCAGTTTATCCTTTTATTTGAATTCTGTAACTTTTAATGTCATCTGCTATTTTGCATGGATGAGCTATTTTCAAATAACACAATGTATCTATTACACACACCACTTTTTACAGGTCGCCTGAGGTATTCAGTACCTTAATGACTTTAGACCAACTAAAATATAGACATAATAACATTAGAAATGGATGGTTTCATATATGATATTTTGATTAAATCAGAAAATTATATTATAGTGCTTTCTAAAAAGAAATGTCCACTTATTTTTGAAAGAAATCCCACCCAAATACCCCTTCCTTTTCGTTATTTCCAATGAACTCTTTTAATTATGTTACATGAATGATTTAAAACCAGTAATTTTATGCTAGCCCAATTATTAAAATTAGATGGGCATCATGTAACACTATAATGTATTTAGTGAGTGTTGGTAGAAAAGAACAGTATAAACACTAACTAATGATATATATTTTTGCATAATGTTTTCAGCATATTCAAATGCTTTATTCTCAAAAGTATGTTTTTAAATACAATATAAAATTTCAGTATCCTTCATGGAATTACGGGCACTATAGTGCCTGACAAAGATTATTTGGTACATCTCAAATCAACCTGCAGATATAGTTAGATAAACATTTGGGAAATAAAAATCACACAGTTACTGGTTTTTAATAGTTCTCCCTCTTTCCAGAATTTAGTTCCTAGAGAACACACACACACACAAATGCATGCTTTTTTACTTTACTCAAGAAACCTATTCCCTATAGCTTTCTGAGAGGTATCATGGTGTCTATTATCTTGTTGAGTTTGAGTGCTACCAATAAAATCATCTCTACCTATAGCACAAAAGAGAAAGGAAGAAAGAAAGAAAAGAAAAAGCACACTCTCCCAAAAGCAAGCTTAGTGTCAAATGTCTTTGGAATATCTTTTGTATTATAGCAACAAATATCCTCATGTATCTGTTTAAAGTCCCAGTCACTCTATGGTGTATGGAGAAATTTTACATATCACAACTCAGATGTTAAAAAAAAAAAATATCAAAGAATATTTGCTATCATCTTGCTCTATATCTCCCAATCTCTTTTCTGTATGAGATGACAGGAAAAGTACAGAGAAATTTAAAATTACAGGATATTCAGTATTTTGTTATTTTGATTTTTTTTATTCCCTCTCAATCACTGATTTAATCACATAGCTAATTATTTAAATCACTACTGATTTATAAGTAATTATTTATTCTCTGTTCTTAATTCAGTACCATAAATTTTTATTGCATTGCTCTGTTTCACTCCCTAGATCTGCTTACTGGGGACTCTTCCATGTTAGCTCCTATATCTTATTAACATCAGTTCAGTTGCTCAGTCATGTCTGACTCTGCGACCCCATGGACTGCAGCACACCAGGCTTCCCTGTCCATCACCAACTCCTGGAGCCTACTTAAACTCATGTCCATTGAGTCAGTGATACCACCCAACCATCTCATCCTCTGACGTTCACTTCTCCTCCCACCTTCAATCTTTCCCAGCATCGGGGTCTTTTCAAATGAGTCAGCTCTTCACATCAGGTGGCCAAATATTGGAGTTTCAGCTTCAGCATCAGTCCTTCCAATGAATATTCAGGACTAATTTCCTTTAGGATTGACTGGCTGAATCTCCTTGCTGTCCAAGGGACTCTCAAGAATCTTCACCAACATCACAGTTCAAAAGCATCAGTTCTTTGGTGCTCAGCTTTCTTTATAGTCCAACTCTCCCATCCATACATGACTACTGGAAAAACCGTAGCTTCGACTAGACCGACCTTTGTTGGTAAAGTGATGTCTCTGCTTTTTAATATGCTGTCTAGGTTGGTCATAGTTTTTCTTCCAAGGAGTAAGTGTCTTTTAATCTCATGTCTGCAGTCACCATCTGCAGTGATTTTGGAGCCCCCCAAAATAAAGTGTCTCACTGTTTCCATTGCTTCCCCATCTATTTCCCATGAAGTGATGGGACCAGATGCCATGATCTTAGTTTTCTGAATGTTGAGATTTAAGCCAACTTTTCACTCTCCTCTTTCACTTTCATCAAGAGGCTCTTTAGTTTTTCTTCGCTTTCTGCCATAAGGGTGGTGTTATCTGCATATCTAAGGTAATTGATATTTCTCCTGGCAATCTTGATTCCAGCTTGTGCTTCATCCAGTCCAGCATTTAGCATGATGTACTCTGCATAGAAGTTAAATAAGCAGGGTGACAGCATACAGCTTTGACATACTCCTTTCCCAAGTTGGAACCAGTCTGTTGTTCTATGTCCAATTCTAACTGTTACTTCTTGACCTGCATACAGATTTCTCAGGAGGCAGGTAAGGTGGTCTGGTATTCCCATCTCTTTAAGAATTTTCTGCAGTTTGTTGTAATCCACACAGTTAAAGGCTTTGGCATGGTCTATAAAGCATAAGTAGATGTTTTTCTGGAACTCTCTTGTTTTTTCAATGATCCAGAAGATGTTGGCAATGATCTCTTGTTCCTCAGCCTTTTCTAAATCTAGCTCATTTTTAACGCATTTTATTTACTGACAATACAAGAAGATGCTGGCTTAAGCTCAGTTTGTATTTTTTCTTGTCCTAATTCTATGATCAACATGGAGTATTTGTTTCTTTTATTAAAGAATCATATATAGAAGCCACAATCTAGACATTGGGTATGCTCAAGGGTTCTGAGGTGTCACTCCTTCTAGGACCTCTAAGAGAATAAATGTAGGAAAAACGTGTGGGTGTGTATATATATACACACACACAAATATTAGTTTTTCATGTCTTTGTATACCTATTAAATATGAGTTTATATTGAGATATATATATATATGACTAATTCATGAGCATATTATTCACTCTACCATTCTCCTTAATTATATGATGTCTTTTTCTGACAGTGAGAAATCTAGCACTCAGTAGCTACATTATATTCACTCTTCTTCTTAAACATAGTATAAAAACAATGGCTTTTTTATAAAGCCATTTCAGAATTTTTAAATAGTACCCTGTGATAAACAGATGAATAAGTATATTACAATGTTGATGTGAAGTTCTTTTTGTCATTAATCTTATATTTTGAGGAAACACTACTTTAAATTTATTTAGGTTAGTGCTTATCTTCTTTACCTCTTTAAATACGCATCTATTGTGTAATACAATTAGATACATTTTTCAGTGTGCATTAAACCCTGGATGCTCCCACCCCAGTTGCACAAACTTGTTTTTGTTTTGTTTCTTTAGTTCTAGGAACATTTTATGTAGACTTGCAAAGGCAGATTTTCTGCATAGTCTAACATGGTATTTGTAAATTGAGACAGTTTCTATTCTTCATTTCCAATCTGTTTTTCCTTTTTCTTTCCTTATTATACTGACTAGGATTTCCAGTGTGATGTTAAATAGGAGAAGTGAGAGAACTCATTTGCTATTTACTAAACTTGGTAGAAAAACATTCAGTGTTTCATTATTGAATATGATATTAGCTTTAGATGCACTGTGTTAGGTTTCTCATAATATTATATGCCTATAATCTTATTTTTTTATTTAAGAATATGGTAGATGGCAGTAGATACTGAAGTAAATATTGTTTTTTCATCTTTATGACTGTGAGCATGTCTTTCCTTCTGATTGGCCTTGGTATGTGTTGATTTAATCAGGGACTAGACAAGGTTTGATGTTTTCCTTGCACTGAAGGCAGGGAGGAGGCTCCAGACTGATTGTTCTCTTCTGGGTCCTTGCTGACTCCTCCAAGGTTGCCTTCCAAAATGAAATAGCAAAGGGCAGTAAAAGCTATGGCCACAGTATTCTCTACCTCTTTCCAGTATGAGGTGGAGTCTGTGTTCCTTAAACTTGAATCTGGGCTAGCTATGTTACTTACTTTGGTCAACAGGAATAGAAAATGGTACTCTTAGGTGTCAAGAGACCTTGTAACTTCCAGCCTTGATGCTCATGGGAACTCTGCATGAAACACGCTATTCTGCTATAGCAAGAGTGATGTATGACCTAGTTCTCTCCTTCCCTGGCCAGCAGCCAGCCAGTTGCCAGTCAATTGTAGATACTTGAATGAGACTTTTGATCATTGGATGAAAGCAAATACATGAGTCAATCCAGCCACAATCATAAGAAAAACTGTCTAACTGAGCACAGCCAAATTACATATGTACAGAATTGACCTCAGGGATGGATAGTATAAGCAAGACTCTGATTTCCTCCCTTTTCTTCTATTTTTCAAGATAGGGAACTAGAAGGACTTTACTCCTGCTATTTGATTATAAATCCCTAGTGTTGTATCCTCTTTTTCTTTAGTCTACTGCTCTTCTCTCTTGATTAATGAGGCAAATTTTCACAATACTGAAAACTCTGGTATTTATCCCCACAGCCTTCTTTCAAGACAATAGACTCACTGTAGACAAATCTGTTTATACAATTTAAAATTCAGACATTATTAATGGACCATTGGTTTGAACTTGATGCTCCAAAGCAGTAAAAGCATTTATTTCAGTGGTGGAGAAATCTGGGAATTCACAGACTAATGATTCAAGGAGCATTGATTCAGTATCAATAGGTATTACACATTTTATCATTTACTAACCATAGTGATTCATTTCGACCTTTTCTAGTTATATCCATCATTAATTCATTACTTGTCATTCTATTTTCTTAGTCTGCTGTAGATATTTATTCTTGTTTTTTATAATGAACTATTTAAAGTGACTCATAGTTATCAGGATATTTGTTGCCAGTAACATTTTCTCCATTTGTAATGGCTACTTCTTTATACCAAATGGATTTCCCTGGTGGCTCAGACAGTAAAGAATCTTCCCACAGTGCAGGAGACCTGGGTTCAACCCCTGGGTCAGGAAGATCGCCTGGATAAGGAAATGGCAACCTACTCCAGTAACTTGCCTGGATAATTCCATGGACAGAGGGATTCTGGTGGGCTACAGTCCATGGGGTTGCAAAGATTTGGACATGACTGAGCAACTAACACTTTCACTTCCAGTTTATACCAACTGTTTGGAAACTTATTATCACTTTTCTTCTACTTGATAGAAACCCCTTACATAGAACATTTTATCTACAAAAGTGTAACTGAAAGGAGAAGGGGTTGTCAGCTCTCTAGTATTGACTTTATCAAGGGAGTAAACTTTGAAATATCTACTCAGTTTCTGGTATTATAAAGAAATATTTCTTTCAAAGTCTCATTACCATTAGGGTAAAGTCTTCACTGGTTATTTTGTGAGGCTCTATAGCATTGGAATGCTGACAAACTTAGGAACATAACTAGTTCCATCTCATTACACTAAATCTTAAAAGTATATTCACTCCCTCACACATACAGAGGATGACAAATATGCATCCATTTTATTGTGGTGCTCTTCTCTGCCTTGTCTTATTTGATAAGGTCTACACATATTTTCAAGATAAGAACAATCCAGAAAAAGCTTTTTTTTTTCTCTCCTGTTTGACCTTTTCAGGTTCACAATAAACTGTTTCTTTGTGATATCAGAACCTTTGCCCTTAGCTTTATAATTTCATAATATGGTGCATTCATTCAAGGACAGAGCCTTTGTCACACTAGTCTTCTTATAAAGATACAAGAACCAAGACCATGACTAACTTGCTTTTGATTCTCTTCCCATCACTTAACATAGATACTGACACAATAAAAAATCAAATACTTGAGGAGAAGATTAGGTTGTGTATTACTGATGTGCAGAGATGACTCACTGGAAAAGACCCTGATGCTGGGAAAGATTGAAGGCAAAAAGGGGAAGAGGGTGACAGAGAATGAGACGGTTAGATGGCATCATCGACTCAATGGACATGAATTTGAGCAAACTCCGGGAGATAGTGGAGGATAGGGACTTAGTGACTGAGCAACAATAATTACATATATACAAAATAATCAAAACACAGAAAATACAGCATGTGTTTCATTAAATTAATGGATCATTGATGAAGAATATATATCAAGAAAAGACTTCTTTATAGAATAAAAATAGATTTTCAATTAGAAAGTCATAGAGAAAATTTGCAAGAATTCCATTTTTAAAACAGTTATCAAAACATAGTATATGAAACCTTAGTTATATTTGGGTAAAATCAAATGAAGTACTCTAGTGGAGTAAAAACAAAGTCAAAATACATACACATCACTTTAGATAGAAATATTTATCATAGAGCTAAGACAAATTACCTTAAAATGTTCCTTAAAAATCTTAATACATAAACAGCAAATATTAAATCCATATCACATTAATTACAGACCTTAGCTCATAATGAAATGGATTTTAACATTATCTTCTCTCTGTGCACATTATAGCTAAAGACTGATCAGAATACACTCTCCTCAGTAGTAGAGAATTATTAAGTTCATAGAGCACAACCATTTTTTATAATTCCATAATCCTTTGTTCAAGTCAATTCCTCAGACATTTATTGAACATTCACTTGGCAGAGTGCATTGTTTTAAGTACTAAATATTTAGTCTGGTTTGAAGACTAGAGCAATAGTGACTGAAATTTATTTCCAGCTCAGGTATAAGAGACCTGAAAAATTCTAAATGTGAATCTAAAAATGCTGGTATACTGCAAAATTCTGATAGTTTCTATACCTTTAAAATGTCATCAGTAAGAAAGAAATAGCTATCTAAGAATAAAGTGCAGGTGGTAGGGAGGGAGAGATGTCCCTCAGATCAAGTATATATTAGCACAAAATTAAAATTTGTTGATAGTGAGGTTCACCAACAAATGGACTTAAAATGTCAGATCATCTGAGGTGTGTAGTAATCATGGGTTGGCAAGAAAGCCTGAGAAAGGAAATTATGAAATACATGCTGCATTTCAGGTAAAAAGCACAGGCTCTTTATGAAGCACTATAGCCTTATCCCTACCAATGTGTTCCTATGTGTTGTTAACTGATTAAGGCTCAAAGATTTGCTATTTATCAGTATAAAGCAAGGCAAACATTAGAGGTCCAACACAAATATGATTAGAATTAGCAAAATGTCAACACAGAATCTTAGAACAAATCTCCTAATTGCAGGTGTTAGATTATAGTGGATGCTCTATTATTCTTACTAAATGAACATGGAAATAGAAATTACCTGGCATAAAAATGCAGGAATTAAGAATTTCCCCATTAGATCACTTGATGCATATTTAAAAACTACTTACCTGATTTTCATACTGCTATATTTGGAAAAAGACCTGTTTATCACTACCAGTCTAACAACTCATCTACCCTCAGTCCATGGAATCTGAGATAGTTTTCCTCCCCTTGCCATCCCCACTCCAGTTAAGAGAAGCACACATTTGGAGAATCAAAGTCTGATTCAGGCAGAGACATATGTTCTGAAATAGTCCAATGCTATTGGCTAAATATTTTTGTTTCCCCCTATGTTGAAGTCCTAATCCTCAATATGATAATATTTAGAAGTAGGGCCTTTGGAAGGTAATTAAGTCACAAGTGTGGTATCCTTATAAGACATGGATAATGAAATTGTGGTACAGATATACAATGGAATATTATTCAACCATAAAAAAAGAACACAGTTGAATTCTAATGAGGTAGATGAACCTAGAGCCTATTATAAGGAGCAAAATAAGTCAGAAAGAGAAAACAAATATTGTACATTAACACTTATGTGTAGAATCTAGAAAGATGGTACTGATGAACCTATTTGCAGGGCAGCAGTGGAGACGCAGACATAAAGAGAGAATAGGCTTGTAGACACAGTGAAGGAAGGAGAGGGAAGAATGAATTAAAAGAATAACAATGAAACATATATATTAACATATGCAAAATATATAACCAGTGGCAATTTGCTGCATGACTCAGGGAGCTCAAACCTGGTGCTCTGTGACTGCCTAGAGGGGTGGGATGGAGTGGGAAGTGGGAGGGAGATTCAAGAGGAAGGGGACATGTGTATAATAACGACTGATTCATGTTGATGTATGGCAGAAACTAACAATATTGTAAAGCAATTGTCCTCCAATTAAAAATGTAATTAAAAGAAAACAAAATATAGAAAAATAAAAATATAAACAAAAAAGAGATACATGAGAGAGCGTGCTCCCTCTCTCTCATTCATGCAACCACATGAGGACACAGCAAGAAGACATCCATTTACAAACCAGGAAGAGGGCTTTCACCAGAACCTGACTACCCTGACGCCCTGATCTCAAACTTCCCAGTCTCCAGAACTGTGAGAGAGAAATTTCTCATTAAGAGACACAATCTGTGCTATTATCAGCTCAAGCAGATTAAGATATTTAGCAAAAATAGAACAGTACTCAGAGATGAAAAGGTATGCAGTCAGAACTTAAACATCCAGCTTACCATTATCAGACAAAGTCACAGAAGGTGCCAGGTGAAAATATTGTTTCACTTTATTTGCAGAAATGGCCAAAATTATGCTCCTCCCCATATCTATTCCTGTTTGTAATTTTACTTTACCACTCCCACAATCAACAGGTTTCAATGACCCCAACCCCTTCAATGTAGGCTAGTCTTGTGACCTTCTTTGATTAACAGAATGTGGTATGAGTATCACTGGACCAAGTTTCAACCCTCATCCTAGGCCTCAAGATGACTTCTATTCTTCTTGCTCTTGCTACCTTGCCAGAGTCATGTGATCAAGCCCAGGATTAGCTTGCTGGATGCTGAGCATATGGCTCAGTCATTCCTTTAACTTCAGCAGACAGCCAGCAACTGGTGTACCCAGCAGCTTCACAATGTAACTATGACCAAAAGATGACTTTAGCTGAGATAAGAACCCCTCAGCTAGCCAGACCAATTACTGACCTACATAATCATGAGCTGTGCAAATGTTTATTCTTTTAACCACTAAGTTTTGGGGTAGTTTGTCATGTATTAAAAGCCGATACCTTAACCAATTTAGCAGGAAAGAAATCATATTCTTAATGGTATTGCTTATCTCTGAATCCAGTTGCTCTTTGACATTTTATTTTCATTAATAAATTCCTTTTATTCCTTAATCTAGTATGAATCAGATTTTTCTGGCAATTGCAACAGAGAAAGGATCCTTGTTGACTCACCCACTGACCAATGTGTGTGATCCCAGTTTCCATCCCTTGAATCTGTTCTACCCACTACAAACGTGAACATAATCCTCTGCTGCATAAAATGCCTTTGTGGCTTCTTATCTCCTTTTTAGTGTATTTGAAAGTATTTGCATGGTCCTCAGTTTATACTCTCTATAGGTCTTGGCATTAATTAACTGTCAACAGTGAGCTTGTAATATATTCCCAGACCCTAGGAATGCCGTCTTAATCACTGCCATTGAATGCACCAAAAACTGTACCATACAATCATACTTTTAGGAATGATAGTTTCTTTACCATAAATGTCCTTCCATATTTGTCTCCTTTCCTGACTTTTTATTTTTTCAAGAATAATCTTCTTTAGCAAACATTTAACAAACATCATGGGCTTCCCAGGTGACACAGTGGTAAAGAATCTGTCTGCCAGTGTAGGAGATGCAAGAGATGTGGGTGCAATCCCTGGGTTGGGAAGATCCCCTGGAGAAGGAAATGGCAACCCACTCCAGTATTCTTGCTTGGAAAATTCCATGGATAGAGGAGCCTGGCGGGCTATGGACCATGGGGTTGCAAAGAGTCAGATATGACTGAGGACACACAGTAAACATCATAGGCTTTATAAAGAGACCATCCTCTGTGCTCTGATTGGGTGACATAGCTTTTGAGCCATCTGATGATGCTACAGTCATAGGAGATTGTGCTTGATGGATTTCTTTCTTCCTAGGACTTGAACCAGGGCTCCCCAGATAAAACATATTCAATGTGCCTCGATGCGCACGCACACACACACACACACACACACACACACAACCAAATGATTTTGTTCAATGCGCCAAATCATTAACTAAAGTTGTACCTTAAAAATTTTTAATCTTATAATGTTTTGGTCATTCCCTTTACCTTTCCAATTAAAATGGATATTGCAACTACTGATAAAATTACCTAACAATTCAACTCCTGAATTATATTAAAATTTTAATCCAAATGAAAATATATTTGGGGTATAGTCAAGGAGGCATATCTATGAAATAGAAATTGCTACCAGGCACATTTATTAATTTCAGACACTTAACATATAGCAAGATCTAAAAAGACTGTAATTGAAATCCAAGAGTTAATTGTTCTCTGCCTGTGGTTCCTTGAACTGATCTGTGTATAACTGTGCTAGATTTTCCTTATTTTGCATTCTTATCTTCATATAAATCAACATCTGTGCTTCTTTAATTAGGATACTCTACATTTGTCACACTTTTGATTTTTAATAATTTTACCCAATACTCTATGTTGATTGCATTTTTTATTACCACAAAATTAGACTTTTCTAAAGTCTGATATCCTTACAGTGTTATGCCCTTGCAAACATTTCTTTTTATATGGAATTTGAGAAGTCTTTTGAGACGGTTAGATTAGTGTTAAGTGGAGGTAGTACACACTCAAAAAAGCATTAAGGGAAAAATCTTATGTGGAATTTTGGCATAAAATGACAAAGGAAAAAGACAACTGGTGCTTTTAAATGATTTGATACAGTTGAAAGCTAATAGTAGAAAATGATATTTCCATCATTTAGGGTACAAATTAAACTCCTCATTGTATACTATCTGAATGTTAAACATACTTTCTAAAATAGATACATATTTATAAGGAACAATTCAAGCAAGCTTCTAAATTCTATGCAAAAAACAATGTGTATATTTTTGCCATAAAATAGAGCTTCAAACTGTTTGACTTTATATTTTCATACTTTTTCAAACTTCTTTCGTTGTGAATAGAGACAGAGTTAGGGGGGAATGCTGTCACAAGCCAGTAAACAAATAGCCTTCATTTATAATCAAAACATATTAATGTGATTAACTTATGCCTACTGATGACTCATAAGAAGTACAAATCTTATTCTACTTTTTTTTCTTCCATAATTTAGAATCACTAAACGAGCTCTTATCTCTATTAGGCTATAAGAGCTATTTCATATTAAATTGGAATTTTACAGAATATTGGTTTTATTTTTTGTCATCTCTTCATACAGCTTCCATAGCAGGAGTATCTGAAAATAGAAGTTTATTAACACTAAATTTCTTATTTTCCCCAAGTTTGAAACCGTTCAACAATGGCTCGACAGCACACTGGAGGAAGACCAAGTTTGGATTCAGGAACCCTGGCCTGTTTCAGCAACCTAGGGAACGTTTTAGTTATTTCTGAGTCTGCTTCCCCCCACTGCAAAGTGAACACAATATCACGAGTGTTGCCCTTAGTGCAGAATTGTTTTAAAGATAATCAGATATAAGGCACCTGTCAATGGCTTTGAAATATACAATCCCTTATCGCATGAAAAGGGTCATCAGAATTGAAATATTAGAAAGCATTTTGTCTCTCTAAAATTTGTGAGTCATGTGATAACTCCCAGGATGTTGGTCAAAAAAGGGATATAAATGTTAATGCCAAAGCAGAAAAAGCAGATCATGACTTTGTTCATAAAATATATCACTAATTTCTGTGAGTGAGTATATGTATGTATATACATATATCACAAGAGTATAAAAAAATCAGATAATATTGAAAATATTAATACTCATTATTGCAACAAAATAATGGGTTTCTGGTTCAACAATGCAACTGATTCACCTCCAAAGTAGTGTCTCCCAAATTCTAATAAAAGGAAAAAAAAGTTAATAAAAATAAGGCACTTAAATTTGAAATACAAGCACTAACAGTGTAATGCCAGAAACTAGAAAGGATCCTATGCAATAAACGTCATCATTAAAATTTATTCAGATATTGCCATAGAAGTTGGAAAAAAAGTGAAAGTGTTAGTCGCTCAGTTGTGTCTGATTCTTTGTGACCCCCATGGACTGTAGCTTGCCAGGTTCCTTGGTCCATGGGGATTCACCAGGCAAGAATACTGGAGTAGGTAGCCATTCCCTTCTCCTGGGGAACTTCCCAACCCAGGGATAGAACCTAGATCTCCTACACTGAAGGAGGATTCATTTGGGCCACCAGGGAAACCTAAATCAGGAAGGTAAGGTGGCTAATAGTTCTTCAATCACCTGTCTCTAGCAACAACTAAGTGAATTGTTCTCTCTACCACTAGATGGTTATTGCATGGGTTGCTAGAATTCTGTTATGTCTCCCCAGTCTATACTATGCTGGCCTACTTGAAAATAAGTTAACTGAGAAGGAAGTAACCTACTCGGCCCTGCAAATTATTTTTTTGGAGGAAAAACTGAATCTAGAACTTTTATCTTCTTTATCCATTCTTGATGCTAACACTGCAGAATAAGAGTCTCATTTGCAGCTGGTTTTAAAAATAATAACAATAAGGTAAATGGAAACTTTTACCCCAAATATATTCAGAAACATAGCAGATAAGCACCTATTTGCTATCTTGATCTCATTTCCATGCTAGAATGAGCCTGTTATCTTTTTTAAAAAATAGATTAACTGTGTAGGAAATGACCAAAAGTACCAAAACACTAAATTATTTCTAACAGTAATGCCAATTTCCAGTTCATGAATTCAATATTCTATTCTTGTTCAACTTTCCAACACAGAATCCCTTGCTCAGTCGCAAGTAGCATGAGTTTTAAGGCTAATGCAGAGATTATAAAACAGATGACATTTAAAAGCCCACTCCAAAGTAAATATTTCATTTGAAAGAGGAAACAAAAAGGAGATATAGTCACAGGTGAATGATAGTTTAAACACACACTTATGTCTACAAATGTCATCATTCATGCCATTTATAATCATTGGAAGCAAAATACTGATTTATCTATCTCCTTTCCACGCACTGCCAACTCCTACAACTACATAGTCAGCATGTCAGATTTCTTTAAACATAAAGTTAAGCAGGACGACTCTGCAATCAGACTGTGAAGGTACTGCATTGTGTGTGTGTGTGTGTGACCCCATGGACTATACGGTCCCATGGAATTCTCCATGGACCCCATGGACTTTGTGACCCCATGGACTATACCATCCATGGAATTCTCCAGGTGAGAATAATGGAATGGGTGGTCGTTCCTTTCTCAAGGGATTGTCCCAACCCAGGGATCCAACCCAGGTCTCCTGCATTGCAGGGGGATTCTTTACCAGCTGGACCACCAGGGAAGCCCTATATATATATATATATCATATATATATATAGTCCTGAGATTTACACACACACATATCCTGAGATATCAGGCTTATATATATTAGATTTATATATATATATATATATATATATAAAATCTCAGGAATATTACTTAACCTCCAGGTTCCTTATGTTTTCTCATCTGGGCAATAGGGATAAGAATAAATCTCACTTCGTAGAACTTTTTTGAGGACTAAAGGATTTAATAAATGAAAGTCACTGAGAATTATGGCTGAAAGTCCAAGTTAAGGTCTCTATAAAAGATACCTATTCTTTTATATTCCCAGAACAACAGAACAATATCTGGCCAGTTCTTTCTTTTCTTGATACTTTATCTTTTTTTAAACTAAATGTTTTGAGTTTTGGTTTTGACTTGCCTTCCTCATCTTGCATTTCTCTCATTTTTCTGAGAATCATGAAATGGTATGACACTTTGGAAAAGTTATTTGAGTAAGTTATGAAGACTTGCCCCCTCTTTCATACTTGAGTCCAGAAGGCAATCAAAGAAAACATATTGTAGGGGAAAGCAAAAATCACAAGACCAGATCAATGTGACTGAGTCTTCAATCGGCATGTGCTCTGAAAATGAGATGTTCCCTTCTAAGCATATGGAATAGAACCTGGTGAAAGCAATAAACATGGAACTATATTCTCTCTCTCTCTTTAAAATACAGGTTCAGCCAAGGAGAAGCAAGCAGAGGTGAAGGTAGTCTCTGAAAGTTAACCCATGCCATGTTAAGCAGATATTATGTCTCTTCAGCTATTCAAAACATGGTGAGTACAGATTTGACAGTTTGTTAGTCACGAATAGTGTGTCTTTCACATCACAGTGCATTGTTCGGTGCTTTTTAGAGAGCCCAACACATGTTACAAGCTCTGTGAATGCTTGCACAATTAATGATGTGTATTATTAAGAATGTGGCTATAAATATTTTGACCTACCTACAACATTGTGAAAACCCTTTGTAACTGGTACACTTGTTGCCTGTGGTATCAAAGGTATCATCCAATATCCAGCCCGACTTCTTACTGTATATGGTTTTAATACACCATTTATTTTACTTCTCTCTCAGTGGATTTATCTTCACTCTAGTCCTTCAACAATCTAGGCTTTGGGTAGAAACTAGTAAGCAACAATAACAGGAGTAATC
The DNA here is from genome assembly GCF_910594005.1 of Cervus elaphus. Taxonomy (NCBI): domain Eukaryota; kingdom Metazoa; phylum Chordata; class Mammalia; order Artiodactyla; family Cervidae; genus Cervus; species Cervus elaphus. The sequence goes on from NC_057818.1 coordinate 32,057,795, forward strand.
CTCCTCCACTATAGGCTCATATAATACAATGAAGTTAGTAGTTCAAATATTCTTCTTTGTTTTTTAACTATATGTATTAGTTATTCATGGCTGTGCAGCAAATTACCTCAAAACATATTGTCCTAAAGCAAATATAGATTTCAATATTATCGGGATTTGGGAAGCAGCTTAACTAGGCTGATCTAATTACAGTCTCTCATGAATTGAAATTACAATGCCAGTTGGGGTTGTGATCATCTGAAGGCCAGACTGAGGATGGAGGGTCTGCTTCTAAGATGGCTATTAAATTGGTGCTTGCCATTGGGCACGAGGCCCCAGTTCATTGCGACAATGACCTTTTATTCTTTTTTTAAAATTAATTTATTTTTTATTGAAGGATAATTGCTTTGCAGAATTTTGCTGTTTTCTATCAAACCTCAACATGAATCAGACATAGGTATACATATATCCCTTCCCTTTTGGACCTTCCTCCCATTTCCCTCCCCAACCCCTCCTCTAGGTTGATACAGCGCCCCTGTTTGAGTTTCCTGAGCCAAACAGCACATTCCCGTTGGCTCTCTATTTTACATATGGTAATATAAGTTTCCATGTTACTCCTTCCATTCATCTCACCCTCTCCTCCCCTCTCCCCATGTCTATAAGTCTATTCTCTTTGTCTATTTCTCCACTGTTGCCCTGTAAATAAGTCTTCAGTACCATTTTTCTAGATTCTGAATACATGTGTTAGAATACAGTATTTATCTTTCTCTTTCTGACCCACTTCACTCTGTATAAGTTCTAGGTTCATCCACCTCATTAGAACGGACTCAAATGTGTTCCTTTTTATGGCTGAGTAATATTCCATTGTGTATATGTACCACAACTTCTTTATCCATTCATCTGTTGATGGACATATAGGTTGCTTCCATATGGCAGCCCACCAGGCTCCTCCATCCCTGGAATTCTCCAGGCAAGAATACTGGAGTGGGTTGCCATTTATTTCTCCAACGCATGCATGAGACCCCCATGGACGGCAGTCCACCAGGTTCCTCCGTCCCTGGGACTCTCCAGGCAAGAATACTGGAGTGGGTTGCCATTTCCTTCTCCAAGCTATTGTAAATAGTGCTGCAGTGAACAATGGGATACATGTTTCTTTTTCAATTTTTGTTTCCTCAGGGTATATGCCTAGGACTGGGATTGTTGAGTCACATGGTGGTTTTATTCCTAGTTTTTTAAGGACTCAACATACCATTTTCCCTAGTGGCTGTATCAATTTACGCTCCCACCAACAGTACAAGAGTGTTCCCTTTTCTCCACACCCTTTCCAGCATTTATTGTTTGTGGACTTTTTATGAGAGTCATTCTGAATGGTGTGAGGTGATATCTCATTGTAGTTTTGATTTGCATTTCTCTAATAATGAACAATGTTGAGTATCTTTTCATGTGTTTGTTAGCCATCTGTATGTCTTCTTTGGAGAAATGTCTATTTAGGTCTTTTCCCCACTTTTTAATTGGGTTGTTTGTTTTTCTGGTATTGAGTTGCATGAGCTGCTTGTATATTTTCTAAATTGATCCTTTGTCAGTTGTTTCATTTGCTATTATTTTACCTATTCTGAGGGTTGTCTTTTCAACTTGCTTATAGTTTCCTTTGCTGTGCAAAAGCTTTTAAGTTTAATCAGGTCCTGCTTATTTACTTTTGCTTTTATTTCCATTACTTATAGCAGATCTTGCTTTGATTTATGCCATCAAGTGTTCTGCCTATGTTTTCCTCTAAGAGTTTTATAGTTTCTGGTCTTACATTTAGGTTTTTAATCTATTTTGAGTTTATCTTTGTGTATGGTGTTAGGAAGTGTTCTAATTTCATTCTTTTACATGGAACTGTCCAGTTTTCCCAGGACCATTTATTGAAGATGCTGTCTTTGCCCCATTGTATATTTTTGCCTCCCTTGTCAAAAAGAAGGTACCCATAGGTGCATGGGTTCATTTCTGGGCTCTCTATCTTGTTCCATTGGTTTATATTTCTGTTTTTGTGCCAGTACCATACTGTCTTGATGACTGTAGCTTTGTAGTATAATCTGAGGTCAGGAAAGTTGATTCCTCCAGCTCCATTCTTCTTTCTCAAGACTGCTTTGGCTCTTCAGGGTCTTTTGTTTTTCCATATGAATTGTGAAATTTTTTGTTCTAGTTCTGTGAAAAATGCTGTTGGTAATTTGATAGGCATTGCACTGAATGTAGATTGCTTTTGGTAGTATAGTCGTTTATACAATATTGATTCTTCCTACCCAGAAACCTGGAATATCTCTCCATCTGTTTATGTCATCTTTGATTTTTTTTCACTAGTGTCTTATAATTTTCTATGTTAGAGTTCTTTTGTCTCCTTAGGTAAGTTTATTCCTAGATATTTAATTCTTTTTGTTGCAGTGGTGAATGGGATTGATTCCTTAATTCCTCTTTCAGATTTTTCATTGTTTGTATAGAGAAATGCAAGTGATTTCTGTGTATTGATTTTGTATCCTGTAACTTTGCTAAATTCACTGATTATCTCTCATAATTTTTTGATACTATCTTTAGGGTTTTCTATGTACAGTATCATGTCATCTGCAAACAGTGAGAGCTTTACTTCTTCTTTTCTGATCTGGATTCCTTTTATTTTTTTTTTTTCTTCTTCTCTGAAAGCAAGGGCTTCCAGAACTATGTTGAATAATAGTGGTGAAAGTGGACACCCTTGTCTTGTTCCTGATCTTAGGGGGAATGCTTTCATTTTTTCACCATTGAGAATAATGTTCACTGTAAGCTTATCATATATGGACTTTCCTATGTTGAGGTAGGTTCCTTCTATGCCCATTTTTTGAAGAGTTTTCATAATAAATAGGTGCTGAACTTTGTCAAAGGCTTTTTCTGCATCTGTTGAGACGATCACATGGTTTTTATCTTTCAATTTGTTAATATGGGGTATTGCATTGATTGATTTATGTATATTGAAGAATCCTTGCATCCCTGGAATAAACCCAACTTGACCATGGTGGATGAACCTTTTGATCTGTTGCTGAATTCTGTTTGTTCAATTTTTGTTGAGGATTTTTGCATCTATGTTTATCAGTATATTGTCCTGAAGTTTTCCTTTGTCGTGTTGTCTTTGTCTGGTTTTGGTATCAGGGTGATGGTGGCCTCATAGAATGAGTTTGCAAGTGTTCCTTCCTCTGCAATTTTTTGAAAGAGTTTTAGAAGGATAGGCATTACCTTTTCTCTAAATGTTTAATAGAATTCTTCTGTGAAGCCATCTGGTCCTGGGCTTTTGCTTTGGGGGAGTTTTTTTTTTTTTTTTAATCACAGCTTCAATTTCAGTGCTTGTAATTGGGTTGTTCATAACTTCTGTTTCTTCCTCGTTCAGTCTTGGAAGATTGAAATTTTCTAAGAATCTGGCCATTTCTTCCAGGTTATCTCTTTTATTGCCATATAGCTGTTCATAATAGTCTCTTATAATCCTTTGTATTTCTGCATTCTCTGTTGACACCTCTTCTTTTTCATTTCTAATTTTGTTGATTTGGTTCTTCTCTCTTTTTTCTTGATGATTCTGGCTAAGGGTTTGTCAATTCTGTTTCTTCTCAAAGAACCAGCTTTTAGTTTTATTAATCTTTACTATTGTTTCTTTCATATCTTTTTCATTTATTTCTGCTTGGATCTTTATGATTTCTTTCCTTCTACTAACTTTGGGGTTTTTTTCCCCCTTCTTTTTCCAGTTGCTTTAGGTGTAAAGTTAGGTTGTCTGTTTGATGTTTTTATTTCTTGAGGTAGGATTGTATTGCTATAATCTTTCCTCGACCACTTATTCTTAATTATACCTGGAACTTAATGCTTACTGCTTAAATCCCTACTCATACCAATTGTACTTCTAAAAATCAGATTTTATACCTATGTATTTCTCTCTTCAAGAAACTTCATAAATGAATGGAAATCATAAAATGCAAAAAGACTATAAGACATTGGATAAAATAAGTACATTAAGGTCTTACAAATTGAGGAAGGCTTTCTTATCTCTCTTTGCTATTCTTTGGAACTCTGCATTCAAATGGGTGTATCTTTCCTTTTCTTAGCAAAGCATCACTATGAACAAAGCTAATGTAGGTGATGGAATTCCAGTTGAGCTATTTCAAATCCTGAAAGATGATGCTGTGAAAGTGCTGCTCTCAATATGCCAGCAAATTTGGAAAACTCAGCAGTGGCCACAGCACTGGAAAAGGTCAGTTTTCATTCCAATCACTAAGCAAGACAATGCTAAAGAATGCTCAAACTACCGCACAATTGCACTCATCTCACACACTAGTAAAATAATGCTTAAAATTCTCCAAGCCAGGCTTCAACAATATGTGAACTGCAAACTTCCAGATGTTCAAGGTTGTTTTAGAAAAGGCAAAAGAACCAGAGGTCAAATTGCCAACATCCGTTGGATCATCAAAAAAGCAAGAGAGTTCCAGAAAAGCATCTATTTCTGCTTTATTGACTGCCAAAGCCTTTGATTGTGTGGATCACAATAAACTGGAAAATTCTGAAAGAGATGGGAATACCAGACCACCTGACCTGCCTCTTGAGAAATCTGTATGCAGGTCAGGAAGCAAAAGTTAGAACTGGACATGGAACAACAGACTGGTTCCAAATAGGAAAAGGCTGTATATTGTCACCCTGCCTGTTTAACTTATGTGCAAAAGCATCATGCAAAATGCTGGGCTGGATGAAGCACAAGCTGGAATCAAGATTGCTAGGAGAAATACCAATAATCTCAGATATGCAGATGACACTTGTAGCAGAAAGTGAAGAAGAACAAAAGAGCCTCTTGATGAAAGTGAAAGAGGAGAGTGAAAAAGTTGGCTTAAAGCTCAACATTTAGAAAACAAAGATCATGGCATCTGGTCCCATCACTTCATGGCAAATGGAGAAAGAGTGGAAACAGTGGCAGACTTTATTTTCTTGGGCTCCAAAAATCACTGCAGATGGTGACTGCAGCCATGAAATTAAAAGACGCTCACTCCTTGGCAGAAAAGCTATGACCAACCTATACAGCATATTAAAAAGCAGAGACATTACTTTGTCAACAAAGGTCCGTCTAGTCAAGGCTATGGTTTTTCCAGTGGTCATGTATGGATGTGAGAGTTGTACTATAAAGAACGCTGAGTGCTGAAGAATTGGTGCTTTTGATCTGTGGTGTTGGAGAAGACTCTTGAGAGTCCCTTGGACTGCAAGGAGGTCCAACTAGTCCATCCTAATGGAAATCAGTCCTGAATGTTCATTGGAAGGACTGATGCTGAAGCTGAAACTCCAGTATTTTTGCTACCTGGTGGCAAGAGCTGACTCATTTGAAAAGACCCTGATGCTGGCAAGGATTGAAAGCAGGAGGAGGAGAAGGGGATGACAGTTGGATGGCATTACCGACTCAATGGACATGAATTTGAGTAAACTCTGGGAGTTGGTGATGGACAGGGAGGCCTGGTGTGCTGCAGTCCATGGGGTCGCAAAGACTGAGCGACTACCTGAAGGTCTTACAGGCACTTATTTCATACAAATCACCAATCCTGAGGGGAAATATATTCACTTAATGATTTTCAAAGAAACAAAAAACACATCCTAGTTGTGGAATAGAATTTACAAATATCCTACACTGTAATCTTATTGTTGGTTGAGTTTTCAGTTTCCTACACTGGATTTTAAACCTTTGCTAGCAATGGTTAAGACAGTCTTCTGCATTTGTAATAAACTTCAATGGCTCCGTTAAATTGTAGGTTTTATTAATTTAATCAGTAACTATTTATTAAGAAGAAGCTGCAACAAATGTGTTCACCATACAGACCAAAAAAAAAAAAAAAAAAACCCAGAATCCTGCCCTGGTAGAACCTACCTTCTGGCAACAGTACAGTGGTTATGAGAGTGAAGATGAGAAATGACTAAGTAGTTAGTGTTTTTAATTAATGTGTTGCAATGTGATAAACATTATGGAAAAAAATAAATGTAGAGGTGGGGTAATATGAATCAGAAAAGCAGGCGAGAAGGAGTTTGCAATTTTAAATAAGATGTGTGAAGATAAGCCTCACAGAAGTGACATATAAGAAAACCTTTCATGGAGTTGTATGAGCCAAGCAGGTTGGAGAGGAAGGATATAACATCCACATAGAGGTATTACCTAGGGTGAAGATCTTAAGAATACAGAGTGACTGAAATGTTTGAGTGACGTAAGAAAGGTCAGTGTAGCTGGACCAAAGTTAGGAATAGGAAGAAATAAGATCAGGGAGGTAATGCAGGGGAAGACTACACAGGCTTGGTAGGCCATTATTACAAACTTGACTTTGTCTATGAGGAAAGTGAGTCATTGCTGAATTTTGATTAGAGAAATGCTTGACTGCCTTTCTTATCTAAGGATACTCTTAGCATTTGGGACCAATATGGTAGAAAAGGGGTCATATTTACCTTCCACTGCCCCAAAATGTAGATAATCATTATCAAATCATCATCGTAATACATAAAACAAAGAACTTTACAACACTAGACACAATGCAATAATAGCGATCACTGAAAAGTGGAAAACAAATGAGGTGAGCCCTGCTACTGCACTAGCTCAGTGAATTGACAAACTTGGACCAAGCATCAGTGAGCTATGGCAAAAATCCAGGAGACCCAATATATTTGTAAAGTGTTCCACTAAAATGGAAAAGGGATATGAAAAGCAAGAAAACAAAAAAAGCCTACAGTTTCCAAATTTGATAAAATGTAGAATGTAATGAATCCAAGAAGCACAGTAAAACCCAAGAGAAATGTTATAAAATGTTATACTGACACATAGTTTTCAAGTTTCTAGAAGCCAATGAAAATTTAAAAATTGTAAACATCCAGATATAATTAGGCACAGAGAGACAAAGATTAAGATAACAATTGATTAGCCAATTTCTCACTAGAAAAAATTTAAATGAGGATACAGTAGAACATATTTTAATCTTGAAATAATGAAAAATAAACTAGAATTCTATACCCAGTTGAAGTATTAATATAGTCCCTAAAGGTGAGCAATATAAAGACTTTTTTAGATAAACATAAGTACTCATTACTGGCAGACCTATATTACAAACATTGTTAAAAAAGTCATTCACATAGAAGGAAAGTATCACCAGATGAAGGCAAAAATCTATGAACAGGAATGAGGACCATTGAAATGATAACTACATGTATAAACATTTAAGAAAGAAAGATACCAAATTTACACAAACTTTTTTCAGATATCTAAACAAAGTGACTTTTTTCCAACTCATTTGAAATTACACTGATACTAAATCCAAACAAATTCATTACAAGAACATTGAATCCAATAGTCTATAAAAGACTAATGCATAATAATCAAGTGAAATGCAAAGATGAGTTGTGCTTTGGAAATTAATAATGTAATTCATTTTAATTCATTAATAATTAAAAATAACAATAAATGGACATCTTAATACAGAAAAATATTGACAAAATCCAACATCAATTTCCAAAAAAAAAAAAACAAAAAGCCTCTCAGAAAATTAGGAACAGAAATGAACTTCTTAAAACATTATGATAAAGGTAATTTGTAAGTGACATTATTCTTAAAACTAAATTATTTTACTTTTTAGGATTTTTCAATAATTATTAAACAAGGATTAGTGTTAAGTCAAAGTTAATACTTAAATTACCTAGTTTGGAAAAAATAATTTCATTATCTTACTCTAATTGCCATGAGAAATATCAATACCCTCAGATATGCAGATGACATCACCCTTATGACAGAAAGTGAAGAGGAGCTAGAGAATTTCTTAATGAAGGCGAAAGAGGAGAGTGAAAAAGCTGGCTTAAAACTCAGCATTCAAAAAATGAAGATCATGGCATCCAGTCCCACTATTTCATGGCAAATAGATGAGTAAATAATGGAAAAAGTGACAGGCTTTATTTTCTTGGGCTCCAAAATCACTGCAGATGATGACTGCAGCCACAAAATTAAAAGACACTTGCTCCTTGGAAGAAAAACTGAAAAACCTAGACAGCATATTAAAAAGCAGAGACATCACTTTGCCACAAAGGTCCATCTAATCAAACCTATGGTTTTTCCAGTAGTCATGTATGGATGTGAGAGTTGGACCATAAAGAAGGCTGAGCACCAAAGAATTGATGCTTTTGAGCTGTGGTGTTGGAGAAGACTCTTGAGAGTCCCTTGGACTGCAAGGAGATCCAACCAGTCAATCCTAAAGGAAATCAACCCTGAATATTCACTGGAAGGACTGATCCTGGAGTTGAAACCCCAATACTTTGGTCACTTGATGCAGACAGCCAACTCATTAGAAAAGACCCTGATGCTGGGAAAGATTGAAGGCAGGAGGAGAAGGGGGTGGCAGAGGATGAGATGGTTGGAGGGCATTACCAACTCAGTGGACAATGAGTTTGAGCAAACTCCAGGAGATGGTGAAGAACTGGGAAGCCTGGTGTGGTGCAGTCCATGGGGTCGCAAAGAGTCAGACATGACTGAGCAACTGAACAACAACAAAATCAGGAACAAGATAAAAATGTTATCCATTCTATTCAACATTGATCTAGAGTTTCTACTTAGTGCAATAAATAAAACAGAAAAGATTGAAAATGGAAAGTATTAACATCAGATTAATAAGAATTTAAACTCCTGAGCTCCCCTCGTGGCTCATTAAGAATCCACCTGCCAGTGCAGGAGACACGGGCTCGATCCCTGGTCTGGGAAGATCCCACATGCTGTGGAGCAACTAAGCTTCTGTACCACAACCACTGAACCTGTGCTCTGGAGCCCAGGAACTGCAACTACTAAGCTCGTGTGCCCTAGAGCCCATGCTCTGCAACAAGAGAAGCCACCACAATGAGAAGCCGGCACGCTGCAACTAGAGAGTAGCCTCTGCTCCCTGCAAAGAGAGAAAGCCCACACAGCAACAAAGACCCAGCACAGCATAAATAAATACATAAAATTAATTTAAAGGAAGAATTAAAACTCTCTGTGATGGCATAAGAGAGTGGGATGGGAGACAGGAGGGAGACTCAAGAGGGAGGGGATAACTATCATTTGCATTGTTGTACGGCAGAAACCAACAAAACATTGTAAAGGAATTTTCCACCAATTAAAAAAAAAAAGAAAACAGAATTAAAATTGTCAGTATTCACTGACAACCTGATTGTCTATGTGAAAAAACTAATGAACTCTACAATATGTCAGTAGGAAAAATAAGTGAGTTTAGGAAGTTTATAGGATATAAGCAATTATTGAAATATTAAAAAATATAAGAAATTGAAGAAAAGCTAAATTTACAGAAATATACCATGATTTAAAAAAAAAAAAAATAGGATATATCTGTAGGACTTTGGTCTTACATGTGATGCCAAAAGCACAGCTCTTAAAACAAGAAATTGGGAAATCGGGCAGCTTATCTTCAAAACACGATTAGGAGAATAAGAAGACAAATAACAGACTGGGAGAATAACTATGGAAAGCCCATATCTGATAAAGGAACTGAATGCAAAATATGTGAAAAAGTGTTAGTCATTCAGTTGTGTCCAACTCTTTGTAACCCCATGGACTATGGCCCTCCAGGCTCCTCTGTCCATGGAATTCTCCAGGCAAGAATACTGGAGTGGGTAGCATTTCTCTTCTCCAGGGGATCCTCCCAACTCAGGGATCAAACCTAGGTCTCCTGCACTGTGGGCAGATTCTTTACCATCTAAGCCACGAGGAAAGCAAAAATATGTAAAACTCAAAACTCAACAACAAGAAAACAATAAAATGGCAAGTATTTGAAAAGAGGCTTCTCCAAATAAAATATACAAATGTCAAATAAACACATAAAATTATGTTCATTATAGCAATGCAAATTTAAGCCACAATGAAATACAACTGCACGCACAGTAGAATGACTAAAATTGGGAAGATTAGCTGTACCAAATGCTACATAGGATATTTAGCAACTGGAGCCTTCAAAGCCTACCAGTGGGCATGACAAACAACAGAACCAACTTAGAAACTTTTTAGCTGTTCTCAAAAAGCTGTATGTACACAACCATAAGATTTAGCCTCTCCACTTATTCTGATATTTACTCAGTGAAACAATGGCATGTCTTCATGTGAAGACTTGAATACAAAATCACCCACTGTATGATTCAACTTGCACAGAATATTACAAAATGCAAACTGATCTGAGGATATAAATCAATTCAGTGATTGGTTGGAAAAGGAAGAAAGGAAAGAGGAGAATACCAAGTGGAAACCTCTGAGGGTGATGGGTACATTTACTGATTTTTGTGATGCTTTTACAAATGTATTTTTATGTTAAAATACCTAATTATGTATGGGGTTTCCCTAGTGGCTCAGACAGTAAAGAATCTGCCTGCAATACAGGAGACTTGGGTTCAATCCCTGGGTTGGGAAGATCCCCTGGAGAATAAAACGGCAACTCACTCCAGTGTTGCCTAGAGAATCCCATGGGCAGAGGAGCCTGGTGGGTTACAGTCCATGGAGTCACAATTAGTCAGACACAACTGAGCGATTAAGCACAGAGCACATGTTAAGGAAGACAAAGGCTGAAGCAAGGATTCCACCCAGAAAAGCAAATTCAGTAGCACACGTAAGGAATTACAGTGGTTCAGATCAATATGGAAACACTGGGGGTAGAGCATAGTGGTAATATTCTAGATGTTTGTTAGAAGAGCCAGTATGATTTTCTAATAGATTGGATATCAGGTATGAAAGAGAGAAAGGACTCCAAAATAACTTGAGCATTAACTATATATATGTGTGTGTATATTAAATACATATGTATATAATATTATATGGACTTCTCTTGTGGTTCAGATGGTAAAGAATCTGCAAAGAAGGAGACCCAGGCTCAATCACCATGTTGGGGAGATCTATATACATATGTTATAAATATTACAGACATGCATGTATGTATAACATTATACATATTATATATAGAGAGAGAGATGTAAATGAAGCAACTGAATAAGAAAGGTTTTGTTTTGGGGGCTCACCAGCAGTTCAGCTTTTGAGAGGTTAATTTTACATGTCACTTAGATACTAAAACTGGGATGTTTAGAGGACGGTGGCTGTACATGTTTGAAGTTCAGGAGTGAGGCCTTGATGATAGATATAAAATTGGCAGTTGGCATAGAAAGACATAATAGTAATAATAGTAGCCATAATAGCTACTGAATGTATTGAGTGTTTACTAGATCCAGGATAAGTGTTTTAAGCCCATTTCCAACAATCTTCTCAAAGGCCTGTAATGCCAGTACACTGATTTTGGCCTACATTGTACAGATGAATAAACTGAGCCTGAAAGCTGTTCAATTGTCCAGGGTTGTAAGTGGAAGAGAAAGAGCACATGATACACTTCTCTGAAAACAAATTCCTAACCCTTAGACTGTTCTCCTACCTACTGTCAATCATGTATTTCCAGCACTAGATTGGGATGATGGATAGATGCATGGACGGATAAAGTCATTTGTATTAACTCCAAGCAAAATAACTATTAGCAAAAAGCCCCAATGCTCTAAGAAGGCAAGGGAGGAGTAATCAATTCTGAAGGAGGAGATTTGAAAAGTCAACATCAGAGTTAGGATGAGTGCTACAAATAACAGGATGTTTCTGGGTATGAAAAGAGCTTGGCAATGTGGGTGCAGGAAGAGCAATGACTTGAGACATTAAATGACCCGTCAAGATCAGACAGAGATAAAATGTGAGATGTGGCTGGGCTATAGACAGAAGTGGTGGGAGATGCATTTAAAGAGATCCGAGGGAAACCAGTGTGCAGTGCCTGGCGTGGTCTGTGAACACACTTCTCAGATCTGCCGTTGCCCACTGCTGGAGGTTAAGGCAAGACTGTATAGCTGACACATCGTCACGCTTAGAGAATACGCTTACGTAAAATCTGTGACCAAACAACTCTTTAAAACCCAGGGAAGTTCCCCACAACCATCAATCACTGTCTGTTTATTTATAAAATTAAGAGAATCTGTCACATATAATATGCACCTTTTAAGATTTCTGGTCATACCTTACTGTAACTATAATTACAGGCTTCATTGAGAGGAAAATATGAGATTTTCAAGAACTTACATCTGCTTATTTAGCATAATACTGTACTCTGAGATAATTCTTTCTTTGTAATGTGACAGATTTTTGCTACATTATAGTATTAATATATGTTAAAATATTTTAGTATATGTTAAATTAATATATTGAATATTTTAGTAACTGAAATGACCTAAAATTTATTTTTCCCATTTTTAAGATGACAGCACTGAGACCCAAGTAAACTATGAGATCATTAATTATTTGTGGAAATTAGGGTCATTTTAGAATAGTAATCCTTCACTACTCAAATTTTCTCTGACCTGGATCTAATAAAACTAAACTGCAGATTTTTTCCTGTAATTGAAGCATTTTGGAAACTACTTAACCAGGCTCACAATGTATGTGGATTGCTTACACATTTTCTGTAGTCTGACATGGTTGATAAATAAGAAAAATTAAATTAAATTTAAATTAAACTGGCTGGTTATTTACTATGCTGGGCACATTGCCTTAGATATATACTAGGTTTTTTTCTTATGTTTATACAAATACAGATATTGTGTCCTTGAATTATTTCAATGACTTTATGATATAGGTATTCTTAAGTAGTCTCATTTTATGCAGGAAGAATCTCAGACTGATTTAAAAAAAACAACATTCATGGTCATACAGGAACTCATGGACAAAATGTCTCAGAGTCTGGACTTCTGTAGTTGGTTTGTCTAATGGCTGAAACTTTTGCTCTGAAATGCTACTTAGGGTGGCTGTCTTCATAATCCAGCTCAAAGGTAACAACACTGCATAACTTCCTCCTTTTCTAACCTCATGAATAAAAACAACTCTTTCCTTTTTTGTTGGAAGAATAGCCAAGAAAATAAGGGCTAAGAGTAATATCTGCTTAAATATTACTTAAATGTTTGCATGCTATTTTTTCTTAGTATCATTCTCATCGGTTGAGAGCTTCATGGCTCAGTATATGGGGATACTGCAAACAGCCTTCATCTCTACCTGGGTTCTATGTTCTATTTAGTCAAATTCAGTTCTCATGAATTTCACTTTTGTGGTAACTACAATGTAAATTTTCTGCAGTGTTATTATTTTTTCTTTTGTTTCACAAAACAGGTTACATGAGTATATGTTACATATACAAAAATTTACCAACCCAGCTTATTTTATTTCATTGCTACCATTCAACCATGACATTCAGACTTTTCCTTTTGATAATCACTTCTTGATAAATGATTCTTCCCCACTTAACTGGAATTGCACAATGGCTTAAAATTCAAATAAAGAAAAATGGTACACCTGTTACTTCCCAAATGCCAAGAATAAAATTGTCACCATATTTTTCATATTGGAATCTGTGAGATCTGGTTATTGGGGGGAAAATACATAAAATATGATGAAATAAAAATTTTTAAATTATTAATGTATAATTGCTAAACTGATTAATCAAAGAAAGTAATGATTTCAGGATATTTGCATTTTAGTATGTGCAGCCCACAGTAAAACTCAGAACTGATAGGAATATTCCTGAAATTTAGTTATGCACATAGTATAAATTCGCCAGAGGCCAATGTAAAGATTTTGATTATCTTCACATTTGAGGGGTTGGGTCATCTATCTTTGGCCACTTTGCTCATATTACCTCCCCCATTTGGTAGGAGAAGTGGAGAAAGTGGTTTCCCTGACTCATCCGACTACTACACTAACAATACAGACCTTGGAGTGGCTGGTCTGCCACCTTTGCAAGGTGAACTAGAGGAATACAGAACTATTGGACGTTAAGGATGCAGAGAAAAGTGAGATCAGACAACGCAGAAAGGAGAGCAGTTTTAAAAAATGAGAGTGGGTAGGTGCAGAAAGAGCTTGTTGCTGCCATTGTTCATATCTTTTACCTTCTCTCAAAAACATTTTATGGTTTTTGAAGCAAGAATCCTGCCACCAAGAAATAATTATTCTAAATATGTTATGCCACTGGAGGGCACTGTGGCATTGCATTTTGGTCAAATGACCTTTTAAAACTCAACTGGGGAAGAAGAATCTAGTTTTCCAAAACCCAGGATGCGCACACAAGGGTACTCTGGGGTAATGTCTGTACATGTGGATGGGCATAGCTGTGTGGACATATAAATCAGTTAGTGTCCCACCGAGGCAGCTCCGGGACCAGAGATTGCTTTCCACACCCAGCCTTCACTGTGTGCTTCAGAGATTTCCTTTACTGGTTGCTCAAGCTGAACTATGATATTATGATTTTCCAATTGCAGTGATAATGGATCATTTTTGGCATTTCCCACTCATTAGAATCTGTGCCAGTGTGATGGATTAATTTAGGGGCATTTTCTGTCCTTGGTATAATTATTGGGAAGGGAATGAGAATGGCTGCTGCCCTGGGCAAATTACAGATTGGGTCCAGGACTCAGACGTGAAACAGAGAGAGGGGCAGAGTGAGGGTGAGGGAGAGGGAGAGAAGGAGTGAGACAGAGTGTGTGTTCATAGGGCTTAGCTGAGCAAAGGTAGAAGTCTCAGCTTGCTGCCTGAGATCAGAACCAGTGGCAGGTCACAATGGAATGCAGTGCTAATATTGGAAAATGTTTAAATGTATGCTAATAGAGCTGGATCCTCTCATGCAGTAATTTTCCTTTTTATTAAAAATCATCTGCAATAAAAATCATGGAGCCTTTTTATTTGCCAATTGCATTTCTTTTTACATTTATAATTCTTCTGAAAGAAATATCAGACCTGACAGGTAGTCCTGTTTCTAGAATACCTTCTATCAGTAAATGTGTTTGATAAAAATATATTGAGCATCTATACTGCACTCAGCAAAATTATAAGGATGGGAAATACAGAATGTCTCAGGAGAGCTACTCCTGGCCTTCCTCAAGACATTCATTCTTTTAATAAGTTGAAATACTTTCTAAAGCAAATGAGCAAAAGCATGATATGAATTGGCTTCTTCTGATATCAAGTTCTTCATCTCCTAAATTTATTTAAAAGCTATGAAATTATGATTCTACAATTTTTTTCTAGAGTGAGGGAAGCTGGGATTCAAAGGCAGATTCCATCCTCACCCATTTGATTAATTAAAATTGTCAATCGCCTTGGAAAAGTCCCCTATGGCATAGGTGAAATCATAAGCATAGCCTTAGTTTTTCACATGTATATGGGGAGAAATTTGAAGTAATTTAATTACCAGGGAAAAGGAAAGACAAAGTAGACAGTGTTATAGCATTAAAATATACAAGAATGTAGGAAAGAATGGCTTATTTAAATATTAATAAATGACAGCAAATGTTTCCTACAGAGTCATATAAATGGGGAATAACGAAGGCTTTGATGGGTTTGTAACAAGGCTGTGTATATCATAAAATTTGGAATATGAAACATATACAGGCTTAGAAGATGATCTCAGTATCTCAATGAATGGTGAGAGAGAAAATACAAATGACAAAACTGGACGCATGGACTCACACTGAAACCTCTGATAAACGGTGCTTCTGTTTCATGTAAGAGGATTCTATAAATTACAAAGGAAGAACAAACCTGGGATCAGTAAGAAGAGGTTAAGGAAATGGCAGCTCAAAAGAAAAACTGAGCTAGTTAAATGAAAATCTGAAAGGAAATATGTGAAATTTTATAAATAAGTCGAACTGAATGGGAAATTTTAGAACAAGCTGAGAAACTGATTTTAGAAACAACAACAACAAAAAACATTCGTTCTTCAGAAACCTCCTCAGCAGGTATTAAGTGCCCTCTCTTTGGTAGTACCAAATAGAGACAAGACAAACCTTTGATGGAATGTTGCAAAGAGAATTTTAAAGTCAGCTAATGGTTTAACTTATTTCTTTCTTTAGGTAACATCGGTCCTAATGCCATTAATATTTTTCATTTAGACATATTTAAATGCAAATATTAATGTTTACATGCAAATATTTCCATTAGACTTACATTCAAATATTTCCATTTAGCCATATTTACATGCAAATATTAACATTTCAGTCATAGTTTTAGGCACTGTTGATACCCAGATAAAGAAAATCTTTAAAGAAAGAGATATTCATAGACAGATTAAATATACCAATGAGAAGTGGTCAATATACCAACTGATCATAGGTTTAATGCAATTAAGTTCGAAATGTACGGGATTTTTTGAGGAGTTTGACAAGTAGTTCAAAATTGTATATGAAAAAGCATAGAAGTAGAGGTTATTGTACAGTATTGACACAAGGATTGATAAAGTGACCAAAGCAAGACAACAGATACTATAGACACTTATTTGGGGGATATGTAAACTTAACAAGTCAATAGATGCAGCACAGTGATCACTGGAGAAAGATGATACCACTTAATAAAGTGCTGAGAGAACAGGCTACACATATTTTAAAGTTAAACCGGACCACTATGTCACGAAACACACACAAACTCACTCACACACACAACAATGGCACAAGAAATTAAACATAAATCCAAACACCTAAAACCCTTACAATAAAATATAGAAGAATACTCAGATTGTCTCTAGGAAGTAAAAGGATTACCTTAGTAATTCACATAACTCAATTTTGGCTTCTCTTTTTATATGTTTTTTCTCCTCCCCCTGAACCTGCTCTATGTAAATTGGGCTAACCAGAAGAGCTGTTTTTTTCACCTGTGGTTCTCACTCCAGTCCTTGGACATTCCATTTTTCTATTTTTGCAGGCTTTTTCCTTTCTTTGTCTTTTAGCCACCGCTATTTTGGACTCCTTTTTCCTATTCTAACCACCTAACAGGTGTTAGGAAAATGCAACTTACAATCAATTTCGCACTCTATAGGTCAGTAAAAAGTGGAAATCTGATAATATTGTTGGATGAAAAAATATAGAGTGGTATAAAATGGTAAAATCATTTTAAGAAATGCTTTTGTATTATTTCACAAATTTTAGCATTTATATCATTTATGACCTTACAATGAAATATCTAGGTAAAAACTTTAGAGATTTTTGTTCATAATAGTTAGGAGCTAGAATAAAACAAATATTTAGAAATGGTTGATTCAATTATGATATACTGACTCAGTAGAATATTATACAACCATAGAATAACTAGGTTACAAAAAATGGGTAAACTTATTCTCATAATATTCAATGAAAAAGGAAGTCACCTGTGATTATGTCCATTGTAAAAGCACATTAATAAAGCTCAAATTAGCAAACTAAAAAATTTAAAAGACATTTTGAAATGTCTGGAAGGAGAAATTCTGTTTTAACATTTTTATATCAAGCCCACAAAGAGCAATTACTACAGTGCCTCTGCACTGGACTTGCTGTAGATTTTATTTAACCAAACTCACAAGTACTTCTAAGACTACAGACTGTATGAACAAATGGTAGTGAAAAACAATCAAGGATCCAACAAACTACTTCTAAGAAAAACAATGTCTAAACACTTTGACATATGATTTATTAACACATAAGTCATTGGCCTTAACTCATGTGGCTAACCGTTGTGTAGAAATCTTTGCATATATACTTGTGTTAGTCTGAGTTCTCCAGAGAAATAGAGCAAACATGATATATCTACATAGGAAGATATTTATTATCAAGAATTAGCTCAGATGATGATTGAGGTTAAGAAGTCCCAAACTCTGCAGTCAGTAAGCTGTAATTCCAGTCCAAGTCCAAAGGCCTGGGAGAGTGTAAATCCGCATCCAAAAGCTAGGAGGATCAAGACACAAAAAGAGCTAATGTTTCATTTCAAATAGAAAGGCAGAGAAAGACCAATATCCCAGCTCAGAAGTCAGGTAGGAGTTCCCTCTTACTGGCAAAAGTGTCAGCCTCCTTGTTCTACTCAGGCCTTCAATCAATTAGATGAGGGCCACCCATGTTTACTCAAGTCTACTGATTCAAATGTTAATCTCACCCAGAAACACCTTCACAGGCACAGTTAGAATACCCTTTGACCAAATGCCTGGGCATCTGTGATCCAGTCAA
Organism: Cervus elaphus; assembly: GCF_910594005.1. Lineage (NCBI taxonomy): Eukaryota > Metazoa > Chordata > Mammalia > Artiodactyla > Cervidae > Cervus > Cervus elaphus. The sequence continues at coordinate 32,075,828 of NC_057818.1, forward strand.
ATTGACTTGTAAAATTGACCATCATAATAATAGTATACACTGCATGGGAATGTGAGCTCTCTTGACTGATGGCATGGACAATAAATAATAGAGGAATTAATGGAAGGAAGGGGCTTTCCAGGTGGTGCGCATGGTGAAGAATTTGCCTGCCAATGCAGGAGACTCAAGAAATGTGGGTTCCATCCCTGGCTTGGGAAGATCCCCTGGCAAAGGAAGTAGCAGCCCACTCCATATTCTTGCCTGGAAAATTCCATGGTTAGAGAAGCTTGGTGGGCTACAGTCCATGGGGTCACAAAGAGTCAGACACAACTGAGCAAGCAACTTACTTACTTACTTAAGGGAGGGAAAGCATTATGGAGTTAGAGATCATGTATGGACCACAACCATCCCAAGAAAAATAAATGAAAGAAGGCAAAGTAGTTGTCTGAGGAGGTTTCACAAACAGCTGAGGAAAGAAGACAATCAAAAGGCAGGAGAGAAAGGGAAAGATAACTGAATGCAGAGTTTCAGAGAATAGCGAGGAGAGATGAGAAGGCCTTCTTAAATGAACAATACAAAGAAGTAGAAGACAACAGAATGGGAAAGACTAGAGATCTCTTCAAGAAAATTAGCGATATCAAGGGACACTTCATGCAATGATGGGCATGATAAAGGACAGAAATGGTAAGGATCCAACAGAAGCAGAAGAGATTAAGAGGTAGCTAGAATACATAGAAACTATACAAAAAATATTTTAATGACCTAGATAACCACCATGGTGTGGTCCCTCACCTAGAGTCAGACATCCTGGAGTATGAAGTCAAGTGGGCCTTAGGAAGCATTTCTATGAACAAAGCTAGTGGAGCTGAACTATTTAAACCCTAAAAGATGATGCTGTTAAAGTTTTGCACTCGAGAGGTCAGCAAATTTGGAAAACTCAGCAGTGGCTACAGAACTGGAAAAGGTGAGTTTTCATTCCAATTCCAAAGAAGGGCAATGCCAAAGAATTGGTATTGTTCAAACTACTGTACATAGCTTCTGCTTTCATTGAATTATACATTTAGGTGAATTAAAATAATGGAATAACCTGATTGATAATTAAAAGTATCATCATAGTTATTGCTACAGACTATAAAACTGCTGTATAAAAAGGTTTACTAGTTTAAATGATATAGGCAATGAACACGTATACTAGACTATAACATAACCAGTGGGTGACATTTTGAAATTGCTATTTTCTGTGTGTAGAACAATATAACTTCATAGTTGTAATTTTTTTTTACCTCTGCAGATATATATTATTCTTCAAAAAGAGCTATAATAAAGTAAAATTTCTGCATTTTAGGAAGGAAATGGAAATAATTAAATAATAAATAAGGGAAACTCTGGTTATAAAGAATAAACAAGATATATAAAACAAAGAATAAAGAAGAAACATAAATTAGCAATATACTTTTCATAGAGGTGAAAAATCTTTTCTTGACATGGCATTTATCATAAAGTAGACCAACATATGTTCTATAAATTTATTGTATCATTATTATTAATCTCAAACTTTTACAGAATGAATTAAATCCTCATATAGGCTTTATATTTGTGTATAATTTCATTTTTAGCACATGTGGATAGCACATCTCTATCCACATTTATGACGAGTGAGAATCAAGGAATTGTATTTGAGCAGTGGTAGGAATAGTGAGTCATGATCTTTCCTACACTGAGATACTCTAACTCAGAAACAAAGCATATGACCCATATTACTGTTCCCTCATTAGGCAATGAGCATGTGATTTGAAGTAAAGTTGAAAGATGATGTACAGTGTGATAAAGTTACTTCTGCTGGGTTTGGTTAGTCAGTTACAATATTATATCAGTGAATCTATAAACTAATGTTTCCTTTCCTTAATCAGCATATTTTAGGTACACACATTTGAGAAATTTTGTGACAGTTATGTGGGGAAAAAAAAAATTGAGCTTTGCAATAAGTTAAGTAGATGGGAAGAACCATGTTCCACAGAGAGGGCAAGATCATTTTAAAGAGGTCTGGACTGGGAGTCAGATGATCTGGGTTCTAACCCTGGCTATGTAATTTACTTTCAATTGGTCTTTGGTAAAATATGTAACAATTTTAAATGACGTTTCCTTTTATGTTGAATGGGGATGAGAACTTCTTTCCTAACAACTACACAGGGCTTTGTGGGGGAGAGCTGTGATGCCTGTTAGAAACTAAAGCATGACATGAACATAAATCTGTCTCCCTGTTTGCATCTTACCATCCTCTACATCTACACTGGCAGATAGTCCATTTCTTTGTCCAACACTTTGTCCATTAGTGTTGCACAGAGAAATACAAACTGAATTTATTAATTTGGAGTGAAGTTGTCTTTATATCTCTTTCTAACAAACACACCTTGTGTGCTGTCTGATTCTAAGAAAGCATTTCTCCTTAAATAATTGTTGTTGAGACAAAGGGCCTTGCAACTCATGGAATTGCAAACACATTAGACAAGCATGCTCTCCAACATGCTGTCATAGTTAATCTGACCTTAGAAACAGACATTGAAAAATACAATTTTGAAATGGAAGAAAAATATGTCTCTATATTCTGGCAGTCTTGTGCTCATATATGAATGTGAACAGACCTTTGCAGATAATATTATCAAAAGTTCATGAGCAATAATTGTAGTCTTCACTTGATTCCCCATTTTGCCAGTTTCTCTCAAGATTAAATGTGAAAAATGCATCTGAAATACATTTAAAGGTCTAGCCAGAAAGCATTGTGGAAAATAGATTCTTCAAAACTGTTTTCAAACTCAAATGAAGACAGTGCATGAAGAGGAGGAGATGATTATAAAATCTGTCATGAGAAATCCATGATTGAGCTTCTGTATATATAACTGCTAATGAGCTAGCAGGTGCTATATGTTCACAGAGTCTGAGGGAGTGTATGAGTGTGTGTGTACATGAGCATTATACACGTGTGTCTAGTTCTCACAATCTGAGTCCTTATTATGTCTTAAATCTTTTGTCATTGAATTCCTCTTTCTCTCTCCAGCCATACCTCTCACAGCTTCCCCTGTCTTATTCTTTCTTCCTTTCAGTTCTATGAAATACCCCATGCTCTTTTGCTAATTGACTTTACCCCATGTTGATCCTTCTTCCTGGGATACCCTTCACTTTACTCATTTCTACTCCAGCTATCACCTTCAAAACCATGTTTTTTTCCTAAGAGGCATTCCATAGTCTTCCAACTCTGATGTGGGTGTCTTTTCTATGCTCTCAAAGTGCACCTACCACTGTGATGACATTCATTCATCACCAATGACTGGACACTTTCCTATATCCTCCATTAGACCATAAATTCCATGAGGAATAGTATGAAACTTTATCAACCTTTGTATTCCTAGTGCCTTAAACACAGAGAGAGCATTTAATGAGAATTTATGGAATGAATGTATGAAAGAATTAAGGAATCAAGGAATCTGGTCAGGTAAGTTAAGGCCTGATACATTCTTCTTAACAAGGATTGTAAATTAGAAGAAAAAGAAGACAGGAATCTTCTTCTCTGCTAGTACCGGCAAAAATATTTCTATATTTTTTGCAAAGTGTCTGTTCATAAGAACATAAAGCCAACAATCAAGAAAATTTGAATGGGAAATGTAATTCCAGTGATCAGGAATTATTCTAATGGTCATGAAGTTTCTGATGGAAAGAGATTAACTAAAACCAAGGCATTGCAAAATCTCCACAGGCTGCTGTCATATCAATACTCCTGGGCTCCCTTGGAGGAAATTGGCATGTGGGTTTGAGATTAGAGACAATGTAAGCATGATGATGAAACTGATTACTTCCCTATACTTCATTGATTTTTTAATCAACATGAAATTTTTCCCTAGTAGATCAGACAGACAGTAAAGCGTCCACCTGGAATGGAGGAGACCTGGGTTTGATCCCTGGGTTGGGAAGATCCCCTGGAGAAGGAAATGGCAACCCACTCCAGTATCCTTGCCTGGAAAAGTCTATGGACAGAGGAGCCTGGTAGGCTGCAGTCCATGGGGTCGCAGAGTCATAACACAATGTTTTATTACTACTATTTCTATTTTTAAAGCAAACTTTACAAATTTTAATGGATATATATTCATCTTCCTTTCCATGACAATTACACCTTTAGCAGAGTTTATACAGAATCTCATTATATGTTTAATATACACATACATGTATATTTATAGTTTATATATTAACCACTTTCACCACTATGAGAAAGATACTATACATCCTGGTATGCATGTGAATGTTTGATCCATCACATAATTAAATCCAAGGGAGTCTTAATCTGCCAAGAGCTAGTGACTTTTGACAGAATACTAGGTTTCCCTTGAACTTAGTATATTTCTCCACAGATGAGGGAATTGAACCAGCTGATCATCTAAGTAGCTTTAAGTTGTATGATCCAAATCCTTTGGAATGAGAATTCATGTACAAATTTTACTTCTCCACTGTCATATATATTACTCCTTTCTGAAAAAGGTTCAAAGCTTAAACTGTTTATTGATTTATACATTCATTTATTCAGCATTCATTATGTTGCCATCATAGAGTATTAAGAAGTAGTAGTAGCAATATATTACTATTGTTTCTACTTCTACAACCACTAGTAGTGCCAATAACGTTTATTGAGTAGGCACTGTGAGCTACATGTTGAGCTGAAAAGCTTTATACATATTAACACATTAAGCAGCAGTGGTATTTTGCAGTCACTGTATAGCACTCCCATTTCAGTGAGGGTAGGAGTTTAACCTTCTTCATCTCTGCTATTATCATTTTTACTTTGGAAATAATGAAACAGAGGTTTATATAATGTTTCCAAAGTTAAAGTTTTATTCAATGCTATTAAATGGCTGAGCTGGGATATAACAAAACCCTCGTGCTTAATCTTTAGGATACTAATATTATGGTATTTCAGTATCTATTTTGATTTTATTAGATAAACATTTTATTTTAGAATATGCTTAGATTCACAACATCTGCCTTTTAGTGTTGTATAAATTTAAGAAATCTGTCTGTGAGATGCTAAACTAGGATTTCATTGAGAACAGGAAGCATCTTCCCAGAACATAACAAAATTTCCAAAATATTCAATAATAAAAATACATATTCATTGTGTTCCTTATATCTAATGAAAAACGACTGAACAAGCAAAAATAAAGAACAGCAATAACAACAACAAAAATAAAAAGTACATTAGAGACAAGTCTTTCCTAAGGCAGAAGGTAGAAATGGTCATTGACAGACATCAGGGCTTCATAAATGGAGAGGAGCCTGTGACTGAAAGGCAAGGTGTAGGTCTTGGCTGGGCATGGGACACATTTGGGTAAACGGCCTATGTACCCAAAATCAAGTAAAGCATTTAAAAGATACAGGCCACTTTTGATATGAACAATTTATTTATAATTTTACAGTTGTAAAAATCTGCTTGTATCATCCAGCTCTCTTGTGAAGTATAATTTAGTACTAATTAACAAAAGGAGGTTTTAATTGATTAGACATTTGGTTGTGAGCACTGGCATGTGACTATTGTATGCTGTGTGCCATTTGTCTTCCTTGCTATTCATATTAATGATTCTATTAGCCACACTGAGAGTGTCCTCATAATTTGTCTGCATATTCTCATAATTTATGTCATCCTTTCAAGGGGGAAGCCCAATGCTAGCAAAACATGGCACACGTTTGTTACTCAATGCATCTTTCCTAATGCCTTTAAAGCACTTCATTTGTAAAATGCACTTTTATTAAGATGTAGACAGTTCTAGCATTTGATGTGAAAAAATAGGGTCTGTCAGATCTGAGGATCTCAAGTATAATCTGTACTTTTAAGTGTCTTTTTCCCCCCAAATTCATGATTAAAGTTCAGTAGATTTTAACATCTCTTAGAAAAATGACTTGATTCTTTGAGAAATCTGACTGAAACATGCTTGATATAGTACTTACAACATGTTGACAGCATAAAAAATATGTGAATTCAGGAAATATGAAGTAAAATATAAAGAGAGAGAAGTTAACTTACATTATTCTAACCTAGTATCAAGCTCACATCATGAACTATTGGGTTACATGTAAGGAGCAAGACCCAAACAAACTAACCCACCCTGTTCTCAGTTCTACCTCTTCTTGCATGCAAGAACTTGGGCAGAATTAACCTCTTTGCACTTCAGGACTTTTCTTTTTTAAGTAAAATTTTCTTTGTTATGAGTTAATCTCTTCTATAGTCTGATGGACAAAAACAAGAGAGGTTTTTCATCCAATATTATCATTATAGATTCACTGTGAGCAGATTCTAAAAATACTAATTTACATATAGGAGTATATGTTTAGATCCATTATTAAATTTAAAATTTAGCTCTGGAATGTTGTAGAAGCACTGTTTTCTCTGACTTCATCATTACGTTTTGTTTCGTTTTGTTATTATTTAACTACAAGACAAAATCAAACTTTAATGTGAGCTGTTTCTGATATCCCTGGGGGGAAAAAAAGTAACAAATCCTGTCCAGGAACCAAAGGGAAATATATTTCTTATCACCTAGGCTATAAGGTTCAAAGGTGACAGTACACATATGCACACACATACATACATATTTATATTTTATATCAGATTGGCTTACTATTCTGTTTCAAACTCTCTCAATGAGAGCTAAAAAATGCTATTTCCAAAACATGTCTAATTTATGAACATTTTATTACTAGTCCACATTAGATCAATGAGAGCAAGTGTTTAGCAGTTTTATAGTATTTTTCCATCAGTATACTGGCTGCAACGGTGCTCAGTGTGGCCAAGAGGAGCTACCCCATGTCCAAGGTAAGGACCGGCGGCTGCGCTTTGCTGGAGCACCGTGAAGAGATACCCCACGTCCAAGGTAAGAGAAACCCAAGTAAGACATTCGCACTGATAGAGGGCATCAGAGGGCAGACAGACTGAAAACCACAATAACAGAAAACTAACCAATTTGATCACCTGGAGCACAGTCTTGTCTAATTCAAAGAAATTATGACCCATGCCATGTAGGGCCACCCAAGACAGACGGGTCATGTGGAGAGTTCTGACAAAACGTGGTCCACTGGAGAAGGGAATGGCAAACCACTTCAGTACTCTTTCCTTGAGAACCCCATGAACAGCATGAAAAGGCAAAAAGATAGGACACTGAAAGATGAACTCCCCAGGTTGGTAGGTGCCCAATATGCTACTGGAGATCAGTGGAGAAATAACTCCAGAAAGAATGAAGGAATGGAGCCAAAGCAAAAACAACACCCAGATGTGGATGGGACTGGTGATAGAAGCAAGGTCCGATGCTGTAAAAAGCAATATTGCATAGGAACCTGGAATGTTAGGTCCATGAATAAAGGCAAATTGGAAGTGGTCAAACAGGAGATGGCAAGAGTGAATGTCAACATTCTAGGAATTGGCAAACTAAAATGTACTGGAATGGGTGAATTTAACTCAGATGACCATTATATCTACTATTGTGGGCAGTAATCCCTTAGAAAAAATGGAGTAGCCCTCATAGTCAACAAAAGAGTCTGAAATGCAGTACTTAGATGCAATCTCAAAAACGACAGAATGATCTCTGTTTGTTTCCAAGGCAAACCATTCAATATTACGGTAATCCAAGTCTATGGCCCAACCAGTAACGCTGAAGAAGTTGAAGTTGAGTGGTTCTATGAAGATCTACAAGACCTTCTAGAACTAACACCCAAAAAAAATGTCCTTTTCATTATAGGGGACTGGAATGCAAGAGTAGGAAGTCAAGAAACACCTGGAGTAACAGGCAAATTTGGCCTTGGAGTACAGAATGAAGCAGGGTAAAGTCTAACAGAGTTTTGCCAAGAGAATGCACAGGTCATAGCAAACACCCTCTTCCAACAACACAAGAGAAGACTCTACACATTGACATCACCAGACTCTACACACCGAAATCAGATTGATTTCTTTGCAGCCAAAGATGGAAAAGCTTTATACAGTCTGCAAAAACAAGACCAGGAACTGACTGTGGCTCAGATGATGAACTCCTTATTGCCAAATTCAGACTGAAATTGAAGAAAGTGGAGAAAACCACTAGACCATTCAGGTATGACCTAAATCAAATCCCTTATGACTATACAGTGGAAGTGAGAAGTAGATTTAAGGGACTAGATCTGATAGACAGAGTTCCCGATTACTGTGGATGGGGGTTTGTGACACTGTACAGGAGACAGGAATCAACACCATTCCCAAGAAAATGAAATGCAAAAAAGCAAACTGGCTGTCTGAGGAGGCCTTACAAATAGCTGTGAAAAGAAGGGAAGTGAAAAGTAAAGGAGAAAAGGAAAGATAAACCCATTTGAATGCAGAGTTCCAAAGAATGCCAGGAGAGATAAGAAAACCTTCCTCAGAGATCAATGCAAAGAAACAAAGGAAAACAATAGAATGGGAAAGACTAGAGATCTCTGCAAGAAAATTACAGATACCAATGGAACATTTCATGCAAAGATGGGCTCAATAAAGGATAGAAATGATAGGTACCTAACAACAGCAGAAGATATTAAGAGGAGGTGGCAAGAATACACAGAAGAACTAGACAAAAAAGATCTTCATGACCAAGATAACCACAATGGTGTGATCACTCACCTAGAGCCAGACATCCTGGAATGTGAAGTGAAGTGGACCTTAGGAAGCATCACTACGAACAAAGCTAGTGGAGGTGATGGAATTCCAGTTGAGCTATTTCAAATCCTGAAAGATGATGCTGTGAAAATGCTGCACTCAATATGCCAGCAAATTTGGAAACTCAGCAGTGGCCACAGCAGTGGAAAAGGTCAGTTTTCATTCCAACCCCAAAGAAAAGCAATGCCAAAGAATGCTCAAACTACCACACAATTGCGCTCATCTCACACACTAGTAAAGTAGCGCTTAAAATTCTCCTAGCCAGGCTTCAGCAATACATGAACCGTGAACTTCCAGATGTCCAAGCTGGATTTAGAACAGGCAGAGGAACCAGAGATCAAATAGCCAACATCTTTTGAATCATTGAAAAAGCAAGAGAGTTCCAGAAAAACATCTATTTCTGCTTTATTGACTATGCCAACGCCTTTGAATGTGTGGATCACAATAAACTGTGGAAAATTCTGAAAAAGATGGGAATACCAGACCACCTGACCTGCCTCTTGAGAAATCTGTATGTAGGTCAGGAAGCAACAGTTAGAACTGGACATGGAACAACAGACTGGTTCCAAATTGGGAAAGGAGTACGTCAAGGCTGTATATTGTCACCCTGCTTATTTAACTTATATGCAGAGTACATCATGAGAAACGCTGGGCTGGAAGAAGTACAAGCTGGAATCAAGATTGCAGGGAGATATATCAATAACCTCAGATATGCAGATGACACCACCTTTATGCAGAAAGTGAAGAACTAAAGAGCCTCTTGATGAAAGTGAAAGAGGAGAGTGAAAAAGTTGACTTAAAGCTCAACATTAGAAAACTAAGATCATGGCATCTGGTCCCATCAATTCATGGCAAATAGATGGGGAGACATTGAAAACAGTGTCACACTTTATTTTTCTGGGCTCCAAAATCACTGCAGATGGTGACTGCAGCCATGAAATTAAAAGACACTTACTCCTTAGAAGAAAAGTTATGACCAACCTAGACAGCATATTAAAAAGCAGAGACATTACTTTGTCAACAAAGGTCTGTCTAGTCAAGGCTATGGTTTTTCCAGTGGTCATGTATGGATGTGAGAGTTCGACTATAGAGAAAATTGAGTCCCGAAGAATTGATGCTTTTGAATTGTGGTGTTGGAGAAGACTCTTGAGAGTCCCTTGGACTGCAAGGAGATCCAACCCATCCATCCTAAAGGAGATCAGTCCTGGGTGTTCATTGCTAGGACTGATGTTGAAGCTGAAACTCTGATACTTTGGCCATCCTATTCGAAGAGCTGACTCATTTGAGAAGATCCTGATGCTGAGAAAGATTGAGGGCAGGAGGAGAAGGCAACAACAGAGGATGAGATGGTTGGATGGCATCACCGACTGAATGGACATGGGTTTGGGTGGACTCTGGGGGTTGGTGATGGACAAGGAGGCCGGCTGCAGTTCATGGGGTCGCAATGAGTCAGACATGACTTAGCGACTGAACTGATACTGATACTAGTCTCATTCTAATTTTTATTGGATTTTACAAGATTATCAGCCTAACACTGAGTTAGAAATTAAGATAAAACAGAACAAACAACTTGTCCTTCTCTCCAGCTAGTTTGAGACTCACTGACTTGACTGCTCTCCAAATCTTTCACTCCAAGAGGTTCACCTTGTCTCTAGCTCTCTTTGACTTTCCAGTGAGAAAAGTCTCACTCCAGTTTCCTTTTTTCCCACCAGAATATAGTCAAAGTGACTTCTCCTTCCTTCTGTCCCTTGAAAGTTTCAAGGTTATTCTTGCCATTAGAGCACTCTGTGCACATTGCATTATATATGTATGTGTGCACACTTGTGTATGCATGTGCATGGGTGTGTTTCTGTATGTAATGCTATTCCCAGAGGCTATCATGGCTCCCCAACATTTGATCCTTGGTGACCATTCAATCTAGAGATACCATGCTTCCCACCAGTCTTGTTCCCGCAGCTTGCTTTTTACTGCATCATATTTTTTTATAGCATTCATCAGGCTAAGAATTATCCCATTCACTTAATTGTCTCCCTATATCCTGATTCTTCATTCTAAAATAGGAGTTTCATAACATAACAGTATACTTTCATAACAAGGTGTACTTTGTTACTCTAACCTTCGAGCCTAGGATAGTGTCTGGAAGATAACAGGTGCTCAGCAGGATACAGGCTGTGTGTTAAGTATTGAGTGTTTATATAGCACTTTACACTTCAAAAAGTAATTTCTTTTGTAGTATCCAATCTAATCTCATAAAGCATAGAAATGTTATTACAGCCTGAAATAATCTAATATCTCTTCATTAATGTTCTTCAAAACATTTACTTTTACCTTCATTATAACTCATTTGATTGACTCTAAGATGAAACATAAATCATGATCATATCAAATCAACAAATCAACATAATAAACAAATCAACATAAAACAATGTTGAGGCTGATAACATAGACAAGACAACCCATCCAGGACACTGGAATTCTGCTGTTTGAGTTTTGATAAATTCTCCCAAGGTCCATGTTAATTCCAAATCCCTCATAAAAATTAATGTTAGGTCCACATTTCTAGGGTTTCAAAGGTATTCAAGGAGATCACATATCTAAGTTTATCAAACAAACAGTATGGTACATGATATTTTCTAAATTCTAAATTTTCCCTTTAATCAGAGAGTATAAAGTTTGTTATTAATAAACAATTAATACTGTACTTGTTAAAATTTTTAAATTTTATATATGCTGTTTGTTTACAAAGGAAAACTGTCTCCCTTTTAGCAGTTATAAAATTTTATATAAATGCTAATCATAATATAAATATATATATATACACACACTTAAAACAGATTTTATTTTTATCACCAACTCTAATTTTACCTGCTGAGAAAGCATTTCTCAACCTCAAGCAGTTTTTACTTAACTTTGAAAAATATTGTTCACTGGTGGGGCCATAATTGTAAACTTAATATCCCATCTAGAATTCTTAGGGATTTGCGGACTGCTTAATTTGATGATTTGGGACCTATTCATAATTACAGTAAAAAATACATGTTAGAACACATTTTTGAATGACACAGTTATTTAATGACTGCCATTTCCATCAGCCTGAAATAGCATTATTGTCAGCATTTAGAAAGATTTATGGACATATTAAATATGATACAAAGACAGAATGCAATCTATATGGAATTTCCGCATATCCACCCTGGTTCCTGTTGCACATCCAAAACTTTATGGCTTTCCTGATTCATGTCTTTATTAGTTTAGTCCATACCCTGCCTTAAAACTGATTTAACAGCGGCATTATCAAAATCTATTTGAGTTAAATTTGAGAAAACAGAAACGAAGAAATGAACTGGCCTATAGTAAAAGCTATTCATGTATTAGTTAGACTTTAGAAATGTTTCCCTGGTGAGTATTTTAAATGACTGGGCTAAATAAAAGTCTACAGAATTGCTTCTTCTAACTCAATCAGATATCCTAATTTTCTCAGAAAAATAATATATTTATACATGGGAAAATATAAAACATTTTGAATACATTATAGGAATACTCTTTGGCAAAATCTCTCTGCCTTATTAGACAGATAATGATTTATTAGTTCTGTAAATATTTCCTAAGGGCCTATATTGTGGACACAAATGAGATACAAGATATTCGAAAATAAATCAGTCTACTCTGTAAATGTGCTCACAACCTACTTCTGGTTACAATAAGGCTCAAGTGCATTACAGTGGAGTAAATCATTGAAGTGCATAGAAGGATACTTGATCTGGTCATAGAAATTATCGCCATCCTGTGATGTTGGCTCTTGGCGCACAAGTAGGCATTTGCCAAGCAGAATAACAGGAGGGCATTAGACAGCATACCAGGAAGTGCAATTCCAAATAGTTCATGCTGACTGAAAAAATATACAGATACAACTGGTCAGATTGAGAGGGAAGTGGACAAAAGTGGAGTGTACTGGGAATTCATTTTCAACTCTCCCATGAGAACAGTTTAAGATGGTAAAAGAAGACTATCCAAGGAAATGAAGGAAGGTCCAGGAAAGGTCTCATGTGCTGTGATTAGGAGTTTGGACCTTTATCCTCAAGAATTGAAACAGGAAGCTGGCAAGACTAATTTTGCATGTTTGAGCACTCACTGTAGCAGATTTGAAATCCAGATATGCTTTTGCTTTTTCTTTCCTGTGAACCTGAGGTCTCACAGTTCTTTGCTTTCTCCTGTCCTCCTATATATGTTCTTTGTGTTTGGAGTCATATGAACACAGATATTCTCACACGATCTTCCCTAAGACTATTTTCAAATTCACCATGAATTTTTTTTAAGAACAGAAAAGAGATTGCATTTGAGAAAGAAACAAATTTTGCCCCTCTACTTTTATCCCATCAAAAATTACACAAGAGCAGGAAGAAATGGGGAGGAGGTTTCCAAAAGTGGCTTCATTGTGACATCTGCCCTTGATGCATAACAGAAAGTGTCTCCTTGAGACGATATACAATGGGTAGAAGGATAGAGTGAAAAGAATGTACTGCCTCTAATATACTGTGATGTTGCCCTGAAAATTTTCATTCCTGGGGAGTATATTTATTTTTTCCAGGAGCAGTAGAAACCTCTTGTGTTACATATGTGTCTGTATGTATGTGTATAATATCCTTAAATAATCCTGAAAGTATGACACATGTCATACATAATATATACATATATAAATAATAATTATATTTAATATAATCTAATTATTAAGAATAATAAGATTTCTAAATATTCCAAAATGATATTTCATTCTTTCTCTTGCATGTATATACACATACATACATATACCATTGCATGTGCACAAATTTCTGTGAAATGCAGACTAGTAGAAATACATACACACACAGTAGTCGTACTTTGTTGTTGAACAAACATTTCTATGGCAGAAATCAACATTTTTTTTTTTTCTTTTCAACAAGAAGGCAAGAAACTACTTGTCCTTCCAGATGTATAAGCTGGGATTAGAAAAGGCACAGGGATCAGAGATCAAATTGCCAACGCCTGTTGGATCATGGAGAAAGCAAGGAAATTCTAGGAAAAAAACATCTATTTCTGCTTCATTGACTGAAAAAGCCTTTGACTGTGTGGATCACAACCAATTGTGGATGATTCCTAAAAAGATGGAAATACCAGGCCATCTTACCTTTCTCCTGAGAAACCTCTTTGCGGGTCAAGAAGCAATAGTTTAGAACCTTACATGGAACAACTGACTTGTTCCAAACTGGGAAAGTAGTACAAGGCTATATACTGTCACCCTGTTTATTTAACTTCTATGCAGAGTACATCATACAAAACGGTGGGCTAGATGAATCCAAAACTGGAATCAAGATTACCAGGAGAAATAACAACCTCAGATATGCAGATAATACCACTCTAATGGCAGAAAGCAAAGAGAAACAAAAGAACCTTTTGATGAAGGTGAAAAGAGAGATGAAAAAGCTGACTTAAAACTCAGCATTCAAAAACCTAAGATCGTGGCATCCAGTACCATCACTTCATGGCAAATAAATGGGGAAAAAGTATAAGCAATTACAGATTTTATTTTCTTGGACTCTAAGATCACTGTGGATAGTGTGACTGTAGCCATGCAATTAAAAGACACTTGCTCCTTGGAAGGAAGGCTATGACAAACCTAGACAGTTTTGTCAGAGCCATCGCTTTTCCAACAAAGGTCCATATAGTCAGAGCTATGGTTTTTCCAGTAGTCATATACAGTTGTGAGGATTGGACCATAAAGAAGGCAGAGTGTTGAAGAATTGATACTTTCAAACTGTGGTGCTGGAGAAGACTTGAGAGTCCCTTGGACAGCAAGATCAAACCAGTCAATCCTAAAGGAAATCAACCCTGAAGATTCATTGGAAGAAGTGATGCTGAAGCTCCAATTCCTAAGCCACCTGATGGGAAGAACCAACTCATTGGAAAAGACCCTGATGCTGAGAAGGAATTGAAGGCAAAAGGAGAAGAGGGCAGCATAGGATGAGATGGTTAGATAGCATCACCGACTCAATGGACATGAATTTGCGCTAACTCCAGGAGATAGTGAATGACAGGGAAGTCTGGCATGCTGCAGTCAATGGGGTTGCAAAGAGCTGGATACAACTTAGCAACTGAACAACAAAGAAGAGCCAGTTTGCACTCAAGTGTTATGACAGTTCCTCAAAGCATATCAAGCCTTTGCAGAACCCTATCAGTGATGCCTTCACATATGTTTACTTTGCATTTAACTCTGAAATCTTTGAGTTTGTCAGAGGTCTAATAGGAATCTCTGTCCCAATCAAAGCATAGGCAAAGAAGGACTTGAAAGGTGGCTTATGTCATCTTCTATTTCTGTCCACTATCTCTTCACTTAACTGACACATAAGAATTTCATACAAAATCCTGTAATCACGCCCTGTTCACCAGAACATAGATCCCCAATTATATTCTGAGCAGTACTAGGCCACCCCCCCATAATTCATCATCCGGCATCTTATATTTTGGAAATACTCCCTGAAACAAAATATTCTCTTTTTAAGCATTCACAATTCCAAGAAATAAATCCTCAATAATGACATTTTATTTTACCCAGAATTTTCCAATCATATTTGACTACAGAACCTTTCTTCACTGTATTTACGTACATAGCTCCAAGTGATAGCATGAAAATCCATTTTTAGAAACACTGACCTAGAAAGTAAAATAGTCTATTAGTTTGTTTACAATGGCATTCAAGGACTCGTATAGTCTATTTTAATCCTTCTTTCATAACTTCGTTTCCCCTAAGATTTTAAAATCTGGGAGAATAAGTTTCACTGTTACAACTTCCGTCTATCATTTATATCAGCTCAGCCTTCAACCACCCCGGGGTGACCCCAAAGAGTCACAGTGCACAGTGACCTTTACAGTCTCTAGAACCTCATTGTTCTATCCCTCATCTGATGCTTCATAAACATCTTTCTGTCTCTTTGCTAAGTGCTTAAGAAAAAGTGAGTATAACAGGTGTCAGGCAGTAAGGCCACAGGAGGCTTTTGTAGCATAGTGATAGACAAAATTATGACTAATTTTGATTATTTCAAAAAATACATGTGGTGAAAAAGCATATGCTCTCAATTATGGCTGAGAAATGACATGGTTTGCATAACAGAAAATAATTCATAATGTTGTAAGTGATCATAGTGGTCTTGATTTTTTGTGAATTCATCATATATACATTGAAATAGTAGAGTATCACTCAGAGAACTGATCTGAAAAATCAAGTAAAATCAATGGTGTGAGTGGGAACATCTCAACTTTTAAACATTTCAACCCAGAAATTTCATAATTATAATAATAACAACTAGCATTTATTATTATGGACTATGTATGACTTCCCTGGTGGCTCAGACGGTAAAGTGTCTGCCTACAATGTGGGAGACCTGGGTTCAAGCTCTGGGTTGGGAAGATCCTCTGGAGAAGGAAATGGCAACCCACTCAGTACTTTTGACTGGAAAATCCCATGGACAAAGGAGCATGGTAGGCTACAGTCCATGGGGTCGCAAAGAGTCAGACACAACTGAGCCACTTCATGCATGACTGCAAGGAGTTCAAAACAGTCAATCCTAAAGTAAATCAATCCAGAATATTTGTTGGAAGGACTGATGATGAATCTCCAATACTTCGGCCACCTGATGCAAAGTACTGACTCATTAGAAAAGACCCTTGTGTTAGGAAAGATTGAAGGGTCTTTCTCTAGGAGAAGAAGCAGCTAACAGAGGACGAGATAGTTGGATGGAATCACTGACTCGATGGACATGAGTCCATCTTGAGCAAGCTCCAAGAGGTGGTGAAGGACAGGGAAACCTAGCATGCTGCAGTCCATGGGGTCACAAAAAGTATACAACTGAGTGACAACAACAACAAATATTTGACTCAGTGTGCTGTCCTGGAAGAACATACTTCACTTAATTCTATTAGTGTTTGTCTTTATTTCCAAAATAGAAAAAACTAGGTTTCCAAAGTCAAATACTTGGCACAAGGTCATAGAACAAGTAAGAGTGGAGCTAAGATTAAGAGATCATAGTCTTAACCGGTAAGCATTATTGAATGCTCCTAGCAGTATCCAATCTATTGTATAAATCTGTTTATCCTCACCAAGCCTATCACAGCATTGACCATGTCCCAGTTAGCAAGGAACTAACAGATTTATTCATTCACAGAGATATAATGTCTTAGTGGAAATGCTAGTCAATGAGAGATACAACAATTGATACCTATTTGGTCACCTGTTAGTTCTAATTAGCCAGAATGCAATACTAAATCCATTGTTTCACATCACAGCCTATTCATTCCCAGGAGCAGAAAAATATGCTTCCATAGTGTATTTGGAGTCCACAGTATATCAAATATGTTTATTAGGATATGTTGGGTGCCAGAATTCATTTAGCTGAGTTTTCTTTTTTTAATGCAGTAATAGGGGCTATTAAAAATTACTATTTTTGAAAGCTGATGTAACCTTCTTACTTACTTGGTTCTGGTCCAAATTGATACAAAGAACAGGGCACAAGAAGAAATGAGTAACCTAAATCTTACCAACATGTCCATAGCAGGGCTGTGACATTAGTTTCTCTCAGTAATATTCGTGGGGATAATTTTAGCTTCTAGTCTTCAGAATGCCATACTTTGTGAGGAACTAGAAGTCTGAATAAAGTATCAAGAATACCATGATGGGCAGAACTTCTACGTCACATGGAACCATGAAAATGAATTGGGAGGCCATTAAGACCTAATTAAGATAATGAGTCTAATATCTCTAACTATATTCTATGTAAGTTCTTGAAGGGGGAATTTTTGTTATTCTATTGTTGTATTGTTGAGCACTCAAGGAGACATTGAAAGTTTGCATGGCAGAAAATTACTGTTTTGATCTTCTTTAGCCAAAATAGGTATCAGGACTTTAGGAAGAATTTACTGGAGACAGTATTAAAGGAAGTTGAAAATTTTGAAAATTTTTCCCAAAGGAGGGAAAAATTGGTTGAAGGGCATACAGTGTGAATGAGATAAACTGAACTCAGTCCTCTAATGCCCATTTTCATCTGCTTTTGTTTCTTTTCAAAGTATTAAGATATAAATAATAGTGACCCCTTCTCTTCATCTTCCTTGTCATTTTATTATAAACATGTTTAATATATTTTAACTGTATAACAGTACAGTTTTAAGTGATTTTAAATGCTATTTATTATTATTATTTAATATTCACTTCTACTCTGGAAGGAAAAAACATCATTTTGTAGATGATTTAGCTGAAATTCAGAGAAGTTAAGTTTACAAAATCTGCAGTCTCTCTGGAGTGTCTTTTGGTATGGATGTTGCATTTGGAGCCAGCAAAGCCCAGAGGAAAACTTCAGGAACAAGTGTAACAGAAATCAGAGCATTTCTATAACTTAGCAAGAGACAAATAGAGGATGACCATATCCAGATCAAAGCATGAATTAAATTAGCTACCAACTAAAAATCAGCCAGTCATGACAGGAAAAATCAAGCACACGAGGGACATTGCTCTGCAGACCAGATGAGATTCACAGCATACCACTTAAATTCACCCTCTGCCAAGAGGCCACATGATCCTTCCTTCACGGAAGAATCTTGGAAGAAGAAAGGTGATGGGTACAGAAATCACTGATTTCTAAATATAAATCTAAATACTATGTAATTACATTGTTTATTTCAACCTCCTCTCTCGCTCTAGTCCCCATCATTTGGGGGGAAGTTGGTAGTGCTATGCACATTAGGAAGTCCAGATTCCTATTAGATCAGTTAAATTATGTAATTTATACTTTCTTTTCCCAAACTTAATCTCCAGGTTAAGCTGTATTCTCCTGCTTGTTCAACAGCCAATGGTGTCAGTCTTTTTACCGTAATACTACACAATTTTTCAAATAGATCACAGTCTATAGAAACTTGCTGCACTTAAGTATCATGATTTCAGAACCTCCGAGTCCTATTTTGTTTTTCCTCTAAGTTTACCTAATTTAATACTAAAAACAACATTGATGTATTCTGTTAATGTGGACCAGAGATGATGATAATCATAAAAAGCTAAACAATAAGAGAATATACATATTCATTAAGATACCTCCTATGTTTAAGGAACAATTCATTTATTCATCAATTAAATTTTGAAACACATTTTGGGTATTTCAATAGTAAAGGGCCTTAGATACCTAATCACTTCTATGCATGTGTTGTATTTGGTTTCAGAAATTACATAGAAAATGGCCCTATTTCTATGGTGGTAAACATTCTGCAATAAATAAAGGTATCAAATCAACAATTGTATACCTTAAATTTACACAATGTTTTACGTCAATTATATTTCAGTAAAGCTGGGAAAAAAAGATTTTTTCTATTTCTATCCCCTGTTTTTCATTAATAGGACATCTATGTGAGGTTTTAAAATTATTGTTTTTAAAGGTTTAGATTTCAGTTAATAAATGTTAAGTGGGCTTGATTGATCAATAATTACTTATGAATACTAACAGGGACGAATAATGGTGTTTTCTAAATGGAGAAAACTGTATATGCTTAAGGCTAGCTGTCCCGATATGCAAGATACATATTCCTAGGCATTTCTCATTTTATTTACATTTGTATAGTGCCCAAAGCCTGATACTGACAGTGACTATAACTTGTCTTTTATAAAGCCAAATATCAAATTGAGTATCGCTTTCTAATTACTTGGAAAACATTTTGTTTCTCACGTCTGAGATTTTGTATCTATCCTATAGGACCAAACACAGACAAATGGATATAACCCATGGGAGTCCTACAGAAACTACACAGATTTAGTCCAACATTTGAAAACCCCATCATAGCAGAGCAAGAAAATAAGTGTTGACTTTATTTCTTTAAAACAAAAGTGGGGGGAAGGTATAGGGATACAGCAACAGTGGAAACTTGGAGAGCCTTAGAGACAGTCCTTAATGACATCTCATCTCACTCACTGAGGTTCAAGAGGCCAGAGTCCAATCTGAGTTTGTCTTGATTGTAGCAAAGACAACCCCCTGCACTTTCCCATATGCCACCCTAAGTCACTGTGCTTGGGGTGTTTCTCCTGGATGGTACCACAGAGACTGTTATCATTACATCTAAGAATGCCATCTTCCTTACCGAGAACAATCTCAAGGTTAATTTTGAAGACTCGAACAGAAGACTACACATGGAGTCATAAACTGATTGAAAAAATGAACCCAGAACCAATGGTTACAAAGTGTTTTTTATCAGTGAAGAAGAGAGGGTATTATACTTTCTGATGAGTAACACCCTCCTCCAACTCTGCCTTGTATTTTCTTACTCAGTAACATGGAAAATAACCATAACCCATACCACTTTAACGACAGTTGAAGGAGTCATAAACATGATTAACTTTATAAAGTGCCCCCTTCAGTTGTTTATCAATAATAAAAATTAACTGATTTTTAGCTAACATTTTGTGAGTAATTTTTATGTTCTAGGAACTATGTTAAACATTTTAGGAGTAGCAGTTTGTATAATTTGCCTAATAAGTACAAGAGGTGGACACAAATAATACCTTAAATAGAAAACAAAAATAAGGCACAGAAAATTCTACAGAAGCAACTCACTGTCACTGTTTGGATGGTCTTTCAGAAATGTTGCAGGTTGAGGAAAGAAAATAGGCTCCAATATCCTTGCAGTTAGTGAAAATGAGCTGCCCCCAGGGAAAGTGAACAGCATTTATTTCTGATGAAGACAGACGGGAAGTACTCAACCACCTGGGCTTTCCTGTGGCTCGGATGGTAACGAATCTGTATGCAATGAGGAGACCCAAGTTTGATCCCTGGGTTGGAAAGATCCCCTGGAGAAGGGAATGGCAACCCACTCCAGTATTCTTGCCTGGAGAATTCCATGGACAGAGGAGCCTGATGGGCTACAGCCCCATGGCATTGCATGAGTCAGACACGACTGAGTGACCAACACTACCCAACCACTAGCACTCAGCAACCAAGAATTCCAGCTACGAGGAGAATGGGTGCCCCAGTCTTCAGGGTGGGTCTCAGTAATGCACTGCAGAGTCCTCCTCACTGACAAATGGACAAGCTCTAGTTGTACAATATAGTCATGGACAAACTAATGACTGAAGGGATGTTTGGAACTTACTTGTCTGTTTATCATCTGAAGAGGAATATTTATTCAGTCCTCCTAGGGTACCATCACGCTCACTGTGTTCAGATTTCTGACTTCCATTTGAAGTAAGAAGCACAATCCGAATTATAAGAATATTCATATATTCCAAGTGATGAATATGGAACATGAGAGACACCCAGTGGAACAGGAAATACTAGGCGTTTAGTGAAGACAACTCTGGCCACCCAAGACAAACAGAAGAAAGTGGGATTGTTTCAAAATATCACCACACAAATAATGACCTTAGAGACAATGCTGAAATCAGAGTGTAATAAACTGGAAAAACAGAGAAGGAAGAGAACTGCCATATAATGAGGTTTGTGCTAAGTGTTTTACTTGTATTGTCAAGCTTAGTTTCTAAAACCCTTGAAATATTAGGCCGTTACAACCCAATGAGGACATACAGGTTGAGAAAGGTAAAGTAAGCTGTCTAAGGTGACACAGCTTGAACACAGATAATGTCTAGTTCAAAATTCGGGGATCTTGTCTATAGAGGTTATAATTACTGTCTTTAAATTTCATGTTTATTACTAAGCAACCATGACTGCAATATTTGACACTAATCGTCATGAGATAGTTAGTCGTAAAATATTACTCAGTGGGTTTATTTTTGTATTTTTTCTTCATATATTATCTAATAAGCAAATCAAAGGGTGGTAAATCTTGTTTTACATATGAGAAGGTTTAGGCTTAGAAGAGGGCTCCCTTCCCATTTTCTATTCTCTGACTTGTAGTGTCATTCATTAGTCCTCTGAAAGGATGGAATTCTCAGCCTCATTTTCCACCAGAGATGACACCATTTTGAATATGTCAGACAATTTGGGTTGGATTTAACTGAATGAACTAAGCAGTGTCCACAGAAGATGATACAGAGTCACTTGGGTCCATTCTCTGATGACACCTTCTGTCCAGAATCACACATAGAAGGGTTTTTAGAACAGGCAAACATTGACTTGTCAAAGGTCTCAGGTTGGACATTGCAGATTCAAATTACAAACACATTGTCAACCACTTGACATATTTTTGATACAATAGCTGTGGCTCTTGATGTGCTGATAGAGCAACCCTTTCTTAGTTTTTCAGAGTTCTTATAAAACACTTAAGCTCTGCTTCTTCCAGATGATGGGAAGGAGGTATAACCAAGGTCAGATGAAATCCGGGATAGTCTTCTGCCCCAGATAGTAACCACATTGGTCTTTCTTTCTGCTCCTGGATTCTCATTGAGTGATACTTGGCAGCACATTTTTTTTTTTTTTTTGGTTCTCCTAAAAGAAAGGAACATGAAGGAAACATGTCTCCTACAAGAAGACATGCTGCAGTCCATGGGATCGCAAAGAGTCAGACACTACTGAGCGACTAAACTGAACAAGAAGGGAGTATGGTGGGGAAAGCGCTTGTGTTTTTCTTTCTCTTGCACCTTTTAGTTTACATAAAATTCTTTTGAAGTCAGATGACCTTCACTTTGATCATTTCCAATTTCATTATATATGGCAATCTCTGTCTTACATTTTTTTAAAAAATTTTCTATGTCAAAGGATTTGTGCAAACTTCAACTATTCTCCATTCAGATAGTCACTTCAGGGAAACATTAATCTTTTATCAGTCAAGTAATTCACATGTTCTCTGGAACATGTTCTTTCTTGCCCTCTGTTCTTAGTGGTAAATATATCTATTTATCTATTTAAATTTATATCTACATCTCTATTTACAACTGTGAGAGAGAAAGAGAAAAAGAGAGAATGCAACTCTAGAGCTAGAGGAAATATTTATATAAGAACAGAGAAATATGAGAATCTAAGAATCAGAAGTGTACACTAGTAGCATATGGAGAAATCAGCTTTGAATTTTTCTTTGGCATGGAACTACATAGCAACAGAATAGAGAAATACAATTCTCCTCACAAGTCACTACAACCCTCATATTAGAAGTCTAAAATTGGGATTTGGGGCCAAAGCTCTCATTCACCCATCTGCCAGCCCTTCCATCCACCCATTTCCTCATTTAATATTCAGAGACACTAGCTAGATTCTAGCTACTAGTAGATCATTTCATTGCTTTGATTTGGTTCCTACATGCATATATCTCCCTCAGAAGATATTATTAGGTCTTTAGACCATATTTTCGGAGAAGGCAATGGCAACCCACTCCAGTACTCTTGCCTGGAGAATCCCAGGGACGGGGGAGACTGGTCGTCTGCTGTCTATGGGATTGCACAGAGTTGGACACGACTGAAGTGACTTAGCAGCAGCAGTAGACCATATTTTAACTACAGATTCTAGAACAATGACAAATATGCCAGAAAAAAAAATTATCAAAACTGTTATTTTGTTGTTGTTAGGCTATTTTTAAATAACTTTTTTAAAAATAACTTTTTTCTTCTCATGTACTTTCTCTCTGGACACTTTCAATCTTTTCTAAAATTCTATAATAATCCATTCAAGTAGGCTACGAAAGTAGTTTTCATTTTTATGAATAATCTTAGGTTTGCCATATACCTGTTATAAGGTAAGCTACATATTCTTATTAGATATATCCTCTGAGGGTTTCTTTACTAATTAAAATGGGTTATTCATTAATTATTAAAATTATGGATTAAAAAGACAAACTGTCGGTAACTTAACATCAATTTTCATAGATGTCAATCCTCACGAAATACCTGGAGGGAAGAATCATGAAATCACTTTCAAGGAAGATAAAACTAGGCTACAAGACTTAGCCTGTGCCTGTGGCTAGGAAATTCACACATGACGGAGCTGAGAGTTACCTCAGATTTGTCATTTCCAAAGTCTTCACTTTTTCTACCAGACTAAAGAAAAGAGAGCTGTTTACAATTGGAGGAACCATTGCTTGTCATCTGGCTGGTTTCTACTTCAGTTCAGTTCAGTCTCTAGGTCGTGTCTTACTCTTTGCGACCCCATGGACTGCAGCACGCCAGGCTTCCCTGTCCATCTCCCAGAGGTTACTCAAACTCACGTCCATTGAGTCTGTGATGTCATCCAACCATCTCATCCTCTGTCGTCCCCTTCTCCTCCTGCCTTCAATCTTTCCCAGCATCAGGGTCTTTTCCAATGAAAAGTCATTGCTGCCTAACAACTGGTAGTTATAATGGCTGTTTGTCACAGAGCCTGCCCTGGTGGCTTCTGTCTGTCTCAAGCTGCTGGGCCATTATATCTGTGAACCATCTCCTCCTAAAGCAGTCAGTACCTCCAACTCTAAGTGTGTCCATGTGGAATTTTAAAGACAATGCCTCTTTTCTCTCTGCAGCTGACCCCTCTCTCTTCCAATTATGCAAGTGGCTGAGACCTACCTTTGCAGTAGTTAGTCATCTTAAATTGGAAAATAGTCACAGATCATAAACCTCCCACATAAATTGTGCTCAAATAAGATGTGCATAGAAATTTAGGTTCTAGACCACATTTATTTCCAAGTTGCACTGTGTTCAAAGCATCTCCCCCTGGTTCATGTAATGAATCCTTATTTGTTTAATGACAGTGATTAGATGCTTTAAATTACCAGAAATAAAATCCATTTCCCTCAGCACTGGGCATATAGATAAGAAACTTCAGTGGTGTATTCTCTAGGCTGTTTTTTTTTTTTTTTATAATGGTACTAAATACATAAAAACAAGCATCTGTTGCAGCAATTTAAATGTTTTCTCCTTATGTACTGCATGTACATTAAAAACAGAATGTGTTATTTAAAATATTAGTTATGCTCATGGATTAGAGTCTTTATTTGTAAAATAAATAAATATCCACTGACTGAATACAGTGGAGTATATCTTTCACACTCAGAAAGGCACATCTTTAATTTGACTCTGTTTTCCATTTATTATTCAGGATCATGTTTCAAAGTACTTGGAAATCTATGAGAGTCATACCTTTCCTTGCTTCAGGTGATTTTCAGGAAAATAACTACTTTTCCTTGAGCTATCCAGAGATTCAAATGCAATTTTGACATTTGCTCCCTTGAAATAATGGTGCTGATTACAATTAAAATTAGAATAGAAATTGAAAATTAGAATGACAAAAAAGGTGGCCCTGGAGTTCATAAAAATGTATATAAAATAGGGTCAGAGAAGAAAAGAATAGTTGGAAAATAATATGCTGACAGTGATTTTAGAAATGAAATGTTAATGAGTATAATGGAGGCTTATATATTCCATGTAGAATGAGGTGACTCTTACCCTATTATTTTGGGCGTAGTGACATTTGATGTGTAAGAAATTAGATGGAACATGAATTAAGCTGTTCAAAATAAGAAAAGTCAATATATAGATATTATCTGAGATTTCTTTCATTAATTTTACAGCTTACCAGTTCAAGTGAAATTGCAGAATAAAGCCAACTTTATAGACATGCCATTTGACCCAAACCCCTCAGAAATAATCACTTTTAACCTCTGTCACCAATCTATAATAAAGTGCTTTGCCTTTGAATTAGCCAATAAGTGCTTTTCACTCTTATCTTCCACTTTGTACACTTTTGTAGGCATATATTAAATGTCTGGGTAACAGAATTCCCTACTTTGAAGACTAGCCTCTAGATGTCAGTTTAGTGAAAAATGTGCTAATTAATAAATTAACATTTACCTTTTTGGCTCAGACAGTAAAGCGTCGGCCTGCAATGCAGAAGACCAGGGTTCAGTCCCTCTGTTGGGAAGATCTCCTGGAGAAAGAAATGGCACCCCGCTCCAGTATTCTTGCCTGGAAAATCCCATGGATGAAGGAGCCTGGTAGGCTATAGTCCATGGAGTCACAAAGAGTTGAACATGACTGAGCGACTTCACTTTCTTTCACTTTCAAATAAAATATGTGGTCTCATCCATATTCAAGCACTCTGCCATTCATTTATTCAGATAATTTAAACATTGTATTAGCTTATTGCTATATAACAAATTACTATCAATTTAGCAGCTTAAGTCACTATGTATTTATTACCTCATGTGTTCTGTAGATCAGAGGTCTAGGCCTGGTGTACTTGAATTCTCTGTTCAAGATTTCAGAAGACTATAGTCTAAGTGTTGCCCACAACACTGCTCATCTGAGAGGCCCAGGGTCCTAAAAGGAGTTCATTCAAGTTGCTGGCAGAATTGAGTTCCTTGCAGTTGTGATACTGAGGGAGCTTTTCTCTTCCTAGGTGCTAAACAGGGACCAATTTCTAATACTGGGGCTCAGTTGCTTCAGTAATGTCTGACTCTTTGTGATGCTATGGACTGTAGCCTGCCAAGCTCCTCCGTCCATGGGATACTCCAGGCAAGAATACCGAGTGGGTTGCCATGTCCTCCTCCAGGGGATCTTCCTGACCCAGGGATTGAACCTGTGTCTCCTGTGTCTTCTGCATTATAGGTGGATTCTTTGCTACTGAGCCATTGGGAAAGCCCAATGCTGCCCATAATTCCCTGCCAAATAGTCTCTAAAAGAAGTTCACAATAAGACCATTTGCTTTCTTTCAAGCCAGCAAAGTATTTATTTCTAAGGCCTTCCTGTGGGACCAGCTGGAAGAGATGTTCTGCTTTTGAAGGGTTCACCTACTTAGGTCAGCATAGTCTCATCATAGGATCAACTGACTTCAGACTTTAGTAACAGCTCCAGAATTCCTTCAGAGCAGTGCCTAGATTAGTGTTTGATTCAATAAGAAGATTATTTACACACACACACACACACACACACTAAAGGCCTGGCTTTTATGGGACATCTTAGAATTAAACCTAACTTAAAAAATACAAATAAATGTTCTTTATGTAACAGAAATTTCAGAATAGTCTTTCATTGGGAAGCAGAATGGCCATGTATGTATACTTACCTATAACTTGTGGCTCAATTTTTGTTTTCTAAGTTTCTGGTGTCCTAACTGTATGCATGAGTCTTAAGAATTGGGTTTTCATTTATCTTTTATTATTCATCACTGATCACATAAATTCTTTGCCCAATGTCATTTGAACAAATGCAGGTTGATGAAAAAAGGTATATATATATATATATATATATATATATATATATATATATATATATATAGACACACACAAGTATACACACACACACACACAGACACACACATCATTGTTGTTGTTTAGTTGCTAAGTCGTGTCCAACTCTTCTGTGATTCCATATACTGTAGTCTGCCAGGCTCCTCTGCTCATGGGATTTTCCAGGCAAGAATACTGGAGCAGGTTGCCATTTCCTTCTCCAGGGGATCTTCCCAATCCAGGCATTGAACCCGTGTCTCTTGCATTGGCAGGCAGATTCTTTACTGCTGAGCCACCAGGAAAGCCCATATATGTACATTACATGCACATATACATGTATACACACACACACTTGGACTCAGACTATCCTGGGTTAACATTCAAGATCTTAGGAAAGACTTTTTGCTTCTATAAGAGTAAAACTGCATATCAGAGGATTATAGGTGGGATGCCTATATGTCTTGGTTTACCCAGGAAATACTCAGCTCATCTCTGTTTTTCTGGTGATATTATTAACAGTGCTACCTTTTATTCTAAAATACATCCATGTTTGGACAATAAACATGATATACTTATATGGCTGTTGTGAGGATGTACTATGAAAATGTGTGTAAAATCTTTCAGTGTGTTTGTAGAAGGCATGCAAAGACTTAGTATAGATGATCCTTTTTCACCAGCCTGGGTTTGTGTAAATGCCATTGTACAAAGGATTTATGTGTGTAAACACTATGACCTGTTCAATGATGAATACTAAAAGATAAAGAAGAAGCTAATACTTAAGGGTTATGAGATAAAGCCAGGACATCAGAGAATTAGAAAACAAAATTAAGAGGCAATGTTGTAGACAACCAAAGTTTAATTTGGGAATATATAATTGAGTGATGAATTACTTTTTTGGGAGGATACTATATGAGAGCACTTAAGAGAAAATTTACAGTGATTCTTGAAAGATGAATAGAATTTCTATCAGTGAACATGAAAAAGGGGGGTACTTCAGTCTGAAAAAAAATTAGATCCATCCCAGACAAAGGTTTAGAAATTCCATGTGGATCAGTTCAGTTCAGTTGCTCAGTCGCGTCTGACTCTTTGTGACCCCATAGACTGTAGCACGCCAGGCCTCCCTGTCCATTGCCAACTCCCACAGGTTGCTCAATTCATATCCACTGAGTCGGTGATGCCATCCAACCATCTTGTCCTCTTTCGTCCCCTTCTTCTCCTGCCTTCAATCTTTCCCAGCATCAAGGTCTTTTCAAATGAATCAGTTCTTTGCATCAGGTGGCCAAAGTATTGGAGTTTCAGTTTCAGCATTAGTCCTTCCAATGAATATTCAGGACTGATTTCCTTTAGAATGGACTGGATGGCTCTCCTTGAAGTCCAAGGGACTCTCAAGAGTCTTCTCCAATACCACAGTTCAAAAGCATCAATTCTTTGGTGCTCAGCTTTCTTTATAGCTCAACATTCACATCCGTACATGACTACTGGAAAAAACATAACTTTGACTAGACAGACCTTTGTTGGCAAAGTGATGTCTCTGCTTTTTAATATGCTGCTAGGTTCATCATAACTTTTCTTCCAAGGAGTAAGTGTCTTTAAATTTCATGACTGCTATCACCATCTGTAATGATTTTGGAGCCCCAAAAAATAAAGTCTGCCACTGTTTACACTGTTGCCCCATCTATTTGCCATGAAGTGATGGGACCAGATGCCATGATCTTAGTTTTCTGAATGTTAAGTTTTAAGCCAACTTTTTCACTCTCCTCTTTCACTTTCATCAAGAGGCTCTTTAGTTCTTCACTTTCTGCTATAAGGGTGGTGTCATCTGCATATCTGAGGTTATTGATAGTTCTCCAGGCAATCTTGATTCCAGCTTGTGCTTCTTCCAGCCCAGGGTTTCTCATGATGTACTCAGCATATAAGTTAAATAAGCAGGGTGACAATATACAGCCTTGACGTACTCCTTTCCCTATTTGGAATCAGTCTGTTGTTTCATGTCCAGTTCTAACTGTCGCTTCCTGACCTGCATACAGATTTCTCAAGAGGTAGGTCAGGTGGTCTGGTATTCCCATCTCTTTAAGGGTTTTCCAGAGATTGTTGTGGTACACACTGTCAAAGGCTTTGGCATAGTCAATAAAGTAGTAGATATTTTTCTGGAACTCTCTTATAGAACTCTAATAGGGTCTAGTGACAGGTGGAACCAACAAGGTGAAATTTGTTCCACTTAGTAAATCATCTTGACAGCTGGGCAGGGAGTTAATATGTTTTTAATAGTTGACTCATGGTCTGTCAAATGATCGTAAGATGCAAGGATTGAAAGAGGAAACAAAGTCCAGAGAAACCTCCAAGAATTTGAACAATGATGAGTCTTGAATCAAGATAGTAGTGGCTTAAAGCAAGAGGAAAGGGCAGAAATGCGAGAAGTGGAAACACACAAACACAAATATATCAAAGTCATGCCTACATATATGTTTATATATCAATCACTAAGGGATTTATGAAGGGACCTATGTCAAGATTCAGTAGTGTAAATAACAAGATTTAAGGTAGCAAATTTACAGAAAAAATATTGTTCAATTAGTGAGATTACAGCCAAGTATATCAATTATTATGGGAGTGAAACGACGAGAAAATGTGGGAGAAAGCCGACCTGAGTACGATTTGCACTTTATTAAACTGATGAGTCAGTGTGACTAAAAGCATAGTAAAAATCTGACCAGGAAGAGATAAAAGTGGCCTTTAAAGCAAGCCTTTCTTTGTCTGATGGCTGTGTTTCTGTCAACAGGGTTCCTGCTTTGTTACCAGCACTATAATTGTAAAAACTACAGCAAGTCATTGGAGATGGGGCTACACTTTGTCTAGCTAGCTCCACCTTGGGAAAAGACACTGGAAAGTGTGCAAAGGAGGAGTGCTTCATGGAACGCTGAAAGAAAGACTGACACAGAAGCATCGAAGTTAACTTGAATCCGCATGTTTAAGATATGTAAAGCATTATGTATACAAATACACGTACATCTGTACATGTGTGTTGTATATTTAAATCTATATTTATGTTTAAATATCCTCCAGGCAAGAATACTGGAGTGGTTAGCCATTCCCTTTTCCAGGAGATCTTTCAGACCCAGGGATCAAACCTGGGTCTCCTGCATTGCAGGCAGATTCTTTAGCATCTGAGCCACCAAGGAAGCCCTGATTTTAATATATATGCATTTATATACTTATATGTATGCATATGTATTAGTGCCCCATCAGCTCAACTAATCATCAATATGATGGAGGTACAAGAGGATAGGGTAAATTCAAATACAGTATCTGTAACCTCAGTTTAGCACAGCCTAGAAAATCCATTGCTGAGATTATCCTTAGCCCAGCCAGAATCGCAGTTGAACAGAGGGTCAGTACTATATACATCCTCAAGTCTGTTAAGTATTCTATTTAGCTCAACCATTTTTTACCCCATTACTTCCAGTGATCCAAGGAGAGTATAGGTTTCAGCAGCCTCCTTGATTGCCTTTTTTATACTCCCAGGAAGTGTAATGGTCTCTCTCTGCATCTGGTAACTGATACCATTAATTAAACCTGACAAATTAATGATAGGCTATATTAACCACATTTGTCTAAGCACTTCACAGATATCTCCTGCTTCCAGTGGGAATCATTTAGGCTAAAGGAAAATATTTAGAATCTTGAATTCACCAGAAAAGTCCAGAAAAGTTCCTAATCTCAGAAGTATCTCCAGTAGGATTTAACGAAGGGTTGGGCTAAATCTATTACATGCATTTCATCCAAAAACAGCAAAATCTATCAACTACAGATCAGCCAGATTGAAATCTCATCCCAGCAGATAAAAATCAGTAGTTCCCTATTACTTTTTAGCCAGACAAAGCACTTCAGGTTCTGCCTTTCCTAACATATGTCTGTTTCCTTTCAAAAAAAAAAACTATATTTCAGTCTTGTTCAATTACTTGCTTATTCATGAGTATGTCTTGAGGGGTAATGCCAATTTCAAATTCATTTCATCTAGATAAACAGAATTTGGCTGTGCCTGTTTGTTTCATCTTTATATCACCAAAGTGTGGCAAAGCAAGGAATATACAACTTTATTCTTAAGTTGTTCCGACGACAATATTTAGGTGGTGTTCTGGGAAAGCACTGATCATTCATTCATCCATTTAACAAACTACGAGGTAGGTGCTAAGCCAAGGCCTGCGTATCAAGGTCACCCAGCAAAGGATGATTGGGGACAATCCCGGCATGCAGAGAGTTCCAGCTCCTCTCTGCTCAGGCATAGGTTGTTAAGAGAGCAGAGATGGAAAAGCTGAGGGGGATGGGGGCAGGCACAGCTTCAGGCTCTGAGGAATTCTGCCTCAAGAAGAAAGGAGTCAACACGGAATTGGATGATGAAGCAAACATAGCTACTTATCTGAATCCAGTTAAAATGTAGTATCTTTTCCCATTTACCCCAAGGTCAGAGATAGTTCAGCATGTCGTACAATCCAGTGCTAGATGCACTGACTCCATAGCTTAACAGGGAAGGACTTATGCATCACTGAAGGATCATGTTGGTTTTCCTTTACTTGGACACAGGACAGCTTAGGAGCAACAGAGTGGAGGAGTCTAGTCATGGTCCTAAACAAAAGAAGAGTGATAGCTATCAACCAGTAAAAGATATGTGATTATAAGGACTTCTTTTTAGTAGTACTCACAGATCAATGGCAAAGTTCTAAAGCAGGTTGCCACTCAAAGCCTTTCAGAATCTAAAGTGGTGAGTTAAGACGTGATTTGTGATTTGGAGTGTGTGTGTAGGGATATGTGCCTTCACACAATGAAAAAATAATTTTTTCCCTGTAAAATAGAAGCATTAATACTGATAGCTCCCTAACTCAAGCATCTGCAGCTCTACTTCTCCAAGAGTTTTCTCCAGCACCCCTGAGGTTTGCTAAATTGAAAGCAGCTCCTTATTTTGAAATTTGGGAAATCAACACCTGGGGGCAACCCTCTGCCTTTAGGGAGTGGGAATTGCTGAATAAATGGCTCAATCTCCAGTTCTCTGGTTTTATAATGCTAAGCGTGCTTCACACTGATTCTCAACAGGTCCTCAGTGTCTTCGAGCTCCAGTTACCCACAGCGGTAACTAACGAACCTTTTATTACCTTTCTTTTCTCTCTCATTTTACTCCCGCCCTCCCTTGTAATTTTTGATCACCTCCCAACTGAAGTATCTGTACTCAAGACCTTATCTCAGTGCCTCCTTTTGGGAAAAGCCTAACTAGGATGGGAGTTTTCCCTCATCTTATTCCTTCACTTCACATAACGTTGTACCTATTCAGAGATTTTAATTTAATATTTTATCATTGATTCTCTTATCTGTTTCCCTTACAAAAATTTAAACCCCTTAAATATACGAACAAGATTGTATGTAG
The DNA here is from genome assembly GCF_910594005.1 of Cervus elaphus. Lineage (NCBI taxonomy): Eukaryota > Metazoa > Chordata > Mammalia > Artiodactyla > Cervidae > Cervus > Cervus elaphus. The sequence continues at coordinate 32,108,065 of NC_057818.1, forward strand.
CATTCTAATTTTGATATCATTGTACTCAATTAAAGGTTGTTGAATGGATGAATAAAAACATGGATATATAAATCCATGAGTCGTTCTCTGCCTTACTATTTCTGGGACCAAGATAGCAATAATTCAGTTAAGGATAGCAGATGGTGATTTCTGTTTCCTCTGAGGACTTAGGCCTGGCTCACCATATGCCACTTTTGTGCCACTTTTCAAGAAGCTGAGAGGAAACTATTAAACAATATTGAAACTTGGTAGTTGTTCATATAAACAGTTGACCATCCCAGGTACGTTCAGACAAGAATATTCACAGAGAGCTTGTTAGACTAAGGCCCTCAGGGAGTATTTGGGAAGGTTTGGGAATATGAGATAAATAAGGTAGATCTGGGTGCCAATTTTTCCACTGTAGGAACTAACGCTCTATTTGGATGACTTCTTCCATCTGAAATATTTAATAGCCGTTCAACAAGTTGGAACTGACAGTAGACAAAATGTTTTACTGCCATGTGTCAGGTAGCTTGATGCACTTCATGCCTGAATAAATGCAAAATGAAATTTCAGCTGAAGGAGATGGTACAGCAAATGGTCCTTCTCAGAGAAGGGAGTAAGAGGTATGTCGCCCATGGAGAAACGCATGGTGACAATGTGTCCGATTCATATTTTAATTGCCAGAATAAAATCAAATATCCATAAGTTCAGGCATGCTAATGAACAAGAAGCAGAATTAGATTTTTCTCTGCCTATTAAATTTTCTAATGTTGAGAGAAGCAAACAGAGCACTGTGGATCCAAATATCACCCTGAGGTGTTACAGGCACTAAAACTCGAAGATTAACATTGAACGTTTTTTTATAAGACCTTTTTGAAATGACACCGATTCTTCACCAACATGGTTTCCCAGAAAGACATATGTTAAAATAAGTTGCTGAATTTTTCTATTAAATTTCACACATTCTGTAGAGTAAATCTGACTTCTGATACACTTTTTAAAAACTGGCTTGGATAAATATTCCTGTTTACCATAAGAATTTACTTTGTTACCACTTCTTTCTTTGGACTTTTCCTGGTAGCTCAGACAGTAAAGAATCTGCCTGCAATGTGGGAGACCAGGGTTTGATCCCTGGGTTGGGAAGATTTCCCTGGAGATGGGAATGGCTACCCACTCTAGTATTTTGCCTGGAGAATTCCTAAGTCACTATGATTTCAGCTTAAAAAACAAACACATATTTCATGTTTTAGTTTGTCCAGGTGTCCTAGTTGTGGGGATAATACACAATCTTGAAATGATAACAATAGCTCATAAATTCTCTTTGCAAAACATTCTGCTTACTACAGAATTTTGAGTATTATTGCTATAGATTTGTTGTTGTTTGAGAAGGTTAAGAGTGAGATACATTTTGAATATATCATTATTCCATGATGTTAAGCCCATAAATATTGAATGTATATATTCTCTGGGTGTTCCAAAAATCACTGTATTGATATTTTCCTCCAAAAAGACTTTCCTGAATTATGCAGGTTTAGGAAAGTGACAGAGGAAGATGAAAGGGCAGCACCCTGTCTGGACATCCATATACTCATATCCAAGCAGGGATATAGAAAATATAAAGCAGTGGAGTGTACTTGGCTATGCAATTGTGATAGAGCTCAGGGTGTGATGGGTGAGAAAAACAAAAAATATTGCATATTTTAATAACGCAATTTTTAAATTCTGATCTTACATATTTACTTTAAAAATCATACATAGCTACTTAAGAAATCCCTAGTGATCCAGAAGAAAACATGGTAAGGTCTAGAAAGATTGTGTGCCTCTGTGTGTGTGTGTTTATGCATCTGTTTACTATGTTAGAATAGACAGCAGAGGACAGGAGTAATACGTTCCTTATCCTCTCGGTGTTTATGTCACAGGATATATAAAATAATAAAGGATGCATGGCTGACAAAACAGGAAAACTCATAAGTATGAAAATCCAGGTAATGCTGTGTTCTATAATGAAAATCTAAGAATCTAATTTTCAGAATGACTGGAATTTGGGAAGCTAACAAGTGGGGGAAAGAGTGTATCTGTAGGATAACCATATATGCTACCAATCTTATATGTTTATATATAAATACATAGATTTAATAAAAGTTATATATGTATAATTATACAGCATGACTATTTTATATGCATATACACAACTGAAATGATATAGTCAAGCTAATCAACATATCATATCACATAGTCACCATTACATTTTTGTGGTGAGAAAATTTTAAACCTATTCTCTTAGCATATTTCCAGTATTCAATTCAGTATTACTAATTATATTTATCATGCCTGTAGATAATATCTGTAGACATTTGTCTTACAGAGATGCAATTTTGTCCTCTTTGACCAAAATTTCCCCATTTCTCACCCTTCCAAGCCCTTGGTAAGCACCATTCTACTCTTTGCTTCTATGAGTTCATTTTTTTAAGGTTCCACACATATATGTTCTTGGATTGGAAGAATTAATATTGTAAAAAAGATTATACTACCTAAAGCATCTACAGATTCAGTGCAATCACTATCAAATTACTAATGGATTTTTTTCAGAGAATTAGAACAAAGACTTTTATAAATTTTATGGAAACACGAAATACTCAATACCAGATAGTCAAAACAATGCTGAGGAAGAAAAATGGAGCTGGAGGAATCTGGCTCCCTGACTTCAGACTGTACTACAAACCTAGAGTTATCAAGACAGCATGATACTGGCACAAAAACAGAAATACTGATCGATGGAACATGAGAGAATGCCCAGAGATAAACCCATGCACCTACGGTCACATAATCTATGTCAAAGGAGGGAAGAATTTACAACAGAAGACTGTCTCTTCAATAAGTGGTGCTGGGAAAACTGGACTGCTACATGTGAAACAATGAAATTAGAACCCTACCTAACACCATATACAAAAATAAACTCAAGCTGGATTGGAAACCTAAATTTAAGGCCAAACACTATAAAAATCTTAGAGGAAAACTTAGGCAGTACACTGCTTGAAAATAAAAACAAAAAAAAACAAATGGGGCCTAATGAAACTTAAAAGCTTTTTGCATAGCAATGGAAATTATAAGCAAGACAACACAGAGTAGAATCTTGTTTTTTAATAAAAGCTGAGAACATTTTGATTGGACAGTATCCCATTACTATATAAGGTACTAGCTATTTGCTTATATATTTGTAAAGTTTTAAAATTATTTTTATTTTTTCACCTCTAAGTTGTCTTTATATTTATCTTCAGAGGTTCTCTTTATTTTAGTTAAAATTGAACATCATATCTTGCACTGGACATCTTTGCTTCCACCCATCAAGTTTTGCTGTTACTATAACATGTTATATTTTTATGTATTACATAGGTCCTAGATTATTTTATAAATATTTTATATACTTAATATGTAAATCAGTTAGGAGAAGAAAGATAGTCATGTAAATAATCTTTCACAATTATGCAATTACATTCATCAGTGCTGTGGTTTTGTTTTTTCACTCATGTGGATTTAAATTACTGTTTGCTTTTCCTTATTTCAACTGGAACAACTTCCTTTACCTTTATTCTTTAGTATATCTTATAAGTTGCATCTTCTAGCAACACATTCAGTTTTTCTGTACTATGAAATATATTTAATCTTCATTTCAAAAGATAGTTTTGCTGGGTGGATGTTTTTCCATTCCTTATAGTAGTTTGAATATGTCTTAACATTCTTTTTGGCCTCTGTTTTGTGTAATGAGAGGCCAAATCTTGATTTTTTCAGAGTCCCACTGTACATAATTAATTGGTTATACCTTACTGATTTCAAGATTTTTCTCTTAGTCTTTCCTTGTCTTATGGTTGTTTTGATTGCATATTTCCTATTAATCTATTTTTAAGTTTGCTGAGTATTTCTTCAGTTAATTAAGATCCACTTTTGAACCTCTCTAGGATATTTTTTGCCAACAAAGGCCTGTCTAGTCAAAGCTATGGTTTTTCTAGTAGTCATGTATGGATGTGAGAGTTGGACTATCAAGAAAGCTGAGCACCAAAGAACTGATGCTTTTGAACTGTGGTGTTGGAGAAGACTCTTGAGAATCCCTTGGACTGCAAGGAGATCCAACCAGTCCATCATAAAGGAAATCAGTCCTGAATATTCATTGGAAGGACTGATGCTGAGGCTGAAACTCCAATACATTGGCTGCTTGATGCGAAGAACTGACTCACTGGAAAAGACCCTGATGGTGGGAAAGATTGAAAGCAGGAGGAGAAGGGGATGACAGAGGGTGAGATGATTGGATAGCATCACTGACTCAATGGACATGAGTTTGAGCAGCCTCCAGGAGTTGGTGATGGATAGGGAAGCCTGGCGTGCTGCAGTTCATGGGGTTGCAAAGAGTCTGACACAACTGAGCAACTGAACTGACTGAACTGAGGATATTTTTCATCCTGGGTAATACATTTCACATTTTATTACAGAAATCTCATTCTGCCATTTCTTGAATAGACCCTCACCACATAAGAGACTAGGTAAAGAGGGAGAGCTCACGAACTCTTGGCTGCAGTCACCTGCAATTTAGCCTCTTCAATCTGAAGCTGGAAGGTTAACCTATTCCTCTCAGCAATTCTGGGAGCTGGGTGAAAAAACCCTATCCTCTAGGCCACATTATCTGAAGCTGAGCTTCTATTGTTTTGACTTGGGAAGAAAATGAGGAGGCAGTGAATCACGGCTCAACTTTATTGATTCTTGCTACCTCACTAAGATTTTATAAAATGTTCTTAAATATATATTTTTTTCATTTGCTGCAATTCTAAGACAAAATTCATATACTTTAAATGTTTACTTTTCATAGTTTTCACCAGTGTCAGCCATTTTATAGGGGATTAGATTCATGGAACTTCTCACTTGGCCATTCTAGAAGTTGTCACACAATAGTTTTCTTTTGTTATTCATCTAATGTCTGTGTATATCAGGTGTTTAAGGAATGTTTTTGAAGTGAATAAATAAAATGAACAAGCCTGAAGAACTCTAATAAACTGCCTAGCGTTAAATGTTAATGAAGTTGACTGGCCCCACATACAAGGGCTTGAAATTATAGATATATAATGCCAGGTTACATTTTACTTTGCTTGAAAATGATATACGTAGGCTCTGTTAGGTTTCAGTTCTAAACACTAACTATAGCTCATAATCTAAGGGTGCCAAAAGGGCAGATCTGATCACCATGAAAACACAGTATCTCTCCTCTCTACATTTTGTTCCATCAATAAGAATCTTTCTTTGTGCCTTTTAGAGAAACCAGTGTCATTATCAATTCAAAATGGAAAAGAATGCACAAAGGAGAATGAACACCTTTCTCCTTTGATACTGTGTTAAGCAAAACTTTATAAAGAATCTTTAAATGCTAGTTCTAGGAAAACAACATTTTATTTGTATTTCTTCTGTGAAAGGAATCTGTTTTTGTTAGGTGTCTGGCATTATTATGCCTAATACAAAGTCTGAGAATTAAGTTCCCCAAATAATAAACAATTCAGCTAATAAATTAAATTTATTCAGCTAATAAATAAATGGAGTCTGAGTTCTAATTCAGGGATATCTGTAGTCAAAACATATTCTCTTTTCCATAATTATGGCATACCTTTCCAGTGGTAGCAATAAAATAAATATGAAGTATCCTAAAACATGTATTTCTGCTCTTATCTTTTGTTTCTGTTGTAGTACATAAAAATGAGCTCCTTCAACTATGAGACTAAAGCACGCTGGGGCTGAATAAGCAGTGTTTAGTAATACTCTTAGCTTTTTACATTTCTGTTTTGTTTTGTATTTTTTACTATTAGTTTATCTGAAATCTGGTATTTGAATGGCCAAAGAAAGGATGATTTCTTTATTATAGACATTTAAATAAAAACAATTCAAACACATTTTTATTACCGATCTTCCTACAGTAAGGAAACAGACATGTTTAAACATAACAGCATACTGGAAAATAGGTTTAATATTAGATGTGCCTCACAAAACTCAGCTCGCCTACTTGTCTGGCAAAGACCTTGGATAATTACCTTTTTTGCAACACCTTAAAAGTGTCTTTTGTATTTTGACTGCAGTCTTTTCTTTTCTCATATTTGTATTAGGAAACATTTATGAGCAAACTGTGTTGATGGGGGAAATGAGTCAATATAAATGTGAGATCTTCTTATATTACAGTCATTTCTTAGTTACAACTGCAAGTTTCATTTCTTAATTACAACTGCAAGATTCATTTAAGTCAATCAGCTTCTCAAGGTTTGTAAAATCCTAGGATATGGCAATGATGCTTCTCAAATGATCATCTCTCAAATAATAAATTGACTGTTAGCAACTTAATTTCTACCTTGTTTTTAATGTAAAATAATCATATGAGTTTTGAAGAAACCATGTTCAAAATTACATCACTGATTCATGCACAGGTAACCACTTAACTTGGGTCTCCTGCATTGCAGGCAGATTCTCTACCAACTGAGCCACGAGGAGAGCCCTTTCTTGTCATTGTCCATTAGTAGAAGAGGGAGAGTTTTAATTATTCTAGACTTATCAGAAAAATAAATTCTCCCAACTCTTCCATAGTAATTTTAGATTCATTTCTGTTTACACTTAATAGAATTGTTATACACTTATAAGTGAATCACAGAACTATCTTCACCATTTGTACTTTGAAAGCACAAAATCTGAACTATATAAACTTTACACATAACAAATACAACCTATACTGAATTTATTTGCAAATCACAATTATAGTTCCTGCTGTTTATATTTTATAAAGCTCACATGTGCTTCATGTTACTCAATTAGCTTGGAGTAAACAGAGCATGTCCAAAGGAATGATATCTTGACGTGAGGAGAGTTCCAAGTGAGTTCTACAAAACAATCATCAAAAAAAAACTTTTTTTTCCTTTATATTGGAAACAAGAAAAAGACTGGATAGGGATTGTAACTCTCTTAGAAAATCACAAAAGTTTTCATGAGAAAGAATGACCTTTTATTTTGGTGGCTCCAGAAAATGGAGATTAGGAAGAGGATACTAATCCAAAATAAACACTTGTAACAACCAGAATGGAAAAGATGTCTAAGTGTTTCAGCACACTGTTTATGTATATTGGGTAGGGGTAAGATATCAACACTGCGGTCCTAGAATTGGCCAACCAATTCTTTACCTATTTTTGTTAAAAATGAGATTTTCAATGTATTTTTTTTTTCTTCAAGCACTAATCCCAGGGCAGAAATCATGTGTCTTGCAGATCCAGACTTACATGATGAAACCAAGTTTCTGTTCTCTTTCTCTTATTTCCTTAAAAATTAAAAATTTTCTCTTGCCTCTTTTTTCTCTGATTTACTGCAACATTTCCACCCAAGAATTTTGTCTCTTACTTCATTTTCTCTCTTAGTAACATCAAAACTTGTAAAAAAATGTACTATTTCCTTCCATGAAGCCTGAACCCTAAGCTTATTTATATGAACTGTCTATGTACTCCCGATGAAATTCACATTTTCAATCATCAGGATGTTTAAATTACTTCAAACATCATGGCTATATTCACGTATATAAATAAGATGCAATATCAGCTTTGTTTAGCTAGAGTCAGCATAATCACAGCCCTCTAACAGGATTTTAAACCAATGATATTATTTAACTTGTATAAAAACTAACAGAGACAGATATACCATTTTAGTAGAAGGTATTAAATACAAAGGCTCGGCAAGAATAAATAATTTTCCCTCCTGTCATAGGACTGCTTTGACCCCCAATGATATTCTGTTCCCACAAGCCTGTCACATGGCATAAGCTCTAGTGGCTGGCGGGCTGAAGGTTGAAATCATCTACAGATTCATGCACTCACAGACCTGATGGTTTCTTTTGACTACTTTCTCGTGGTGTCCTTAAAATTTAGCTGGGTCTGTTAACTGGAACAGAGACAGTGGCTGGTGTAGCCTGGGATTCCTTACAACATGATCTCCTGATATCAAGGGCTGAGCAAGGGAAGAGAGAGAGAGAAGGAAGGTGCGGTGCCTCTTATGACCTAGCTGTGAATACCATACAGTGTCACTTCTGCTGCAATAAGTTGATTAACGTGGTAACATTAAAGAAGAGAAATAAACTTCCCATTCCCTAGGTACTAGAAGAGCATGTGATGCTGAAAAATAACTGGACATTTTAAAATGTATATTCTGTTACAAATTTATTCAAGGCCCAAAACACTTTCTCTACATTCTGAATTGTTTATGTTCTTTTTTTTTTTTTCCTTTTTCACTTGTTGATAGAGACCTTGGAGAGTGAACAGAATCCAAAAGCCTTCCAAAAGTCAAATCTGGCTTGATTAAGTACAGTTATTAGGTCTTCTTTGGGAGTTACCTTGACAAGTCTCACCTCCCTTAGAATCAACCAGCATAGCACTATATTGACTCTGCAACTCTGGCTTTTAAAATAGCTAGATTTGCACCATATGCTCACAAAAAACACAGAGCATTAACATTTAGTCCTCTGTGATATATTATGATTCCATTGTGATAAAACATTTGATGTGTAAACACAACTATAGTTAAACTTTTATACTTGTGCATTGCAATATATCCATAGACTATGTTGTCAATCATTGCATTACTCCCTAAAGGGATGACTTTTATTTTTTTTTAAATTTATTGACTGTGCTATTTATCCTTATTTTTTTAATATCAGCTCAGTAAAGTCCATGGTTTTATAATCACTTTTGTTTTAAAGGTGTTTCCAAAATGATCAGTGTGTAATAATCAGCGTAATATTTAGTATCAGGGCTAAAGTGATTTGATAAAACAAACAAGCAAACAAAACCAAGTATCACATTATTAAGTTTATGAAATCATGGTAAACTTTATCACAGAAATCTACACATTGCTTGTAATCAATATGGCACATTTATAAACTAATATTTGATTCTCAGAATGTTTGCTGTTTTGGAATTCTTCCAAACACATCCCTTTATTCACTTTCTTGCATCCTAATACTGACCATCCTTATTGGTCAGTGTTCAAATAGTTCCCATATATGAATTGGTACCTCATGAAAATGTATATTCTTGAGAATTCTACTTCTGGGAAGACAAAGTAGACGTACTTTTTCCTATTTCTCCTCCTAAGTACAACTACAATCCTAGGATATTTTATACCAAACATTGAGACAAGAAGACAGGTGAGCTAGGGGACTCAGGGCCCAAGGAATGTCACATTGGTGAGTTCCTTGGGTTCCCTCCCTTTTAGCCTTTTATATCCCAGACTTGGAGCTGAAGAAGCCAGCCCCACAGAAATATCAATGAGCACAGCCAAAATTTACCAATAAACTTGCTCACCAAGTCCAACCAGAGACCAGGAAAAGGTCAGCCTATCAAGAAAGAAAACTCTTAGACAATGATCCATCCATTCTACTCAAACATACAGCAAAAATGGGGGGTTCACTGCCTTCCATACCAGGAATGGCTGAGTGATCAGTCTAGACTTCCATTCTTTCCAGGCTGTAATGAAGCGTTCCAACATCCTCACCAGGGTGGTGTCAAAGAAGGACATGTAAAGAGTCTAGAATTTCCCCTAGACAGATGGTAACTTTCATACCCACATCACAACATGGTGTCAAAGGAAACAATGTGACCAACCTAGACTTTCAGACCCTAGTCTCCCAACAGTATCAAGGCATTCCATTCCCTCCCAGCAGGGATGTTATCGAAGGAGACCTAGCAGAAGTTTACCACTTTCAGCATCACCAAGTGGTAACAAGGCCAACACCTCCCCCACATGGTATCACATGTAATACCAAGAATTAATAATTCCACAAATTGAATCAAAAACAGAATCAGTAGATGTCAATGCTGAGAAGATTGATATGTTAGAATTAACTGACAAAGATTAGAAAGTGACATCATAAAAATGATCCAACAAAGAATTATGAACACACTTTAACTTAAAAAGGAGCATGCATAAAAATGCAACTAATATTACATACTACTTACTACAACAGTGCATTCTTACCACAAGCAAGAATAAGGGAAAGATGTCCACTCTTACATTTTATTCAACATAATGCTGAAAGTTCTAGGCAGTACAGTGAGCAAGAAAAGAAATTTAAAGGTATGCAGATCATAAATAAAAGCTTTGCAATATGCAGATAATATGACTACCTACATAGATAATCCCAAGAATTCTACTAAAAAAAAAAGTTATCCAAGTAGTAATAGTAAGTTCAATAAGTTTGCAAGATACAAGTAAATGTGCATAAATCAATTGAAATTGTATACATATTAGGGAAATACAAATTAAAATAACATGAGTTATCCCTAAATGAATACTAAAAAGGAGGCTAAATTAAAAAAAAAAAAAAAGTAGTGATCACAGCAAATGCTGGTGAGGGTGCAGAGAAATTGATTTGCTCATATTTTGCTTGTGAAAATTTAAAATGGCACAGCCACTCTGGAAAACAATTTCCTAAATAATTAAAGATGCAGCTACCACATGACTTAATGATTATAATCTTGGACATACAAAAAAGGGAAACTTCAGTTCACACTGAAATGCACACATGGATGTTTGTAGCATCTTTATTTGTCAGACCCAAGATTGAAAATAACCTAGATATCCTTCAATGCCTGAATGGTGACATTAACTGTTGTGCGTCCATACAATGGAATACTAGTAAATAATAATAAAAAGTTACTAAAATCGTGACACATGCAGCAATCTAGATGAATCTCCCAAAAATTATGCTCAGTGACAAAAATTACTTTTTGAAGTTTACATAGTGCATTATTGCATTTATATAACATTCTAGCAATTTTAAAACTATAGAGAAGAAGAAAAATAGTAGATGTCAGGGCTTAAATAAGGGATGAGGTGGGTGGTAAGTGAATGTGGCTTGAAAAGAGCAATTTGAGGGATCCTTGGGGTGAAGCAAATGTTCAGTATCTTGTCTATTGTTGTTATTGTGCAGTTCTAAGTAGTGTCTGATTGGCCTGTCGGGCTCCTCTGTCCATGGGATTTCCCAGGCAAGAATACTGGAGTAGGTTGCCATTTTCTTCTCCAGAAAACCTTCCTGATCCAGGGATTCAACCCACCTGCATTGGCAAATGGATTCTTTACCACCAAGCCACCAAGGAAGCCATGCTGTCTGTGTAACTAACAATATATTGATCGTGGTTAGAAAATAGAATTTTTAATTAAGCATTTCATTTGACACATCTGTAGATTGGTATGCAATTAAAGTAATACTATAGGAAGACCTCACATATTCTTTATATAGTTTCCCCAATGGAGATTGCTTACAAAACCTTAATAACATATACTATTACTTATAATTGCATATCTACAACTATGTCAACATGAAATGTTTAATTAAAATTTTTATTATCTAACATTTACTTGGTTTTATACATGATCTCTAAGTTATCTGAATGAAAGTGTCTTCAAGACTAGAAACATTATTTAGAACCTTCACCAATTTTTGTCTGCCTTCATCTCTTGACAACTACCAAAGAGTCTTGAAAAGAAGCCTTCCTTGGCCTTACATTCCTTTTTATTATTATTCATTAAAAAAAATTTAGTCTTTATTGTTGGGAGCAATAACAAGTCAGAGATTATCACAGTAGGGAAGATATTTACCCTCCTCATCCTGGGTTGATATATTTTGTTTAATTTAAGTACAGTTGATGTGAAATATTATATAAGCTATGGGTGTATAGTGGTTCACAATTTTAAAGGTTATACTTCATTAATACTTATTATAAGTATTGGCTATATTCTTTGTGTTCTATTATATATCCTATGGGACACTGATGAAACAAATCGAAGACAACACAAGCGGAAAGATATATTCTGTTTCTTGGGTTGCAAGAATTAACACTGTTAGAATGACCATATTATCCAAGGCCTGACACTGCTTTTCAGTTAAAAATTAACACAGACTTTGGGACCAGTATGAGTCACCCTCTGTCTGCTTCTTCAGTAGCAGCTCGTTTTTCATTGTCACCCTTTTGGTATTTAAGGGAAATTGAACAATTTTTGATCATATCAAAGTCCTTCCTGATGTAGATTTTCTTGGCTCAAAGTCTGTGAACACTGGTCTCTCTTCCTGAAATGACTTTTAAGAGACTGCAGTCAGTGAGAGAAATTTAGTTACATACTATTTTAGGTTATAAACAGTGGACAATGGAAACATAAAGAAGACTGAAAAGTCTTGCTGGGGAGACAGGAAAGGTGGGAAGAGAAGCTTATCAGTAGTATTTTTTGATTCTAGCTTTAAGGGGTCTGTCACATAGTAGGGCTCACAATAAAACAATATTTTAACAGATGAACATGAGAAATGTAGGTCTCTCCTTTAGTTGTTAGACAGGGGGCTGCATTTTAGAAATTTTGCTCATAATTTTATGAAATCTTAGAAATATATAAAGCTTCCTCTCAGCTTTAGAAGTCCCCTAAAGAGATCAAAATACCAAGAATAGCTTGAACTGGCAAGAATTTTAAAGTCAAATATATATTTAACAGTGACCCTTTTTAAAAATGAAGCATAATTTAACAACATAGGTCCTTAAGCCTTGTAAGACCTTAACACTTAACTCCATCACCCACTTCCATCATCCCCTTCCATGGTCACAATAACATATTATCCATGAAAAAGTGCCCTTTCATTGAAGCCATTCTTTCCACATATTTTCTTACTTTATCGCATCAGGAAAATCCCATAGGAACTTCATGTTTGAATCTGTCAGCTTTCCCCAGAACAAATCTTTGTGGTTTTAAAATTAAGGAGGGGCAGTAGAGGGAGCTCACATAGCATCAATTCCAGGAACGTAAATTTTTCCCTTTCAGTGAGCTGGCAATCTCACAGGCGCTGTGAGGAACTAATGCCTCGTGAGATGCACTGTGACTTGTGAGAATGTCGGAGATACTGCATATAAGACCCAAAACATCGGAATACCTTTAATATCCACACTTTGTGCCACTTTTATGGAGATCTCTGAAATCACTGTTGATAAAAGAGCATTCTTCCATATACCTGGCTTAGATTCCTCACCCCTACACCTATCTCTTTTCTGTCATTTTAAACATCAAGCATGGATTTCAACATCAATACCAAAAAATATCTGGTACAACACTGTAGAATTTAATTTGTCTCTCTTATGGAAAAGGGAAACAAATAACATTCCCTCTTCTCCACTAGTGTGGAACTCTCCCACCCCCATCACTTGCCTTCTGGTCCATAGTGTTTATGATTTCCTGGTCTGGAAGCCTAATTCTAATTTAATTCTCCTTTGTTTCTCCAAATTTTCAGTTTACCATTCCATTGACTTCCTACCTTGCTATTCTAATCACACACTGGTAGTTTGATGACAGAAAGAGCCAGTGACCTTCCTTAGAAGAGGTTCCTTGGAAACTTCTCTCCTGAGGTTAATGAGAGTGACAGAAAATCACAGCTGTTGCTACTAATGGCATTTAGCAGCAGCATTAAAAAGGAACCCCCTTGGCATAGCCAACAAAGGTCACCCAAGAAAGTACCAGAGTCAGCTTGCAGCAAAACGCCAGAGTGGCTTCCCATCATAAGCTCTATTACTCATTTCTCTTATGTCTCAGGGTGCCAGTAATTGTTCACCAGCAACTACTACTGGACTGTGGCCACCAGCACTGCCACTGTTGTAAGGTTAGGAGAGCGACTTTTTTCAGGAGCTTATACCTAAATGAGAAATAAAAAGTACTGAACCTCAGTCTGCAAGAAAACCAAACAATGTTCACAGTTCTGCCACTTTTTGTCATCTAGTCTTAGAATATCACTTGAACTGACTCTGAATCTCAGTTTACTTGTAGAGCAAGTTTAATAAGCCCCATATCACAAGGCTCTACAAGAAACAGAGAAAATGTATGTGGTATTTTATACAATCTTTGGCACAGCGGAAGGATTTTATGTGATTTCTCATGTCCTCAATATGCTATTTTGAGAAGGTCTTAAGACATCTATTTAGTTACTTCTATTAGATGCAGTTTTTTTTTTTTTTTTTTAATCCCCTAATGTGTGCTTATTCTGAGAGGTAGAGCCCCAGCGAAATGTCACCAAAAAATGTCTCCAATTGCAAATGGCCCCTTTATAATGAGAACAGACTTGGCCAGAATTATAGAAGGAGTTACAGTATCAGTGGGGGAAAATAGGTGAAATGTATCCTGGAAACAAAACTAAAGGATTATGGCATTCATCCCAAGAACTAAATGCAGAAGCCAGAAGTTGAAGGTTTTTGCTTTACTACGAAGTCAGGGAATACACTTATAACATCTTTGTTAAATTTTTAAAAATGTATAACTAATCCATATATGATCCTTTTACTGCTTGAAATTTGTCTCTTTGAGGTTATGAGCATTAATTGTCTACACAACATAAATGGATGTGAATTTTCCATTAAGTAGATTTTATAAGTGAGAAAATGATGATGGTTGCTTTGAAATCCTCAACAAAAATAAATGTATAATCTTTTTTGCATTACATTTAGTTTTGGGGTTATGAATGTACATAAGACATGCCCTTGGTTTTCAAAATGTTTGCAGTTCAGAAAGGAGGCATCAAAACAAACTGTTTAATAACACAATTATTACAATAAGGTGCAATATTATATGGTTAAGCATGATTGTGGAAATCTTCACAGACAGTTACTGTTTCTGAAGAGGGCAAAAAATGGGTAGGATTTGGTCTGGTGTAAGTCTGGGTGAGGTATTGGAATGCTTAGATGTTTTATGTGGGGGGGGGCGGAAATCTCTCACTTTTCTTCTCCCCTGGAAAATAATGGAGACTCCACATCTAAGTTGATAATTAGGGAGATAACATAGATGAGAATGGGAGCAACTACCAGGATGGACTGAGATCCTGCAGCCAGCTGACAGGAAAGAGAGAACTAAGATGCTGACCAGGCATGAGGAAATAACCCTCAGTGGAGGGTTATGGCTGTGGCTTTTTTCACTATTTTTTTTTTTCCCTCAAAATCATAATCTCTCTGGCTTCTCAGATCCATTAAGAGTCCTTGAGTTCTCCTGGCCAAGTTGAAATCAACAGCTTTTCCAGAATGTTATAACGGTGAGAACAAAGGGCAATGTTGGCATGCCCCGTAGGACAGAGGATCAAACTAGCTGTACTGAGCAATTTCCTGGGTGACTAAAAGTAAGGAACTCCGACCCTGTGCCTTAGACCACGTGGATGCCCTGACTTGAGCCAGGAATTATATACTATCCCCTCCCATATTAGAGTGAGAGCTCCAAGGATTAGGGTTTTACTTTGTTACTTTGAAAGGACAACTTGGGGTCATAATTAGGATTTCGCTGTTTCAAATGTAACTGAAGGATACAAATCTAGTGATTAATAAAGAATTCTGAGGCAAGGTGTTCAATCCACAAAGACAGAGGATATCTTAGCCAAGGTTGAATCAGAGTCCAACATGATCCTCTTGGGGGAGGAGAAACTCAAAATGTCAAACAATGGAAATATCAGAAATATTTTCAAAGAGCATGGCATTTCCGTTGTGGTTAACTAAGGCCCCAGCCTGGTATCAGAGGATGACAACTGCCAGACAGTTGAATCCATCAGTATCAGATTGGGAGAAATTATTAAGGCCACTACACCCCTAATTAACCACAAAAAAAGGGCCTGGGTTTACAACTTGCAGAATGTAATTAAAATATTGGCTTTGCCATATTATGGCTTTATAACTAAACAGTTATTTAACATAACTGAGCCTCAGCTGCCCTGTCTATAAAGAAGAGATACATGTTTATGTCTTCTAGATTACTGCAATAATTTGTTGTGGTTATGTCTTACATAATGTATGGGCCTTTTATATACTCTGGCCTTTCTTTAATGCTGAGAAGATCAGCACCACATAATCCCACCTATGGCCCTAGGGCAGGCCTAAAGTAAGGACTGGACTGAGCTTTAAAATAATGCTTGGTGTGTGTTAAGCACTCAATAAATCCAGTTAACCCTTAAATAACACGGGTTTGAACAACACGTGTGCACTCATGTGCAGTTTTTTACAACTGTCAATACCACGTACTACCGGGTCCGCACATGCACAACCAGGGATATGAGGAACCAGGGATAGCCAGTCCAACTATTAATTATAGGCTGTGTGGAGGGTGGGTGTCCCTAAATCCTGTGTTGTTCAAGAGTCAAAGGTATTCAATTAAATGAATGATCTGATATAATCACTGTTTAATAGTAGAAGAAACTGGATAATTCAGATTTGCTGGAAGAGCATTAAAAGAAAGTGCTATATTGGTTTATTCCATTGCTATCACTTTATGCACAGGAAATTGGGGAGAAAAATTTAAGCGTCTACTCAGGACAGCAAGTTAAAGCCAAAGC
The DNA here is from genome assembly GCF_910594005.1 of Cervus elaphus. Classification (NCBI taxonomy): domain Eukaryota; kingdom Metazoa; phylum Chordata; class Mammalia; order Artiodactyla; family Cervidae; genus Cervus; species Cervus elaphus. Next base: position 32,124,440 of record NC_057818.1, read on the forward strand.
TAGCATCGAAACCATGTTGTTAGTTTTTATGTGTTCTCTTCATATCACTTTGTTTTATTAATTAGGTTGAGTAGATAATCCAAGATATCCTTGGGGAAATGTTTATTTTTTATTTGGCTCCAGAGAATTCAATAAATGTTCTTTCAGACCAAAGATTCTCAAAACATAGTATGCAACATACAAACATGCAGAACACATCTCAGGAATGATGTTTTGTATGTGATGTGTGTGTGCACATTAGAGTTCTTTCTATTAGGCTTAGTCTCACAGATACAACTTATTTTACGTAGGGTAGAATCAAGACATCTGCATTTTAATGGAAAAAAATATAATTCAGATTCAAATTGTTTATTTTATATTTGAGAAATATTGCTTACATTCCTTCATTGTTTTATTTCCAAGCATTTATGCACTCAATAATTATTTGAAAATAATAATACAATAAATGTCTGAGTGCCACAGCCTAAGTAAATAAAATTGCAAGATTTTAGCATTGGCTTCACGGTTATTCAAACAGAATAGAGATTTTCTTTGTAAATTTTCCTTGATTCTATTCACATTTCCTTCTCAAAATTAATCACTTTCCTGATTTTTTTTTCTGTTCCATTCCTAAAAATATTTGTTATACTAGTATTATTTAAGTAGCTATAAGCGACTTAGCAGCAGTAGCAATCTATGTTTACAACCATCTTTATGTACTCAAACTTCACATAACATTATCATATAGCATAAATCATTCAGTATCTTGCTTTTTGGTAAACAGTATAATTTGAGGAAGTTGGTTCATATAATTTCAGTTTACACATTTTAATTTCAGCACAGGGTTCTGGTCAATGGATATCTCATACATTAAAATCCATATCCTACTAGTAACTAATGTATATTTGTTTTTTCTGCTTTTTGTTATGAAACACAATGCTGTAATTCACATCTCTGATATGTTATTCTAAGTATATGCCTACAAGTAATGTTTTTGCTAGATATTACTACATGGCTAATATTTTTAAAAGTACCGGGGACAGTAATGAAAATTTGGGGTGACTTACTTAACATAGTTCTATTTCTTTGCCTAAAGGTGAGAACAGAAATTCCTACTGGATTTCATAAAGATTAAATGGGTTATCTTCTCTGAAAGTCATGGCAAATTGTGACAGCAAATAATCACTCCTAGTTTTCCTTTTCATTATAATTGCACCTATGGACAGAGAATTGAAGACAGAACTGTCCTGAAGATAGTCAGCATTTCAAGTCAGAGAAATCACCCATGTAAATGAGAAACATATGCATTCTGTCTGAGTAACTTTTACTTTGATATTCAGAATCATCATCTTTGAATTTCTGAGTTTGTGACCTACACATGTGGGTGGCATGTCTATTTCTCCAATTTAAAAACAAGAAAAGAAAAAAAGAAAAAACAGTGCCACTGAATCCTATTTCTTATTCTGTCCCCTTTCTCCTCCCTATTTTATATTCATTTGCTTGTCCTTGCTGAGTCTTCTCAGGCTTTTCAACCAAATGCAAACATTAAATGAAGGCTTTCCTGCAATTTCAAAGCAAAGCAAAGCAATTCCCCTAAAGGGAGAGAAGGCAGTTGTTGATTGTCTACAGAAAGTGAGGCTCAGCATGCACTTTTGGAAGGCGAAAGGGAGGTCTGAGCTAAGAACAGAAGGCCAGGACAATGGTGTTGTCTGATACAAGTTGCTGGGACAGGGAAGAAAAAATCAAAGCAGATAGATTTTACTCTTAGTATATACCAGGACCTGTCCTGGGCAACCTCACCTCTTTCATAAGATAGGGCAGATGACTGCCTTATGTTTGCAGATTTCAAGGTTATGGAGAAACCAGTGTCACTTATCCATTTATCCCTTCCTCAGAGAACCTCATTTTCTCTGTTGAGTTTTTACCACTCCACTCTCCAACATGTCAAAGCTTAATTTTTAGATACCAAACTAAAATTTGTACCCACAGTTTCATAGAATGCACAATTTCCATGAACAAATAAAACATAATGTTTCCCCTTGACTCAGAAACTTTATCTATAGATATAATATATAATCATACTGTGAAATCAGGAGAAATATTCATATAAAAGACATTTATTTCAACTTTGTTTAGATTCACAAAAATAGAAATCATTAACTACATAATAACTGAGGAATAAATAACTGAAGTTGCATATATCCCTGTTAAAGGATACTAGGTAGCCATTAAATTGAGGTTTGTAAACAATTTATAAACATGCAAAAATACCTATCACACAAATCTAAGGAAACAAAAGACAATAAAAATCTAATTGAATTTCAGCTGTATAAATACAGACTTTACATAAAGAAAGTACATAAAACAACTAAAAATGTAAATAAAAGTAAAATTTGTTTCTATTTCTGCTTTGATTGTAATACTATATGTAGATTTTAGTTTCTATGATAGGTTATGTATTGTTTTATTAGAAAAACATTTAGGTTATGGTGGAAATGAAATATTGGCCTTATTTATAGGAGGATTTTTTGGTAAGATTCGAGTTGGAGCATTAGAAAAAAGTGTTTGCTACCCAAAGATTGATTGCATATAGAAACAAATTATTTGAATACCAAGGCCTGGTTTAAAAACTGTATTTAACCAGATTGGTTCATGGTCTAGGGGTGTCCTAAGGTTAAATGAGCAGATGAGCATGAAGATGCCTTACAAATGGATCAAACAAATATTTCCACCACATTTTGCCAAAGCAGTCCCACTGTTTTTTTGTATCGGATATGAGGTCATGTTTCATTTTCCCCAAAAATCCTTTCTGGCCTGAAGACATGAGCACATGAAGGGCAGAGACAGTGTCTCATGAGCGGACTTCTGCCAGCAATTTGTTGCGGAAAATTTACAGACTTTCAGGTGAAACAGATCTGGTAATTTGCAGGAAGGTCTGATGTCTCTTGATCCATTTCCTTACATATAGGGTGAAATTAGCATCACTCCTCTCACAGAGTTGCTTTGGAGATTAATGTTGATGACATGTCTAAAATGCCCTGAAGGCACGGTCTGAAACAGAGTGGCAAAAATATGTTGCCCTGCCTCATACAATGCCAACTTTTCCAGCCAATGGCAAGCCTCTGTATTTTTCATTTCCACTGGTGAAAGTGACTTAAGTATTATGCAATCATGTAAATACTTTAAGTTGAAATAGTAAACTCAACTATTATAGGAATAAGGGCATAATACAGTAAATCATAAAAAACAGAACAAAAACCGCCTCTACAAAAAAAGATTCACTTTCCTTGTCAACTGCTCCTTACACTACTAGAGGTAATTTCTATTTGCCAGTCATAACTAGTCACAAGTAGCTGTCAAAAGGCCATAAAAATCCAATGAAAATATGGTTCCTTTCTCATTATAAAACTTATGGAAATAAAAAGACTCATGTGGATACAACATAAGGGACATGGGATTTCTCTTGGACCACTTTTATAAGGATATTAATTTCGCTCATGAGGGCAGAGCCCTCATAACCTAATCACCCCCTAAAAGGCTCACCCCACAATATCATCAGTGGGCATTAAGAATTAATCACATGATTTTTAGAGGGTACAAACATTCAGCCTATAGCATGAGTATATACCCCAAAGAGTCTACTCATTGGAAAAGACTCTGATGCTGGGAAAGATTGAAGGCAAAAGGAGAAGGGGGAGGCAGAGGATGAGATGGTTAGATAGCATCACTGACCCAATAGACATGAATTTGAGCAAACACCAGGTGATAGTGAAGGATCTGGTGAGCTGCTGTGCTTGGGGTCTTAAAGAGTAGGACATGACTCAGCAACTGAACAGTGACAAAATATCCGAAAGAAATGAAAGCAGGATCCCGAAGAAATATTTGTACATACATGTTCATATCACCAATATTCACAATAGCTAAAAATGGAAGTAATTTGGGATAAACCAATGGATGATGATTACCAATGGGTAATTAAAATACAGTATTTGCATATATTATCAATCAACCTTAAAAAGAAAGGATATCATGACAAATGCTACAGCATAGATAATGCTTATGGATATTTTGATAAGTTAAACAAAGATATGTTTTACTGATGAATTGGAAGAATTAATATTGTTAAAATGACCATGCTACCTAAGGCAATCTACAGATTCAATGCAATCCCTAATGAAATATCAATGGCATTTTTCAGAGAACCAGAATAAAGAATTTTAAAACTTGTATGGAAACACAAAAGACACTGAATAGCCAAAAAGATCTTGAGAAAGAAAAACAATATTAGAGATACCAAGTCACCTTGATTTCAAACTATACTACAAAGCTACAGTAATTAAAATAGTACTGACACAAAAACACATGTAGATCAATGGAATAAAGAGTCCAGAAATGAACCCACATTTATATGGTCAATTAATCTACAGTAAAGGAGGCAAGGATATACAATGAGGAAAAGATAGTTTCTTCAATATGTGATGTTCAAAAAACTGGACAGCTGCATGCAAAAGAATCAAAATGGATGACTTTCTTGCACCATATACAAAATAAGTTCAAATGAATTAAAGATTTAAATGTAGGATCCGAAGTCATGAAACTTCCAGATGAAAATATATGCAGTGTGCACTTTGACGTTGGTCAGAGAAATATTTTTTGGATAGATCACCATAGGCAAGGGAAAGTGAAAGAAAAAGTGAAAATGAAGTCACTCAGTCATGTCCCACTCTTTGTGAGGACTCTTAGGCAAGGGAAACAAAAGCAAAAATAAACAAATGGGGCTATATCAAACTAAAACCTTTTGTACAGCAAAGGAAACTATCAACAAAATGAAAAGGGCACCTACTGAATGGGAGAACACATTTTCAAAAGATACATCTGATAAGGAATTAATATAACACAACTCAACATCAAATAAACAAACAAACAAAATGTGGTTTTAAAAATGGGTGAAGGACTTGAACAGACATTTTTCCAAAGACATAAGATGACCAACTGGCACGTGAAAAGATGTTCAACTTCAGTAAAAATCAGGAAAAGGTAAATTAAAACCACAATGAGATGTCACCTCACCTGTTAGGACTATTATCAAAATGTTAAAAAAATAATAACAAGTATCCGTAAGGATGTGGAGAAAAAAGAATCCTTGTGCACTGTTCATGGGAATGTAAATTGGTGTAGTCAATATGGAAAGCAGTATGGAAGTTCCTCAAAAAGTTTAAAAATGAAGTACATTATGATCCAGCAATTCCATCCCTGGATATGTTTCCAAAGAATATGAAAACACTAACTCAAAAAGATACATGCACCCCTATGTTCATTGCAGTATTATTTACAATAGCCTAGAGCCAAGACATGGAAGCAACATAACTGTCCGTCATAAATCAACGGATAAAGAAAATGTGGCGAGTATGTAAGTGTGTATATGTAAAATGGAATTTTACCCAATTACTCTGCCATGAAAAAAGAATGAAATCTTGTTATTTGCAACACAATGGATGGCCCTAGAGGGTATTATGCTGAAATAAGTCACTTATTATGAAGAGAAAGACAAATACTGTATGACTGTATTTACATGTGGAAATTAAAAATCAAAACAAATGAACATAACAAAACAGAAACAGAGCAATATATATATAAGGGGAAAATAGGGAGTTGACAGAGGGAAAGGGTGGGAGGGAGGAGAGAAGAAGGTATGGAAGATTAAGAGGTACAAACTTTCATTTACAAAATAAATGAGTCACAGCTATGAAATGTCCAGTATGGGGAATACAGTGAATAATAATGCTGTATCTTTAAATGATGACATATGGTAACTAGGCTTATTGTGGTGAAATATTGAATTGCTATGCTGGACACTAAGAACATAGAACAGTAGATCAATTATACTTAAAAAACAAACTCATACAGATCAGATTTGTGGTTACTGAAGTGGAGGTGGGGGACAGGGAGAACTGAAGGAAGGTAGTTACAAACTTCCAATTATAAGATAAAGAAGTACTAGGGATGTGATGTACAACATGATAAAAATAATTAATACTGTGGTATTATATATGTCAGTTGTTGAGAGAGTAAGTCCTAAAAGTTCTCATCATAAAAAAAAAGTTTTTTCTTTTATTTTGTATCCATACAAGATGATGAATATTGACTAAAGTTACTGTAATTATTTCATGATGTATGTAACTCAAATCATTATGTTGTACACCTGAAACTTATACAGTGCTATATGTCAATTACAGATTAATAAAACTGAAAATAAAAAAAAAAAGTTTAAGTTGGTAGATTTTAGGTTATGTGTGTTTTTCACAATAGGAAAAAATAGGGAAAAAGTATGTAACTGACATTCTAAACGGGAAATTAAATAATAGAAAAGTAATAGATGAATCCAAAGGAAGGCAAGAATCAGAAAATAAATAAGAATAATATAAATTTATTAAATAAAGAAATAGTAATGATTTAACCCAAATAATAATTACACTAAATACATGTAGAATAAATTCTCCATAAAAGAGACTGGTAGGCTGGATAAATACACAATATCCAATGATTTGTTGTTTACAGAAAACAACATTTTAATATAAGAACACAAAGTTTGAACCTAATTGAAAAAAGATATGTAATGCAGACACTAATGAAACCTAGGTAGCACAACTAACATTAGATAGTCTTAAGATACGTAGCATTACAGGATACACAGAGGGGCATTCAGGTTGTTAATGAGATCAACCTTTAGACATGTATAATAATCCTAAATTATATTTGCCTAAGACCATAATTTAAAACACATTAAAACAAATCCTTGCTAAGCTAGCAAGAAAAAAATCTACAGTCTTAGGGAAATAGATGTCTATGAAGCTTCAACAGAACAATCAGATAATAATTTAAAGAACATAAAATAGTTTGGCAGAATGATTAATAAAGTTAACAAAACTGATATATCTAGAACCCTGCAAAGAATAACTGCAAATGAACAAATTTTTCAAGCATATATATGTGTATGTGTATATATATACACATATATATACACATACATATATATTTATATATATATATAAATAATCAAAATTGGCCAGATGATAGACCATAAAGCTGAATCTGGACTGTTAAAGGATTAAAATAATGCATAATTTAACATCCTAAACCAATGGGTTAAATTTACATGTCTACAACAAAAAAGTACATTCAAACCCCTCAGATATTAGTTAACTAATTAAGCAATAGAATTCTAAGAAACCTTGGGACACAAAAGAAATCATAATATGAATCTGAATGGCTACTAAGTGTATTTGATGGAAAGAAATGATGAAAATAAGAGCAAGACCCAATGAAGTGAGGAACACACATGTAAAAGTGAAAATCTATAAAAGTTGGATTGAAATTAGTGGTAGAAGAAAAAAAAAAGCACAAATAACTGGTATTATGAATGAGAAAAATCACAAAAATCCTACAGGCAGTGATTATAGTAAGTTTTATGAACAATTATTATAATTATTATGAACAGTTCATTAGAAATATAGGTGAAATGGACAAATTTTTTTCAAAAAAAAAAAAAAAAACACCAAATGGACAAAAGAAGAAGAAAACCTGAGAAGTTTATATCTATTAAACTGATATATTTAAGTAAAACTTTTCCTAAAAATAAAACTTCAGGCCCAGCATTGCTTGTGAGTTATGTGAGTTATTCCAATAGAATAAATGTCAGCACTTACACAAAATTATATAAAAAATAGAATGTGAAGGAACATTCCCTAACTCTTTCTATGAGTTTATTATATATGGTCTTGATACTAAGACAAAAACATTTTAAGAATGGAAATTGGAAAGGCAATCTTGCATGCGCGTAGATGAAAATATCTTAATAAAATATTTAAAATGAACACTACATTATTTAAACAAGATAATACATCACTTTCAAGTGAAGATTATTTCTGAATGCTTGGTGTTCACATTTAAAGTACAATAAAGACAATTCACCACACTAAGGAATAAAGGACATATAATTATTATAATAGATGAAAAAAGCATTTTAGAATATTCACCACTGATTTACTAAACTCTATGAACTAGAAATTAGAGCATTTAATCTGGTAAAGAGATTCTACAAATACTTTCAGATAAATTGTACTTTGTGGTAAATTATTAAAAACTTTTTCCAAAGATTAGGAATCAGAAAAAATGTTTCACTATTATTACTTCTGTTTAATGATAATTACATTAGAAGATCACTATGGTATAAATGTGTTTTCTCACAATTCATATTCAAAAGTGATGGTAATAGTAAGGGGTGCATTTGGGGGGTGATTAGATCATGAGCATGGAGCCCTTAGGAATGGGTTAAATGCCCTTGTAAAAAGAGATTCCACAGCTGAAAGAGAATTTTCACCTGACCCTGCTGGCCCCCAGATTACAGACTTCCAGCCTCTGAAACTGTGAGAAATAAATATATACTGTTTATAAACTACCCAGTCTCTGGTATCTTGTTTAGTTCAGTTCAGTTGCTCAGTCGTGTCCAACTCTTTGCAACCCCATGGACTGCAACACGCCAGGCCTCCCTGTCCATCACCAACTCAAACTCATGTCTATTGAGTCAGTGATGCCATCCAACCATCTCATCCTCTGTCATCCCCTTCTCCTCCTGCCTTCAATCTTTCCCAGCATCAGGGTCTTTTCAAATGAGTCAGTTCTTCACATCAGGTGGCCAAAGTATTGGAGTTTCAGCTTCAGCATCAGTCCTTCCAATGAATATTCAGGACTGATTTCCTTTAGGATGGACTGATTGTATCTCCTTGCAGTCCAAGGAACTCTGAAGAGTCTTCTCCAACACCACAGTTATTAGACAGGATCTAACCAATATAATTGGAGAAGGAAATGGCAACTCACTCCAGTATTCTTGCCTAGAAAATCCCATAGACGGAGGAGCCTGGGAGGCTGCAGTCCATGGGGTCGCAAAGAGTCAGACACGACTGAGCAACTTTACTCACTCACTAACCAATATAATACAAAAGAAAAAGAAAAGAAAACATTACATGTATATAAAAACGGGAAAGAGAGAAATTAAAATTTCCATGATTGTTTATATAAAAACTCTAAGATCATAGAACATATGTTAACATCAATGTGTGAATTTAGGCACTGTAAAGTATATGCAGGACTATATTCAAAACTGGGAAAGGAGTATGCCAAGGCTGTATACTGTCACCCTGCATATTTAACTTATATGCAGAGTACATCATGCGAAATGCCAGGCTGGAGCTGGAGCACAAGCTGGAATCAAGATTACTGGGAGAAATACCAACAACCTCAGATATGAAAATGACACCACACTTACAACAGAAAGCCAAGAGGAACTAAAGAGCCTCTTGATGACAGTGAAAGATGAGAGTGAAAAACCTGTCTAAAAACTCAACACTCAAGAAACTAAGATCATGACATCTCGTTCCATCACTTCACGGCAAATTGATGGGGAAATGATGGAAACAGTGACAGAGTTTATTTTCTTTGGCTCCAAAATCACTGTAGATGGTGACTGCAGCCATGAAATTAAAAGACGCTTGCTCCTTGGAAGAAAAACTATGACAAACCTAGACAGCGTATTAAAAAGCAAAGGCATTACTTTGCCAACAGAGGTCTGTCTAGTCAAAGCTGTGGGTTTTTCCAGTGGTCATGTAAGGATGTGAGAGTTGAACCATAAAGAAGGCTAAGCACCAAAGAATTGATGCTTTTGAACTGTGATATTGGAGAAGACTCTTGAGAGTCCCTTGGACTGCAAGGATATCCAACCTGTCAATCCTAAAGGAAATCAATCTTGAGTATTCATTGGAGGGACTGATGCTGAGGCTGAAGCTCCAGTACTTTGACCATCTGATGCAAAATGGTCGCTGGAAAAGCCGACTCACGAGAAAAGACCCGATTCACTAGAAAAGACCTGGATGCTAAGAAAGACTGAAGGCAGGAGGAGAATGGGACAACAGAGGATGAGATGGTTGGATGACATCACCAAGTCAATGGACATGAGTTTCAGAAAGCTCCAGGAGATGGTGAAGGACAGCGAAGCTTGGCATGCAGTCCTTGGGGTCGCAAAGAGTCAGACACAGCTTAGCAACTGAACAACAAGATATTTCATTAATGTACATAGGCACTAAAACCCTTAGAAAATAAAATGGAAAAATAAATAGTTATCATTTACAATGGTATCAAAATAACACCAAATATAAAGGGTAAATATGACATGAGATATGCACTACCTTCACACAGTAAATGAGAGAGAAAAGAGGACCTAATAAATGCATTTTTTAGGATATAAACACTCAACATGAATTTTGTTTCATTTTGACCTTTTATTTTTAATTTGTTTTTTTATACTCTATATTGAATAAAATTGCTAACAACATCAAGATTTTCTAAAGAAACAACATAATTGAGTGTCTTGAACTACAAGATATTAATATAAAGAACACTAAAGAATGAGTGGTGTCAAATTGGTCCAAAGTTAGATGAACAAAAAATGGAGGGGCTTCCCTGATGGTCCAGTGGTTGAGAATCTGCTTGTCAATGCAGGGGACATGGATTCAATCCCTGTTCTAGGAGGATCCCACATGCTACAGAGCAGCTAAGCCTGTTCACCAGAACCACGGAGCCTGTGCTTGAGAGTCCATGAGCTGCAACTGCTGAAGCCCATGTGTCAGAGCCTGTGCCTCACAGCAAGAGAGTCCATGCATCGCAATGAACGGTAGTCCCTGCTTGCTGCAACTAGACAAAGCCCATGCTCAGCAATGAAGATTTCAGCCCAGCCAAAAATCAATTAAAAAAATGGAATAACATGTTTAAACCTAAAACTGCTCTTAAAAATTAAAAAATATATATATATTTAATCTAACAGCATAGACAGGTCAGAAGCAGACTCACACAAATAAAGTAGAATAATTTATGACAAATATATCAGCTGGGGCACAAAAAACTGCATGTCTTTTAAATAAATAATATGCATGCACTTGTATATTCATAGTGAAAAAATGAATTTATACTCTTACCACACATCATAAACAAAATAGGTCCCAGATTGTTTATAAATCTAAATACGAAAGGTTGAACAATGATGATTCTAGAATGCTACATATAGCATAATTATTTTATGACTTGGGAAGGAAAAAATTGCTAACATACATAATGTAATAACCATAAAAGAAAAAGTTCCTTCAGTGAACTATATTAAAAATAAAAATTTCAACTTATATCAGAAACATCTTTACAAAACCTATATTTGGCAAAGGACTCATCATATGTAGAGTACATTTGGAACTCTCACAAATGCATAATAAACAGATATACAATCCAACTGTGGGTAAAAAAAGACAAAGAAGGAGGGAAATAGGGAGGTAGAAAGGAAGGTGGGGAAGAGAAAAAATTGGTAAGTCCTTGAATAGAAATTTTACAAAAAACTGTATACCCAATGTTCAGCAAATACGTGAAAAGTTGCTTAATGCCACTAGTCAGAGAAATTAAAATAAAAACCACAACAAAATACATGACAAACCACTAGCATGGTTGAAATTATATGGTAACTCCAAGTGTTCAAGAAGAAGGAGCAGTAAACACTCATACTGGAAAAAGCTCTTTGGAGATATGTTTGAGATTAGCTGTTAAACCAAGCATATCATAAAATGCAGCAAAGTAACTCCTACATATATATATATATATATATATATATATGCACGACCCCATGGACTGTAGCCTACCAGGCTCCTCGGTCCATGGAATTTTCCAGGCAGGAGTACTGTAGTGGGTTGCCATTTCCTTCTCCAGGGGATCTTCCCAACCCAGGGATCGAACCCGGGTCTCCCGCACTATGGGCAGACGCTTTACCATCCGAGCCACCAGGGAAGCCCATATATATATATATATATATAAAACAAGAGAAATGCCTACATGATAACCACAGAGACATATACAAGAGTTTTATGGCAGCAGTACTCATAGTAGCCCTGATCAGGAAACAACCTTGAAGTCTATCAAGAGTAAAGTAGATAAATAAATGGTGATATATTCATACAATGAAAAACATATAGCTACAGAGTTCTCATATGCTCCCTCCCCTCATCATCTCACCATCCACATCCTAGGTCAGAATGGTATGCATGTTACAGTTGATGAACCAACACTGACACATCATTATCACTGAAAGGCCATAGTTTACATTAGACTTCACTCTGTGTTGTACATTCTATGGGTTTTGACAAATGTATAAGATCATGTGTCTACCATTACCACTTCATACAGAATAGTTTTCACAGCCTTAAATATCACCCATAGGCCACCTATTCATCCTTTGCTCCCTCAATACACTGACAGTTACTAATCTTTTCACTGTCTCCACAGTTTTGCCTTTTCTAGAATGTCATGGAGTTTGAATTTAACAGTATGCAGTCTTTTCAGACTAGCTTTTTCATTGAGTAATTCACGTCCAAGATTCCTCTTTGTATTTTCATTTCCTTTCTTCTTAGTAATGAATAAGGTTACATTGTCTGGATGCACCATATTTTTTGTTTGTTTGCCTGATTTTATCCATTAACCTATTGAAGGACATCTTAGTTTCCTTTACATTTTGGTGATTATGAATAAAACTGCTACAAACATCTATGTATAGGTTTTGTGTGGATATAGTTTTCAATTCATTTGTCAAAGTTTAAGGGTCATGACTGCTGAATACTATGGTAAGATATTTAGTTCTCTAAGAACTACTGACTCTCTCCCCCACGTGGCTGTGCCATTTTGTATTACTACCTGTAATGAATGAGAATTCATGTTGTTCCACATCCTTGTCAGCATTTAGCACTGTCAATGTTTTTAATTTTAGCAATATAGTATGCATGTAATAGTATCTAGTTTGTTTTTTACTTTGAAATTCTCTAATTACATATAATGTTGAGCATCTTTTCATATGTCTATGTGCCATGTGTATATATTCTACGGTGAGGTTCAGATATTTTGCCCATTTTAAAACTGAATTATTTTATGATTAAGTTTTAAGAGTTATGTGTATATTCTAGATGACAGCTCTTTTATCAAATATGTCTTTTGCAAATATTTTCTTCCAGTCCATGGTATGTATTTTAATCCTTTGACATTTTCTTCATAACAATTAAAAAAATGTAATGGCATTCAACTTACTATTTCCTTCACCCCCTTTGCTGTTGTATCTAAAAACTCATCTCTAGATCAAAGGAGAGTTTCTCCTGTATTGTCTTCTAGGAGTTTTATAGTTTTGTATTTTACACTTGGTTCTATGAGCCATTTTGAGAATATTTTAAATGTTTGGCCTGGGTTTTCTGAAGAATGGAGCTCAAAGTCTAAAACCCCAACACCTTTGCAGAGCTATTAAGGAATATTCACCAGTGAAGATTAGTAAGGAAACAATTTCTTTCATTTATTGACCATCCAAAGGAGCCTTGTAACATACTGAATCATGTGGGAAAATGGAGTATCTCAGAATACATCTTCTGTAAAGAGTCTTGGCAAATTGTTCCTCTTTGTGCTGCATTTAATGGATCAGTGATAGATATTATAGAAGTAGATAAAAATGGATTTCCTTGTTAAATAAATTTTGAAAAATTTTACCTAACATGCAATATGTGTCTTTACCATCAGGATATTTATGAGGGCTATAGTGATTTTGGTGACTCTCCAAATGGGCAATACATTAACTAGAGTTCTCTCAGCTCATTTTACTGAACATACTTTCTTGAAAAACTTGTATTTAAAATGAAAATAAAAATTATTTTATAGATAAGAAAATAAGCTCATGACATGAAGTTCACTATTATGTCAAAGATCATTCAGTTAGTTATTGGAATGTTTGGTATTGACACAAACTATCCAGTATTCCTGCCTGGAAAATCTCATGGACAGAGGAGCCTGGAGGGTTATAGTCCACGTGGTCACAAAGAACTGGACACAACTGAGTAAATAAGCCACCATTAACCACCACCGTCTACTTACAAGCTGGTGTTGATTTAATTTCCATTTACTCCTTGGAGAAAGTGAAGGCTCATTCATTAAATATTTGTGAAGCATTCTATTACGGTGTTCCGGACAGGGGACATGGCATTATGATGTCTACTCATTTAATCTTAACACATTCCCTTATATCATGAAACAACATATTCTCATGTTTTATGAGTTTGTCTTAATGAATACATTGCTAACTCTACTCAGCCCTTTGTAATCAATGGGGCACCAAGATTATTTGAGTGTAGTTTGTCATCTGGAGACATTCAGGACTTGTCCCAGTGCCCTCATTCATGGGAAGTCTATTTAGGCCTCTCTATATATTTCCAGAAAAACATATATTTCTGCTTTATTGACTATGCCAAAGCCTTTGACTGTGTAGATCACATTAAACTGTGGAAAATTCTGAAAGAGATGGGAATACCAGACCATCTGAGCTGCCTCTCGAGAAACTTAAATGCAGGTCAGGAAGCAACGTTAGAACTGGACATGGAACAACAGACTGGTTCCAAATAGGAAAAGGAGTATGTCAAAGCTGTATATTGTCACCCTGCTTATTTAGCTTATATGCAGAGTACATCATGAGAAACGCTGGACTGGAAGAAGCACAAGCTGGAATCAAGATTGCCTGGAGAAACATCAATAACCTCAGACACGCAGATGACACCACCCTTATGGCAGAAAGTAAAGAGGTACTAAAAAGCCTCTTGATGAACGTGAAAGAGGAGAGTGAAAACGTTGGCTTAAAGCTCAACATTCAGAAAACTAAGATCATGGCATCTGGTCCCATCACTTCATGGGAAATAGATGGGGAAACAGTGGAAACAGTGTCAGACTTTATTTTGGGGGGCTCCAAAATCACTGCAGATGGTGACTGCAGCCATGAAATTCAAAGATGCTTACTCCTTGGAAGGAAAGTTATGACAAACCTAGATAGTATATTAAAAAGCAGAGACATTACTTTGCCAACAAAGGTCCATCTGGTCAAGGCTATGGTTTTTCCAGTGGTCATGTATGGATGTGAGAGTTGGACTGTGAAGAAAGCTGAGCACCGAAGAATTGATGCTTTTGAACTGTGGTGTTGGAGAAGACTCTTGAGAGCCCTTGGACTGCAAGGAGATCCAATCAGTCCATCCTGAACGAGATCAGTCCTGGGTGTTCATTGCAAGGACTGATGCTAAAGCTGAAACTCCAATACTTTGGCCACCTGATGCGAAGAGCTGACTCATTGGAAAAGACCCTGATGCTGGGAGGGATTGGGGGCAGGAGGAGAAGGGGACGACAGAGGATGAGATGGCTGGATGGCATCACCGACTTGATGGACATGTGTTTGAGTAAACTCCGGGAGTTTGTGATGGACAGGGAGGCCTGGCGAGCTGCGATTCATGGGGTCGCAAAGAGTGGGACACGACTGAGCGACTGAACTGAACTGAACTGATATATGCTCACTGACATTGTGAAAATGTCATGTTTGTAGCTGGTGATTTTGCCATCAGAAAAATCTGTGCATTGATAATGATAAATTTATCTACTCCTTTAAAAACATCATTAATTAAATTTTCCTGAAATCCATTTCACTCCTTGCAGAGTCAGATGAATGCTAAGTTTGGGCACATGTATTCTTCAGAGAATCAAAGAAGACTTGAGATGACAGCAGTCAGTGAGAATTCTGAGCTAGGATTAACATTTTGAAAGGACTTGTCCATCTGTTAAACAAAAGCTAAATCTGATTCAGCTTGAGTACAACATATGTATTTCCAAAGAAAGCGTTTGTTCAAAGCATCTTAACAGTTCAGGTAACATGGTATTTATTATTAATGTTACTCTATGAGTAGAAAACCCTTTAAAATTTTTCAATGTCTTACAAATTCACAATTCAACTATGGTAAAATAGCTTTCACCTAATAATCTATTCAGGAATATTAAGAGAAACAGTGGGCATGTATGTGCAGTTCATGTCTGCAATACCCATCTGCCAAGGTTTCCCACATATATTATAAAGCAAAACAAAAATTACTTCAAAGTACACAAAGTTTTCTTAACAAAATCTTGTATTCATTGGTAATTTGCAAAGGGTTACAAAAGCATTTGTTAAAATAAGGTTTGATCATTCTTAGCGTAAAACAAACAAACAAAAATTTCTAAATATCCCACTGGGCATGCTCATATGGGGAAAGAACCGTGGCCTCACCCCAAATGAGGATACCATCCCCTTTAATGTGGCAGAAAGACCAAGAGCTCACAGAAACAGGAAGGTTAACTGGTAAGAATCTTAGTTCTTTCATTTACTAGTCCATTTAAGAAGCTCATTTGATCATTTCCCTCATAAAACAGTCACATTCTAAGGCACCGGGGATCACAATTTTAATGTATGCATTTTGGGCAGGCACAGTTCAGTCCATTACACCTTCCTAATCTTAACAAGTATAAGACCAAATACCATATATGTAAGAGTTATTTTCAGATGTTGGATAGCAGGCAGCACAGAAATGTTACCTCTGAGAGAAGAGAAATGAAGGTGGACTCTGCTATGGCCCTAGTTTTCTTCCTAGAAACCCATTCCAGTTTCCAAACGAGGATGGAAATTTTCAAGGCAGAACATAGTGGCTTCACTGAGTTGAGGAGAGGGAAATTAGAAGTTAGTGAGGTTAAAGAACGTCACTGAGCAGAATTTTGGAGAAGACAGATCTACACAGAGAAAGAGTACCAGAAATCTGAACAGGAATCTGTTCTGTCTTTGCCAAACACTAAGCCAGGTATGTACATATGGAGCAAAATTCCAGGAGGCCTTGCAAAGAATGATGAGTGTGCTGTAAACAGAATACCTCTCAGAAATCACACTACATAGGCAGATTCTTTAGCTCTGATTCATAGATTTTTCATCTCTCACTTGGGCATTCAGTAGGAACTGTAAAATGTCCTCAAGTTGAGGAGTAGGGCTAAATAGTTTCTAAAGCAATAGGTACTCTTAAAAAATGCTTAGAACAAATCTCAACAAACTACAGCTGATAGATGAGTGAATTAATACTGTCATAATAAAGCTCATAATTCCTTCCCTGTTGGTTCAGACAGTAATTCTTTAAAGGAAAACAGCACAATTCAGATACTCATGAATATAACATTCACAATATCCAAGATCCACTTAAAATTTGTGAAACATGATGATATGTAAAAAATGTCAACCAAAAAGTGTTTTAAGTGATCATTAAAAACAGAAATGACAGAGATGATAAAATATACAGACAAGTCACTTTATTTGGAGCTTCTCTGGTGGCTCAGTGAAATGAGCCAATACAGGTGATATGGGTTTGATCCCTGGGTGGGGACGATCCCCTGGAAAAGAAATGGAAACCCACTCCAGTATTCTTATGTGGGAAATCCCATAGACAGAGGAGCCTGGAGAACTTACAGACAATGGGATCAAAAAGTGCTGGGCACGACTTAGCGCATACACACACCTGCTTTTACTATGCCAAAGGATTAAAGTAAAATATGTACCAAAAAAGGAGAGAAATGGAAAACGCGAAAGAACCAAATGATATATCTAAAAAATAAAAATATAATATCGGTAATTTAATTATTTGCTGGATGGTGGTATCAGCAAAAAGACATTTGAGAAGAAAATATCAGTAAATTTAAAGATAGAGGAGATCTCAATTGATTACTCAAATTAAAGATATAGATGAACAGAATAAAATTTGCTTTTATGTGTTTCAGAAGAACCTGAAATATAATTAAGACAAATCCATCTAGGACTTGGACTTCTGGAAATACCAGCATAATTGGAGGCTATTTTTTTTTCTACTAATCTGTGTACAAACAAACAAACCATTAAAATTCAGGTGGATACTAAGAAGAGCATTTTCTGTAGAGTAAAATAAAAATAAACTCAGACCGGTGAACTGAATGACTAGGGAAAGTAGAGGGATCCATTCAAATTTCTGGAATATCTGCAAAGTCACTAGGCTAAACTAATCAATATTAAAGAGTATTTTCCATGATGCTCAATTTTCATGTGAAGATGGAAACCTTTACTCTCTGGCTACCTGATGAAAACTCAAAACTGATCCTAAAAGTGATGAAAATCAGAGATTCTGAGGTCCTTGGAATGGTTTACTATTTGCTCAGGAAATCAGGATCATGTTCCTTATCTTCAGTTGAAGTAATAAAAGCCTAGAGGAAGTTACTTCTTCACTGAAGACAACAGAAGACATTATGATCCACAGGCTGTGCATTCCATATCCAGCTTTCCCACTCACCTAACAAGTACAAGTGGTTTCATTTCTTATCCCTCAATTCCATCATTTATGAAATGAAAATATAAAGTATACTTCCCATGGAAAAAGATTAAGTATATTCTGAATCTAAATATTACTTTAGGAATTAAAATAATAAATGACATGAGTGTCTGTATTTGTTAACTTATTTAACAAACATTTGCAGGGTCCTTACTGTGTGCAGCTCAAATGTTACGGTGATGATCAAGATACGAAATGCCTTATTCATGGGTATAATACATTCAAGTAGGAAAACCAGACAATAATCACCACTTAACATAAACACAATGGAGAAATATAAATATAAAGATTTATATATGTGTACATACATAAATGTACATACATATGTATACATACATAAATGTAAATCTTTACAAATGTAAAGATTTGTAAAAGTGAATGGATGAAGCTAAGTTAAGCTTCCACTTTACATCATAACGCAAAGTAATTTTCAGATGCATTATGGAATAGCAATGTTAGAAGTAAACCTTGGAGGCTACATATAAAAGCGAAGGTGGGGGGGAACTTCTCAAACAAGAATGGGAATACATAAGCTCTCTAAAAAAAAAAAAAAAAACAAATGTAGAAAGCCCTATTGTATAGCACAGGGAACTATATTCAGTATCCTGTGATAAACCATAATAGAAAAGACTATGAAAAAGAATGGGACTTCTCTGGTGGCCCAGTGGTTAGGAATCTGTCAATGCAGGGGACACAGGTTGGATCCTTGGTCTGAGAGGATTCTACACGATTTAGGGCAACTAAGCCCACACGCCACAACTACTGTAGCCCACACGCCACAATTAGGGAAGCCAGCATGCCCTAGAGCCCCTGCTCTGCAACAAGAGAAGCCACTGCAATGAGAAGCCTGCACACCACAACTAGAGAAGGTCTGCGTGCAGCAATGAAGAGCTAGCACTGCCAAAAATAAATAAATGGATAAATAATTTAGAAAAAAGAATGTATATATGTATAACTGAATCACTTTTCTGTACAGCAGGAATGAACACAACATTATAAATCAACTATACCTCAATATTTTTTTTTAATGTAGGGAGACTTTTTGCGATAAAATTTGTAATGATGATGATAAACTAAAGGCTAAAGTCCAATGAAACACTGTTAAATTCACAAGACAAAAATGTAACAGTTAAGGATAACTAGCTCATACTAGAAAAATTCCAGTGTTTAAAGGAATGGGATATTTCAGATAAGCTGGTCATGATTGTCCTCTGCAAACAAAACTTGAATAAAATGAAGGATCAAGTCATGCAGAGGTCCAGTGTTGAATAGGCCAGGTGAAGTGAAGAGTTAAAGCAACAATCGTGAAACAGAAGCCACATTGGTCTCATCAAGAATTGCTAAATCTGTAAGCTAGCATGTGATAGATTATAGGGGATCAGAAAAGTGTCAAGAAGATCTGTTAGTAGTTAACTGCAGCAATTAAGATGAGAGTTGATGGGGACTTCAATTCAGGTAGTGGGAAGGTATGAGGGGAATCATTCATATTTTGAATGCTTTTTCTAAAGTTAGAAGAAGCAAGCTGCTTATGGGCTGAGTTCCATTTGTAAAAGATACAGATATAGAGTTTACTTAGCAGACATGTGAGTTTAACCAAATTGCAAATCATTTAGTAGGAAAGAGACTGAAGCTGACCTCACAAAGCAATATTAAGGATTAAAATGGATAGTTTCTAAGAACTTCATGGAACTAAAACATTTAGTAGACATTAGATGAAGTTATATAAAAGCTAAATGATTAATTTCTTACAGTGCTCTATAATTTTTTTAAATAGGTAATTATGCAATTGATATAAATTTAAAATAACTAGAATAGGACATAGTAGATAAAAATCCCCCTGCCAATGCAGGGGACATAGGTTTGATTCCTGGTTCATGAAGATTCCACATGCCACAGCTATTGAGTTACTTTCCTTAGAGCCACACACTGCAACTACTGAAGGAAGCCAGGGTGCCTAGAGCCTGTGCTCTGCAACAAGAGAAGCCAACGAGAAGCCTGCGCATTGCAACTGGAGAGTGGCCCCTGCTCGCCACAGTTAGAGAAAGCCCGCAAGAAGTGACAAAGACGACCCAGTGCAGCCAAAAATAAAATGAAATTTTAAAAACCTTAGAAATAACTAGAATAAGCACAAGGAAAAAATCAATATCCATAAATCTGCCTTCCCACATAACTATTAAAAAAGGGATAGACGCATAATCTATAGACATAAATATACCTTTTTTAGGTATTTCTTTTGAAAAATAAATATAAAAGCAAATAGACACACATATATGTTTTAAAATGCAATAATAATATTCAACCATTAGTACATTTACCTATGCATTTCTCTATTCATATTGCTTATTAAACTTATGTAAGTTAATTAACAACATGGCAGCTTTTATCATCAGTGCATTCAAAAAAATGACTTATTCTCATTGTCTCCCCTATGTCCTCCATTTCCATATGTGGAAACTAATAAAATGCTCTGCAGGCAGAATGATTTTAATGAGGACAGAGTGACTGATAAATTGAGACAACTTTGACTCTAGCAGAAGATTAGAAAAGAAAATTTTATCATAGCCATTTTTTTCCTTGCTACCACTGACTTGACCTGAGAAATTCATTGTAACATGAAAATTTAAAAAACCCTGCAGACCTTGAGGGAGGAATTTCATCAATGCTTCTGTTCGAGTAATAGCACATACAAATAGATTACATGCATCTGTGAAATATTAAATATCAATGCAATGTATAGTTATTCCAAAGTCATTCATTTTATATAAGATGTTAGACCTTGATCCTCCTTCCAATTTAACTTTGCCACTCTGCTCCTGATAGATTTCTTTTCAAGTAATGGCTATGCATGTGGATATAATAGCAGTGTAGATTTTAGCTCCCCATGGTGTGCATTACCCAAGTCAGACTCACAATGATTTAAAAAGAAAACAAAATTTATAAAGTATAATATTTTGGTATTTTAGTTAAGTATTCTCTTTTGTGTATTTGTTGTGTATATGTGTGACTAGCCATTGTAAAGAAAGAAATTAAATTGAAATTTTTGTAAGTTTTAATTGGGGCAAAATTAATATCATGCATGAAGAGTCGGAGTTGATCAAACCCAATACTCTGTAGTACAATAAGGAACTGGACAGTCACTGTAGGGTTTATGGTTGGGTTTGAAACCTATTTTCATTTTACAATATTTGACAACTTACGCATAAGCAAAGAAATGAAATTTCTTCTCCCATAACATGAGAGAAATAATTAGCCCAAAGACATTGAGATAAAAATATTAAGTGTATAAGCACTCTCAATTCATCTAGCAAACATTTTATAAATATAAGCATGAATGAATTAAAATGCAGGCAAGGCTTCCTGAAGGAGGTAAAATGACTCATGGTTTTAAAGAGGATTAGGGGTTCTTTTGGTCAACAAAAAGGATGGAGCAAGAAGAAGGCATTCTAGACATGAACAAAGGAACAAACATACAGAGCATAATGCATTAGGATATAACATTAGTTTAGTAGAGTTCATGCATAAAGTTTAGAATATTAGAAAGTTACCGTCATAGTAGAAGCCTTACTTAAAATGAGGTCTTTCCAGATTGAATATTTCATTAAATATATTAGGTTAATAAGGTTCTTTACCATCTGAGTAAGCAGGGAAGCCTCTAATAGACTGAGATTATACAGTTATGTAATATAAAAGCCAAAGATGATAAATAAGATAACATTACTTATTTCAAAGTGATGATTTTATTGACTCTGTCTTTAGCAATAACTCTTGGACCTGATATTAGAACCTTAAAGTTTAGAAATTAATGGGATCTTGATCCTGGGTTTCTGACTTGTCTGTTAATATTTTCAGGATTCTTGAAAAGATGTCTTTGTGTGCACAGATTCTAACTGATGTGTAACTGTACCGTTATGCCACTCCTGGTCCTATATAATTCCTTGGCTCCCTGTGAATCTAAATTACCTTTCCCTGGACTAGGTAAGACAATTATTCCTAAATTAAATCCCTCCAGCAACTTCGTAATCTATGTTCCACATCAAGATTTATTTTTCTCTCATTTTGTTTCAACTAACAAAGGCTTGAGTTTGAATGATGCAGAAAAATTCCCTCAACAAAATTTCTACCTGAAGGTCTTTCTTTTACAGAAATATATTTCAGGTGCTATGTTAATACTTTCAAGATAATTTACTGTTGTTTTCATTGAGAAAATCCCCTCAAAAGAGAATATGAAAATATACTAATGTTTGAATAATGATTATAGTTCTTATTGTCTAAATGTGTTTCTTCCAATACATGATGGTAAATTTTCACTGTAATGAAGTGAAATATGTCATCCATAAACCAATATTGTTCAGTTTATAGGCTCTTCAAAAGGGATAGAAAGAGCTGAACATTGGATACCTATCCCCATTTTTAATGACTTAAAATCCAGTCAAAAATTATTCCATAAATAAGAGTATCTTTGTATGTGTGTGTGTGTTCAGTCACTTCATTTGTGTCCGACTCTCTGCAACCTCATGGACTATAGCCCACCAGTCTCCTCTGTCCATGGGATTTTCCCAGCAAGAATACCAGAGTAGGTTGCCACTCCCTCCTCCAGGGGATCTTCCCAATTCAGGGATTGAGCCTGTGTCTCCTGCATTGCAGGTGGATTCTTTATCATTGATCCAGTAGGGAATTATAGAGTGTCTTTGCCTGTTTGTAAATTTTGTACAGACAAAAAATTTAGCATACTACCAATTGCTGTGTCTCCACTCACTCTCATTTATTCCTTAATTTATTCTGCACCTCAAGGGCAGTAGGGAATAAGGAGGGAGAGCTGGACTTTGACCATACTAAGAGACTTTGCATTATCTATTTAAAACTCAGACTTTTTATTTTCCTGTATAACAAAAGGATGACCTGGTCATTTGTTTTTTTCTCCGTCATCCTACTCTCACAGAAGGATAGAAAGTGGATTAACAGGCCTAGAGGTGGGGATGAAGAATAAAACTGATAATAATAACAGATTAAAGGAACATTAGCTCTGTCTAAAGGTGAGATAATGAAGGTTTAATAAAATAAGGTAGAGAGAAAAAGGTTCGGAAGAGAAGCAGAATTGCAAACACTTATTTAGTAGAAATTATATTGCTTGGAACTGTGAAATAGAAAGGCAGAACAAGCTTTTGTGTTGTCTTTCCCCTTCAAATAACAGATGACAGTATTTACAGACCCATGGAACCACACTGTTTATTTATTTTATGAAACTTTGAGGAAGGATTTAGTTGTAGAATAAAGTATTTTGATGCTTAATGAACAATGATTTGAAAATCTTAAATTCTTAGACTATGGAAGAAAAAATGTTTCACTTGATCATATAAGAATGAAAGTAAGGTAAGAATAAGTTGCATAGGTCAGGAGACAATGTCATTACATCTTTCATGAACTTTCTTCTTTAAACTGCAATGTGACTTCATTGAAGTTGTGGTTTTGTAGATTCAAACACACTTGATTGTGGTTTGAATTTAGAATGTGTCACCCAGCTTACTGGTATCAATTCTTTAGGATACACAAATGAAAATCTTGATACAAATTTGCAAGATCTGAAAACTTTTAAGATAGGGAGAATCAAAATTTGAATAGAACATGAATTTCTCATGTAGCCTCAATTTTCACTTGTTTAGATTGTTTCCAGTTTTCAAGGAACCAGAACCCATCTGGTGCTGAGGTAGGGGTGTGGGTGTGTGTGTGGGTGTGTGTGTGTGGGTGTGTGTGTGTGTGTGTGTGTGTGTGTGTGTGTGTGTGTGTGTGTGTGTGTGTGTGTGTGTGTGTGTGTGTGTGTGTGTGTGTGTGTGTGTGTGTGTGTGTGTGTGTGTGTGTGTGTCCATGTTTGAACAAATGAGTAGTATGGTCCCATATCCTCATCCAATAACAGGAATAGTAGACAACACAAGGAATTACAGAGTAGCATAAATGAATTTTATTTCATTTCTGAGTATTATGTTTGTCTGCAAAGCAGAGCCATAACAGGACACCACCACTACCATTCCTAATAAATAATAAGCATTTTCAAAACTTCTCAATAGTGGTTAGTTCCACAGTCCAATTTCTTTGCCTCCATGATAGACAAGATGGAATGAAAACTGGCCATACCAATTTCTTTAAATCCACCCTATACAAGCACTTTGTTGAAATCAGCTATGGATTCAAGTAGGGCAGAGACACACAGCTTTGCACAGAGGAAGTGGTAACATGGAAAATATGTCAAGAAGCTGAGGATAAATTTCATGATAAAAACCAAGATCAGTTCCTGAGTATGTGATCCATCATAGTCTAACACTGAGACAACAGACTGAATTTATGTTTCATGTACTAGTTTTGAGTACAAAGGTTATTTGGAGCTATATGGAACTGTCATCTAAATTGGCATCATGGATAAGGGGCATGTCAGATATTAGGGATTTAATCATCAAGTGTTTAGCGATCCAAAAAAGAAGGTTGCTTAGCATTTAGTTATTGGTGTCTAATTCTGTAAGTGATCTCCTTTTTCTCTAGCATCCTATTTACTCTTATAATTTTTTTTGGGGGGGGGGGAATCAAGTAGTTTGAGAAGCATTGCACTTGTAGTAAAACAAAAGTGGGGAAGGTTTATATATGACTATTTTAAGTAGTCAATTTACTTAAATTATCTAATCCCTGATTTCTTCATTTGTAAGCTGAGGATAATAACACGCAGCCTGTCTTTCTTGGCATTGTTTTGGAGAACTTTGGGAGATGGAGAAAAAATACTATACAATCATAGACATCATTGTCATTACTGAATTATTTATCCTCATTTACCTTCCTAAATATAAATGTCTGAACTCTTAGTTAGGGTGACTGAAGACACTTTTAGCAAGTCCAGAATTCCATAGGCATTTCAGAGTTAGTTCCAGTATGAGGGAGGGGATTCTAGAAGTATTGAGACCTGTATTATTTATGAAAAGTTATTGAAGATAAAAACAAGATTATTCACAAATTGAATGTATACCTGGGTTACTATCAAGCACAAAATATTCTCTAATCAAAAAGGTACATTTATGCACATATATGTGATAGGGTATTTGTGTGTATGTACGAATGAGTGTGTGTGTGTGTGCACGTGCAAATGTGAGTTTACAGTGTCAGTTCAGTTGCTCAGTCCTGTCCAACTCTAACCCCATGGACTGCAGCACACCAGGCCTCCCTGTCCATCATCAACTCCCAGAGTCTACTCAAACTCAGGTCCATTGAGCTGGTGATGCCGTCCAACCATCTCATCTTCTGTCATCCCCTTCTCCTCCCACCATCAATCTTTTCCAGCATCAGGGTCTTTTCAAATGAGTCAATTCTTCAAATCAGGTGGCCAAAGTATTGGAGTTTCAGCTTCAGCATCAGTCCTTCCAATGAATATTCAGGATTAATCTCCTTTAGGATGGACTGGTTGGATCTCCTTGCAGTCCAAGGGACTCTCAAGAGTCTTCTCCAACACCACAGTTCAAAAGCATCAATTCTTCTGTGCTCAGCTTTCTTTATAGCCCAACTCTCACATCCAAACATGATTACTGGAAAAACCATAACTTTGACTATACAGACCTTTGTTGGCAAAGTAATGTCTCTGCTTTTTAATATGCTGTCTAGTTGCTCATAACTTTCCTTCCAAGGAATAAGCATCTCTTAATTTCATGGCTGCAGTCACCATCTGCAGTGATTTTGGAGCCCAAGAAAATAGTCTGCCACTGTTTCCACTGTTGCCCATCTATTTGCCATGAAGTGATGGGAACAGATGCCATGATCTTAGTTTTCTGGATGTTGAGCTTTAAGCCAACTTTTTCACTCTCCTCTTTCACTTTCATCAAGAGGCTCTTTAGTTCTTCTTCACTTTTTGCTATAAGGGTGGTGTCATCTGCATATCTGAGGTTATTGATAGTTCTCCCAGCAAGCTTGATTCTAGCTTGTGCTTCTTCCAGCCCAGCGTTTCTCATGATGTACTCTGCATATAAATTAAATAAGCAGGGTGACAATACACAGCCTTGATGTACTCCTTTCCCAATTTGGAACCAGTCGGTTGTTCCGTGTCCAGTTCTAACTGTTGCTTCTTGACCTGCATATAGGTTTCTCAGGAGGCAGATCAGGTGGTCTGGTACTCCCGTCTCTTCAAGAATTTTCTACAGTTTGTCATGATCCACACAGTCAAAGCTTTGGCATAGTCAATAAAGCGGAAGTAAATGTTTTTCTGGAGCTTGCATGCTTTTTTGATGATCCAGTGGATGTTGGCAATTTGATATCTGGTCCCTTTGCCTTTTCTAAATCCAGCTTGAATGTCTGGAAGCTCATGGTTCATGTACTGTTGAAGCCTGGCTGGGAGAATTTTGAACATTACTTTGCTCGTGTGTGAGATAAGTGCAATTGTGCGGTAGTTTGAGCATCCTTTGGCATTGCCTTTCTTTGGGATTGGAATGAAACTGACCTTTCCCAGTCTTGTGACCACTGCTGAGTTTTCCAAATTTGTTGGCATATTCAGTGAAGCACTTTCACAGCGTCATCTTTTAGGATTTGAAATAGCTCAACTGGAATGCCATCATCTCCACTAGCTTTGTTCATAGTGATGCTTCCTAAGGCCCACTTGACTTCACATTCCATGATGTCTGGCTCTAGGTGAGTGATCACACCATCATGATTATCTGGGTCATGAAGATTTTTTTTTTACAGGTCTTCTGTGTATTCTTGCCACCTCTTCTTAATATCTTCTGCTTCTGTTAGGTCCATGCCATTTGTGTCCTTTATTGTGCCCATCTTTGCATTAAATGTTCCCTTGTTGTCTCTAATTTTCTTGAGATCTCTAGTCTTATACTGTTGTTTTCCTCTATTTCTTTGCATTGATCAGTGAGGAAGGCTTTCTTATCTCTCCTTTCTATTCTTTGGAACTCTGCATTAAAACATGTATATCTTTCCTTTACTCCTTTTCCTTTAGTTTCTCTTCTTTTCTTAGCTACTTGTAAGGCCTCCTCAGACAATCATTTTGCCTTTTTGCATTTCTTTATCTTGGGGATGGTCTTGATTAGTGCCTCCTGTACTATGTCACAAACCCCCATCCACAGTTCTTCAGGCACGCTATCAGATCTAATTCCTTGAATCTACAGTGAGTTTACAGTGTACAGAGCCTTTAAGTTGATAAGACTGACGTATCATATAACTATCTGCCTATACCAAGCAATGTCCTAAAAATGTATATAGGAATATTTAGGATTGAATATTGTTGAGAATATTTAAAACTATAGAGTAAATATGTGGAGTTACTCAGACCAGATACACCTATTGATAGAGGTCAGTCACTACTTGTGATTAACTGTGGAAGTGGTAATCACTCTGCTTTTAGAAATTAATTTTATTCCACTTCATTTTTATGAAAGAATTGCAGCACACCAGTTTTCACTAAGCAAAAGAAATCTGAAGAGGATTTCACTTTTACAAAAAAAAAAAAAGAAAAAGGCAAAAATTGAAATTAGCATTCAGCATTTGTTTTGCAGATAGCTCTTATATAGATAGTGCACACCCTGAGCAGAGTGCTCCCTACCAGCTCTTTCCTGGAAACCACTCTCAGCATCAAGCCATCGTAGCTTTGAACTGTGTCTGTGAGCATCTGTGCTTTATCTTGGTTTATTTTGTGTATCTGTTAACAAGACATCTCCTAAGGTCCCTAGTTCTTCGCTTTATACCATTTTGGCTTATGAAAGGTTTCACAAGACTACTACTTTCAGAGAGTGGAGGAAACCCGCAACTCGATTGGCTCAGAATATGAAAATAAACATTTCTAGCTGGATTATGTACACTCCAAGGAAAATATCATTTTGAACTAAATGTACTCCAATGCACACACCAGTTAAATATTACATGAGTATCATTCAAAGGTGCTAGTTCAGCAGGAAGCCTGGGCAGAGGAAATAACTTTCTTAGGTAAAATGATGAGCTCATTTAATCAGCTTCCAAACCCTTGACAGGGATTAATCTTCCATTAGGGAAGCAGGAAAGTCCCCCAAAGCAAACGGTGGGTGTTGTCCGCCATTTTAAATGAGAAGTATTTTTATTGCAGCCATCAAACCCTTCTACATTAGCACTTTATTTGCAACTTAATCAAAACTAAAGTATATTATCATAATAATAAATGTCATTTATTGAGCACAGATTATATTTTAGGCACAATGCTAAGGACCTTGCATGTCTAACCACATGTGTGTGATCAGTCGCTTCAGTCATGTCCGACTCTCCTGACCCTGTGAACTGTATAGCCCTCCAGACTCCTCTGTTCATGGGATTCTCCAGGCAAGAATACTGGAGTATATATAAGAAATATAAGAAAAGTGAGTCCTAGACTGGTGAATGTGGACAAAATTTGGGAACAAAATTGCCAAACTCAGGTTCAAATCCAGGAAGTCTGATTCCAAAACCACCGTATGATACTATATCCTTTCTACAGAAACATTTGCTAGTGATAGATAAAAAATATTGTGGATAACAGCAGCATTGGAGCAAAGATGCATTCACTGTAAATAAAGATTTTAAAGAGAGAAAAATGTCTGATAAATACAATTCTTCTATCCATCACACTCAATGCAGTTAAAAAAACACAGGCAACTTTTATAGCCTCCCTTGGCATTTAACTTACCTCTCCATTACACTGGCAAAAGCATCACCATGACAACCAGTCTCTTCCAATTGTGTTTATAGTAAAGCTTCCATTTAAACTACTGACTTTGAGAGTACATTCTAACTCTGGTTTAAGTGTAAGTTAGGAGGACACTGTTGTAAATGGTTTAAAAAAAATACAGCCAAAGAGCTTCAAGCAGAACGTCAGAACAAGAATCATTCACAGAGAAACAATGGTAGTAGTAGTAGTAATAGTCACAACAGACACTATGACTTATGAAATTTATATGATACGGCAGGGCATCTGGGAAGATCCCTATACCTGTTACCTCTCCAAATAACTCTGTGAGATAAATAATTGCACATAAGGAAACTGAGTCACTAGAGGTTAAGTAATTTTCCCAAGATCCAACAGTTAGTAGTCAATATAGCACATCCACCCAAATTTGTCAGACTCTACAGACCATTTTATATATATCTATATAAAATGGCTTTTGCAATGTGCTTTTATAGACCCTGGCATAGGCCTCAGGGCTTGTTATTTCTTGCAAACAACTTCCATGCCAAGTGATTTAGAATTGACTTTTCTAGAAGCAAAGCCTGAGACTAGGATTCCAGTGAAAGTATTTACTAAGATTATACTCCTAGGAAAAGGTATGAATGGGATATTCCAAATTCATTCTCTCCCTCTCTCCCCCTCCCTCACTCTCCTCCCCACACAGAGACACACATACACACAAAGCTTTGCCTCCAAACTATATTTTTAGGAAAGAGAAGTCTGCATCATTCAAGATCATATATCCACCTCTGGTTTCATGAAATCTGGTCAACAGGACAGGATCATATAACAAACACGTTGATACCAACACTTAAGGGTTAATTTTCAGTAAAGATGACCAAACATCTGAAAAAAGTTATTCTTCACATTTAGCCGAAAATATCTATAATACATAGAAGATTTAGCTACTGGCATAATAGATATACAAACTTTGAATAGCTTTAATATGCTTTGTATTACTTAACCACCAGAATAGCCCCGCAAAGTGGACATTATTTTCCTAGTTTCACAAGTGAGTAAAGAGCACAAAGGGCCAAATAATGTGCCTCAGGTCACAGAGCTGCAGCAGCAAAGTCACATATCAAGTGCTTTTTACCACACCAAGCATCCTCACATGCCAACCGCCTCAATAGATGCAGTATTTTCAGGGGAACTGCAGTGGGAGTGTGAGAGTGTGTGTTCCTTTTATGATTCTACCCATCCTTCCTCCTACATTGAAACAGGGTCAAGGAGGCCAGCTCTGGCCACAGCAGGCTCCTTTTAAGGAGTAGCACCGGGGTGCCCTGGAAACCATTCATCTTCCCGCCCACACCGGGAGACCATCGAGAGCCTGCCACTCTCACTGCCAGGCTATTTAGATAAATATCTCACAGATAATCTCTTCTCTCTCTCTCTTTCCTACCTGCATCTCCCATCTTTTTCCCTCTTCAATTTCCAAAGAATTAATCTTAGATTAGGGCAAGAATTTTTAGACTAGAAAGAATTTCCAGGGACTCATTTAAAGTCTAAACAACTCTCAGAAAATTCAATTTCACTACCACACATGGAGCACCTGCCATACGGGCCAAGTAACAGAGTAAGATTTGAAGATGAAAAGGATGAGGCTATAATATTGAGAAACGTGAAGGACTTATTTAAAAAAAAAAAAAACACCTTTGTAAACAAGAACACAACTATTTTTCAAATATCTAGGAGCTACCATAGACTTACTATGTTCCTATTACTGTGCTCTGCTTTAAAAATGTTTTCTTATCTGATCCATTTAACAAGGTGAGTTTTATTCTCACTCTTTTACTAATGAAATATTGAAACTCAAGGCAACGTGGCTAAACAAGAGTTTCATGTGCTAAACATGCATTTTTCTGACTCCTTTCAATAACTTTTTTATCTGTTCTACAGCTCGGGGAACTATAATGAAATATTGAACAGAAGATTGTAGTAAAACACAGTAAAATGCCACACAAGACAAAGAGATGTATAAAATATCACATCCGAATGTGGAATTGTGAATTCTATTTTGTACCGTGCTCTCTGTAATAGGATTGTCAGGGGTTGGTATCTTCAGGCAAGACTCCAATACAGGTCACAGGTCACACTTTCATCTGTTTCTAGTAGGCTACAGCTGTGTACTCCGGGGAAGTGGGAAACAGGTGGCTAGAGTCAAACAAGAGATCACTGGGGAGGCAGAGGATGAAGTTGCCAAGAATCAGTCAGACAAACATGGAAGGTCACTATCCTAGTAAATGACGAGAAAGGGAAATGAGAATAAGCAAGCAGGCAGGCCAATTCAGCACATTAGAAAGTGATACAGCAGACAATTAGAAGCTTGAACTGTGATTTCATACCATTCCAGTTCACCTCCTCTATTGCCATTTGCTCCCTATAAGGTATATTTTAGATATTTACCATTACAGCTTCAGTTCCACCATCTTTACTGTGTGTACCACTTTACTTTGTGCATATGTGTGCGAGCAATCGTCTATAAATCACTGTGTCTAGCATTAGATAAGCATTCAAATCTTATTATCTATAATTCATGGAATAACGCGGCAAATTTATCTTATCTCTTGTCTCTATTAAGTTTGAGTCCTACCTGCCTCGCCGTCTGTTGAAGGGCCTGGCTTCAGTATCCTGTAGGTGTCAGGAGACCTGGAGAATGAGGAAGGGGCATACATATAGCATATTGTACATGCATTTCTCACTTTAACCCCAACAAACATGCACGGAGATAAATGAGGCAGTCACCTGCAAAACGGGATCATTTGCCTGGCTTTCTTCCTTTTCATAATGCTGCTTTCCTGACGTTGGGCATGTGCACCTCCTAAGGACAGGAGAGACTTGGTTTTTGGCAAGGCCTTTGGAGACTGAAAGCTGTCACAGAGCTCTAAACCAGGCTGTGGGGTCAGTTGCAGATGGATGTTGATGTATTCGGCAATTAGCTCATCCGAGCATATAATGTGTAAAAGGAGAAAATTTCTGTCAGTCTTAAAAACTTCATAGGACGCTAAAGGCGCCTCTGTCTCACCTCTGTCCACGCGGCAGTGAATTTCAGCGGGATTAATGGCTGAGCTTGCTTGAGTTTGCATCCTGGTAGGGCTGGCTATTTAAAGTTGTATGTTAACAACTTTCACCTGATAGCCTCCTCCCAGACGAGCTCCCAATGAAGCGCCTCCAAGGTGATGATGAAGCTTTGAAGGTCTCCTTAAAGGCACTACATTGCCTAAGGCTAGAATTCTCAAAGAGGCCTAGGCTCCCTGGGTAGTGGTGGAAAATATGGAATGAAAGAATGAATAAATAAATAAGAGCTTAAAGGTTGTATATATAGAAACAGCTAATGTTTTAATTACTAATTAGAGGTAAAACAGATATTTTCACTATTACAACAAGTGTTATCAGTATTGGAATTTTGGCTCAGACTATGAGTGCACAGGTTAAAATGTTAAAAGTCTGTTCTTTGGGCTGGTGTTGTGTCAACTCGCTGCGGACCCTCTGGTTATCTCCTGCTGAATCAGCTCTGACAGGCAGTGATAAATGTCTTTGATTAATAAAACATTTGGAATCAAATTAAATATTACTGAATACATGGCTTGTCTTTGGCAGACAAGATCTTTCAGTATATGCAGGCTTTTCATGGCTGGGAAATAGTAACAGTTAATAATAAAAGTTTTACTGGTCACCTATCCTGTCATAGGCACTGTTCTAAGTACTTCATTAAGTATTAACTTATAAATCCTCATAATAAACCTATAAAATAGGTATAGTTTTTATTTCCATTTTACAGATAAGAGAAGTTTTAGTACTTTGCCCAATAATTTGCAGAATGAGGCTCAAGATCCTGTCCTCTTATCCACTATATTTTAAAATATAATAATAATAACAATAGTGATAATATCTTCAGTCAGTCAGTTTAGTTCTGACTCATGTCAGAACTAGCTCAGTCATGTCCAACTCTTCGCGACCCCATGGACTGCAACACACCAGGCTTCCCTGTCCATCACCACTCCCAGAGCCTGCTCAAACTCGTTTCCATCGAGTCGGTGATGCCATCCAACCGTCTCATCCTCTGTTGTCCCCTTCTCCTCCTGCCTTCAATCTTTCCCAGCATCAGGATCTTTTCCAAAGAATCAGTTCTTTGCATCAGGTGACCAAGTTATTGGAGTTTTCTTATCCTTATCCATCAGAGGGCTGGGCAGAATGAAAACCACAATCACAGAAAACTAATCAAACTGATCACGTGGATCACTGCTGCTAAGGCACTTCAGTCGTGTCTGACTCTGTGCGACCCCATAGACGGCAGCCCACCAGGCTCCCTGGTCCCTGGACCACAACCTTGTCTGAATCAGTGAAACTATGAACTATGCCGTGCAGGGCCACCCAAAACATACGGGTCATGGTAGACAATCTGACAAACTGTGGTCCACTGGAGAAGGGAATGGCAAACCACTTTAGTATTCTTGCCTTGAGAACCCCATGAACAATGATAATATCTTCAGTACTGAATAATGGGGCTTCCCTGGTGGCTCAGATGGTAAAGAATCTGACTGCAATGCTGGAGAACCAGGTTCGATCCCTGGGTGGGGAAGATCCCCTGGAGAAAGGAATGGCAACCCACTCCAGTATTCTTGCCTGGAGAATTCCATGGACAGAAGAGCCTGGTGGGCTACAGTCCATAGAGTCACAAAAGAATCAGCCATGACTGAGAGACTAATAATTTCTTTCACTTTCTTAAACAGTGGTCCTAATCCCTGGAACCTGTAAATGTCTTGAGATGAGGAGATTATCCTTGATTATCTGAAAGATCCTAGATCCAATCACAAGTGACCTTTTCAGAGAGGAAGAGAAGGATTATACACATAAAAGAGGAGAAGGCAGGGAGCAGATGGAGGCAGAGACTGTAGTGACTGGGCCACAAACAAAGAAATGCCATCAGCCACCGGAAACTGGAAGCGAGGGATGGATTCTTTCTCTAGAGCCTCTGGATAGCATGTGACCCTGCCAACACCTGACACACCCTGACTTAGCCCCAGTGAAACTGATGTTGAACTTCTAGCCTCCAGAATGGGGATGAAATAAGTTTCAATTGTTTTAAGCCACCAAGTTTGTGGCAATTTGCTGTAGCAGCCACAGGAAATCAATAGAGGTTGTGAGAGTTAATTAACTCAGAACTTATCAAACACTTCATTTTATTTAAAGTTTAGGGGAAAAATTTTGACTAGGGTCCCTACATAGCAACTTCTGGGAGTAGGAACCAGATTTGTTGACTCCTTACCCAATATTTTCAGCTCAGATGGAGCATCTCCTATCTTCCAACTAGAATCTCCCCCTGATTAATCCATCAAAGCCTCCTGCTCCAAGGAGCTCTTTCTGCATTACAGTAATTGTAGTCTTGGAGAGCAGCACTTCTTTCTTGCTACATCTCATTTGAGACCCTCACACAGAATATCTGGTTTAGATACCTTTCTGGCTTTTGAAAGAAAATGGATTTTTAAAGGGCAAGAATGCAATTCTTCCATGTTGAAAAATGTCCATAATTACTACCTTCCATGATTTTTGTATTAAAAGGTGTAATATATGTAAAGTGCCAATCTTAAGTATGGTCCATTTGATTTTTAAAATTTTATTGACTTCCTTATCAAATTATTAGCATTCTTTGGAGAGGTTAAATAGCTAAATTTTCCTAAAGGACATTATTTTATCATTTAGACTACTCTTTGTATTTAAATACATCAGACATCCCTGGAAAGTCAGAATGTTGTACAAGAACAGAGGGTTTCAAGTGGAAATTTTTTCTTTCATAGGATATGTTGCTTAAAGGATAATATTAGACAAGATCTGTACTCTTTGATCCTTGGTTTCCTCATCTTTAGGTTATAGATAATTGCCTTTGGTCTCCAACAAAGTTGTGTGTGTGTGTGTGTGTGTATGTGTGTGTGTATGTGAAAAATGAAAATGGATCTTGCATACTTTATTTTTTTAATGTGAAGAATTCTATATATGAATGAAGGATTATAACTGAGCTGATTTTCATTCTTCATGACCTCATTTGATGCCTCTTTGGGGAAACGTCCACAATCCTTCAAAATAGGTTAAGCTTCTTTCTGTTCCATGTTTCACAAAGCTTATCTCATGTCCCTGTAATAGTACTTGCATTGGCTGGGCAATGGGTTTCTTTTTCAAGTCAGGCTCTCCTGCAACTTCCCTGACCCGCATGGGTTATTTAAGCCAGCCAGGACCATCCATTTTCTAACAATGCAATCAAACAGTAATGCATGACAACCCATTTTCAGTGTTGACATCCAAAGAGATCCATGAAAGTCAAACTCTAACATCATCTCCCCAACCGTCTGCTCTGCTGAATAGCATTTAGAGTTGATTTCTAACTCAATTAATCTCCCTAAATATCTCTTTACCTGATTTACTAGGTACCACTTCCCCATTTTGATCTAGTTCCTTGTCTTAACTATGGTTTAAATTTTAGTCTTAACCTAATGGCTTCTTAGCTTAGAAGTAAATGCTTATAGCAGTCATACCTGGGCCCAGGATTCTCAGAGGAGTACAATTAAGGGGAGCCCTTCATAAGAAATTCACACATTGGCCAGCTATAAAACTAGAGAGCCTGCATATGACCCCCTCAAGGTTAGAGATATATCTCCCTATCCCCTTTTAACCCTTTCATTAGGACTGTGCTATATTCAGTACATGATCACTAAATATATGATGAGATTCGACCTTAGTAATAATGATGTTAAGCACCAAGCTCTGGTGATCTCATTAAGATCTCATCTTACTATAAAGGCCTGTACTAACTCCATTTCAGTAAAGGCATGATGAGTACCTAGCTGTATGCTAGACAATGGAATGCCTGAACAAGACATTCTGGAGATGCTCACAAGAGAGTGCTGGAGACAGAGGAGTAAACAGAATACGACAATATAGCCCATTGAGAAGGTTATTTTAAGGGGTAAATTCTCAGATGCCAGAGGAATAGAGAAAGAACCTACAAAAAACTAGGAGGAGTGCAGGGGTAGATTCTGAAGCACATGACTCATGAAGGAAGACTGGGATGTAGACAGATGGAGAGAGAGAGAAAGCAATACTCAGTGTTGCTCCTATTTCTCTTTCCTTTCCACACCATTCCAGGCATACTGAGCACCCTGCAGTGTTTTAAATGATTTTCTTATCATCCCCTCACTTCTCTCTACCTTCATTTAGCTTATGTGTCTTCATTTGTAAAATCCTCCTTGTAGTTAGATAGCTTAAGTAATAAAGAAACTATATCACAGTAAAACTGGTTATAAAATCAAATGGGTTTTATATGAGGCCTGTAACAAAAGCTATGGGTTACTACCGTTTAAAGTGTGATCTTTGTGCTCACTAACTTTTATTCAAAAGACACGATTGGATGTTTGGTGTGAAAATTGGTAGGATCATACCATTCAGTGACTACAAAAGCTGCGTTCCTTGGTATTTAAATCCAAGTCCCAAGTAATTTGTGACATTACATTTTATGCCCTGCTCTTATGAATGGAAATAGAGTGTTTTAAAAGGATTATTAAAGGTTTCAAAATACAGTCATGTTAGCACTGAGTAACAAAGCTATTTAAAAGAACTCAGGACTGTTGCCATAGAGGTTGAAATGGGTCAAAAGGTCCAGGGTAACTACTGAGTTCATCTATATGCAAATGCTTTCCTAGAAGTGTGACTCTTCAGCTTTGATTTTTTAATAACAGCTGGAGGAGAGTCTAGTCCAAGTAATACTATTCTTTGAAATCTTAATCATAATACATCTAGAAAAATACCATATAAACTTCAAATTAGGAGTTATATAAACAATGTGAAAAGCAAATTCTCAAATTTGTGTAGGGTTTTTTAGCTTATTCAGTGTTAGTTATCTACTATAAAGAGAAAAATAGCAGAACATTAATCATGGGTTTTTTTTGTTTTTGTTTTTGTTTTTGCCTATTGCCTCACTTTGTTTATTGTTGTTACGGTGTAACAACTTTGGAAATTAAATATTATCATTATAGTTTAAAGATGAAGACTGGCTCAGTTGATCCAATGTGCCAAATTAACTGCTTAGTATCGGGACAAGCCAGATGAAAAGCCATTCTACCTAGCCTCAAATAACAAGGTTTTTCTTCCTTTCATCTGTCTAAAAATGGTAGCAAGAAACTGAAGCAAAAAGAAAGCAAGGCATATGAATGAACAGATCTGAATTTTACTGGTCCTGAGCAACTCCAAGGACAAACAAATCAGACTGAGGTCACAACACTCTGAGTTGAAGAAATGCAGGGTAGAAACTCGCTTGTCCATCGAGAACTTGTCCTGCTTTGGTAAATGGTGATCAGCAGACAAAAGGGGAAAGTGATTAAATCATTGGCAAGTGAGTGTGTCAAAGGAGGTAAACCTAGTGATGCAGAACTCCATGGAGTGGGTTTGGGGTGGGACATGGTAATGTCTGACCCCTCCCTTCCTGTGGAGCTAGTTTGACCCTTTTCCTATCACATGTGCCTGTGTGTGCTAAGTCGTTTCAGCCCTGTTCAACTCTTCTGCAACCCCATGGACTGTAGCCTGCCAGGCTCCTCTGTCCCTGGGATTCTCCAGGCAAGAATCCTGGAGTAGGCTGCCATTTCCTTCTCCAGGATGTTCCTGACCCAAGGATCAGATCTTTGTCTCTGGCTTCTTCATTGCAGGTGGATTCTTTACCACCAAGCCATCAGGGAAGCCCTCCCATCACATAGCTCTCAATTTTTACAGGACAGTCATTCTCACTTCTTTGTAAGTAAGACTTTTGTTCTTACTTTCTGAACTCTCTCTTACTGTCAGGAGCTAAGCTGAATTATATCAGCATCTCCTTTTCAGATTGCAGGACAAAGTTAATCAGTCAACTTTTGCTTCCATTCATCTTGGTCCATCTTGATCACTGAAAGTAGACTAAGAAACAATCATAAAAATAACAATATTCTCAATTACTTCTTTTCTGGTGTCCCAGGTTTTCTACTAAGCTCAGCTTAAACATATGAACATTGTTAGTGTTATTTTCATCTAGATTAGAAAACTAAACATCTAAACTAAAGATATACAGTCGGTTATTGGCTTAGTTTGGGCTTTCCTGGTGGCTCAGAGTAAAGAACAGCCTGCAAAGTTTGATTCCTGGACCAGGAAGATTTCCTGGAGAAGGGAATGGCTACCCATTCCAGTATTCTTGCCTGGAGAATTCCATGAACAGAGGAGCCTGGCAGGCTACAGTTCCAGGGTCACAATGAGTCGGACATGACTGAGTGACTAACACGTATTGGCTTCAGTTCAGTTCAGTTTAGTTGCTCAGCAATGTCCAACTCTGCTACCCCAGAAATGCAGCACGCCAGGCCTCTCTGTCCGTCGCTAACTCCTGGAGTGTACTCAAACTCATATCCACTGAGTCGGTTATGCCATCCAACCATCTCATCCTCTTCCGACCCCTTCTCCTCCTGCCTTCAATCTTTCCCAGCGTCAGGGTCTTTTCAAATTAGTCAGTTCTTTGCATCAGGTGGCCAAAGTATTGGAGTTTCAGCTTCAGCATCAATCCTTCCAATGAATATTCAGGACTGATTTCCTTTAGGATGCACTGGTTTGATCTCCTTGCAGTTCAAGGGACTCTCAAGAGTCTTCTCCAACACCACAGTTCAAAAGCATCAATTCTTTGGTGCTCAGCTTTCTTTATAGTCCAACTCTCACATCCGTACATGACCACTGGAAAAACCATAACCTTGACTAGATGGATCTTTTTTGGCAAAGTGATGTCTCTGCTTTTTAATATGCTGTCTAGGTTGGTCATAACTTTTCTTCCAAGGAGCAAGCGTCTTTTAATTTCATGGCTACAGTCACCATCTGCAGTGATTTTGGAGCCCAAGAAAATTAAGTCTGGCACCATTTCCACTGTTGCCCCATCTATTTGCTATGAAATGATGGGACCAGGATGCCATGATCTTAGTTTTCTGAATGTTGAATTTTAAGCCAACTTTTTCACTCTCCTCTTTCACTTTCATCAAGAGGCTCTTTAGTTCTTCTTCACTTTCTGCCATAAGGGTGGTGTCATCTGCTTATCTGAGATTATTGATATTTTTCCTGGCAATCTTGATTCCAGTTTGTTCTTCATCCAGCCCAGCGTTTCTCATGATGAACTCTGCATATAAGTTAAATGAGCAGGGTGACAATATACAGCCTTGACATACTCCTTTCCCTATTTGGAACCAGTCTGTTGTTCCATGTCCAGTTGTAATTGTTGTTTCCTGACCTACATACAGATTTCTTAGGGGGCAGGTCAGGTGGTCTGGTATTCCCATCTCTTTAAGAATTTTCCAGAGTTTATTGTGGTCCACACAGTCAAAGGCTTTGGCATAGTCAATCAAGAAGAAATATATGTTTTTCTGGAACTCTCTTACACAGTAAACCTCCATAAATAGCATTCTTGTTCAAAGTTTTACTAGACTGCCTGGTAACAAGTAAAGGTGACCAGTATTTGCCAGATGCTGGCTCAGCCAGTAAAGAACTGCCTGCAAGACAGAAGACCCCGGGTTGATCCCTGGGTCAGGAAGATCCCCTGGAGAAGAGAATGGCAACCCATTCCACTATTCTTGCCTGGAGAATTCAATGGACAGAGGAGCCTGGTGGGCTACAGTAAAAAACTGGTAGGGAATCTTATTTCCACCACAGCAAACATAACATCATCATTGTGCATGCTCAGTCACTTTAGTCATGCCCAACTCTTTGCAGTCCCTTGCACTGTAGCCTGCCTGCTTCTTCTGTTCATGGAATTCTCCAGGCAATAATACTGCAGTGGTTTGCCAAGCCTTTCTCCAGGGGATCTTCCCTACCCAAGGATCAAACTCGCATCTCTTGAGTCTACTGCACTGAAGGCAGATTCTTTACCACTGAGCCACCAGGGAAAGCCATTGTTAGGTAATATATAACAATATCTTTCCATGAATTAAACATCAGATATATGTTGAGTCCCTATTCATATGCCAAGAACTCTTACAAATAAACAGATGAAAAAGTACAGTTGCAATTGGAAAAACAAAAGTTTTTTCCCCCAGCATTTTTGTCATTGTCAAAATGAAATTTAAAATCTAAATGTATATCAACAGATGGACACATTGAATTGTGATACATTTATGACACTGATCGCCATGTATCCACGAGGACAGTGACTGAGATAGCTCTATATGCTCACAGGGATAGCCCTGCAAAGTGTATTGCTAAACAGTAAGGAAATGGCACACAAAACAATATGCAAAATACACCCTTATTAACAGAAAACAAAAGCTAAAGGCCAAATCCACATACAGCTACACAAAATGGATTGTGATGGTATGCACACAAGCTGTTATAGGTGGTTCCCCTTGAGAAAAGTAGGAGATTTTTAAGGAATCATTTGAGGCTTTCATATCATGTGCTACCTATTTATGCATTTTATGATTAAACAAATAAAAGTGTTACATTTCAGGATTTCACATTTTATAGGAATGAAATGGCATATGAGCAAAAAATCACATTATAGGTATATATTCTGTACAGAAAAATTCCTGTGTTCATATTCATAACACACTTTTCTTATTTATGAAATATGCTTGTGGAATAAAAACAATTATGATAACAAGTAAATTAATTTGGTGCATAACTTGGCCATCAAAGTTGAGTCTTTAATTTGTTAATGAAAATGCCAAAAATGATCAAGTTCCCTTTCTTTCACTTTATATGTGTGAAAAATTAGGTCCAGATAAGGAAGGCTGCCTAACCAAATCACACAGCACATTACCAGCAGAGCCGAGGGATATATATGAATTGGAATCCATATTCAGATTGATTACACGGGAGCTTATTTTGATTCTAAAATCTAAGAGAACAAATAGAATTTGATGTGCGATATGTTAAGAGAGTTAGCTATCTTACTGTTTCGAGTGTTTGTTTGTTTTCACAATACAAAGTAGGCAGAGATGATGCTTAACAATTAGAAAACACTGAGGTGTCATCAAGCTTTGCTCTCAGCATTAGGCAGCAGAATACCATTCCTCCCCTTTCCTTTGATCTCAGACTCGCAATTTGAAAGCCAAAGGAATGATAAATGGCCATGAAATGCAGACAAAGATTCCTTTTGTTTGTCTCTCAGAATAGGAAGATGGTCAAATTGATCAGTCATCAAGGTATAATGATCTGAAATAAATAGCAGCCTCTTTGATGTGGTTTAGGATGCCAGCATCATGCAAAGAGACCATTCTTCTGATTTTCACATAATTTAATGATTACGTCTGTTTGTAAATGAGCTTTCTTAATTGCTAACTGGTAATTTGGCATTAGGACTGGAGTGCAGGATCCCTCACCCTGCACAAGGAAGAAAAGATTGAACTGAGAGGGATAAATGGGAAGAGAGGCCTCCAAATTAGCAGTAATTGGAGCAGGGAGCAGGTGATGAAAAAAAGGTACAGAAATTACTCCACCTTCCCACAAAGAAATGACACTGATTCATCTGAGTGAAGCTGCAGCCAGGATCTTTGACAGGTGTGGATTTGTTTCTAG
This sequence comes from Cervus elaphus, assembly GCF_910594005.1. Lineage (NCBI taxonomy): Eukaryota > Metazoa > Chordata > Mammalia > Artiodactyla > Cervidae > Cervus > Cervus elaphus. The sequence continues at coordinate 32,165,975 of NC_057818.1, forward strand.
AAAACACCAAGCAAAGACTATATAGCCTAGGGGATGTTTCCATTTATAAAAAAGATAAAACTTGAAAGGACTTAGCCATCCTGATCCTGGGGAAATATTAAACAGAAAATACTGGGTCAACTGAATTGACTGGTGAAGGGTATTGGAAAAGGTCAAGAAATGTGAAAGATGAATTAATGTATTGGAATAATATACATGCAAATATTGTTTGGGGACCTGTCATTTTTATTTACTTTCTGTGCTACACTGAGCAAATTAGTTAAGTTTCTAGAATCCATTTTCTTACTTAAGCTGTAAAAGACACTGATGAGTTTGTGCGTGCATGCACAGTTGTGTCTGACTCTTTCCGACCCATAGACTGTAGCCTACCCTTCTGCCCATGGGATTTTCTGGGCAAGAATACTGGAATGGGATGATATTTCCTAATCCAGGAGGATCTTCCTGACCCAGGGCTCGAACCTGTGACTCCTGCCTCTCCTGTATTGGCAGGTGGTTTCTTTACCACTGAGCTACCTCGGAGGCCCTGACAATGAGATCACAACTATATTCTTGTGACGATTAAAAGAGTTTATGAAGGTGGTACTTTCCAGAAAAAAGTACTAAGTGACTGTTAGGCCCTACCCTTACTTGCTGTCTTTTAACTGGAAATGAGATAGAATTTATAGTGTCAACATTTTACCAAGTCGTAAAGGTCAATTGATAATTTCCCATTATTCATAAGGGCTTCCCAAGTAGTACTAGTGATAAAGAACTCACCTGCTAACGCAGGAGACATAAGGGGCGTGGATTTGGCCCCTGGGTCAGGAGGATCCCCTGAAGGAGGATCGAGCAACCACTCCAGTATTCTTGCCTGGAGAATTTCCATGGACAGAGGAGCCTGGAGGGCTACAGTCCACAGGGTCACAAAGAGTTGGACACTACTAAAGCGACTTACCATGCACACAGACATTAACCACAAACACTTTTCTAGGGAATTTCTCTTTCTTCAAAATATGATAAGCCTCAAGCGACTCATGTAATTTCTTATATTTTGATACGTAAAACCTCAATGAGCATGATTATTTAAGACTTTTACAACTTTCTACATACATATCATCAGATCCTTATCTCTGGTCCTATCAGATTCTATTAGTTGAACATTTTCAAATTTAGATATCTTACTGGTAATTCATACACCAACTGAAATTACACTTTTGTTCTAACCATTATCAAAAATTCTCCCATGATAGTCTTTATTTGTTTTGCTTATACATTTATCCTTTGATTAATGAACTCAAAATAATTCTGTAAGTACTCACCCTGTGCCAAGAAATGGGCAAGGCACAAAACCAGGTATGTCTCCTACATTCAGCATGCTTACCATCTAGAAGGAAAGTATAAATGAATATCTGAAATGACCATAGAAGGAAAACTGTGTTTAAATCTGTGATATAAAGTTACAAGATACCAAGAGGGTATTTGGTTGGGAGAATTCCTCCAGTGGTATTCAGGGTGACTTCCTTGAGTAAAGGACGCGTGATGAATAACGTATATGTGTATGTGATGGTGGTGGTGGTGGTGATGATGATGTCACCCCAGACAGAAGGTTACAGTTATGCAAAAGTTCTGTAACTAGAGGTAATACAGCATATTCAAGTGCAAGATGGATGAACATGGTCAGAAAGCAAACTGTTAAAAGGATTATGGTAGGACATGAAGTGAGAGACATGAGACATATCAAACTCTCTGAGAACCGTTTTCCTCCTTAGCCTTAGGTAACTTTCACAGGGACACTTGACCACTTCCTTTCCCTTATTCCCAGGGCTCTGTTACCACAATCTGTATAATATGCCTATGATGAGTCTCTGAAACCTTATGGCTTCTCTCCATCCATGTTGTTACTTCCTCAAACATTTGCCTCAAACTGGAAATAATTGGAGCAAAGATCCGGTGATGATGTGTAGTTACAGCTGGTCTCCTTCCCTTCAGCCAACCCCCTGCTCCCCTAGAGATTTAATAAAGGTAGATTTTCAGGTGTTTTATTAGCAGCATTGCTTATGGTAAAAACAATCTCTGATTATTAAATTGTGTCTGGCTCGTGATGTCTTTGGATGGCTGAAAATATTTTGCTTTGGAACCATAGCTTTGAAATTCTACACAAAAGAGACTCTTTTAACTGGTATTTCCCATGTAGAGATCCTTAAAGCTAACTTCATAGACACTGAAGTGGTTAATAGATACTGGCTCATGTTGGAAATGACACTTTGAAACTAGGCTGGATCACATGCGTACAGGTATGTATTCTTCCATTACCTGAGCTTTCCCCTGCTGGAGGTAAGGGGAGCTGGCCAAAAATACTTGCTGGTTAACTATGTGAAGAGGTCCACTTCTGTAAGGGCATGTTGAATGGCTGGTGTGTGGTGCTTTGTTGCTTAAATCTGAGTAGCTGCAACCAGGTATGTCCTCTGACAGTCTTGTAAATATTAATATTCATTTGAAGCTGAATAGAAGAGCTCCTGGTGGGTATTGTCCTTGGCAGTAATATGTATGCCTTCTCAAACTGTGTGCAATTTTATGCCCTCATGTCTTTGCTCAGTGTTTCTTCTTCATAGAAGTATATCCCCACCCTTCTCCTCCAGATAAACTACAGTCCATCCTCCAAGGCTCATCTTAAAAGGTTCTTTAACTCATTATATAGTGCTTCTTCATGGTGTTCACATTCTTACTTCAGAACTTACCGAGTTCCAGTCACCTTGAAATATCTGTCTTTTCTCTTGGGGAACAGTGTGTTCATGCATTTTTGTATATCCAGAGCTGTGAACAATTCATGGAAAAGAAAAAAAAAATGAGCATTTGTTCATTAAATCTCAGGGACAAAGCACGATGTCTTAAGATCAGGTTATAACACTTCTTCAGGAGTTAGGCAATAGTTTCTTTATCAAGGGAATATTTTCCTAAAACTCTTTACGTGCCTCACCCCCTGGGATTTAGTCTCTGTCTTTAATGATTCATATTACTTTCAATTTTATGTGGTTATATTATTATCATGATTATCCTTAAAGAAATTATTATACCTAATTTTGTCCTCTCAGAATATCACACCCTTGAGAGAATGAGCCATATCTTACTCTTAACATGTTTTAAGACACCTAAATTGAGAAGTGAATTCTAAGGAACATGCAGTGGAAAAAGTCTTTTAAAATACATGAAGCTACCATTTTAAAATTTAATGATTTAGATTACTGTTGGAAAGGAATTTGCTTATGCAAGTTGTTTAAATGGGTCTGGTTTTGCTAACTTTAAAGGAACACATTTTGCTTTGTTCTATAATCATTATTTCCATTTAAGTGTGTGTAGTGGACAAATGACTTTTATAAGCATGATGTCATCTGATCCAAGGGGCTTCCCAGATGGTGCTAGTGGTAAAGAACCCACCTGCCAATGCAGGGAAATTAAAAAATATGTGTTTGATCCCAAGATTGGGAAGATCCCCTGGAGGAGGGCATGGCAACCCACTCCAGTATTCTTGCCTGGAGAATCCCCATGGACAGAGGAACCTGGAGGGCTAAAGTCCATAAGGTTGCAAAGCGTTAGACATGACTGAAGCAACTTAGCATGCATGCATGCATCTCATCCAGATACTAGTATTTTATAAACACAAGAAGTTGTGGAATAAAGCGAAGGGACTGGTTTGGAGCCACGAAAAAATGTCTAGCTCTGATTTCCTTCTGACTTTTCAATTTTTCCTTTAAAATTATACTAGTAAGCTAATGTTATATATACTTAAAATAGTCCGAGAGGGACAAATCTCGTATATAATAACATTTGCTTGCCAGGATCAATCCCTCCCTACTTCCAATACAATAAAGTGTAATCATTTTAATCTTCCATTTAAGCCCTTCTATGATCTGACTTTATTTATTATTATTATCATTATTACCATCATCATCATCATTTTAGCTTTTACCTTTCTCTTTTGTTAATTTCCTTATTAAGTCTTGTGATGTTTCTAGACTCATTTTAAAGTTCTACCTGGCATGAAACTAGGATAGCATCAGTTTGCAGTAAATGTCTTCTGAATTAATCAACCCAAACTGGTTACCCTCTTCTCAAAGTCCCAGCTAACATTCTCCCACAGATAACACCCAGGTCTCTGAGTGTACACGTGCGTGCGTGTGTGTGCTCAGTCTCTCAATCATGTCTGACTCTTTGTGACCCCATGCACTATAGCCCACCAGGCTCCTCTGTCCATGGAATTCTCCAGGCAAAAACACTGGAGCAGGTTGCCATTTCCTCTTCCAAGGGATCTTCCAGACCCAGGAAATGAACCCATGTATCTTGTGGCTCCTGCATTGGCTGGGAGATTCTTTACCCCTGAGTCACCTTGGAAGTCCCAGAGTACGCACACCTCTTCCATATTTCCTTATTTCTGATGTCTCTAGGTATTTTAGGACACAGCCTTGAAGAAATCAGCTGTTCTTGACTATTTGACTAGCTTTGACTAATAGGATGTTAGCAAAAGCGATGCAAGCAGAGGCCGTATACATACTAATACAGTTTGACTGGGCTTTGCACATTAGTGACCAGACATGAAAAAATTACATCCCAAGCATTTGCTGGCCCTGGATTCTGGGTCCCAGAACAACCACTCATGGAGCACATCTAAACCCAATCCACAGCCTAAAGCCATGCTCAACTGCATTTGCCACCTGGAGTAAATCCATCCAGCTGAGATCCAAACAGGCTTAGCCAAATCACAGTTGACTTGAACCTCCCTGAGAAGAAGTGCTTATTGTTGTAAGCCACAGAGTTCTGGGATCATTTGCTATGTCAACTGTGCAGTAGCTAACAGGTATACCACTGGTACCCAGCAGCATCGATAACAACAGTAACAGATCGCCAAGTGCTTACTATATTTTGTCTCATTTGATCCTCTCATAATCGTAGAATGTCTCATTATCCTCAGACACAGAGAGTTTAAATAACATGCTCAAATACAAAAATAATAAGTAATAAACCCATCCAGGTTCTTAAAGACCATAACAGACAGCCTTTCAAAATATCTGAAATTTGGCTTCCCAAGAAGACAGCATAAGATGTTTTGAGGGCTTTGCAAGTATGTTTGATATTCTCTCTCTGTGAGTGGAATTCTGACCTAACCTGAGACTAAGAATACAACGTAAAATGGTCAGTTCCAATCTCAGACACATGTAAAAATTACCCAGTGGTGGTAGTGGGGAGAGAGAAATAAATGTCCATTCTAGACATTCTAAAGCAAACACTCTGGAGGTAGAGAAATATGGATATTCATTTGGAATATGCTTTTGAACTGTGGTGTTGCAGAAGACTCTTGAGAGTCCCTTGGACAGCAAGGAGATCAAACCAGTCCATCCTAAAGGAGATCAGTCCTGAATATTCATTGGAAGGACTGATGCTGAAGCTGAAACTCCAATACTTTGGCCACCTGATGGGAAGAGCTGACTCATTAGAAAAGGCCCTGATGCTGGGAAAGATTGAAGGCGGGAGGAGAAGGGGATGACAGAGGGTGAGATGGTTGAATGACATCCCTGACTCAGTGGACATGAGTTTGAGCAGGCTCCAGGAGATGGTGAAGGACAGGGAAGCCTGGCGCGCTGCAGGCCCTGGGGTCACAGAGAGTCGGACACGACTGAGCGACTGAACAGCAACAATAACAACAAAATGCTTTCCAGGCAGTCTCAAAGGAGCCAGACCTGCATCTCTCTGAGGGACTCTTAGGCTAGGTAGGAATGATGTTTATTAAGAGAATAAGCCTCTTTACATTCTCTTTCCTGAATGTCATGTTGTGTGAATCTCTATTTTTGGACCTTGGAGAAAATGTCATACCCAGTGTAAAAAAAAAAAAGTTGGTCATTCCGTTGTGTCCTACTCTGTGTGGACTGTAGGCCACCAGGTTCCTCTGTCCATGGAATTTTCTGGGCAAGAATACAGGAGTGGGTTGCCATTTCCTTCTCCTTAAAAGGAACTTGAGATTCCTCTTCTTCACTCTCTTAGCAGTATGACCTCATGAAAAGATTATGAAAAAAGCATGCTGTTAGAAGTAAAAGACTCGTGTTCCAATCCTGGCTTTTCTATAAGCTCTATGACTTTGAACATAACACTTACATTTACTTTCTTCCTTTTCAAAAGTAGAAAGACTGTTAAATGTAATAGTCTTCATTAAGTAGAGCTGTTTAGAGGACTCACTGAGATGACATGTCCTAGAACACCCTGTCCAATGGCACAACTTGTGTGAGTGCTGAATACACACCAGGCACGGTACTCCCTTCCAAAGGGAATCGAGTTGTACAGACAGTTTGTGACAGCAAGAAAACAAAGCCTGTTTTAAATGATCAGGGTGCAAGAGTCCTGTGAACGGTGGATGCTAGGTTAGCACTTTCATTCAAGAGCACAAGCCAGGAGGCAGAGTCTATGTAAACATAGGATTATGCCTCAGGACGATACTGCCTTCACAGCTCTTCACAGAAGAGAAAACAGGGTCCTGGATGGCTCAGATCCCAGGGACTTGCCAGAATCCCAAGTTCACAAAATGTTCAATTGTCTCCAGGTGGTGAATCTGATCTAGAATTTCTTCTTTATTTTCTCACTTTATTAAAAAATGTGATAATGGAATATGATCATTATATATTGTCTATGCCTGCCCACCCGCTGCCCATGCCTAATTTAGAGGAATACCTCCTTGATATTTTAAAAGACTATCAGATTTTTTTTTTTTTTTGGCAGTGGGAGTTCCTGTTTTCTGTAAATTTGTAAGGTAAATATATTGGACATTAAACAAGAGAAAAAAATATAATTGTTTTCTCCCATCATATTCTCTGTGCTTTCCAGATAAGCAAAGCAAATTGTCAGCTTTACACTCATCCTGGAAAACTGAAGCTTAAGTGATATGCTCTAGAAACTATAGGAAACATAGGTAGAAGACAGAGTGCTGTGCATTGAATCACTTGCTGAATCATTGGGGAAGATTGTGTTCTTTGGGAAATTAGCATAAATATCAGGGTACAGAGCTTTATCTCATTGATTTTCTAAGTTATCACCACATACCCCTCAGTTCAGAAGATAATATTCTGTGGTGTTATTCTTAACACAGTAAAGCAGCTTCCCCTCCCCTCCCCCCAAGCCCTTACTCTGCTTTCAGAGTATTTAAAATTTTGCAAAGCCTCAGGAGGTCTGTTTAGATCACCAACAGACCTTTTGTTATGAGATAGAAGATCTCATGACACCACACTCACCAACCTACCAACACCTTTGAATGGACACAGGGCCAACAGGAGCCCACTCCTTGATCCTTGTCTTCCCCCCCACCCCACCGCTTCTGTCTTGTTGTTGTTGTTGTTTTCAGTTGCTCAGTCATATCAGACTCCCTGTGACCCCATGGACTGCAGCACAACAGGCTGCCCTGTCCCTCACCATCTCCTGGAGCTTGCGCAAACTCATGTCTGCTGAGTTGGTGATGCCATCCAACCATCTTGTCCTCTGTTGTCCCTTTCTCCTCTTGCCTTCAATCCCTCCCAGCTTCAGGGTCTTTTCAAACAAGTTGGCTCTTCACAACAGGTGGTCCAAGTATTGGGGCTTCAGCTTCAGCATCAGTCCTTCCAATGAATATCCAGGACTGATCTCCTTTAGGATGGACTGGTTGGATCTCCTTGCAGTCCAAGGGACTCTCTAGAGTCTTCTCCAACACCACAGTTCAAAAACATCAATTCTTCGGCGCTTAGCTTTCTTTATGGTCCAACTCTCACATCCATACATGACTATTGGAAAAATCATAGCTAACTATAGGGACCTTTTTTGGCAAAGTACCATCTCTGCTTTTTAATATGCTGTCTAGGTTTTTCATACTGTTTATTCCCCCCCGCCTTTTTTTTTTTTCCTTTTGAGTGGATGCAGATCTCTTTAGGTTCCTGGACACCAGAAAGGGCCAGGGTGAGCTAGCAGCTCTGGGTGTTCAAACCAGCAGTTCTAATCTGCTCCCACCCACCCCGCCTGCTTCCTCCAACCACAAAGAGGCACTGGCCAAGGCTGAGACAATCAAGTAATCAAGGGGATATTCAGACAGACAGAAAGGAAAACAGCTCCAGCCCATCACCCACCTCCACAGAATACCCTGTTACTACTTCTCAGGAAGCATCTCAGATGAGGTTTCTAAGGACAAACCCTTTGAAGCAGGAACTAGAGAGATCATTAGTTGTAATCAGTAAAAAGAAATGAGTGGGACGCGAAGGCTGATTACTGGAAATTGGAATGTATGATGAACACAGGGCCAGAAGGAACATGAAAAATCAGAGAACTGGGTGGTGAACTGGGTTTAGGTATGTCCAATGCATGTCAGGGTCTGTTTTAGGGTCACTAAGTGGCAGGGTTTAGCACCTCATTCTTCACTATGATCAGATGTGCTTAATAGTTCCTCTGATGTGTAGATGCCTGGTTTGCCTGCATGGAGGTGAGTTTATATTTTTGCTTCACAACCTATAATGTACTTAGCATCATTAAGCCTAATGGAGAGCGTGACAACACATGGGGGAAGTATGTGAGTCTCAAAAGAAATACTTTGCCTTCTTCATAAAGATAATTTGGAAAGAAAAATAAAATGTTGCAGTACAGGCTGTATATATTCTTATATTTGGTATGTAAATATCCTTACTTGAGCAGATTTGTTGCTGTTTAGTTGCTAAGTTGTGCCTGACTCTTTGCGACCTTTGTCCACGGAATTCTCCAGGCAAAAATACTGGAGTGGGTTGCCATTTCCTTCTCCAGTGGATCATCTCTACCCAGGGATCAAACCCACGTCTCCTGCTTTGGCAGGCAGATTCTTTATCACTCAGCCACGAGGGAAGCCTACTTTAGCCATCAGGTAACCTTAAATAGATGATGCAAACAAAGAAGAGCTCTCATCCTGGGAGAATCTGAACACAGCATGGCTCTACCTTATCTAGTTCAGGGAAAGAGAAAGGCTGCTGGTGGCAGGACTTTATTTTTGATGGTGGCGACAACGTGTTGGGAAGCATCTAACACTTAGAATCTTCTTTTATAAAAAAATCTCGGTCCCACTTATTTCATTTTGCCTTTCCAAAATATTACTCACTGCCATCACTACTGTGACCTGGTTTCCTTACTAGTAAAAGAAAACGGCTCATTTGGTGATTTCTGAGATCAAAGGCTCAGTCTACCCTAGGCCTCATTCTTGGCGAAAAAAAGAAGCCCAGGGCTTTAAGAAAAAAGACTTAAGTCTCCACTGGAATTATTTTTGCTTTGAGATGACAGGACTTCAGCTATGCCTTCAAAATATTCCCATTCTTTCATATAATCACATTCAATAATCATTAAAAAAATTTTTTTTTTCTTTTCTTGCCTAATGTTCTGTGTCCTTCATTTTTCTCTGCACCTAATTTGATGGCAAAATAAAGCCAGGAATATAGCAATATTCATCCTCTAGCCATTGCATTAATTGATGTCTGGGAGTAAGGTGATGCTATCTAATGAGACTGAATCAAGTGATCAGCGCAAAATACTGATTTTCAAATACATTTTATCTAACCATTTGAGCTGCCTTGAAAATTGGCATAATTACACAGTCTGAGCCTCTAAGATATGGTAATTCTTGATTCAGATATTTCATTTCACAGGAGAGGGAATCAGAAGGCAAGGTTTGATGTGAGTGACTTCAGCACTTATTACCTATAACAGAGCATACTTTTCAAATACACACATGAAAGAAATGTAAATTATTAAATTACCTCAAGTGATTCTGAACAAGTAGACCCACTCTAACATCTTTACTACAAATGAAGCCTTTACTACTTTTCTTTCTTTTTCAGAAAAATAGTCTAATAATCAAAGAACTATGAATATTCAGTACAAACATGGGATTAGAAATTTTAAGGTGCTTATACAATGAGAGGAGAGAAATTAGATTTTTTTAATTCATTGGGTCACATTACATCCATTTAAGATTCCACAACTGGCACTTCCGCCTCACAACAGAGGATTCATTATGAAGTAAAAGCAATTTTAGAAAGAATTTTACTGAATTATGGAAAGAAAATCACCACAGAATTACTGGTAGTTAAAAGCTGAAATAACATGTGTGCATGTGTGTATGTGCGCATCTGTAAAGTCTACACATTTACACATTTCACACATATGGATGTAAGGATAAGCATAGGTAAGAAGCAGAATCAAAGTTATGAACCCTGTTTCCAGAAAGTATGCCAAATTGTGTGTGACTCTACAGTTTCAAGGAGCAAAATAAGCCCTGTTTCAAAAACTGAACATCATTGTTGTCTGCCTACTACATAGCAGCAATCGGATAGTGCTCTAACGGTCACATAAAGTTAATTCAATATTTTATAAGAAATACCATAATGTGTTTGCCTCATCTGCACTACTGTATCCTGGGTCTGCTCAAGTCTAGGGCCACGGCTTTCCGATCAGCTTCCATTTCATCATTTTCTAGTCTGTCTTCCAGAGTCCTATCAGAGTAATTAATTTTTATGATGTGAAAAGCTGAACACATCACCTCCCTAACACTTCTTTTGGAAAAACAAATCCAGTTATGGAATTTTCTGAAACTTGGTAGACTTTGCTGATAAGTCACCAGAAAATAAATTGCAATTTCTGAGAGAAATAACTTTTCTTCTTGCTTTTCAATATTAGAAAATGGTTTTGTGTAACATATTTGATACATGGATATATGAATCAAGCCATTGATTTTTACCCTCACAAACAACAATATTTATGTGATAGCATGAAGAGGAAAAAAGCTGATTGCTCATGGAAAAAAAGACCATAAAGTCATGGAAAATGACTGTGGGAGAGAACAATATTTTTTCAGATGTTCAGCTCCTTTCCAGAAGGAAATATATATATATATATATATATACATATATATATATATATAATGAACTTAAACATATAAAACCTTGTTATTATAAAATATATAACCTTAAAAGTATATATTCTTAAAATACTTGCAACACCACTTTTAGAACTCTAAATAAAATGAAAGCTATATTAGATTGTCAAAATGAGGCAAACAAATCAATATTATATCAGTAGATTTAAGCTGCGAGTAATGTACAGTATTGCAGATACTGTACAAAACTGGGAAACCAGAACTGAAGGGAAAGAATGACATTGTTGAAAGGGTGGTGATTTCAAAACATGTCTAGAGATTCTAAATGCTAGCTACACCCCAGCATATTTGTTAATTATGTGCTCATGCTTTCTAATAAGATCTTTAAGACAATAACCAAATCTTATTTATGAGTGGCAAGATTCCCTAGAGGAGGAAATGGCAACCCACCCCAGTATTCTTGCCTGGGGAATTCCATAGACAGAGGAGGCTGGCAGGCTACAGTCCACGGGGTCGCAAAGAGTCAGACACAATGAGCAACTTTTACTTTTTTCTCTTCCATTTATCAGTAAACATCTACACTGAGGTGGAAATGAGGGTCTAAATTTCATTTCTCCATTGCATTGTTATTTTTTAATTCTCTATTTTTGGAACACATGTATGATCATTAATTTTATGTGTCATCTTGGCTGTGTTAAGGGATGCCCAGAGAGCTGGTAAAACATTTTTTCAAGGTGTGTCTGAGAGTGTCTGGAAGAAACTAGCATTGACCCAGCAGATTGGTAAAGAAGATGGCCTTCACCAGTACATGTGGGCAATCTCCGTCCACTAAAAGCCTGAGTAGAACAAAAAGGCAGTTAGGACAAATTCGCTCCCACTGTTTGACCTAAGACATCCATCTTCTCCAGCCCTCAGTTGTCAGTACTCTTGGTTCCTGGGTTTTAGGACTCAGATCAAGATACAACCACTGACTTCCCAAGTCTCAGGTTTCTGGGCTTGTTCTGAATTATACCACCAACTGGGCTTTCCTGTTTCTCCTGCTTGAAAATAGCAGACTGTAGGATTTCGCCTCCATGTCACATGAGTTATTTCTTATAATAAATCTCTCTCCAGACAGATATAGATATATGTAGGGCTGTAGCTATATTTACACACACACACATACACACACACACACACATACTTGTGTGCTCAGTCACTCAGTCGTGTCCGACTCTTTGTGACCGTTTGGACTGTAGCCCGCCAGGCTCCTCTGTCCTTGGTATTTCCCAGGCAGGAATACTGGAGTGGCTTGCCATTTCCTTCTCCAGGGGATCTTCCCAACTCAGGGATCAAATCAGAGTCTTTTGCATCTTCTGCATTGCAGGAGATACTTTACCACTGAGCCGTCGGGGAAGCCCCATTTACACACACACACACACACACACACACACACACACACACACACAATTATACACAGATTTCAACCTGAGGTGTACTTTCATTCATCCTCACTTCCTGATCCATTATCTACTGGTCTATTCTACCTTATATCTTGACCTGTCTTCTTCTGACTCAAATGATGTCAGAGAAGTGAAAAGAGTTCACAAACAGTCCTTTACCTTATTCCCTTTCTCTTATTTTTTATAACAATATGCACAATGCAATTCATGTCAAAAGCCACACCTGCTATAATTCAGATTATAAGCTCTTATAGGCCTTAAATGTGCAGTCAGTAGTTCATGCTAAACCACACAAAGAACTGGAGGATAAGAGAGTGGCCCTGTGAGGAAAGGGTAAAAATGAGAGAGAAAGGTAAATGGATTGCAGTCATTTTGCATGGATCACAGACTCTCCAGGATCATTTAAGATTCATCTTCCAATCTAGTAAAGGTTACAGCATAGACAAGATGGAACAGGAGTCTGTTTAATTTAGCACATCTGAAATGAAATAAGGATAATTTTTCACATGAACAACTTGGCTTGCACTTAAAGGATAATATTCTGAGAGCTTTCATAATTTGAAATGAATATCCATGAAGGTTTTGAGATTTTTTGCTGGAGGGTCATGGTTTTATATAGGCTCCCACCATTTTGAGTACCATTACATTGACTACTTCACTCATCCTTTCTTTAAACATAGATTGAGTATCTACTGTATGCAAGTGTGTGGCACATAGACAAACATCTATTCAACATCTTAACACTTGTTTGATCACTAAATCACTCTTTCAAACAAATTAAATGAGTTCCTCTCTTTCACGTGGCAGTCTTTTTACTAGGCAATAGCATAGCCAAAGATCTGTATAAAAAAACAAGTTCTACATTTGATAAATTCAGAGGTTTATGGAGAAGGCATAAAATGTGTTTAAATACAGGGTAATATGTGATAAAATAGGGTTATATCTAAGATGGCACAAAGAATTAATTTTTAGAAGGATCACAGAAAATTTCAGATGGGCAAGGGCACTTGAGTCAGATCATGATGGATGAGTAGGAATGTTAAATGGATGCTAAAATTCATGTGTAAGTGGATTTGGATGTAAGGATATACATGAGTTTCATGAAACCAATGTTAAAATCAGTGGTTTTTTAATGAGGGAAAATTTTGTGACCATGGAACATTTGGCAGTGCCTGGAGCCATTTTTAATTGCCATGACTTGTAAGGAGATGCTATGATAATCTAGTGAGCAGAGGCTAGGTATGCTGCTAAACCCCTTACAATGTGCAAGCAAAGGTCCACATCAAACATAAATAAATATTCAGCCCAACTTGCAACAATACGGATAAACTTGAGAGTATTATGCTAAGTGAAATAAGACAAAGACAAATACCATATGATTTCACACATATGTGGAATAAAAAACAAAAAAAAAGCAAGCAAACAAACAAAAACAAAATAAATGAACAAAAATAAAACCAAACATGCTGATACAGAGAGCAGAGTAGTGGTTACCAGAGGGGAAGGGGCAGAGTGGGGGTGGCGGAAGAAGGCCAAAATGTATAAAAGGGATCAAATGTATGGTGAGGGATGGGAACTAAACTTTTGGTGGTGGACATGCTGTGGGTATACAGAAGCAGAAATAGAAGGTTGTATACCTGAAACACATGTTACCTTAATAAAAAATAAACCTAAAATTAAAAGACTACTTGGTCTAAACTGTAAGTAGTGGTGGATTAGTCATTCAGTTGTGTCTGACACTTGTGACCCCATGGATTATAGTCCACCAGGCGCCTCTGTCCATGAGATTCCCAGGCAAGAGTAATGGAGTAGGTTGTCATTTCTTTCTCCAGGGGAATATTCTCGACTCAGGAATTGAATGTAGGTCTCCTGCATTGCAGTTGCAGGTGGATTCTTTACTGACTGACCTACAAGGGAAGCTCTCAAATGTCAATAGTGATTTTTAAAAAAACAGGTAAAGGACCAATAGAAAAAGAGGTCGGAATTGAAGTAAAATCTCACGTATAGAGTTTGGATATCTTATTATGGGTAATGGGAGGAAATGATATTGTTTTAACAGGATAATTACATTTTTTATTTATTATCCAAGATAACTCTACAAATTGAAGTATGGAAGATAAATCTGTTGGCACTGAAATTAAATGCTGTGATACCAATAATTAGAGTATTGCAGTAGTTATTGTAGTAATTTTGGCAAGTAATTATGGGAATATGAAATAAGACTACAGAGATGGAACAAGATAGAGGATATCAAATCATCAAAAGTACACACAACAGCATTTAGTGGATAAAGCAGTTTTGAGAGAATTGCTACTTTGCTCAATGAAATATGTATAAAAAGATTTACATTTGAATCAGGATGTAAAGAAAACTATGCATTTAGAGCAGTAATCTAATACAGTTTGAATTCTCCTATAGGTTATTTCCCCCTTTATTATTCTTAAAAAATGTTTTATATTTTGAAAACTCTAGATCCTTGCCAATTTGTTGGACCATATCACCACCAATGCTACCAGAATTCGAGACCATTTGTTCACATTACTGACTCCAAAGTAGGCTTATTATGCTCATGTTATTAAGGAAATTCTCTCACAAACCACTGCCTAATGTTCAGAATGTAATATATTTAAGCAGACACTTAAATCTTACAGACAAAAATACATGCATAGTCTTGGCCTGTCATCTTCTAATATTTTGTGTTTTTAAAAATTTCTTTTATTATGAAAAATTTGAAACTTTCCCTCATTCTTTCATGCACTGAAGCAAAGTGACTGTCTATGACTCTTTTGGAAGATGCTTTACAGATGGACAGAGCCTCTGTTTTTTGCATTAAATAGAACTAAATGCCACGCTACATTTGTACAGCAATGAACATTTATGCAAATCTGAAGAGTAGGCAGGTGCAAGAGCAAATTTCTTAATGCCATTTGCTCTGAAAATTATATAAAGCTTCTAGAGCTCTGCTTTTTATAGTAGCTAAAGGAGTTTTGTTTGGTATTTTTAAACAATAACACCTGCTCCAGGCAGAAAAGTTAGTTCCCGTACAGCAGGAAGTAGGCTGCTTTTGGTGGAGAGGAGTTCCAGAGATTGTCTCCAATAAATAATGAGGCGATAAAATAAAATGTATTTTGAAAAGGCTGGGTGGGTGGTGGAGGTAGAAGTAGGTGGGTGGGAAGGGAGAAATTTCGCCTTTTGCACTGACAGATGCTGGCAAATGGCAGGAATTCAGCCCAGCCAAGGAGATGGCAGAAGTCCATAGGACTCCATCTGGGGCCTGTTTCTTTGGCCTCTGCAACCTGGCAGAGCCTCTTCCCTCATAGGCCTAAATTTCCCTTTCTCTTTGTAGCTTAAAAGGAGAAGACCTTCATGACTGCCATTTCTCTTTTGCTCCATTTTTTTCAGCCCCATGACATAGAATCAATAGTGGTTAATTAAGATCAGTCATTTGTTCTTTCGAATTTATTTCATCAAAGCTGAATTCTCTCTGATGATATATTTTGGTAACCTCCCTATTTCCAAAGAGATACAGAATATCTGTTTTTCTTCTTTTAACATGATTTTAATATGTGATTTTGTAATATATCTGTCTGCTCTTGAGGATGTCAGTTGTTCATTCATACACTCATCATTCCTTTAAAGAGGCCTTATCATGTGTCAGCAAGAAATAGTGGAGCTAAAAATGAAGAAACTCATACTTCATCCTAGTTTTGTCATTAACTTCCTTCACTCACTCAGTCACTTAATACATTTTATTGATTTTTATGGTGTTATGGCTATGACAGCCATCACCCCATTCATCTCCAAGGTTTGTCAGCTGTCGTAACTTTCCGGACTGATGTCCCATTCTCTTTAACACCTCCATATACATCTCCAGGAAAATATAATGAGTGATTTTTAGAGTGAGGCAGGTTAACAATTTTTAACAAAGGAGAATAAAAAAAATGAAGAGGACTTTAAGCAAAGTGTAAGCAAGGACTAAAGAAGTTGCTTTACACTCAGCATTGTGGTAGGTGTTTGAAATTCTGGAAAGAATAATATTTAACCCTGCATCTTAGGAAGCTCAAAATCTTCCTCAGATATAAACACAGAAATATAACATGATAATAAAATGGAATATACTTATTTATTAAATCAAATGATGGCACAAGCATTCTTGTGGGTGGCTCTATAGTGGCAGCACTACTTTGTGACCCGAAGCAAGATACCTATTGTTCCTGGACATTATGGTCTCCATTTTCTCATCCAAATTTACTTCTCCCCTTACTTTCAAACTTGGTGTATTTATTTTCCACAACCTTCTCTAAAGGTACATTTGAACCAACTGTTTCCTTTAGCTATAAGACCCAGCCCTTCTCTCTATAATAGCATCTCTCCTGCATTCTTTCATTTCCCTCATCTCATTGGAGTCAAGAGGGGTATCACTCAGTCCCACACTGCAGGCAGGAATATCCCTCGTGTTTTCTATATATTCTATAGTCTTCTTTCAGTCTTTTTTCTATATATTCTATAGTCTTCTTTTTAACAATCCCTCCTGAAATTATAACTTAAAGATATCATCAATTTCCCACTGGTGTCCTAATTAATGTGCAATTCAAGCTGAAAATATCATCAGGTTGTTCACAGAAGAATAATACCCCCAAAGGTAGCATGTCAGTCATAAATATGCAGAAAATTAGAGGACCTGAAGGGAAGAGCTAATAAGCTGATGTCTTAAGTCAGGTTTCTAGGATAATGGATCCAGATTTACATGTTAGGAGTGTCCTCAGGATAATACCTATAAGGGAATGATAGCAGAAGGGTGGTTTAGAGGGAGGAATTGAATTGTGATTGAATTGCAAATAAGGCTTAGATAGTCACTTGGAGAGCACTGGTGATTTGGGAGCTCTGAGAATTCTTGGGGAATCTGGGAATTCTTGAGTCACTTGGGAGGCTCTGGGAATTCTAGCCTGCCCTTCAAAATTGTCCTGTCTTAAAGTAAGGAAGTCAGGCCTTGACACTTAACTAGTCAGAGGATGCAGGCTGCATAGGTGGGAGAAGGCATTGTCTTGATTGAAGACATTCTTTCTCAGTTCAGTTCAGTCACTCAGCCGTGTCCCACTCTTTGCGACCCCATGAACCGCAGCGCGTCAGACCTCCCTGTCCATCACCAACTCCTGGAATCCACCCAAACCCATGTCAGTGATGCCATCCAACCATCTCATCCTCTGTCATTCCCTTCTCCTCCAGCCCTCAATCTTTCCCAGCATCAGAGTCTTTACAAATGAGTCAGCTCTTCGCATCGTATGGCCAAAGTATTGGAGTTTCAGCTTCAGCATCAGTCCTTCCAATGAACACCCACGACTGATCTCCTTTAGGATGGACTGGTTGGATCTCCTTGCAGTCCAAGGGACTCTCGAGTTTTCTCCAACAACATAGTTCAAAAGCATCAATTCTTCGGCACTCAGTTTTCTTATTAGTCCAACTCTCACATCCATACATGACCACTGGAAAAACCATAGCCGTGACTAGATGGACCTTTGTTGGCAAAGTGATGTCTCTGCTTTTCAATATGCTATCTAGGTTGCTCATAACTTTCCTTCCAAGGAGAAAGCATCTTTTAATTTCATGACTGCAATCTCCATGTGCAGTGATTTTGGAGCCCAGGAAAATAAAGTCAGTCTCTGTTTCCACTGTTTCCCCATCTATTTCCCATGAAGTGATGGGACTGGATGCCATGATCTTAGTTTTCTGAATGCTGAGTTTTAAGCCAACTTTTTCACTCTGCTCATTCACTTTCATCAAGAGCCTCTTTAGTTCTCCTTCACTTTCTGCCATAAGGGTGGTGTCATCTGCATATCTGAGGTTATTGATATTTCTCCCAGCAATCTTGATTCCAGCTTGTGTTTCCTCCAGCCCAGCGTTTCTCATGATGTACTCTGCGTATAAGTTAAATAAGCATGGTGATAATACAGTTCCTCAAGAGGGCTTCCCTGCTGGCTGGTGAAGACTCCGTCTGCCAATGCAGGAGACGCATGTTCGATTCCTGGGTCGGGAAGATCCCCGGGAGAAGGGAATGGCAGCCCACTCCGGTATTCTTGCCTGGGAAATCCCATGGACAGAGAAGCCTCGTGGGCTACAGCCCATGAGGTTGCAAAGGAGCTAGACACAAGGTAGTGACTAAGCAACAACTGGGTCCTCAGAGAGACCAGTTGAGAGTTTTCAGCTGCCTATAGTCCCAGCTGCCACTGAGGAAGAGCGCTGGTCCAAAAGGGAAGATCTGCAAGGCCAGCACAACATAATTACAACATTATTACATTTGACACGGAAGGATTTTAAGGTGTGTTTTGGGAAGTAACAGCACAAAGGGGGGATATTAACAACTACCTTATCATGAAAAGTCTTGCTAGCAAAACTAGTTTACTATGAATTTTAACAAGTTTCTAAACCTTTCAGGGCCTCATTTGATCATTTAAAAAAAAAAAAGCTGGCTACATATTTAAGACTTTCAGGACTTTAGCTTTTTAAAGAAGGATCTAGTTGTTACTTTCATGTGTCAATATGAAAATAATAACTGCAATTCAAATACTCTATATTGACTGGTCTCCTTGAATTAGCCCTTAATTATCCTCTCCAAACAAAATAGGAAGTGACTGACTAAATGCCTACTGTAGGCTTGTCACTGTGGTATTTTCCAATCTGTGGAGAATATTGTGCTTATATTACGGACTGTTTTTGCTTTTTTTGCATTGTAATTACATATGCACACATTTTTCTCTGTTGTGCTATCAATGTAAAACCACTGATTTTTTTTTTTTTTTTTTAAAGACTGACATGGAATAAGATTTTTATTCTGCTACTTGTTCTGGGTCCCCTGACTGATTTATTAAGTTAATTCAACCTGTTTCCTTATATGCAAATTTGAGATTTTCTCCTTAAATTTTATAATATATATAAAACGCCCCATAGAGTGCATGGAAGATAAAAGGTACTCAATATATTTTTACCTCTCCCATCTCCTGTCGTATACTTTCATCTTATAGTTCCTCCTATGCTTCTCTTTTTCCCTGGCTTTCTCCTTTCTTCCCCGGTATGTTCCTTGAGAACAGAGTATATGCATAACAATCTTATTTTTACAGTGGCTAAATAATGTATAATGTTTAACAAGGTTTCTCTAAATGCAGTTTATGGGCCACCAATATCAGAGTCACTAGGGTTGTTTAGTAAAATGTAGGAACATAATTCACACAAACCTGACTTATAATATCAGAGGTTATACGTATGCATTTTATCAAAATTTCAAAGGTAATCTCATAAGAGTGGAAATGTGGGGACCACCAAATCAGAAGACTTATGTGATAAACATTTGCTACATGAATACGTGTGCTACGGTATCAACGTTCTTCTCATTGATGGAAATGATGGTAGTCAGTAATAAAAAGAAAGATGAACATACTTCTTTCAATATGCTGCACTTTTTGTATGAATTTTCTGAAGACGAAATGAGTAGATCTGCTTAAGTTAGATTGGGTTATATATGTTCTATGATATTATAAACCAGAAGGATGCTGAATTCAATTAGAATCATCACAGATCAATGTGGGCTTCCCTGGTGGCTCAGATGGTAAAGAATCTGCCCACAATGCACGGACCCAGGTTTGATACCTAGGTTGGGAATATCCCCTGGAGGAGGAAATGACAACTCACTCTAGTAATCTTGCCTGGAGACTCCCATGGGCAGAAGAGTCTGGCGGGCTACAGTCTATGGGATCACAAAGAATAGGACATGACTGAGTGACTAACACACACACAGAGGTTGATGCCTCAGACAGACAATTGGAGGAATTATTAAACTCTTCTCAAAATATAGTTATTACAATAAATGAGAAATAAAATGTCCCGGGGTCTTTGGCACTATCCTAAGAATGATTCACATTCTTCTGCTATAAAGAGTCACAACATAAATAAGACTCAAAGGCAAGAAACTAGAGGAATACAGAGGCCCCAACATCAATGACCTTTGTTAATAGAGATTTCTGTCTTCCCAATTAACCATTTCTGTGCCTTGAGGATCAAACAGTATCTACTGCATAATGCTTCTAAAGTTTTGATCTATTTCAAATTCATCTTCTCATTTTTTCCTTCTTTGAATTTAGGGGAGTTCCAAGGGTCATGACAGCTTTCCTTGTGTACTCCTACTGATTCCATCCTAAATGTGACTTATCTTCAATAAAGAACTTTTTAAAAAAATCTTGACATGAAACGGATCTGGTTTTGTTATATCATTTGTATATGATCTCTGGGACTATGACTCTATTCCTTTTAGGACTGGGCTGTTGTGTTTTTGCTTTTGTTTTGTTTTTGTTTTTTTTCCCCCAGAATAATATTCCCTAACCGTCACAGAAAACAATAAACTATCTGTTTTTCCATTATCCCATGTGATTTTTAAAGCCAGGAGAATCCTAGCAACCAGTGTTGGGACCCATCTCTGCTGGACAAAAGATATAAACCATGGCTTTCCCTCAGGAAAATGCATAAAAACCAAAATGTGTCTTTGTGCTTGTTGCTTAGTTGTGTCCGACTCTTTGTGACCCTATGAACTGTAGTTCGCCAGGCTCCTCAGTCCTTGGGATTCTACAGGCAAGAATACTGGAGTGGGTTGCCATTCCCTTCTCCAGGGAAACTTCCTAACCTATGGATAGAATCTGGGTCTCTCGCATTGTAGGCAGAGCCTTTACTGACTGAGCCACCAAACCAAACTAATACAAATTAAAATTTTGCTGTCAGAATCAGGAATCTTTACTCTTACAGGTCGAGTTAATGACTAATACTCATTTTCCAGTTTCTAGTATATTGTTGGTCATTTATAAGAGTATCTTCCCTAGTGGCTCAGACTATAGAGAATCTGCCTGCAATGTTTGATTCCTGGGTTGGGAATATCCCTTGAAGAAGGGAATGGAAACCCACTCCAGTATTCTTGCTTGGAGAATTCCATGGACAGAGAAGCCTTGAGAGCCACAGTTCGTGGGGTCGCAAAGAGTCTGACATGACTGAGTGATTAACACACACTTTACAACTGTAGAATACACCTATATATGCCTTTCTGCATACAAATTAGGAAGCATTCTCTATCCAGACTTGTTCCTAACCCGCCTTAATTTTGACTTCGTAAGTACTATGTTGTTTGTACGGTCCCCAAACTTCATGTTCTACATGATTGGTGATTATTGGTGTCGTTTCTAGTATATAGCTTATGTTTGACCTATCTAATCCCTAAGATTTCCTGTATTCCTCAGCCTCAAATCTATAAAATACAGCCCACATCATGGTCAACCACTTAATATTCAGCCAGGATTGCCCAGCTCTTCAGATAAGAGGGGGTGTAATACCCATGGCCAAATGATCTTCCTGTTCATCTTTCAATATGTGAACAACATAGCCAGAGAAACTTAAACTCCTTTATATACTATATATTTTTTTCATGCTGAGTCCTATTTGAATGCAAAGTACACAATCAAGACATGTCTTCAAATTTTGTTGTCTAATTATGTCCTCAAACTTCATAATAGCCTATGTCAAAATCTAGCCATATATTTCAGTGTACATATATCATTAGGGCAAGAGATAAGATTGACCCTTGGCATTCTGGAAGACTCTTGAGTGGTCCAGATAATGTGAGCAACAAAGTTCATATAAGAAGTCATTACGAATTACCTGGAGAGTGTCATTCTGGGTAATGAAGTTTTTGAGGGTGTCCATTTGAGTCAAGGTAGATGCAGAGGTTGTACATAGTTTATAAAAGATACTTCAATTGTATTTAAAAAACAAAAATATTAGGGAAAAAAACATGATCATAACTTCTTAACGCACTTTTTTGCTGTTCATATTTCATTTTTTAAACAGTCTTAAAAAATAAATTACATTTCAAACTAACCATATAAGGAATCTTCCTGAAATTAGATATTAAAAGGGAATTGTCTGAAAGAAGCATCGGAGCACATACTTTACTTAAAAGAAAAAAACAGAAATATAAACAAATTATGTATGTAATTAATATAAGCAAATTATATACATATATATAGATATAAATATACATGTATATAATTCCAGCACCAAAACTCTAGTATGGGTCCTAGTTAATAATTAGACTCATGAAACAACATTAAGCTTTAATCTAATGCTACAGCTTCTTAGCTTTCAAAAGTATAAAAGCAACAGGCACAACAGACATAGTATCTTCATTTTGTTGAGAAATCTTATTGATTCTGGGGTATGCACACAGTGTCTATTGCTTCCTCACTTAACATGAGCAATATATGGCTTCCATGAATAAGACTGAGGTGTTTGTGCATAACTTTGATATAGAGAGGTAGTTTCCCCCACTTTCCACCAATCTTTTATACCATTTGAGTTCACATAGGTCCCACACCTGCCTGACTATCCAGCTTAACAAAAGCAGTTGTGTTCCTAGAAAGCAAATGAGGTTAAAGCAATGGTCTACATTTATCTTAACTCTAGCGTTTCCAAGGAAATGTTACTGGGAGGTGAGGAACACCAAGGTCCCGGTCACTCCCAGCCAAGCCCGCAGAGACTAGGCCTGATTTTAACTGTTACTCATAGACATGTAACAACAGCGTGATATGGTAAATGTTAATATGTCAGCATGTAAAATTCTGTGTGAGAAAGGAAGAAAAAGAGTTTAATCCTAAATCAGTTATTTAGGAAAAGCTTCAAACAAGGAGCAATATTGAGTTTTTGTTTCGAGACAATGAGAAGAATTTTCAGTAGTTGGACAATAAAGTTAAAGGGCAACTTAGGCCCAATAAAGAATAGGTGGGAAACTGGAGGAATTTGTAAGATATTTGGAAGGAGGGGTTGGTATTTCAAGATGCTGAAAATATTTTTAGTACAGTAATTCAAGAAAAATGAAACTAAAGGAAGGCTAGGCCCAAAGGACTTGATACTGCTGAATTGAAAACATCAATTTCCTTTTTGTAATTAATTTCCATGTTTACAACTGGCTTGATTTAGGTTTACATTATAAAAATATCAGCATGGGTCACTATTTATTATGATGCTATTTATAATTATGGACAAGAGAAATTACCTAAATTAACCAAAGAGAAGAATATCAAGTAAACTTTCTCACCTCTACTTCAAGGGTGGTTGTGCATTCATGACAAAGAACATGTATGATGGAAATGTGTAATGAAAGCTAGTGCTTCAAAGGGTATCATGCTTATGTGCGTGCTTAGTCACTTCAGTCACGTCCGACTCTCTGCAACCCCATGGACCATGGCCCGCCAGGTTCCTCTGTCCATGGGATTCTCCAGGTAAGAATACTGGAGTGGGCTGCCATTTCCTTCTCCAGTGATAAAGTATGAAGTGAGTGAAGTGAATAAAGTGAAGTTGCTCAGTTGTGTCTGATTCTCTGCCACCCCATGGACTGTAGCCTACCAGGTTCCTCTGTCCATGGAATTTTCCAGGCAAGAGTACTGGAGTGGGCTGCCATTTCCTTCTCTGTCAAAGGGTAACAGGCCTTCCTAAAATAAGGAAAAGTAGGAAGAACTAGACCAGGAATACTAAAAATACCAAAATTTCTATATTGGGATATACCGTCCTTCTGTGTTATTATCACAGAAATTCTTGGGCATTTTATTGTTTGTTGATAAAACTTGTTATAATTGGGGGATTTGTACAAACTGAATAATATCTGCTCCCTCCAAAAAAAAATTTTAAGAGCTTTTTTTGTACTCCTAGACTATCATTAACATCAAACCAAGGTCCTGTGAGTTTTCTGGTAATATTGAAATAAAAATATGTCACAGACAAAAGGGACTACATATGAGTTAAATCCCAGGGAATTAAGGTGATTTTGTTCTGAAATCTCCTGCACTGTTATATTAGTACATCTATGTCTTTGAAAATTTATATTGAACTGATGTGGTTTCTTATGAAAGTGATTCAGTTCTAAAAGATAATACTAAGATCCATGCATTAATTAAGTGTAATTTAGAGGGAATTAGGATGATACCTATTATATTCATCTTATCCAAGGTTCTATGACTAAAATAAGATCTTTACTAAAATATATATATGCATACATAGTAATTTTGGCACTGTTAACTACATTCTTTTAAATCCCAGAGCCAGACTAGTTTAGATATATTGTTAATACAAATGAATTCCCTTGAATATATTAAAAACATGAAGAAATAATCTATTTTCACTAATTTTTAATGCAGAAATTTAAAAAACATTGGTACTTTTTCTGACGATTAATTCTATTTTTATTATTGACAATATGGGACTTCAGAAAACTTTTAAGTAGCAGATAACACTATCTGTGCTCTATGACTTGGATGAAATCATATCAATAGTTGTGATGCATTTTCTTCTAAAAAATTTGACATTTAAAATGAATATCCTGATTTTTTTTCTCGCCTAACATGAAGACATAATCTTCCACTGATGTACTAAACTATACTTTTTTTTCATAAAAGCATTCTTAGTGCCTACATAATTTCCAAGGCTTGGATATATCATGCTTTATATTATGATTTTAAATAGTTTTGATTTGTAGGCAATTTTCAGTATTGAGCTAATGGTAATGAACATATGTTAGAACACAGATCTTTTTGTTTGTTTTCTTTTGGGGCTTTAATTTCTTTTTCTTAACATTTATTTTTTTAAAGTTAGCCAAAACCAAGGATATCTATTTTTGTCTCTTAGATGTAATCAGTATGAAAAAAAAAAAAGTCTAAAGAAACAGCATTTTTCACTGTAGATGAACCTTTTGGTTGAAATCCTTCAATTTTAAAACAACACTTTATTAACTGATTTTCTCATTTGAGACATTTCAATAGAACTGAGTATACACGATTACTTATGAGTACAGTTATAGAAATTTCATGTTGAATGCAGCTCAAGTCATTTACTTTAATATTCCACATGATGGAAAAATGATTTTGAAAAGAATATGAATGAAAATACAGTTTTTTTTTCAAATAAAAACACATTATTTTAATCCTTAGATAGACTTACTTAGGTTTCTAGCAGGAGGAGGAGGGAGACAGAGCATTGGCTCTCAATCCGGGTAATTTGCAAGAAATCCAGTAAAGTCACTATTTACCAAGATGTGGTCAGAGGATAAGGAAGAAACCAAGGGATACTGATAACGCCCTACATGTACCAAGAGCCAAATGATATGACAAATATCAGGACTGAAGAAGTGAGAAGCTAGTGATTACTGGAACACAGAGAAGAGAACTGGGTGGACCAGGGGACCTGGTAGCCTGATTGAATCTCCTCCCATCTTCTTGCCTCACTGCTTTGTCTCCCACTGACCAAGCATCAAGCATATGGCAGGCAGAGAGCAAACGGGATACTCATACAGACCAGTTTTCTAGGACAGAATAGGGTGAAAAGAGTCTATAGGGCATATGGTTGTCAAATGAAAGCAGCTTCATCCTTAAAAGGCTTCTACAATAAATTCTTTGGGAGAGGCGATTATTGTTTTGTCAACAAATAATCACTCTATGTATTCTTTACTTTTTAAAATATGGGCAGAACTGTTATAAAGTAAAATGGAAAAAGAGCTTATTTGAAAAAAGTGCCTCTGGAACCTCTGCTCTGGGGGTAATTTAGCTGTTAACAATTGAAATCTTTTACAATTTATTTGTTCACATACTTATTTTGTGTTTAATATGTACCAGACACAAAGCTGTCTGCCAGGCATGTTCTCTATTATGTATTAGAAGGTTGAAGTGTCTTACCCACAGACATACAAGCTAAATAGAGGTCGAGACAACATTTTAGCCTAAGTGGCCCCTAGGGTGAGTACAATTGACTATGCTCTAACTAGAGTCCACACCATACTTCCCATCAGGGAAGATATCATCACTGTTTTATCACCACCCTTTCCTCTTTCATTTATCACCTTCCAAAAAGCAACCATCATATTTTGTTTTTCTTTTCACTGTTGTTAATGGTCTATCTCTCCCCATTTCAACCAACTTATCCTTCTGAGCATTTGTTTTAGGTGTTTTTTCCTTGGAATGGAGATTCTAAGGTGGAATAATAATGTACGTTTTTCAGAGGAGTGGGGGCATTTTTAGATTGAAATCTGAGAAAGGAAGCTGTCAGTCTGATGGAGAGACAGGTGAATATGCAAATTTGGGGGCTGAGCCTTTGTTCCTTTGTGGCGATCTATCGCCACATGAAGGGTGCCACAGAAAAGAAGTGTCCAGAAACAACTCTGGACACTGTTATTTCCTTCCACTGAGACAATCCACAAGGAGGATTGATAACTAAGGGTAAAGAATTATCTTGTCATCATTCCCATCAGGTGGAAGAAAAAGCCTTATATTCCCAAAGTGGGACTGTGTAGTGCATTACAGCATCCACCATAGTAATTATGAATCTCTTGTTTAATTTATAAGCAAAATAGTATAAATTATGCACACATATGCATATATACTTGTATTCTATTATATGCATAAATGTATTGTTATAAATAACAAATGAGATTACAGAATAGTTGATTAGATAGTCACTGTAGTAACACCTTTTAAATTATTTAATAGACATACTTACATACACAAAATAGGTATGTGCATTTCTATCTAAATCTGTGCTGTTCCTAGACAGGAAAGGTTCACTGAAAAGTTTGTGAATTGTTCAACTGCAGAAATCAACGTGTTTATACGCTAAATTTGTTTTAGATCCTTGAACTAAGGCATTTGATTGCTATCCATTATAGGCACACTGTCTGAATTCCTGCATATGGATGGGTAATAATATTGTAGGCTCTACCTACTTGTTAGTATTAAAGAAAAAGTAAATAATGCATCTGTGAGCAGTTCTGTTCATTGTTATATTTAGGGTTGCAAACTGTCATAACTGTATTTGATTCCTCACTAACTGTGGATCTCGAATGGTTTCTTCTGCAGCCAAGGGAAATGGCATAAAGAAGTCAGGCTGCTCCTTTAAGATAAGTTCTGGGAGGCAAAACCAGAACAGAGCAAAGACAAAGAGCAGAGATGATAGAGAAAAGGAAAGGAAAACAGCTGTGTTCTACAT
Source organism: Cervus elaphus (assembly GCF_910594005.1). NCBI lineage: Eukaryota > Metazoa > Chordata > Mammalia > Artiodactyla > Cervidae > Cervus > Cervus elaphus. The sequence goes on from NC_057818.1 coordinate 32,193,347, forward strand.
ATTTTATATCTTTTAATCTTCACAATATATCCTAATCAAGAGGTATTTCTAAATTAAAAATCTGAGTTAATGATTTTAAATAGACTTATTCATGGTCACACATGAAATATATCTTCAGAGACAGGACTTAAACCTAGTTCTATTGACCCAAAGTGCAGATTTTAGTCCACTGCTCTTCTGTTTCACCCCAGAGAAAAGCTCTCCAAAGGCATGCTTGCAGTGGGATGTCTAATTGAAAACACACATATGATGAGTGCACTGGTGTGATGCCAGTCTGCTTACTTTTCATGTTTTCCCATCTGCAATTCTTGACACGGATATGTGACTACTCCTCTTTGGAAGAGAATGGGTAGAGATGTATGAAAAAATGAACTCTTAAAAACGTTAAAATATAAAACAAATGAACCATTAAAGTGTGCAGATAAAAGTTAAATGAAGCTCCTTGTGATTCACTCGGAGATTTGGTTTCAGATTTTTCAATTTCTGGACAAGCCTGCACCTGTCCACAGATTCTGCTTCTCTTCCTTTAATAATTCAGCTGCTGACAGTTGGAGCTTTGCTTCTGCTTCATTAATCTGCTCCTGGGAAGTAGTATTTTCTCAAAATTTTGGTGACATTTTCATTTCTCATCTTTAAAGGATCCCTCTCCACTTCTTCGAGAGGTCACACAATTCTACCATCTCAGTCAGATGGACTCTCTTGTTTTTATTCAACCTGACAGTGTTCAAAATAAGGTGCTTAGTTTTTCCTTTGATTTACACTGAACATTTACATCTTTGTCCATTAGACAGATAGTCTCTTTCTGTTTTCTTTTGTCTCCAAATCACAATGCACTGAATTTGCATCCAGAGAGATATTTTGGATTTGTTGAAGGATGTAAGGAATTTGCATTATTAATGAAAAGTTAATCAAATGAGAGTAGAATTACTATAATATGTTGACTCCTCAAAAACATATGCAGAGACTTCCCTGGTGGTATAGTGGTTAAAAACCTGCCCTCCAATGCAGGGGACTTGGGTTCCATCATGGGTTGGGGAACTAAGATCCCACATACCTTGGAGCAACTACACCTTCCTGCCACAATCGATTGGAGGGTCTGTGTGCCTCAATGAAAGACCCTGCATGGTGCAATTAAGACCCATAAGTAAGTAAATAAATTTTTTTTTAATTGCAATGAAAAAATAGCATGGCATATTTTAAATGTAGGTCTACTGAGTTTCAAGTTCAGACAGTCTGTTTACATACTTATGGTCTTTTCCTCTGTTTCTCTTGGGCTTAATTCTGGGCCTCTGCTTGGATGCCAGTGTACTGAAGAAGATAATATTCTTTTGCTTTCAAATTCCCAAACATACTGATGTTACCACCATTGGGTCATAAGTATAAAATCAAATACAATAACACATGATGCTGTGTTTTTCATGAGTCAGAAGATTTAAAACTAGCAAGTTCCAGAAAAGAAGGGATAAGTTTAGAGTTAAAGAAAAAGTTAAGTTAGGGTGGGCCTATTCCAATATGACTGGTAATCTTACTAGAATAGTTAATTAGGAAACAGACATACACAAATCAAGGGCCAGTTATGTGAGGACATAGTGAGAAGGCAACCATCTGCAAGCCAAAGCGAGTCTTCAGATGAAACTACACCTGCCAACCCTTCATCTGGGACTCCTACCCTACAGAACTGTGACAAAAGAAAATTCTATTGTTTAAGCCACCCAGTCTGTGGTATGTTTTATGGCAATCAGTCCTAGCAAATCAATCTACTCCCCTTTAAATATAAAGAGTACAGCATAATGCCCATAAATAGGTGACGATAAATATTTATTCCATTTCCCCAGTTATGACATTTATGACATTCTTAACTTTGTAATTATTTCTCATACACATCTTTTTCTTTTAAGAACGTGTTTTCTTGATATCAGAAATCATATAATCTCTACTGAGCACTCTTCTTTTCATAGCTAAAATCAGTGACTTGCAACGAGTATATTGATGATTATTGGTTAAGTAAATAAATGGACATCTGAATTATCAAAAAATAGAAAAATTCTCTTTGGACCTCATATGGTTAAATTTAATGGCAACTTTATCTCAAGCATCCTATAATTGCCAGATGGTTGTAGACATTTTAACAAAATACTAATTGGCAGCCTAGAAGCAACACATTACAGGAATATTTTCCCATGTAACTCTCCATACTTAAGTGGTGTAGAAATGTTCACCTCTCACTTGACTTAAAACCACATGAATATGGCCTATTTAATATTTTACTTATGTCCTTTGTTATCTGGAGTGAGATTATTAATACAGAATAAATGATTTAGCTAAATATTCTTTTCAGCCACAAAATAAACATGCATAGGTCAATAATGCCTTACTTGAAAAGGCATAGTGTAGGGAATTTGTTCAATCTGCATGAGACAAACTGAGGCAGGCAACGACTACCTGCATAGCTAATACCACACCTTTACACACAGAGCCAACAGGAGGTTAGAAATGCCAACACACAGCCTGCCATCTAGAATACTACAGCACATTGGACTGAATTCTCACCACAGGAAAACCACAATCCTTTTCAAATTAATTCAGCAGGCCCATCTGAACACTGAAACAGAATATTTGACTTCATGAGCTCATATATTGTCTTGTCCATTTACAGTTAAATCACCTGTCAATATGTATATTCTGAGCATGGGGTCTTTTGTGACTGTTATTCACTTAGCATAATGTTTCAGTTTATCTATTTTATAAAATACATAAATACTTCACTACAGTTTATGGTTGAATAATATTCCATTGTACAGGTGTGGCATATATCACTTATTCACTTGTGAGTATACATTTGGATTGTATCCACCTTTGCTATTATGAATAATGCTGACATGAACACCTGTGTACAAGCTTTGTGTGCACATTCACTCTTTTTCTGTTTGGTATAGATTCTGGGTCAAATAACTCTGTGCTTAACTTTTTGAGGAACTAACAGACTATTTTATAAAGCAATTCTACCATTACATACACGCCAGTTGTGTAGGAGGGTACTGAATTCTCCCCACCCTCACCTCTCTAGTTATTTTCTGTTTGGTTTTTTTGATAATAGCCATTGTAATGATTATCAAGTGGTCTCATGGTGATTTTGATCTTCATTTCCCTAATGTTTAGTGATACTCAGCACCTTTTCATGTCCTTATTGGCTATTTGTCTCTGTTCTTTGGAGAAATGTCTGTTGGAGTCCTTTGTTCATTTTTAAATTAAGTTTGTTTTCTTGCTACTTATTTCTAGTTCTTTTTAAAAATATTTTGGAATATTAATCCCTTTTCCAGAAAAGGAGGGTCCTGTGGGAGAGCTGCTCAGTGAGGGGCCATGTGTCTGTCTGTCTATACCACCCCCAGTCTCTCACCTCTGCTTTCATCCTGAGATTCTGAATTTCTATTTACACTAGAAGCACCTGGAAGAGTAGTTAAATTCCATGACGCTGCCTCCACAGCTTTTGATTCAGTAAGTCTCACATTTTTAATAAACACCCTGCATAATTCTGATATAGTTTGTCTAGTTCCCAAATATGACATATTTTCTTACATCTAAGGAACTCCTCAAGGGAACAAGAAAAGAAAGCCGAGAATCCAAATCAGTCAACATTTCTCTTTGTTAGAAAATATGAAAAGGCAAGCTGATGTATTTAACTATAGGTTTCAATATCTAATTATTTTCTTTTTCCATCTATCTCCAACTAACATATCTATATTATATTCATCAATCTTTTATATTATTTACCTATATATTTGTACTGTGACTCATTGCAGGAAGGATTTTAAGTCTCTTAGAAACTGTATCATATATAAGCTGAAATAAAATTTATAATAAAGGATTGGAAAAATATAGACTAAAAATCAAGGCTGCTAAACTTGAAAAAGAAATGTTCATCATTAAGATGAAATTCTAGTACTTCACTGCTTCATAAAAATAGAGATCATATATACCCTTTATAGTCATTCAGTAGCATCATTCATATGACCTACATATTGTAAAAACTTTCAATATTAAGAAAAAAACTAAAAAAAAAAAAAAGAAAAAAACTTTTTGATAGAGCACTAATACATTATTAGTGTAGAAAATTGGAAAATAATGATACATTTAAAAAATGAGAGACAATCAACTTTAATATTTAGGTGTACTTCTTTCACAATGGAGATATATATGTACATGCTTATCTATAAGGACAGAATGCTACTGCTGCTAGATCACTTCAGTCGTGTCCGACTCTGCGCGACCCCACAGACGGCAGCCAACCAGGTTCCACCGTCCCTGGGATTCTCCAGGATAGATTAGATAGATCTTAATTGGAATTACGATGCAGTACTTTTTTTTTTTTTTCATTTCTGCTTTGTGTAAAATGTTCAAATTAGGCAACCTTATAAAGAAAAAAGATTAGTGATTACTTAGGACGTCGGGATGGGGAGGTAAGGTGAGAAGGGATGGGAAGTGACTGTTAATGGACAAAAAGTATGTTACTAGGGTCATAAAAAATTCTAAAATTATTGTGATTATTTGTCAGGAAGCATTTAACAGAAGGCTTCCTGTGTGCTGTTTTGGATCTGTCAGGAATCCTCTGGTCCTTATTAATTCCTGAATATTCAGGAATTAAGAGGAGAGGCACGCCTTTCCCGGGGCTGAGGAATCCAGGCATTTCCTTCGTTAGTTTTTCAATACGGTGATAAGTATGTTTTGTAAGTCTGGAATTTTAATCTTCATCTTTGCTGAGAATAACTACCTTGTAAGAGAGTATATATGCCCACACCATGTTGATTAAAACACCTTTGCTCTATCAGAGCTTGGGTCCCCGTGTCTGTCTTTCTTTCTTCCTTCCTTTCTCTCTCTCTCTCTCTCTCCTCCTCTCCCTCTCCCTCTCTATTTCTGGCTGATTCCCTGGAGCGCGGAACCCAGCTACATAACCCAGGGAATATTAGCCTCTTTCCTTCTTTCACTCTCTCATCGTCGACTCTGGACCACCAGGTTCTGGTCCAATAAAGGACCAACAATTATTGAGCAATATTGTAAAGTTGTTAAAAATGACTGAATTGTATACTTTGAGTTAACTTTATGGTGTGTGAATTCCATATCAATAAAGCTGTTGCTACTAAAATATTTCAATTAGCTATGTATCAAGATTTCACAAAATAAGATTCCATATTTTCTTTGCATTTTCCTCCCATCACCTTATGTTAAAATGAACACCAATGTATGTATTGGTGTGTATTTGTATATATGTATGTGAGTTAGTCACTCAGTCCAACTGAGTTAGTCCATGTCCAACTTTTTGTGACCCTCATCTCCTGCATTGAGGTCAGTGGGTAAAGAATCCACCTGCAATGCAGGAGATGCTGGAGACACAGGTTCAATCCCTGGGTCAGGAAGATCTCCTGGAGGAGGGCATGGAAATACACTCCAGCGTTCTTGCCTGGAGAATCCCATGGACAGAAGAGCCTGGCAGGCTACAGTCCATTGGGCTGGAAAGAGTTGGACTGTTGGCTGTAAAGAGGGAAAGGAGGGAAAGGCCTGAAACAGTTACACTGCTGTGACTAGAACCAGATGATTATATATTTTTCCTTTACCTAAACCTAAAAAATATAATAATAATAATTGTCTTATTCCACAGACTTTTGATCAGACTTGGCTCTTTGAAAATATGTGCTGGTAGGAACATAAAATCATTGTAATTTCATTAAATAAACAAATATATTTTTATACTGTACTTCAAGCTCACAAACCAAAGCATTTATGTTATAACAACTTTGATGGTTTCCATTCACTGAGATGAGGGCTACAGGACATAAAGCTGTTTCGGGGAAAGGATCTTGAGTTCAAGTTTAGGGGACATAGAATTGGCAGAATCTTTAGTATATCCAAAGATACATGCCTCCTGGTCATAGAAATGCTATAGTAAGGCTAATTATAGATAACTAAGAGGACATCTATGACCAAAGCTCAAAAGTACCTGTGGTTTTAACCAGGGATTTGAGATAAGACCTCAAAATCATTTCTAATCCTCACTGGAGACTGGGTGAAGTGTACAGTTCCCAACATTATCTTGGCTGGGTTTGTATAAGAAACTGACTGAGCAGAGATAATTTTGAGGAGTCAAGGGACAGTGACACTGGAGGAGATGAGGCACTACATAGGACAGAGGCTAATGCATCCAATGAGTTTCTAATTAACTGGACAAGATAAAAAAAAAGAAACATTTGATGGGTAGTCTTGTGTTGTGGCTGAATACCTCTGCATTAAGGGTCTCCTGTGCAAGTCAATATGCATCAGCAATGCACTTCAAGTTACACATTCATGTACTATTTGTTGGAGAAGCAAAATAACTATAATTCTTATAGCTTTTTAATATTCTCAGGGCAGATATTCCTGATAAACAGGCATTAGTGTTTCTTCCATTAGGAACTTTAAAAATATAAATTAACGTCTTCTATTGTGGCTCCTGTAGTGGTCTCTTGTGCTTTAGAGTAGCATGAATCAATTCACCGAGGCTAGAGTCCCGTCACATTGTAAACCAGTGAAATTAAGTTTGTGAATCTGAAAAGCTGAAAAAACACCCCTGGGACTGAGGAAAATGTGAGAATAAGACTGAGAAACCATGATTCCCTATCCATCTTCCTACACACTTACACAGCCTCTGTCATCTGGGGAAGAAGCACAGTTTTCACCACACGAGTTACAGGCTGTGAATGTGACCTAGATAATTCTTGAAGAATTTAAGTTGAAACACTTCCTTTAATGTCTACTGAACGAAAAAAACTAAACCTTCACCACTTAGAATGAAATTGTGGAAAAGCAAGTGTATCGAGAGAGATGGATTGTGATGAAAAAGAAATTGTACTTCCAGTTAAGCTGTCTGAATATATCTGGTCAGACTTTAAAATAGTCTCATCATATTTAAATCATTGGAAAGTGTGTGTGTGTGTGTGTGAGTGTGGTGGTCGTGCTGGTGGTTTACATAATAACTAAACATTATTCTAAACCATAAGGATAAATAACTTCTCCACAGGAATAAGAAATACTTGGCATTCAGGAAATATCTAATTTGAAATGATTATGCTATAAATAATTTTCTCACTGAAAATACATTTTACCCCATAGTATAGTTCTCCTTTGATACTTACTCAAGATAATAAATTATATAATAAAATTTAATAGTCTTAGCTTCCTGCTTTAATTAGAACAAGAACAGAGGATAAGCAGGATGATCGCCTGGCTTGACGCCTAAGCTATTTTATAGATGCCTGATAATTTTTTTTCTGTATGCTTAACAACTGGTATTGAAACAATATTGGAGTGAATGAAAATTTATAAAAATTAAAAAAAAAAAAAAAGAAACCACTTGAGCTCTTCAGCACATAAAGGCAAAGTCTCCATGTTGGCATTCCTGTTATACAAAATTTAATGGGAAAAAGACATTGGGCATGATTTATCCTGCTCATAAGAACAGTACATATAAGAGAAGGAGAAATTGGGCTTATTAGGAAGAAAAACACTAAGTGTTCCACAGTAGTTTAATTTGCTGGCCTTGATTCAGTAGTGCAGTTCATTGACTAAAGGGATTGAGAGAAATAGTATTTCTTCCTTGGAGATAGTCTTAACTGGGTGACCTAAACGGTTTTTTCTAGCACCAAGCCTATAAAAATTTAAACATCTCAAGATTTTGATTAATTTGTCTAGTCACCCATTAATTCACATTTAGTTTTGAATCTCTACTGTACTTCCCTAATTGTGGTAGTTAGCAACACTCAGGATTTTGGAAGATACATATTGCCCTTACCCTCTCATCGCGTCAGGAATAGTAGGGAAAACAAGAATGAAGCAGGCAGTGTCAGCTGCATGCCATATGAGGGATAACTGAAAAAGGAGAGTGAGTTTTGGAAGCACAGAGCAAGGGCTCTTCTGCACTAAAACTGTTAACAATGATACGGCGTATTCAGGCACCACCAAGAAATTTCAGACTCCTCAAGATACTTCTGTCACATATCCTGGAACCAGTGTATTGTTAGGGCCATCAGCTAACCAAGAATCCAGGGTCATGTTTAGAAAGTGAAAGTGAAAGTCACTCAGTCCTGTCGACTCTTTGCAACCCCATGGACTATACAGTCCATGGAATTCTCCAGGCGAGAATACTGGAGTGAGTAGCCTTCTCCAGGGGATCTTCCCAACTCAGGGATTGAACCCTGGTTTCCCTCATTGCAGGCTGACTGTTTACCAGCTGAGCCACCAAGGAAGCCCAAGAATACTGGAGTGGGTAGCCTGTCCCATCTCCAGCCAATCTCCCAACCCAGGAATCTAACTGGGGTCTCCTGGATTTCATAGGCAGATTCTTTACCAACTAAGCTATCATGGAAGCCCTCATATTTAGAGGTGGAACAGAAAACCCATGTTCACTGAGGCATCTACCACTCAATTTTCCTGGAGGTTATTCTGGTGTAGTAATATCTTTTCTCCACAAATGGCATAATATCCATCATTACACTGGCTAGTGAATTCCTGTGATATAAGTTTTGATCTTAGACAATGAATGTGTAAGTTTTGAGTTTGGCTATGCAATTATTTTCTGGGATTTCATTGAGTTGACCTTTGAGATTTACCTAAGAAACATTATAGACAGTGGAAGCTCCAAAGGATTGATAACATCAACTTTAGAGTCTCCTGGTCAAAGGATGGAGAAAGATCATTTAGCCTTTCTGCAACTATTTCCCTAAGGAAAAAAAAGTGCTTCCAACATGATAGAATACTGATTTCCAGGCAGTGGTATGCAATATATCAAGGTAAAAGCGGATTTTGTACAAAATAGCAACAAGGAGTAGCAAAATAGTTTGATTGTAGATTTTTATGTTCTATGCATACTCACAGCTTTCTCATTATTCTTACTGACTTTCTTTTGAAAAAGAACTATACTATGTATTTTTATAAAATATGACCACAGAAATCTATATGAAGACATTATAAACAATAGAGCATGGTGGAATTTTACTATCCTAATTTCAAAGGTTACAGGTATGTGAACTTAGGTTGTAAAATAAAAACTTTATTTTACAATTGGGAAAGAGAAAAATCTTGGGTGATATCTATACACACACATCCTTCATAATAAGTTTGGAAAAAATTTGCAATTCATTGGCCAAAGATACTGAAATAAACAATAGTCAGAGGAGATGGAGCCATGTTTGTACAATTTTACTTGGCTCCAGAACTTTAGAAAAGATATCAGTCAGCTTTGTTTACACAAAAATGACAGTCAGTGAGAGATTAAATACTCATATTTACTGCCTTGTTATCTGCCTTTTATGTTGTGACTTAAAAATATATTTACCACCTGAACCATTATTTGGGAATATGTACAGATATACAAAGCCATCCTTCTCCTTTTATTTTTAATTTCCAGTTTTACTGAGACCTAATTCACATAAAATAAAATCCACCAATCTTAATACAGGAAACACAACCACATCCACATCTAAGTTTAAAACAATTCTACCATCTACAAAAGAGATTCCAAACCTATTAGAAATTATGCTTCTTATCCTCTCACCCATAATCCTAGGGAAATTCAAACCTAATTTTTGTCTGTATGCTAAGTCCCTTCAGTCATGTCTGACTTTTTGTGACCCCATGGACTATAGTCCACCAGGTTCTCCTGTCCATGGGGATTCTCCAGGCAAGAATAATGGAGTGGGTTGCTTTTCCCTCTTCCAGGGGATCTTCACAACCCAGGTATCAAACCTGTGTCTCTTATATCTCCTACGCTGGCAGACAGGTTCTTTACTACTAGCGCCACCTGGGAAGTATGAATATGCCTGTTGTTATCATTTTAGATAAATGAAATAAAATAATATGTGGTCTTTTGTGAATGTGTTTTTTCTTTTAACATAATGGTTTCAAGGTTCATCTATATTAACATATATCAGTACTCCATTCCAATTCATGGCTGAATAATATTCCATCATATGAAAATGTCACATATCATTTATCCATTCATCAGTTGGTGGACATTTGAGTTGTTTCCACCTTTTGGATAATACTACTGTGAACATTTGTATACACAGTTTTTGTGTGTGGATGTACATTTTGTTCTACTTTGGTATATACCTAGGAGTAGAATTGCTGTGTTATATAGCAAATTAATAATTAACATTATGTGGAACTGGCAAAATATTTTCCAAATGGGCATCATTTTACATTCCCACCAGCAATGTTTATGGTTTCCAGTCTGTCTGCATCATAGTCAAACATCTCTTTGCCTATCTTTTTGTTTTTTTATTATTATAATGAGCCTAGTGAGTGTGGAGTGATACCATATAAAGACTTTGATTTGCATTTCTTAAACAACTAATGATTCTGAGCATCTTTTAATGTACTTCGTAGACATTATATATCTCCTAAACAGAAATGTCTATCCAAATAGTCTGCCTAATTTCTACCTGGTTATGTATCTATTTTTGTGTTGTAAGCTATCTTTGGACTTCTCAGGTGATGCTAATGGTAAAGAACCTGCCTGCCAATGTAGGAGACATAATGAGACATGGGTTTGATCACCAGGTTGAGAAGATACCTTAGAGGAGGGCGTGGCAACCCACTCCAGTATTCTTGCCTGGAGAATCCCATGGACAGAGGACCCTGGTGGTCTACAGTCTATAGGATCGCAAAGAGTCAGACCGACGGAAGTGACGTAGCATAACATAAACTATTTTTTTTATATACTATATACACAAGCCTATAGATACATGATTTGCAAATGTTTTCTTCCATTTTGTGAGCTGTCTTTCCACATTCTTGATGCTATTGTTCACAGTGTGAGGTATTTAATTTTGATTCAGAGCCATCTATCTCTTTTTCTTGTACAAATTATGCTTTTGCTGTCATGTCTAAGAACCAACACCTCATCTAAGGTCATAAAGATGTGTTCCAATGTTCTCTTGTAGCAGTTCTTTCAATTTTAACTCTTAAAATTTTTAACTCTTAAATTACTGCTTGATTTAATTTTTAAATATGGCATGCAGAAGAGGTCATATTTGCTATTTTATATATAAATAATAAATTGCTCTGGAGAAGGAAATGGCTACTCACTCCAGTATTCTTGCCTGGGAAATCCTTTGCTACAGTCCATGGGGTCACATAAGAGTCAAACACAACTTATTGACCAAACAACAGCAATCAAAATTGCCACTATTATTGAAAGACAAATCTTGCCCCACTGTAATGTCTAGGCACTATTGTCAAAAAAATTATTGACCCTAAAGTTACGAGTTTCTTTCTGGACTTTCATTTCTATTTTATTAATCTATAACTATATTGTTAATCCAGAATGACAATGTATCAATCAAGTAGCTTTGTTGTAAGTTTTGAAATAGAAAATATGAGTCCCCCAAGTTTATTCTTCTTTTTCAAGATAAATCTGATTCTTCTAGATCAATTCTATTTCTATATGAATTTTAGGATAAGTTTGTCACTTTTTGCCAAAAAGCCAGATGGGAGTTTAATACAGATTGCATTGAATCTGTGGATTGGCTTTATGTATGTCTTCTTCTTAACAATATTAAGGTTTCCAATCTGTGAAAGTGGTATATATTTCCATTTATTTAAATCTTCTTTAGTTTCTCACCAATGTTTTGCAGTTTTCAGCACTTCTTTATCCTTAAGTGTTATACTTTATTCTTTTTAGATGCTATTGCAAAGAACATTGTTTTCTTCAGTTGACCTTCACATTGTTCATTCCCCGTGTATAGAAACACAACTGATTTCCATATACTGAGCTTATGTCCTTCATCTTACCTTAGTTTGCTTATCAGTTCTAATTGTGTGTGTGTTTTACTGAACTCTTCACAATATTCTACATAAAAGATTATGCTATCCAGAAAGAGAGATAAATTATTTATTTTTATCCAATCTGGATGCCATTTATTTATTTTCCTTTCCTAATTGTTTCGGAATATCGTGTACAATGTAAAATAAAAGTGGTAAATTAGGAGTTTGAGTTTAACATATACACAACACTATATATAAAATAGATAATCAATAAAGAACCATGGTACAGGGAACTCTACTTAGTACTCTGTAACAACCTATTTAGAAAAAGTACCTAGAAAAGAATAGATAACGTGTATGTAAAACTAAATCACTTTGTTGTACACCTGAAATTAACACAATATTGTAAATCAACTATACTCCAACATAAGACAAAATTTTTTTTTAAAGTGGTAAAATCATATATTCCTGCTTTGTTCCTAATCTTAGGAAACAACAGTCATTCTTTCACCATTGATTATGATGTTAGCTCTGGTTTTTCAACGAGTGCCTTTAGTCAGGTTGCAAGAGTTCATTATTACTACTAAATTGTTGAGAATTTCTAGCATGAATCATTTTGGATTTTGTGATATACTTTTCTCTGCTAATATTGAGATTATCATTTAGTTTATATGTTAATTTGTTGATATTGTATGTTGTGTTAATTAGCTTTTAGATATTAAACCAACTTTGCATATCTGGGATAAAACACTCTTGGTCATGGTATATAATACTTTTATACATTATTGTATTCATTTTAAAATTATTTTGCTGAGATGTTTTGTATTTATTTACAACAAAATGTTTGTTTATGGTTTTGTTTTCTTATGCTTACTTAATCTGATTTTGGTGTCAGTTTGGTCTGTCCTCCAGGGGATTCTCCTGTGGCTCAGATGGTAGAATCTGCCTGGAAAGCAGGAGACTCAAGTTCTATCCCTTAGTCCAGAAGGTCATCTGGAGAAGGAAATGGCGACCCACTCCAGTATTCTTGCCTGGAAAATCCTGTGTATAGAGGAGTCTGGCGGGCTATAGTCCATAGGGTTGCAAAGAGTCGGATACAACTGAAAGACTTCACTTTCAATTTCTGTCCTCTAAAATCAGAGATTATCTCATTTAAAATTCAATAGAAATTATCAGTAAAGTTTTCTGGTCTTGGGCATTCTTTTGTGGATAGTTTTAAATTACTAATTTATTCACCTCTTATATGTATATTTAGAGTTTACAATTTTTCTTGAGTCAATTTAGGTAGCTTGTGTCTTTCTAGGGATTTTTCTGTTCTACAAAACTTACACAATTTGCTTGCATGTAAGTACCTATGCTCACATGCTTGCATGCTCAGTCATGTCCGACTCTTTGCAACCGCAGGGACTGCAGCCCACCAGGTTCCTCTGTCCATGGAATTTTCCAGGCAAGAATATTAGAGTCATATTCCAGGCAATATTGGGTTGCCATTTCCTCCTCCAGGGGATCTTCCTGACTCAGGGATCCAACCTGTTGCTCCTAGGTTTCCTGCATTGGCAGGCCGACTCTTTACCACATGAGCTACCTATAACAGTACCTTATAAATTATTTTATATTTCTAAAATTTTGCAGTGAAGTCACCTCTTTCTTTTGTTATTCTAGAAATTTCAATCTTCTATTTTTTTTCTTTGTCAGTTGATGAACAAGATTTTGTTCATCTTTCGAAGAACCAAATTTTTATTGCACTGATTTTCTAAATTTATTTTCCAAATCCTTTAAAATTTGTTATATTTATTATTCAATTCTTCAGCCTTGCTTTGAGTTTTCTCTTCTCTCTTTATTATCTTAAGGTGAAAGACTAAGTTACCAATTTGAAACATATATATTTATTTATGTATTTAAATATATATGTTATCACTATAAATTCCTGTCTAAGTACTCCTTTAGCAGCATCTTATAAGTATTCATTTCATTTTCATTTCTCTGAAAGTGCTTTCTGATCTTCCTTATGATTTTTATTTTCCTAGTTTATATCTATCTATATAGATACTATATAGCTACCGTAATCATTACTTTTTACAATCTTATCTTATGTCTCTTAAAGAAGATGAGCAAAGAATAGAAAGTAAGTATGTATTTATAGAGTTTGTTATACCAATCTTTTATTTACTGTTTCTGGCTTGTGGATTTTTTGAAAATGTGAATTTGAGTTTTCATCTGGCTTAACTTCTGAAAATTTGTCAGCAAATTTGGAAAACTCAGAAGTGGCCAGAGGACTGGAAAAGGTCAGTTTTCATTCCAATCCCAAAGAAAAGCAGTGCCAAAGAATGCTGGAACTCTCGCACAATTGCATTCATCTCACATGCTGGTAAAGTAATGCTCAAAATTCTCCAAGCTAGGCTTAGGCAATACGTGAACCATGAACTTCCAGATGTTCAAGCTGGTTTTATAAACGGTAGAGAAACAAGAGATCAAATTGCCAACATCTGCTGGATCATCAAAAAACCAAGAGAGTTCTAGAAAAACATCTATTTCTGTTTTGTTGACTATGCCAAAGCCTTTGACTGGGTGGATCACAATAAACTGTGGAAAATTCTGAAAGAGATGGGAATACCAGACCACCTGACATGCCTCTTGAGAAACTTGTATGCAGGTCAGGAAGCAACAGTTAGAACTGGACATGGAATGACAGACTGGTTCCAAATAGGAAACGGAGTACGTCTAGGCTGTATATTGTGACCTTGCTTATTTAACTTATATGCAGAGTACATCATGAGAAACGCTGGGCTGGAAGAAGCACAAGCTGGAATCAAGATTGCCGGGAGAAATATCAATAACCTCAGATATGCAGATAATACCACCCTTATGGCAGAAAGCGAAGAAGAACAAAACAGCCTTGTGATGAAAGTGAAAGAAGAGAGTGAAAAAGTTGTCTTAAAGCTCAACATTCAGAAAACTAAGATCATGGCATCCGGTCCCATCACTTCATGGGAAATAGATGGGGAAACAGTGGAAACAGTGGCTGACTTTATTTTGGGGGACTCCAAAATCACTCCAGATGGTGATTGCAGCCATGAAATTAAAAGACGCGTCCTCCTTGGAAGGAAAGTTATGACTAACCTAGGCAGCATATTATAAAGCAGAGACATTACTTTGCCAACAAAGGTCCATCTAGTCAAGGTTGTGGTTTTTCCAGTGGTCATGTATGGATGTGAGAGTTGGACTATAGAGAAAGCTGAGTGCCGAAGAATTGATGCCTTTGAACTGTGGTGTTGGAGAAGACTCTTGAGAGTCCCTTGGACTGCAAGGAGATCCAACCAGTCCATCCTGAAGGAGATCAGTCCTGGGTGTTCACTGGAAGGACTGATGTTGAAGCTGAAACTCCAATACTTTGGCCACCTGTTGCGAAGAGCTGACTCATTTGAAAAGACCCTGATGCTGGGAAAGATTGATGGCAGGAGGAGAAGGGGACGATAGAGGATGAGATGGTTGCATGGCATCACCGATTGAATGGACATGGTTTTGGGTTGACTCCGGTAGTTGGTGATGGACAGGGAGGCCTGGGGTGCTGTAGTCCGTGGGGTCACAAAGAGTCAGACATGACTGAGTTACTGATATGAACTTCTGAAAGGTTGTTGCTGAACCACGAAAGGTGCCAGGATTCTTGGCCTCCAGAGGAGAAGAATTCAATCCAGGGCCAGAGAGGAGGCTTGATTGCTCAGAGCTTTTGTGTAATAAAGTTTTATTAAAGTATAAAAGAGATAGAGAAAGCTTCTGACATAGACATGAGAAACGGGCCGAAAGAGTGCCCCTCAGTAGTGCTAGCAATGGAGTTATATACTTTCAATTAGTTATTACAGTGAATCAAAAGAATGTCTGGATGTTGTAAAGACCTTACTAGACCCACTCCCATAATTTACATTTTAAGATAACAGGATTGGCCAGAAGGTTTTTTCCAGAAAGTGTCCTCAAGCAGGATACATTATTGTTACATAATCCTAAGGAATATAGAGGGGGAAAAAACCTTTGTCCTTTCCTCCTCCTTGAGAATTCCAGACCCCTCTTTCCTTGGGGACCCCCAGGCTTCTTATCAACCTGCCTAGGAATTGACTCTCTCACTTCCTTATTCTATTTTTTTTTTTTAATTTTTTTATTAGTTGGAGGCTAATTACTTCACAGACTTCCTTATTCTAAATCATCTTTTTTCCCACCCACTTCCTTTGTGTTCTTACTCTTCGTTATTACAGTTCTATAACATATATTGTTTACTGTAACTACTGTTTAAATCAGTTGACAGGGAAATATATATAATGAAACTTTTATAATTACCTATATGATTACCTTTACTAGGGCTTTTTTTTTTTTTTCTTTTTGATGTTGATTTAAATTGCTATCTGAGGCAAGGGTATGTTAAAATGCTACAAAGCTCTCCTACCATGTTTCAGTCATCTTATTTTTGACTTGATGTTTCCTTGGTTGCTGTAAACATTTTTCTTGCCAGAATTATGCCAAGCTTGATTTTGAGAATCTTTGCCTAATTTTTGTCCCCTGCCCCCCTTGGAGGGAGAGGCCCTTAAAGTTCCCCTTTTTGTCATTTTCACTTAGAGGTTGTTCTTAGGTTCAGTTGTGCCAGTGAGGATTCCACCCTTTGTTGATGGGTTTTTGTATGGCCTGGGAATTGCTTCACATCTCCCCCACATCTTACTCTGATTGTTTCTGAGTAGGAAAAATACATGCACATTCTCCTAACACACACTGTGATCCTCTCTTTTATCCTTCTGACATTTCTGATTTTCTTTCTTTTTTTTTTTTTTAAGAACAGTTGATTTACACTGTTGTGTTAGTTTCTGGGACACACCAAACTGACTAAGTTTTATATAGATGTGTGTGTGTGTGTGTGTGTGTGTGTGTGTGTGCGTGCTCTGTTGTGTCCAACTCACTGTGGCCCTATAGACTGTAGCCCACCAGGCTCTTCTGTCCATGGAATCTTTCAGGCAAGAATACAGGAGTCAGTAACTATCCCTTTCTCCAGGGGATCTTCCCAACCCAGGGATCAAACTTGGGTCTCCTGCATTTCAGGCAGATTCTTTACCATCTGAGCCACCAGGGAATTCAAACTTACCATAAAGATGAAAATTTTGAGGTCGAGGGAAGACGGCTTAAGGAAATGAGTCTAAAAGTCTTTACCAAGGCAACTTCGAGAAGTGATTTCTCAAGGTGACCTTGGGCTTTCCAGTAACCAGTAATGATATTTCCCCACAGTGAACAAGCACTGGATACTCAACCCCATACGTAGGTATATATTTTGGTGTGACTTACTACGTATTTAGAAGAAGGCAATGGCAACCCACTCCAGTACTCTTGCCTGGAAAATCCCATGGGTGGAGGAGCCTGGTAGGCTGCAGTCCATGGGGTCACTAAGAGTCAGACATGACTGAACGACTTCACTTTCACTTTTCACTTTCATGCATTGGAGAAGGAAATGGCAACCCACTCCAGTGTTCTTGCCTGGAGAATCCCAGGGACGGCGGAGCCTGGTGGACTGATGTCTACGGGGTCGCACCGATTCAGACACGACAGAAGCGACTTAGCAGCAGCACTAAGTATTTACCTTAAAAAACTTACTCAATTTCATTTTAGACATCCGTTCATCCTCCACTCTTCATGAACTTTTTATGAGGTAGAGCTCACCTGTGATAATAATGACATGCTTATTCAAGACCCTTGCACGAGGTATTCTAGATTATTCCTATGAAGCAAACTCTTTTTATGAAACAATCTGTTAGTCAGGTACTATTACTATTTACTTGTTAAAGATACAAACTGCAAGCAAAAAATTTGCCTTGAACAAAATACTTGTTCAAGGCAATGTAGTTATCAACATAATGAATATATTATAGGTTATCATTGCTATCAAGATACCAAGACATCATAGGTTATCAATGTATCAAGTTACCAAGGTACTATAGTTATCAAGGAAGCCAGGGTTCAAGTCAGGCAGCAGGGTCCTGGTAAACAGACTGAGGCCTGACCAATCAGAAACTTCCTTTCCCTTAGAGTTTAGGAATAAGCTTTTGTCCAAATTAAACCAATGAAATCAACAGATGTTTGGCTTTCAGAGAAAGAGATTTCCTCTTCCCATATGCAGCTGACTGTCTGAGTATGTTAGGAGTGTTCCTTCCATCTAGCTACTATGTGACTAAAAAGATTAAAGATGCAGAAAGGAAGGCAGCTAAAAGTGGGAATTTACTTGACACTTGTCACCATTTGGACCATGAATCCAGCTGGGCTTCAATTCATGAAAAACTCAACAATTCCATTATATAAACTAATACATTTATGTCAGATTTTTTCTGTTTTTTTTTTTTGAGTGCTTTACAGATATGTCACCAGGGTCACAGATATCAAAGTTCAATGAGATGCCTTTAGAAACAGAATCTTGCTGCCTTTCACTGTCAGTGAAAACACAGTATTTTAAAAGTTATATCTTGACAACACTGTCACTTCTAAAGGGAAAAAAAGGCTCTGTATGTGTTTGTGTGTATGAGGGTGTGTTTATACACAAATATATATATTTAGTCATGATTTTTATCTGCTTCTTGTCATCTTAGTAAGATAAGATGTACAGATGCATGTATAAATGTGTGTGTGTTTATATACAAACATAGTTTTCATTATGGTTCTTGTTCATTTCTGTCATATTGGCAAAAAATAAATTTCAGGTTCACAAAATTGCTTGTGAACAGCAAACACTCTTCCCACGCAACCAAGAAATACATCTTTTCTGAATGATTTACAAAATTAATGAGGCCTGATAATATGAGTTGAAAATACATATTATCAATTATATTATGTACAAGAAAAGTATTACACAAGGTGTAGTTCATAAACACAATTTGCTCTTTTATTTATCCAACACTAGAAAAATAGGACTAGCAATGCTGGAATTCGCCCTGAAATTATGTGTTTATCCTGTCATGGAACATTTAATTTAAAGGTCTGAAAAAAAAATAAATAAATAAAATAAATAAATAAAGGTCTGTATAACTCAGAAAGAGACTACCATGTTTGCTCTGTTTGATTTCTGATATGTCTCTCCTAATACTGACAATGAGAACAAGACTGTGGGCAGATCAAAATAAAATGTACATCATTCATCACGCTTCCTGTCAGAAGCCATGGAACAAAGAACAATCAATTATGGTCTCTGATTTCCCCATCTCAGCTACTTCTTTTTCTCTACACTGTCTAGTAGGGACAACAACACGTTTGCAACAACATGATCAACCCTCTAATAGAGACATGAGCCAGATATCACTCACCTTTGCATACTCCACATGACTCTCTCAGGGCCTTTTACAAAGGAGGAACTCAATGAATGCTGCTTGCATTAATATTTGTAAA
The DNA here is from genome assembly GCF_910594005.1 of Cervus elaphus. Taxonomy (NCBI): domain Eukaryota; kingdom Metazoa; phylum Chordata; class Mammalia; order Artiodactyla; family Cervidae; genus Cervus; species Cervus elaphus. Next base: position 32,212,544 of record NC_057818.1, read on the forward strand.
AGGCAGTGGGCTGCTTCACAACCCAGATAATAATGTATTATAATAAAAAACTTGTTTCTATGTCTGTATGCACACACACACATATATAGTTACAGAGATGGATGGATAAATGAATGGATGATACACACACACACACACACACACACACACACATAGATATATATAGCAAGAGAAACAGCTCTAAGTTTTATTATATAATATAAATATATATATAAACATTTCAGTTTTCAATTCAGTTGCTCAGTCATGTCCGACTCTTTGCAGCTCCATGGACTGCAGCATGCCAGGTTTCCCTGTCCATCACCAAGTCCCGAAGGTTGCTCAAACTCATGTCCATTAAGTCGGTGATGCCATCCAACCATCTCATCCTCTGTCATAACCTTCTCCTCTTGCATTCAATCTTTCCCAGCATCAGGGTCTTTTCATATGAGTCAGTTCTTCGCATCAGGTGGCCAAAGTAATGGAGCTTCAGCTTCAGCATCAGTCCTTCCAATGAATATTCAGGACTGATTTCCTTTAGGATGGACTGGCTGGATCTCCTTACAGTCCAAGGGACTCTCAAGAGTCTTCTCCAACACCACAGTTGAAAATCATCAATTCTTCAGTGCTCAACTTTATTTATAGTCCAATTCTCACATCCATGACTACTGGAAAAACCATAGCTTTGACTAGACAGAACTTTGTTTGCAAAGTAATGTCTCTGCTTTTTAACATGCTGTCTAGGTTTGTCATAACTTTCCTGTAAACATAGAAAGTTTTTTTTTTTTCCTTAACTTGGAAAAATCAGGACAAGCAAATGCTTTCTCTGTAATCTTTGTATCTCATTCAAAATCTGTAATGGAATCACCACAACAACTGTCGACCATTTACTTTTTCTCTAACAGTTTATCTATCTATCTATTTATAGAGAGGTGATCCAATTGTTCTATTACATTTCCAATTCTATATATTAAACCCAAATTGCCAGAAAATTCTACCTAAGTTTTATATTTCCTCTGATTTGTCAAGGACAGTCTTTTAATTTAACAGACATGGTATGACAATCCAAATGTTTTTTTTATTATGACACATGTTACTGCCCTGTTGGTCTCACCCAGGGATATCACAGACCTTTGGATACAAGCACCACCACCTCTACCACTGTAGTAATTCAAATGGATATTAATTATACATTGAGGGCATGGCATAGGAAACCTCTGGATCCAGAGTTTGGAGTCAATTAATTTTTAAACTTGGGAACTTGGAATCAAGAAGAAAGAACATAATATCAGTTTCATACAATAAGGATTATAACCTACTGGAAATATACTTCACTGGATGTCAGCCGATATAAGTTTTAGTTTTAATTTTGCACTGATTTACTAGTGACCACACTCACATCCCTAAACAAAGGCTTTGGACCAGTCACCAGAGAGTACTCTGTTCAAATACAAAATTCATCCATAAGAGGGGACAAATGACCTTGAAAATACTTTCCCCATATTTCAATATTCAAATTCCTAATATCTTTAGCTGTAAAGTTCAGATTTTTCTGTCACACTAATTGTGCACAGAATTATTTCAAAATTCAAATAAGAAGGTGAATATGAAATTACTCTAAGAATCATAAAATACAGGCTTTGTTTTCCTGATTATATACTGACAACAAAAATAATTGTTTTACAAAAATCAGTAAAAATATTATGATTCTTTGTGTCTCTGAATTGTGTGACAAGGGAAGATTTCAAAGATACTATACAGAAGTGTTAACTGCACACTTACTGCATTATGCCAAGTCACTGAGTCAAGGGGAGCCATGCCTCACTTAGCTTGTTTGCACATTCACGCTTGGGCTGATGTCTGTAGGAATTTCCATCCATATGTTAGGCAATGGCCTGGAGTAAAACATGCTCAAGATCAGGGTTCTTTGCCAGGTTAGGTTGTTGTAATGCTTTCTAGAACAGCTGGAATATGTTTTCCGAGAGTACACAATAGCACATAAATAGCTGCCTTGCCATGATTTAGAGATTTTAAATTCATTCCCATGTTTAATTCATCACGCAACTCTATTCTGACATTTTAATATTCAGATGTTTTCCTTTTTAAATAATGATGCCTGTTGCTTACAAGTTGCCTTTTCTATTTTGGATATAGGGTTTCTCTGAGAGCTCAGTTGGTAAAGAATCTGCCTGTAATGCAGGAGACTCCAGTTCGATTCCTGGGTTGGGAAGATCGCTTGTCAAAGGGATAGGCTACCCACTCCAATATTCTTGAGCTTCCCTTGTGGGGAAGCACTATGTCTAAAAAACAGTACATATATTAATTCAAAAGACTGTATTGCTAAAAAAATAATTGTTGAGTCTAAGGTGATCATCTAAGCCTTCAGTGAGTCATGATATTTTTGCAATAGTAACATCAAAGATCACTGATCACAGATCACCATTACAGATATACTAATAATAATAAAAGTTGAAGATATTGAGAGAATTACCAAAACGTGACACAGAAACACAAGGTGAGCAAATTCTGCTGGAAAAGTGGTGTTTGTAAACATGCTTGAGGCCGGGTTGCCCCACACCTTCAATTTGCAAAAATCTACTATCTGAGAATTATGTATTATACTAAAGAGAAGTACAATAAAATGAGGCATGATTATATTCTGCATAAACCACAAGTCAAGAGAAAGCAATTAAAGTAAGAATATTAGCCTTAACCTGAATGAAAAGTAAGAAAAAGGCATTTTGCTAAATTAATTGAAGCAGCAAACATTCACAGAAATTAGGCAGACATCTATCAATGGCAGTAGAGGTTAAGAATATATTTTTAGCAGAAATGAAGGTATTTAATATGACCAAGAAAAACACAGATGGCATGGGAAAAGAAAGTGATGGGGAACAGAAAGATGACAGAAGAATATGGACAAAGGCATTAAGACCACACCGTACAGTTTTGGGCCATATTTAAAAAAAAATTCTCACTTGTCCTTTAGTAGAGGAGGAATTAAACTTTAATATCAGAAAATTGGATAATATTAAAAATTTGAAATTTATAACTGTGTAGCACTAAGGATATGGTAAACTCTGTCTCATCTTATTGTAAAGGGTAAGTTAAGGCATTTTCAGTTTATAATTTTGTTATCTTTATAATGCCACAAATTAAAGAACCCCTCCAATAGCACAGGTACTAGCAGAGAGCAAGAAGTATATGTGAATACTAAGTCAAAACTCAGGTGCTGAGAAGGGAACAAAGAGGAACACAGCCCCTCCAATCCCAAGTAGAATGTTGTCCAACAAGGATTATTTCTGACTGGATTTACCATACATACAGAAGCACTTAGTGAATTCTAAAACAATACATAAGAAACAGATGATTAATATTATCTTAAAATACCACAAAATACTAGCCTAGAGAGCAAAGGACTATATCTGTGATCTTTCATGACTTGTGTAATGCAAAAAAGATCCTCATGAGTAAGTGTCTTTCTAATTATTTGAGTCAGAAAGATGGTTTACAACGGATCAGCTTTGTAACTAGCAGGAAGAAAATCCTTAGACACTGTGATACTGGTTCTATTTTGTGCCTGAGCAGGCTAATTTGTCAAGGACAATCAATTTGGTCACTGAAGAGAAACAGGGCATGTCTAAGAATGACTCGAAATATATTTGTACTTCAGAGCTTATACCTGTCAAATGGGATATTCTTTATAGTCAACTCATTGTTGCACTGACTTAAATTCTTTCCACAGTGGAACAAAAGTAGAGTAATTTTGAAAATGGCATTTTAAGTGAAGCTATTCATTTATACTTTATACTATATTATTTACTGTGTTTGGAAACAAAAAAGAATCACATGATATTTTTTAAAAAAAAGACTAATGTTTTCTGTGAAAAATTACATTGACTACAGCAATAAAACTTCATGGCTAGAATGATGAAAATCTGAATTGTACAAATATGTACCAAGCACAGGAGCAAGATACAGTGGAAAAAATATCAATCTCCAAGAATTCCTAAGGTCACAGTCATGGTCCTATCTAGGTATTGCCATACTCTAAGAGGTAGGAGAGGCTTCTCCATTGTTCAGTGAGAGGACTGTACCCACATGACCTCCCTCTCAATTCCCCCAGATTTGAGTTTATTAATTGTATTTTAAAAAATATATGTAGATGAGGGTTTAATATATGCTTATTTTGTTATAGGAATTTTCTATAAGAAGTGAAACAAGAAATTCTTTTATATATATATATACATATATATACATATATATATATATATATACCCATATGTATCTATATATGTGAAATTGAAAGTCACTCAGTCATGTCTGACTCTTTGCCATCCCATGGACTATGCAGTTTACGGAATTCTGCAGGCCAAAATACTGGAGTGGGTAGCCTTTTCCTTCTCCAGGGGATCTTCCCAATGCAGGGATCGAACCCAGGTCTCCCATACATATATATGTATGTACGTATATGTATATGTACATATAAATATGTATTAGCATACTAGAAAGATTAGCTGGGAAAAGGAAATTACAGGATTTTGAGAATGTATTGATATAGACAGTATTGAAACATATGTAGAAAATTTAAGTTATGCTACAAAGGATAGGGCATCACCCTGAGGTATAATTGAACTCATCTCACACACTGGTAAAGTAATGCTCAAAATTCTCTAAGCCAGACTTCAGCAATACATGAACCATGAACTTCCAGATGTTCAAGCTGGTTTTAGAAAAGGCAGAGGAACCAGAGATCAAATTGCCAACATCCGCTGGATCATCAAAAAAGCAAGAGAGTTCCAGAAAAACATCTATTTCTGCTTTATTGACTATGCCAAAGCCTTTGACTGGGTGGATCACAATAAACTGTGGAAAATTGTGAAAGAGATGGGACTACTAGACCACCTGACATGCTTCTTGAGAAACCTGTATGCAGGTTAGGAAGCAACAGTTAGAACTGGACATAGAATGACAGACTGGTTCCAAATAGGAAAAGGAGTACATCAAGACTGTATATTGTGACCTTACTTATTTAATCTATATGCAGAGTACATCATGAGAAACTCTGGGCTGGATGAAGCACAAGTTGGAATCAAGATTGCCAGGAGAAATATCAATAACCTTAGATATGGAAATGACACTACCCTTACGGCAGAAAGTGAAGGAGAACTAAAAAGCCTCTTGATGAAAATGAAAGAGGAGAGTGAAGAAGTTGACTTAAAGCTCAACATTCAGAAAACTAAGATCATGGCATCTGGTCCCATCACTTCATGGGAAATAGATGGGGAGACAGTGGAAACAGTGTCAGACTTTATTTTGGGGGGCTCCAAAATCACTGCAGGTGGTGATTGCAGCCCTGAAATTAAAAGACGCTTACTCCTTGGAAGGAAAGTTATGACCAACCTAGATAGCATATCAAAAAGCAGAGACATTACTTTGTCAACAAAGGTTCATCTAGTCAAGGCTATAGTTTTTCCAGTGGTCATGTATGGATGTGAGAGTTGGACTGTGAAGAAAGCTGAGTGCCGAAAAATTGATGCTTTTGAACTGTGGTGTTGGAGAAGACTCTTGAGAGTCCCTTGGACTGCAAGGAGATCCAACCAGTCCATCCTAAAGGAGATCAGTCCTGGGTGTTCATTGGAGGGACTGATGCTGAAGATGAAACTCCAATACTTTGGCCACCTCATGTGAAGAGTTGACTCACTGGAAAAGACCCTGGTGCTGGGAGGGATTGGGGGCAGGAGGAGAAGAGGACAACAGAGGATGAGATGGTTGGATGGCATCACTGACTCAATGGACATGGGTTTGGGTGGACTCCGGGAGTTGCTGATGGACAGGGAGGCCTGGCAAGCTGCAATTCATGGGGTCGCAAAGAGTCAGACATGACTGAGTGACTGAACTGAACTGAACTGAACAGAAGGTAAAAGAAAAAATTGAATAGACAGGGTTGAGGTAAGCTGAAAGAAGAAAAGCCTATATTAAGGGCAAACTTGGGAGAACCTTTCATTTAATTCAGAAACAACAAGTCAGAGGTGATTCTTTGGAAAAGGAATAAATATGGTGATCTCACTTTCTTCTTCTCTCCCTTAATCTTCTGCCATGGCTCCCAATGGACTGAAGCCAATGGGAAGCCAGTGTGCAAAGAAGTCCCACTGATAAACTCTATTCCTAGTGTGGGTAAAGTGAATGGGTGCGGGGAAGCACAGAATAGATTGCAGAAGGGTGGGTAGGGGATCTGGAGTGACAGAAGTGCTGGAGTGCTCCGCTGCCTTTGTTTGCGTTTAAGTAAAATTACTGTTTGCATTTAAGCAAAATATCCAAACAGATGACTGTTACACTGAATTAATGTCTTCTTGACAAATTGTCTTTATGTATATATTAATCTATTAGGTAAAGGTTTGTCTTGATGAAGAAAGAGGTACATGTATTGTGTTTCAAAAAAATTAAAGACTACTATATCTGTGCATTAAAGAATGCACAGATATAAACTTCCTGGAGTCTTTTGTAGACCTAACACCTATATCATGCTTAGACATAACACATACAAACACACACACATCACATACATAGATACCAATACTCTTGAAACCATTACTCTAAGTTTTTTGACTGTAATGATAATGGGTACTAGTTATTACAATTCACTGTATGGAAATATACATACCAAACTCCCCAGGAGCCTAAGCTCTGCCTTTAGCTTATGTGTGCGCGTGGGCTCATTCGCTCAGTCATGTCCAACTCTTTGTGATCTCATAGACTGCAGCACCATAGGCTCTTCCAATTCAGGGATCAAATTCGCATCTCCTGAGTCTCCTGCTTTGGCAGGCAAATTCTTCACCACTGAGCCACCTGGGATGTGTGCCTTTAGGTTACCTGAATCTACTTCTAGTTTTGCCACCTCGAATTATATATATGTCCTTGGCCAAGTTACTAAACTTCCCCAAGCCTCAGCTACCTTATGTGTAAGTTAGGCATTTTGATAACCCTGATTGACTTAGGGGTGGGTGTGGGAAGGAATGAGAATGCAAAGAAATGGTGAAGAGCCTGGCATGACTCAGTTCAAAGCATGCTTGATTAGTTAGCATAAAAGTAGTAGCAGTATTTCTCTTTCTTCTCACTTGACTCTTCTTATTTGTACAAAGAACACTGCTATTACTTTGTGTAAGGAAAGTCACTAAAGTTTTACCCATGGGTGTTGACTCTACCTCTACAATTGTAAACATGTACTTAAAAGTTAGGTAAGAAAATAAATGGCATTCTGTCTCCCTATTTGATTTTACAGAAATCTGGCACACAGTTGAAATGGAATAACATGGGAATTCCACATGCTGGTCTCCAACTGAATAACGTAGCGTCTTAGAATGGATTATACCAACTCAAACAATTTCCTTTATATGTTGCATGCCTTAAAAACTGAAGGAAAAAATATCTTCATGGATCACATTGTGCCTTTGTTTCCTTACTTGAAACTTCCAAGGTGATCTAAACAGGAGTACTGAGAGATCAACACCTCTTTCACCAGGGAACATTTTCTCTTTATTTTGTGTTTATCCTAGAATGATGAATAAGAACAGGGATATTTGTGAAGAACCAGAATTGAGATTCCCTATTTAAAAAGGAAGGCAAATAATACAGCAGTGACAAATTCTATATAATCCAATGTAATAGGGGACATTGACTATGTACTTAAAGAGCAGAGAAATCTGAGGCCTGAATTTCTGTTACAGCTTGTTAAACTGGCAGTTAATGAGGCAGTATAGATTTATGAATATATTTAATATATGAAGATATCCTAGTATAAAATATGAGATATCCAAGTGTGTGTGTGTGTATATATATATATATATATATATATATATATATATATATAGTGTCAGATCTTGACATGATACACCTAATTCAATTAAGGGAAGAACTGCTTTTCCTCTCTCTAATTTCTCTGAAAAATTTATTTATGAAGAAAAGGAACTAACAATTGAATGCCACACACATACACACACACACATATACACTTTCTCTGGTCGCTCAGTTTGTGAAGAACCCACCTGCAACACAGGAGACTCGGGTTTGATTCCTGAGTCAGGAAGATCCCCTGGAGAAGCACGTAACAAACCATTCCAGTATTCTTGCCTAGAGAATTCCATGGACAGAGGAACCTGGTGGGCCCATAGGGTCACAAAGAGTCAGACATGGCTGAAGTGACTTAGAATGCATGCATGTCAAGCACAATGATAACAACTTTATATACAAAATTTTGCCTTAGGATTTAAGTGAATAGGTAGGTGAGGGACGTGCCACTAAAGATAATGTCTTCAATGTGTCTCAGGATATTATGAACAGTCATCAATATGACAGGAGGTACTTTCTGCAATCTAATAGCTTTACTAATTAAAGATTGCAAACAGAGCAACAATTATTAATCTTCCTAGGAGGCAGTGTAGAAGCTTCACTAAATACCATAGGTAAGTCTCATTAGGCCTGTAGATGAGACAAAAATAGAGAACTCTGGACACCCACCTCTTCAAACCTTTTTTTTTCCCTCTCCCCTGAAAGGAGGCGTCTTCAAAGCATACTTAAACAACTTGCACTTTCCACTACAACTTAACACCACTGCTTTCATTAGGAGGTCATAGGATATGTGTTAAACACACATGGGTTCAAATCTAAACTCCACTACTTAGTAGTTGCGTGAACAAAGTGGATGAAATTAAACTCACTGTGTCTATTTTCTAATCTATGACCATGGATAAAACTGCCTCAGAGGATACTTGAGAAATTTAACAAGTAACAAGAAAAACTGCAACCATATCCAGCATTATACACTTCAGAACTATTTCCAAACAAAATCATCACAAAAGGTAAGGTAAACTCTGGATTCATCAGGACGGAGTAGTTACATTCTTAGGTCTACTCCTTTACAACTAAAGTACCCTGGGACTAACAAAAGCCATGAGTAGACAGACTCTGAAAGGTGGAAAGAAGGTTGGTTGGTTGCCTAAAGAAATTGAACCTTGAACTGTATACTTCAGTGAATCCTCCAGGTTTACTATGACTATTTTATGACCCAGAGGGAGTTGCAGAAGTGGTTCTAACCCTGAACCACTAATAGGATCAGATCAATAAAACTCTAAATAAATACTTTTTTTGCCCAAGCCTTACAATGGGGAAAAGTGGGGACTAAAAAATAAGGCCTTTTTTTGTGGTTATTGCTGTAATACATGCTCAATGGCCATCAAATACCAGTGGAAAACCTCCGCTTGGACCAAGTGGAGAGTTAATTTTTCACCCCATCTCACCTCAACCTTCATAAAACTACAACAATGTTTCTTTTCCCCAACCCAGTGATATCAGTAGGACCAAGTGCAGATCTGATCTTCCATTCCTTGCCCACCAAGAGCAGGTAGTTGCATCCCAATCCTTCTTTTGAGACAGTGACAGAGAGGCTGAGCAGACAGCAGAGCTCCCATCACTACATGACAGTAGCAGATGATGTTCTGTTTTCACTGCCAGGATAGTGGTAGTTTGTAGCATGGAAAGCTGACTCATGTAAGCACTGACAGGTCTGAAGGAAATGGAGCATCCTCCTCCCATCAAATATCAGCAAGAAAGGACAAAAGTGATAGAAGGTGTGGCTATATTTGCCACTCGTCTTCCACCCTCTCCTTTTCTTTGTCTGTGGATCCCAGCACGGAGCTGAGTTTCTATCATGACTCTGCAGTAAAAGTGGTAAGAGTCAGTCAGCCCTTCACGTCTACATTAGCTAATGACAGGGATCCTGTCTAGAAATGTATATTATTAATCTTCAAAAGAGAGGACAATATCCTAAATCAAATATTGGCAGAATAATGTTCTTCATTAACAAATATAATTGCATAACTTAGGAGTTCTTATGTCAGATCCACAGACACATAAAACTGTATTATTGGGGTTTTTAACAGTGAAACGTGATCCCTACCTCACATTATATAAGAAAAATTAAAAGCTAAAACTATAAAGCTCCTAGTACAATAAGCAGAAGAATAACTAATACTATGCATTTGAGCTAGGCAAAGGTTCTTTAGCTAGGACATAAAGAACTCTATATAGCAAACTAAAAGCATACACTGGACTTGATCAATTCTTAAAACTTCTGTTCAGCAAAGATGTCATAAGGAAAATGGAAAGACAAGACATAAATGGGAGGAATATATTCACAATCCCTAAATATGACAAAGGATTTACATACAGAATATACTAAACACTCTCACAACTAAGTAATAAAAAGTTGAATGAAAAATTAAAAACAGACAAAGATCTGGAACAGATATTTCCCAGAAGAAGATACACAAATGGACAATAAGTGCAGTATAATGTGCCCGATACTGTTAGGGCATGTTTTCATCTGCTAAATTAAATATGTTTAATTTAATTTATCATCAGATAAACTAAGATTGCAAATAAAAAACAAAATGAGATATCACCTGACACCTGCTAAAAAGACCAAGCATAGCAAATACTGGCAAGAATGTGGAGAAAAGAGAACGCTTGTTCACTGTTGGTGGGAATGTAAATTGATGCAGCCACTGTATTAAAAAGTATGAAGGTGGCTCAAAAAACTAAAAATAGAACTACCATGTGACTCAGCAATTCCATTCCTAGGTGTGTATCTGAAAAAAAACAAAAAACAAAAAACAAAAATACTAGTTCAAAAAGATATGTGGATCTCAATATACACAGCAGTTCAGTTCAGTTCAATCACTCAGTCGTGTCTGACTCCTTGTGATCTCATGGACTGTGGCACACAAGGCTTCCCTATCCATCACCAACTCCCAGAGTTTACTCAAACTCATGTCCATCGAGTCAGCGATGCCATCCAACCATTTCATCCTTGGTCATCCCCTTCGCCTCCTTCATTCAATCTTTCCCAGCATCAGGGTCTTTTCCAGTGAGTCAGTTCTTCGCATCAGGTGGTCAAAGTATCAGTGCTTCAACTTCAGCATTAGTCCTTCTGATGAATATTCAGGACTGATTTCCTTTAGGATGGACTGGCTGGATCTCCTTGCAATCCAAGGGATTGTCAAGAGTCTTCTCCATCACCACAGTTCAAAAACATCAATTCTTCAGCACCCAGCTTTCTTTATAGTCCAACTTTCAGATCCATACATGAATGACTACTGGAAAAACCATAGCTCTGACTAGACAGACCTTTGTTTGCAAAGTAATGTCTCTGCTTTTTAATATGCTGTCCAATTTCATCATAGCTTATCTTCCAAGGAGCAAGCATCTTTTAATTTCATGGCTACAGTGACAATCTGCAGTGAATTTGGAGCCCAAGAAAATAAAGTCTCTCACTGTTTCCATTGTTTCCCCATCTATTTGCCATGAAGTGTTGGGACCAGATGCCAAGATCTTAGTTTTCTGAATATTGAGTTTTAAGCAAACTTTTTCATGCTGCTCTTTCAGTTTCATCAAGAGGCTCTTTTAGTTCTTTACTTTCTGCCATAAGTTTGGTGTCATCTGCATATTGAGGTTATTGATATTTCTCCCGGCAATCTTGATTCCAGCTTGTGCTTCATCAAGCATGGAATTTCACATGATATAATCTGAATAGAAGTTAAATAAGAAGGGTGACAATATACAGCCTTGATGTTCTCCTTTCCCAATTTGGAACCAGTCCATTGACCCATGCCCCATTCTAACTGTTGCTTCTTGGCCAGAATACAAATTTCTCAGGAGGCAAGTAAGGTGTCCTGGTATTCCCATCTCTTTAAGAATTTTCCACAGTTTTTTTGTGATCCACACAGTCAAAGGCTTTGGGTTAGTTAATAAAGCCATAGATGTTTTAGCAGCAAAAGTACATAGTAGCATTATTCACAACTGCCAAGATGAAAGCAGTCTAATTGTCCAACAATAGATGACACTTTGCCAAAATAATTACTCATTGTGTTTAGATTTAAATCCACATTTACTGTCTATCTGCGATTGTTGCTTTCATTCAGTCAGCCCTCTGAAGGATAAGGATAAGAGGCTTTTGGAAGTTTCCTGATGGGAGACTCGCCATGGGGGAAATTGTGTCTTGTTCTGATGGGCAGAGCCATCCTCAGTAAATCTTTAATACAATTTTTTCTTGATGGGTGGGGCTGTGTTCCCTCCCAGTTACTTGACCTAAGACCAATCTATGGTGGAGGTAATGAAGATAATGGCCACCTCCTCCAAAAGCTTCCCTGGAGCCAAACCACAATCACTGAAAACTAATCAAACTGATCAACTGCACCACAGCCTTGTCTAACTCAATGAAACTATAAGCTATGCTATGTAGGGCCACCCAAGATGGTTGGGTCATGATGGAGAGTTTCTGACAAAACATGGTCCACTGGAGACGAGAATGGCAAACCACTTCAGTATTCTGCCTTGAGAACCCCAAGAACAGTATGAAAAGGCAAAAAGATAGAACATTGAAAGATTAATTCCCCAGGCCAGTAGGTGTCTAATATGCTACTGGAGAAGAATAGAGAAATAACTCCAGAAAGAATGAAGAGATGGAGTCAAAGCAAAAACGATGCCCAGCTGTGGATGTGATTGGTGATGGTAGTAAAGTCTGATGCTGTAAAGAGCAATATTGCATAGGAACCTGGAATGTTAGGTCCATCAATCAAAGTAAATTAGAAGTGGTCAAGCAGGAGAAGGCAAGAGTGAACATCAACATTTTAGGAATTGGTGAAATAAAATGGACTGGAATGGGTGAATTTAATTCAGATGACCATTATATCTATTATTGTGGGCAAGAATACCTTAGAAGAATGGAGTTGACATCATAGTCAACAAAAAAGTAAAAAATTCAGTACTTGGGTGCAATCTCAAAAATGACAGAATGATCTCTGTTCATTTCAAAGGGAAACCGGTCAATACCACAGCAATCTAAGTCTATGCCCCAACCAGTAATGCTGTTGAAGCTGAAGTTGAATGGTTCTAAAAAGACCTACAATACCTTCTAGAACTAACACCAAAAAAGATGTCCTTTTCATCATAGGGGACTGGAATGCAAAAGTAGGAAGTCAAGAGATACCTAGAATAACAGGCAAATTTGGCCTTGGAATACAAAATGAAGCAGGGCAAAGGCTAACAGAGATTTGCCAAGAGAATGCACTGGTCATAGCAAACACCCTCTTCCAACAACACAAGAGAAGACTCTACACATGGACATCACCAGATGGTCAATACTGAAATCAGATTGATTATATTCTTTGCAGCCAAAAATGGAAAAGCTTTTTACAGTCAGCAAAAAAAAGACTGGAATCTGACTGTGGCTCAGACCATGAACTCCTTATTGTCAAATTCAGACTTAAATTGAAGAAAGTAGGGAAAACCACTAGATCATTCAGGTATGACTTAAATCAAATCCCTTACAATTATACAGTGGAAGTGACAAATAGATTCAGGGGATTAGATCTGATAGAGTGCCTGAAGAACCACGGATAGAGGTTTGTGACATTGTACAGTAGGCAGGGATCAAGACCATTCCCAAGAAAAAATAATGCAAAAAGGCAAAATGGTTGTCTGAGGAGGCCTTAGAAATAACTGAGAAAAGATGAGAAGTGAAAGGCAAAGGAGAAAAGGAAAGATATACCTAATTGAATGCAGAGTTCCAAAGAAAAGCAAGGAGAGATAAGAAAGTTTTCCTCAGTGATCAATGCAAAGAAATAGAGAAAAACAATAGAATGAGAAAGACTAAAAATCTCTTCAAGATAATTACAGATACCAAGGGAACATTTCATGGAAAGATGGGTTCAATAAAGGACAGAAATGGTAGGGACCTAACAGAAGCAGAAGATATTAAGAAGAGGTGGCAAGAATACATAGAACTATACAAAAGAGACCTTCATGACCCAGATAACCACGATGGTGTGATCACTAACCTAGAGCCAGACATTCTGGACTGTGAAGTCAAGTGGGCATTAGGAAGCATCACTACAAACAAAGCAAGTGGAGGTGATGGAATTTCCAGTGAGCTATTTCAAATCCTAAAAGATGATGCTGTGAAAGTGCTGCACTCAACATGCCAGCAAATCTGGAAAACTCAGCAGTGGCCACAGGACTGGAAAAGGTCAGTTTTCATTCCAGTTCCAAAGAAGGTCAATTACAAAGAAGTTCAAATTACCGCACAATTGCACTCATCTCACATGCTAGCAAAGTAATGGTCAACATTCTGCAAGCAAAGCTTTGACAACACATGAACTGTGAAATTCCAGATGTTCAAGCTGGATTTAGAAAAGGCAGAGGATACAGATATCAAATTGCCAACATCCGTTGGATCATAGAAAAAGCAAGAGAATCCAGAAAAACATCTATGTCTGCTTTTTTATTACACCAAAGCCTTTGTGTGGATCACAACACACTGTGGAAAATACTTCAAGAGATGGGAATACCAGACCATCTTACCTGCTTCCTGAGAGATCTGTATAAATGTCAAGATGTAACAGTTAGAACTCGATATGGAAAAACAGACTGGTTCCAAATTGGGAAAGGAATACATCAAGGCTGTATATTGTCACCCTGCTTATTTAACTTATAGGCCGAGTGCATCAGCAAAATGCTGGGCTGGATGAAACACAAGCTGGAATCAAGATTGGTGGGAGAAATTTCAATAACCTCCAATACGCAGATGACTCCACCCTTATGACAGAAACTGAAGAGTAACTGAAGAGCCTCTAAATGAAAGTGAAAGAGGAGAGTGAAAAGCTGGTTTAAAGCTCAACATTCAGAAAACTAAGATCATGGCATCTGGTCCCATCACTTCATGGCAAATAGACGGGGAAACAGTGAGATATTTTATTTTCTTGGGCTCCAAGATCACTGCAGATGGTGACTGCAGCCATGAAATTAAAAGACGTCTGCTTCTTGGAAGAAAAGCTATGACAAACCTAGATAGCATATTAAAAAGTATAGACATTACTTTGCAAACAAAGGTTCATCTAGTCATGGTTTTTCCAGTAGTCATATATGGATGTATGAGTTGGACTATAAAGAAAGCTGAGAGCCGAAAAATTGATGCTTTTGAACTGTGGTGTTGGAGAACACTCTTGAGAGTCCCTTGGATTGCAAGGAGATCCAACCAGTCTGTCCTAAAGGAAATCAGTTCTGAATATCCATTGGAAGGACTGATGCTGAAGCTGAAACTCCAATACTTTGGCCACCTGATGCAAAGAACTGACTCATTGGAAAATACCCTGATGCTGGGAAAGATTGAATGCAGAAGGAGAAGGGGATGACAGAGGATGAGATGGTTGGATGGCATCACTGACTTGATGGTCTTGAGTTTGAGCAAGCTCCGGGACTTGTTGATGGACAGTAAACCCTGGCATGCTGCAGTCCATGGGGTTGCAAAGAGTCAGAGATGACTGAGCAACTGAACTGAACTTATTCTCTATGATAAACACTAACTGTAATAATTTAAAAAAAGAAGATCATGTATTTTGTTAGTACTATTTGTTGCCTATGCTGAAAGGAAAAATCACAAGGCTCACATTAGCCATTTCTAGGACTTGAGCATGTGTCTAAGACTGAGACAGTCCTTCCCTTCTGATAGAAGTCAAAATGTTGAGGACCAATTTTGACAGGATTTGAACTGAACTTTTATGCAACTTTAGTGCTTTCATTATCAAATGTTTATACTTCTGGAATCTTTAAGCACCAAACCAAGACAGATCACCTGGAGGTATGTGAGACACTATATGGCACTATTTTTGTGTAATTACCTCTGAACAGTTTATAATAGTGTTCAATAGTAATGTGCTGTTCTTGAATCATTTAGCAGAAACTTAAAGTAAGTCAGGAAACCTAAATACCAATGAGATACTCAAAAATAAAAATAATAGTTCCATAAGAAATAAGTAAATTTAAGATGTTGGTAATTTTTCCATTACAAGTTTTTGGAGAAGCTTAACTATTTTAACTACCACTTATGAGTCATGGGACCCCACTTACAAGAAAATCAGACTTATCACAGAAACCTGTCATTTGATTCCATCAACCTTCCCATCAGCCAGGTACAAGAGAGATTAACATCCCTGTTTAAGAGGTGAGTGATGCTCAGGGAGATGATTATTATGGTGACAATAGAGCTGACAGTACCTGGACTGAGCAATTATAGTGCTGACGGAGAAAAACTGGAAGGTATCTCAACTGTCACAGAATAAGGTGCATTTGTTTTGATCTTATTCCTCATTTGGGTATACTCAAACATTTAGAGCTTTTGATATTCTGTATTTTCTGGGTCTTAGTTTAAGGAGAGATCCAGGACTGCATTGAATTTTGTTTCTTGTTCATCTCCAACTCACTATATTTTAAAAAATGCATGAGTATTTGTAATCTTCCCCTTTATTCTGAAATTCATCATTATAATCAAGAAATATCTAAGTGGTTGATTTCATCCAAGATACTTTTGTTTTCTGGGAAAAATGCCAAGGTAGTTCACATATTCAAAGAGAGAGTTGCAGCTTCCTTCAAACCAGTTTGGCACTGGGTCATAAAGGGACAAGGCCTCTCTCTGTTCTTTTCTGCTTAGCTCTGTCTTACTCAGAAAACAAGCTTTTCACATATAGCCATTAAAAAGAATGTCACAGCCCTATAAATCACACTCGCCAGTCTTGGAAATTGCATTGTAAAAATAGAGTTTATTTACACAGTTACTATAGATCAGCTTCTAAGATTATTTCTCTGCTTAATTTGGCCTTGGTTATGCAATTGCCCTTAAATTAGTACTCAAATTAACGATTTAAAACCAGGGGAATAAACAGTATATTTTACCAGGTCCTATATCATGGACTTTCTTGTCTCAGAGATAAAAAGAATTTGCTAAGATTGTCAGCTCAATTAGC
The DNA here is from genome assembly GCF_910594005.1 of Cervus elaphus. Classification (NCBI taxonomy): domain Eukaryota; kingdom Metazoa; phylum Chordata; class Mammalia; order Artiodactyla; family Cervidae; genus Cervus; species Cervus elaphus. The sequence goes on from NC_057818.1 coordinate 32,229,379, forward strand.
TCCACGTGTAATGGGACAAAGGTAGTTTTCTGAAGGATGGAATGTGGGAAAAAATGGAATGTATATATATATATATCTAGTTTATAATGTGGGTTGTTACTTGAAAATACCCCCACAGAGGTAGGAACAAAGTATTTTAGCTTTACATAGTATTTATATCATCTGATTCAGTACTTGAAAATAAAATTTTTTTCTCAAAAGTATGTTACACAACTAAATAAGTAGATGAATGGATGAATGAGTAAGTAGATAGATGGAAAGATGGGCAAATACTTTATTAGTTAAAACAGTCTTAGATATATGTATTAACTCAATATATGTATTAAATTCAAATTTCAAAGTGAGTCCTGTTTTTCTTTACTGAAATAAGCATATTCTCATCAATATACTATAAGACATGCACCATTCTAACTGCCTTGGAAGATGAATTTTTTTAAAAAAGGATCTTTCAAAGATTTCCTCAGGCTTTGTACTCTTCCATAAACTCTATCCATCATTAATCTGCATTACACATCATGGTACAGACATACATAGATTTTCTCTTCTTTGCTGCATTTGGAATGGTATGTGAGTGGCAACAGTCAGCCAATGGCCCCCTGATCCTCTTTATACCATGCTCATAATGCTGGGGAAGAAAAGAGTCTGGGCTTCTTTCTGGGTCCCCAGGGAATCTTCTGAGAATACTTTGCCCTGAAGAGTCTTACCCAAGCATGACATGCATCTTATTTTTTAAAAGGGTGTTACATACAGGGAATACATAACTCTTAATAAACTAGGAGAAATTAATTTTAGCATCTTTTTAAGAGTGATAACTTTCTTTTATCAACTAATTAACACAAATCTGTAAAAGCAAGTTACATCTAGCAGTCATTTATAGGGAAGACTAATAAGTTCTTAAAATAAAAATATAAAAGCTTTCTTAATGTCAGAGCTGAATTTTTCATGACGCTTTAAAAATAAGCCTATGGAGAAGACTATCTAAAGATCATTTATATTTTGTAAATAATAGGCATTTGCTGGTCAGTAAAGACACTCTGAATAATGCACAGAATATAGTTGGTGATCAGAAGCTGGATTCTCAATTTCATACCTCTGTCACTGTAATGACATGTATGTCCTGAGTAGATTCATACCAGTCCTCAGGCATCTTTATAATAGTGTGATGGCTGAGTCTCTAAGACAATGATTCATTTGTTCATTTACTCATTAACTCAGGTGATGTTTACTAATGCCTAATATGTACTGAGCACTATCTTAGTAATTTATATAGAGCAATTAGTCAAACAAAGATCACCTCTGACGTCATAGAACATAATGTTTCCTGAGAACATCGATGCATGTGTCAACCATTAATAATAGAATTAGAAAGGGAGAAATGAATGCCATGATGTTAGTAAACAAAATAATACCTGATGGAGATTAATTAGAGAAGGCTACTGGTATAGGTTTAGTTGGGAAAATCTGATAAGAGTGTAACAATAAAAAAAAATCAGTGAAAAGTTTATAGGACAAGAGGGACATGAAATTTCAAGATGAATACAGAATATGTACCAAGTATTTGATACCAAAAATACATTTGAAAAGTGAGAGGAAAAATGGAAACCTAGAATAAAGTGAAGGAAGGAGAGAAAGGCTTACATTTAAGTTAGAGGGTTTCCAGAGTATATGGAAACTTATTGGCCTGATAAGAAGCTTGAATATTAGCTTAAATTCAATATACATTGAGGTTCTTATTATTTAAAGCTAAGTAATGTTATTATTATCATTAAATCCAAATATGTTACTAAATAGCATGTCTCTTGAATGAAATAATTAAAACTGATTCTCCTTAAGTTTCCTCTGCCCAAAGAATGGTTGATGTTAACAATATTTAAAAGTTCATTACATTTTAATTTTCTATGAAAAACATCTGAAAATAGCAAAAGGCTGGCTGTTCTCCGGCTTTACAGCTTGTAAATATTTCTATATGTAAGTTTCTTCATTTGAAAAATCCTGATCTGTAGGATAGTGGAGAAAAAATATCAAATGTGTGGAATGAGAACATGTTCTGTATTTTCCAATGCTCTAGAAATTTTTTGGCTTCCTTGTTCAATTTAGCAAATATTCATTACTCATTATTGCAGGCCAGATATTGAATGTGTAGAGATCCAAAATACAGCACCCGTCCCCATAGTGTTCATGGTTGAATAACTGATGACTAAATGACAATGACAGTCTAAGGAAATATTATGAATGACTGAGCTATTAATAACATCATAATTCTATGAGATTGTGAACATAGGTTTTATTTTCTTGGAGTATAAAATAAATATGACTCTTCTGGAGCCTATCCTACACTAATTGCTTCCTTAGCAATTTCCCAACATCTCTAATGACAGCTCCTATATAACTGGAGAAAATACTAGTGGAAGAACTATCTCTAGCCACATAAAGTTGAAAGTAATTTCGAGGTCATTTTCTGCAAGCTGATCAATACAGACACCACACAACCACCCTGAATTTATTCCTGTAATTTATCTTAGCTTTGAGTGTAGCCATGGTTAATTACTAATCCATATTCATTGAACATCACAAATGAGGGCAGAGTCAGGAGGTACTTCACGTACCGTCTCATCTACTGTGGAAAGAAGTTATGGGCTCAAATTTTCATCTTCTTTTACAGTTGCTTGGTCTCTCTACACTTAAAAAAAAAACTGCTGTTGGAGAATGCTGAAGAATTTGCATGGCAATGCTTAGCAGCTAATTACTTCATTAAAAATAAGAACATAATTAAAATTGCCACCATATAGCAATTGAATTGGTTTAATTGGACTACTTAAGTTAAAGATACCTTTTTAGGTGTGGGATTATTTCTATTTCCAAAAGCATCAACGCCAGCATTGAAAATATAATTATTTGGATTTTTCATGAATTCTACTTGAACCAATCCATAAATTAACATGAGGATAGGATTGTAAACTAACACTCTCTGTTTAAACACTGATAAATATTTCCAAATCACATTTGACCATTTACTCTGAGAACAAAATTTGTTGAAAACTGTATGGTAGAAGGGCCACTAAAATTACATGGATGGATAAAATAAAAAATTCACTTATGAGTTATACAAGGCTAATTTTGTGGAGTTTTCCAATCCTGAAATATTTTCAGCAAATTTTTTTGATGATTTCGACTGTTCTACATTATATGTGAGCCATAATTAAACTATATAACCAATATATGATTTTTATAATCATTCATACATGTGTATGAATATCTTTGGGAGGTAGTAAATTTTTTACTTAAAAATGTTCAAAAGAAGGTTTACAATGATACTAATTATATTATAAAAGTCTACCTTAAATCACTAATCCTTACCTTAAGGCACTTAGTTGGACAGTGGAAAGCTATACAAAAGAAGAGAAGTGAGTGATAACTAATACTATGTTATTTAGCCTTTTGTTTAACATTTATCATAATATTTCTTATGTATTAGCATGCTTTTAATGATCAGCTTTAAATTATATTTACCTAAGACTTATTCTCTTCAATTTTATGAACTCTTCATTTTTAACAGCAATAATGATAGCATTTGAGAGTCTGGGTCTGTAAAATTCATTTGTATTAATTAAAATATTTAATCCTCAGGATATGAGGCTGAGGCCCTATTTCAGCCATTGAGGAAACTTGGGATCAGAAAGATTAATTTGTTCATGATCATACAGGCAGTAACTGTCAAGATCCAGATTTACATTTAGATTTATCAAAATGTTTTTATAGATCATATTCTTAACTAATTTAATAAATTAATATTATTTCAACTCCTTTGTATTTAATACTAAGGTAGCATTTCTGTTTCTTTTAAACTAATTTACATTCAAGATGCCCCCTACAGTATGTTATTCTATACTTAAAACATTATAGTCTCAATCTTAGTTTATACACTGCTTTCCAAAACAGTTCAAGTTCCTACAAGTATATACATTTTATATATTTTCTACAACTTAAAATTGTATGCACCTCACTAGATAGCTTTATTTGTATTTAAGTTAGTTGTGCTCTTTTTAATATATTTAATATTTTTATTTTCATCCTTTAGGATAAAAAGCTGGCCCCTCAGATCCACTGGATATGTTTTAGATTGCTGGTTCTTGTCCTGTGAAATGTAATCTATACCAAGTGTTTACAATTTTCTCATGTTACTATCAGTATCAGTTCAGTCACTCAGTCGTGTCCGAATCTTTGCTACCCCATGAACCACAGCACGCCAGGCCTCCCTGTCCATCACCAACTGCCAGAGTTTACCCAAACTCTTGTCCATTGAGTTTGTGATGCCATCTAACCATCTCATCCTCTGTTATCCCCTTCTCCTCCTGCCCTCAATCTTTCCCAGCATCAGGGTCTTTTCCAATGAGTCAGCTCTTCGCATCAGGTGGCCAAAGTATTGGAGTTTCAGCTTCAGCATCAGTCCTTCCAATGAACACCCAGGACTGATCTCCTTTAGGATGGACTGGTTGGATCTCCTTGCAGTCCAAGGGACTCTCAAGAGTCTTCTCCAACACCACAGTTCAAAAGCGCCAATTCCTCTGCACTCAGCTTTCTTCACAGTCCAACTCTCACATCCATACATGACTACTGGGGTCATGTTACTAATTGGCCCACAATTCTCAGGACATCTCAATCCAGACTTTCTAAGTCCTTGATTAATATATAAACTACACCCATCTCTGTTTTTAAACATGTTTCCATTTTCCAGATAGATTGACTCATCATTGCCATGAAAGAAAATATAAACAAGAATTGGAATCCCGATGAAAACTATTTCCCTGACCTGTATAAGCAACATTAACTCTTGGATCCTTTCTTAGTGCCCTTATAAAATGGCACTGGCTAAAAATGAAGAACAAAAACATAAAAATCTCAGTCTCCTGATTCTTAGTGTTAATATCCATTATTCTTTCCCTACTACAAATTCAAGCACAGGTTTTTGAAGTCATATGGCAAACAGACATACCTTTACTTAACAAAGTAGTTTCTCACTGCATTGTGGACAAAGTCTAAACTTTTTTTCATGACTTTTTAGATCTTATGGTTTTACGGATGAGAAGACTGACCTTTAGAGAGACCAATATAAAAAGCTCACAGTGTAAACTGTTGCTTAGTCGCTAAGTAATGTCCAACATTTTGCAATCCCATGGACTGCAGCACGCCAGGCCTCCCTGACCTTTACAATCTCCCGAGTTGAGTTTGCTCAAACCCATGTCCATTGTGTTGATGATGCATCCAAACATCTCTTCCTCTGTCATCCCCTTCTCCTCTTTCCCTCAATCTTTCCCAGCACCAGGGCCTTTTCTAATGAGTCAGCTCTTCACATCAGGTGGCCAGAGTATTGGAACTTCAGCTTCAGCATCAGTCCTTCCAATGAGTATTCAGGGTTGATTTCCTTTAGGAATGGCTGGTTTGATCTCTGTCCAAGGGACATTCAAAAGTTTTCTTCAGCACCACAATTTAAAAACATCAATTCTTTTGTGCTCAGCCTTCTTTAGGGTTCAACTCTCACATCCATACATGATTATTGGAAAAACCGTAGCTTTGACTAAACAGACCTTTGTCGGCAAAGTGATGTTTCTGCTTTTTAAATCGCTCTCTAGAATTGTCATATTTCTTTTAAGGAGCAAGCGTCTTTTAACTTCATGGCTTCCATCACCATCCACAGGGATTTTGGAGCCCCAAAATAAAGTCTGTCACTGTTCCCATTGTTTCCCCATCTATTTGCCACAAAGTGATGGAACTGGTGGCAGGATCTCGGTTTTTTGGATGTTGAGTTTTAAGCCAGCCTTTTCACTTTCCTCTTTTATCTTCATCAAGAAGCTCTTTAGTTCCTCTTTGCTTTTTGCCACTAGTCCTGGTATTATCTGCATATCTGAGGTTGTTGCTATTTCTCCCGGCAATCTTGATTCTAGCATCAGATTCATCTAGCCCAGCATTTCCAATGATGTATTCTGGATATGAGATAAATAGGCAGGGTAACAATATACAACCTTGACAAACTCCTTTCTGAATTTTAAACCAGTCTGTTGTTCCATGTTTGGTTCTAACTGTTGCTTCTGTACCCATAGATAGGTTTCTCAGAAGATGGATAAGGTGGTCTGGTATTTCTGTCTCTTTAAGAATTTTCCACAGTTTTTTGTGATCCACACAGTCATAGGCTTTAGCATAGTTAATGAAGCCGAAGTAGATGTTTTCCTGGAATTCCCTTGCTTTCTCCATGATCTTTGCTATTCTCTGGAGAAACTGTAGGTGAAACATCTAAAATGGAGTTGGGCTTCCCAAGTGGTTCAGATGGTAAAGAATCTACCTGTGAGTCTACAATGCAGGAGGCAAAGGTTTGACCTCTGGGTTAGGAAGATCCGCTGGAGAAGGGAATAGCAACATACTTCAGTATTCTTGCCTGAAAAATTCTATGGACAGAGCCTGGCAGGCTACAGTCCATTGGGTTGCAAGTGTTGAAAATGATTTAGAGACCAAACCACCAACAACTACAAACATTCTTATTTGTTGAAATATACCTACTCTCCATGGTTTATCTTTGTATGAAAAATATCTCAATCTAGGTCCTAGCAGGAAATTACAGCACACATGGAATGACTTAACTAGACAGAATATAATTTAGGAATTATTTATAAAGTCTTAGTCAGGGTTATAGCAACCAACAAGTGATAATGAGTCACACAAAGACTAACGACTGACGGAAGCTGTTACTCTTTCTAGACTGGGATTAAGGAAATGTCTGAGTTACTTAGAACATGGTGTAAACTGGAGTTTGGAAGCAAATCATTTAACTGTATTTTTAGGAGAATCAATCCATTCTGATACAGAGTAACGCTGGAAAGGAAGCCAAAGCATAATCCCTCAACTCTCCTTTGTTTTTTCAATTTTCTGCTGGGGGGTGCCTCCTATTGGTCAAATCCAACAGAAGTTAGAGAGCCTGGGAACTCAGGAGATATCACCCTTGGAGATCATAGAGGAAGACAGAGCAAAGAAGGGCATAGAAGGTATTTGGGAGGCAAATAAGGAGAACTAGTTCAGAAAACTTTATTACTGCTCATCAGTGTTAGGTGTCTCCTTCTAGGAGCTTTTCTTGCACTGTCTTTTCTTCATATTACTTCTTATCATATTGCCTAAAATGTAATTATCAATTGTTCTAACCCACCCCCTGACCCTTCATGTGACATGTGCAAGAAGATATATGGATCTTGTAATTTTTTTTTTTCTCCCACAGTTGTATCCCTGGTGACTATAACAATGCCTAGGGCATGCTTTGTGCTCAAACAATGTTCACTGAACAAATGAATTTGAATGAATACATATAAATAACAAAGACCCTCTTCAAACTACCAAACTTATGTAAATGAACAAAATGATGTATTCTAGTGTGGTAGAAATCTGTTGCTGCTGATGCTGCTGTATTTGTTATTGTGAAAGTATGTATGTGTGCGTTTAGGTGCATAGCTTACATAACATGGTGCACAAATGTTAAACTTTTAAAAAACTTATATATGTGTACAATTGGATCTAACCAGTCCATCCTAAAGGAGATCAGTCCTGGGTGTTCATTGGAACGACTGATGCTGAAGCTGAAACTCCAATACTTTGGCCACCTCATGCGAAGAGTTGACTCATTGGAAAAGACCCTGATGCTGGGAGGGATTGGGGGCAGGAGGAGAAGGGGAGGGCAGAGGATGAGATGGCTGGATGGCATCACCGACTCAATGGACATGAGTTTGAGTGAACTCTGGGAGTTGGTGATGAACAGGGAGGCCTGGTGTGCTGCGATTCATGGGGTCACAAAGAGTTGGACAGGACTGAGCAACTGAACTGAACTGAACTGAACAATTTCTTTGATAAGTGGATTGACTTCCAATATATTATTTCAAATAAATGAGAACAAATCAGTGTCTTGCCCTGATTGGCTTTAGTAGTTCATTAAAATTCTTCCATTAAAAAAAAAAATTCTTCCATTAAAATGGAAGAATCTAAAATTTCTATATAGGAGGGACTTAGAGTTGTCAATATGTGCATTAGAGATATTTCTTAGCTGTACATTTGCATAGGAAACTGTGTTTTCACTGGATTATTTGCTTATCTTGCATGGACTGGAGGGATCATCACTGACAGAATTATGAGATAAGCATCATTCACCCCAGGGGCACCCCCTTGACAGTACACTGGAATCCTAAAAGTAGCTAAATTCTCCCAAGATACCCCTTGGCTGCTATCCCTAGTGCCATTGTTTTTAAGTATATTCAAGCAATGAACATTCAGGCTGACAATGGTTCTCTGTGTTTGCTAAATAAATGAGCTGATAGTTTGCTTGTCTGGCACTGATAAATCCATACATTTAATTTAAATACTTTTAATACATGTTTTTATCATATCCTCAGTACCCAGTCCACTGACACTGAAGTTGTTACTTATATTTCAACTTGGACTCTACTTGATAGTTATACCTACATCATAATGTTGATACTTGGACTGATTCCAGTTTTTGTTTTTTTTTTTTAATGTTGAAAACAGGAAAAAAATGAATTAAAAATTAAGCCGATCACAGTAGGTTTGGTGATAATCAATTAGATATTAGTTATAAAGGAAAGAGTCCAATGCCTACACAACCTAATGTAACACAATCAATGTCATTATTCTCTTCCAGATCATTTTTAAATTCTGGAAAAGGATAAAATTAAACGCGGGTTTTTGTTGTTTTTCATGATACACTGAAATACCTTTAAAACCCTGTTATCTCCATTTTTTTTTTTCTGGTTTCAGATAGCCTGATAAAATACCATACCAAATCCCAATCATTTCTATACACAAGTCATTTGTTTACCTGTATTATTTTTCTAACGATTTTGACGTAGACCCATCAAAAATATTTACAGTCAGATAAGTAATATTTGTTCCAAAATATCCCTGCATCCTCAGTTCTGTGATTGAACTGAGAAATGTGCAATGCATTAAAGTGTTTATGTATCTGTGTATGTGTGTGTGTGTGTGTGTGTGTTTGTGTGTGAAATTCCTTTGTCTACTGACACCTTGAAGTTTACTTCTTTGAATAAGGAAGGAAGCAAGGAGATTTGGGAGAAGTCCACTTTATAGCTTCAGTGAACTGGTTGTGTTCTGATTACAGAATAATGCTTAGAACTTCATATTGTCAACACAAGGGAAATTAGCATGTCCATATTTGAATTTAGTGCATCATTTGGCATGCAGTATAATACCATAAATATGCTAGTACATGCCTACATAACAATTTGTGGTATGAATCACATGTAGTATTTTGTCTGAGTTGGTTATAAAACACATTTGGAAACCAGAATTAACCAGATGACATTTTATTATTCAGTTGGACTGATGTAATGTAAAATTTAATTACATAATATTTCACCCACAGCTGCGACAAAACACATATGAGCTTCCAGGACTCACCAGCTAAGCTGAAATGGAGACCTATTGGGAAGGCGATCAAAGTGGGCTGTAAGCAAGAAGCTCTTCCAAAGCTGACTCTTCTCTGGATAAATGAACCTATTTATATGTCCTGAGGCTCTTTTCTTAAATACTTAAATACCATTTTCACCTAGTTCCTCTGAGAGAACAGATATGCTCTAGAGAATCTTTTACAATAAAGCAAAACAAATAATACAAAACAAAAGAGTTCATTTAAATCTCCTTGAAAAGCATCACAAGTAGTTGGTGAGGTTGCTGTACTTTAATCCCCCCTGTGTTTACAGAAGCTTCAGATTTTTGGTATCTAATGGCAGATAATAAATGCACTCATCAAACAGGATTTGAATTCATTTTCTGGCTGCATTGTCTGTGTCTAAAAACTTCTATCTGAAATGTGCTCAAATGAAAAGCCGCTTTACACTTGAGAAAAACATTTAATTAAAATAAAGTTAATGAGCTGCCAATACTATCAATTCAACAAACATTTATTGAGTCTTACTACCTACCAAGGGCTGTGCAAGAAGATGTAGATATAGGTAGGGCTTACATTTTCAGTTTCTCTTTTTTGAGCTTATGTGGCACTGTGGGAAATCCTCTGATGGGCTACATAAAAGGCTGTTTGATGCTTCCTTCCCATATATCTGTTCTGAGCAGCTGACCTCTAGTTCAGTCTAAGCCAGTGTCAACAAAAATAATTAATAAAGAATCTACAATAGGAATAGAAAATCATTTTATTTGAGTGAAATTAAGGACTATAGCCTGGGAGACAGCATCTTAGATAACTTTGAGGAACTGCTCTGGAGAAGCGTGGTTGACATCAAACAAGTCACAGATATTTTGCTTTAAAGTATAAAAACAAACAAATAAACAACACATTGGCATGTACATAATTGATCTTGGCATCTGGGAAGGGAGTCTTATCATTCAAAGATTACCAGCATTGGCATCCCAAAGGGAGGCATTTAATCTTTATTTTTAACATGGACATTCTTTACATCTGATTACACACTCTTTCTTTAATAATTAAAGTAGATATACAATGTATGTTTGATAGACCACAAGCAGACTGCTTTAGTTAGCATAAAATTCATGTTAAATCATGTATAAGCCACAATGACTAACCCATATATCAGTATGTAAAAATCTCTTTCATCACAAGGGAGATTCAAAGGGTCACTGAATACTAAACCACTATTTCAAAACAAGACTTTGGTGAGATCCCACCCAGAGTGGGCCTTATTTGCTCCCTAACATCCCTCCAACAAAAGGGCTTCTTACTAGCTCTCAGGGCCTCCTTCCAGTGTGTTTGAGTACAGGATGGAAAAGAATGGACCTGGAAGAAAACCACTATCACCATCTTTTCAAAGGAAGCAACTCCTTCTTGTCAATCTCAGGGCATCTTAACTTGCAACTCTGGACCAGCATGTGTGGCAAATATGTCAGCAGCTTTGACTCTCAGACTACTTCCGGGGTGAGGTAACACGCAAAGGGTTTCCAATTCATTAAAAGCTGCTAAATGCTGACAGCAAATCCATAGACAGAAGATTAAGGGCAACCAAAGCAGACCTCATTGTCAGCTTCTCCTTAAATGACTTTCTTAACTCAATTATCTAAACATTCATAGGGGCAATTTATTGTCTCCCACTCCAAAACCATCCCTGCAGTTACAAATGCAATTACCAAATATTTCTCTGTGGCCACCATGGCTACCCACTCCAGGGTTCTTGCCTGGAGAATTCCATGTTAGATAAGGAAGCCTGGCAGGCTACAGTCCATAGATCACAAAGAGTCAGAAATGACTGAGTGATAAACACTCACTTTCAACACTTTTCATGTTGTCAGTCCTTTACACTTCTATATAGTTTCTTCTCCCTACAATATTCATCATATGAAACTTACCTCTTATAGCACGGTACAATTTTTGCACCATTTCTTTAGGTAATCATTCTCCAAAGATTTCTTAACAGCCCCACTGGTAAAGCTTATCATTATTATTACAATAATACATTGGGGTTGCTTATTCTATTTCCACTACCTGGTTGTGAATCTCTTAAGGAAGTGCTCAGCTTTTTCATCCATGTGTCAGCAGTTTCAAGCACCATGCCTGATACATCTTAAGTGCCAAACTGAAGAGAAAAAATCAACTGAGCTATCCCCTCTGCAGAAGTTGTCTCATAGATTTATAAAAGTCTAAACCATCCAAGGAAGGGTAGGATCATTGCATTTAGGGGTTCTCAATCATTCTATTTTTATGACAGATAATACCACATTTACAAACACCACCTGTGGGAAATATCTATTTGTGTAAAAATGCAAGGTTATAAATTACTACAATAATCTCTAATCACCACACTCATTAAGAACAAACTGAGGGCTTCCCTGGTGGCTCAGTGGTAAAGAATCTGTCTGCAATGAAGGAGACATGGGTTTTTTCCCCTGGCCCAGGAAGATCTCACATGCTGTAAGGCTACTAACCCCATGCTCCACAACTACTGAGCCTGCGCTCTAGAGCCTAGGAGCTGCACCTACTGAGCCCAAGTGCCACAACAACTGACATCCACATACTTTAGAGCCTGTGTTTTGCAACAAGAGAAGCCACCACAATGAGAAGCCCAAGCACCACAACTAGACAATAGTTCTCACTTGGGGCAACTAGACAAAAATCTACACAGCAATGAAGACCCAGAACAGCCAAATAAAACTATTTTGTTTAAAAAAGAACAAACTGTTAATATCACTATGTTTACTGTAGCCCCAGGTCAGGTAACTTCAGATTTTTTTTTTACAATTTTAGGCATGCCATATGAGAATGGCTAGTCACTGCCTGTTTAATATATTTAATGTAGTCAGTCCAGCTTACAGGGTTTTTAAAAACTTAAAAATTGAGTGCAATTATTATTCTTTTAAAGTAAACCATTTCTAAATATTGGTGGCCTTACCATGTTTATTTTGTTATTATACTATTTCTTGAACCCTTGACAAATAATTTCACCACACTAGTGTTCTGTTCCACTTTGGGAAACTAATGATTTCATCCAACCCATTCATTTTGTTAATGAAGAAACTGAGATCCAATAAGTCTGGGTGACTTAAAGTTATCCACATAGTATAAAAAATGTGAGTTCTATCTTACTATCTCATACTTGGTCCTGAGATATGGCTTACAATATCCATTCCTTGCTCTCACTTTAAGTTACCTCTCAAGGCCAAGTCTTCTCTTGGTTCTATGAATAGTGACTAGGAACAAAACATGAGGGTATATTTTGCATATATGAAAAATAAATAAATATAACTTTAATGGTATAAAATGCATTTAGAAGAAATGCAACTTCAATTGTTTTTATGTTCCAGCATGAAATAACCTTGACATGTGAAGATCATCTGTAAGCTTTGTTTTGCTGCTGTAAGTAAGAAAAGAGTGTATAGCTGAATTCTATGTTTAACTTTAAAGTCTGCCACTGCATGGAAACTCTACTGGCTGAAGCTGAGTGCCTGATAAGTAATTGATTAATAGTGGGTGAATTCTGTGTGTTGAGCCCCAGCTGGCACAGCTTGCCCTATACCTGGCTGAGTGCTGGAAAGAGGAGAAGTTGATAATGCCGTGAGAGCAGACCACCCTCATTCCTAGACAGTCATAGATAACAGAGCATTGGTACCAACCATATTTATGGGACAATGTTTCTTTACAAGATTAGTGGAATTAAAATAGACAAAAAATGAGTTTCAGAGCCCAGTCTCCCTCACATCTCATATAGATTTATGGATCCAGACAGACAGCTGAAGAAAAATTCTCTGAACAGATGTCATCAGCGGAGCGTCGTGTTGCAATGGAAATGTGCACCTGACCAATTGACGCCCCAGACTTCAGGAAAAGAAACAGTTACTATAATAAGTGGCACCCACCACCAAGAGAGGGTTCTTTCTGGAAGAGGTCCTCAACATTTTCTCATGCTATGCATCCTCCGTCGCCCCACAAATGTTTTGAATCAGGTAGATCTCCCCATGGTGGAAATTTTGACGTGTCACCTAACTATTTTTGAATGCTCTTTTTGTCTTCTGAAACAAAGGAACTAGTCCATGCCTTATAATGTTGCCATGATAATTAAATGCAGTCAAGGGAACTTTTAACTTAGTGGCTGGTGTAAACTCACTGTTGAAGAAGCGGTGGTAGTAGCCTGCCATATAAGTAAGAATTTGTAACAATAATGTAAAAACATATTTTAAAAAGTTGTATAGCAGAAAGGAACACATCAGAAAGCAATTATATTCCAATAAAGAAATGGTTAAATATAAAAACAATGGCTGAACTTGCACATTATTGAATATTTACCAAAAGCATATATAGCAATGCTTTTAGAATAATACAGAACTTGGGGCTTCCCTGGTGGTCCAGTGGTTAAGACTCCATGCTCTCAATGCAGGAGACACGGGTTCAAACCCTGGTCGGGGAACTAAGGTACCACATGCCATAGAGCATGGCCAAAACAAAAAACAAAAATAAATAAACACCTTTAAAAAAAAATAATACAGAACTTGGCCATTTACATTATGGTCTATGAATTAGCAGCACTGGCATCATTTGGAGGCTTATTAAAAATGTGAAATCAGAGAACCCACCCCATACTTACTGAATCAAGATTTTCCTTTTGAATAACATTGTCAATTGTTTCATATGTATGTTAAAGTTTCAGAAGTGTTGAGATATGGTATAAGACACTACCTATTTTTGTTGCTGTTATTGAGCATCTGCTATGTGTCAGGTAAACTAAATGCACATAAGTGCATTTAGATCCCCCATGTTGATTAACTCATGCATTCTTCAAAAAAATAAATAATAAAGAAAAGAGTTATCTTTCATTTTAAAGATAAGGAAACTGGCTGGGAGAGATAGTTTGACAACATCTGTGCCAAATTTCAGAGCAAGACTTTTCTTTTTCCAAGACCTTACTTTTTCTTTTTTCCATTATTTAACACCACATGTTTGTTTCACTAGAGGTCCTAGCAGGAAACAGAACTATCAATTTGTAATTTGAAGAGGGTTTATTAGAGGTACTCTTTACATGCTATGGACAAGATATAGAAACACCATAAAAAGATAATTAACAACAGTGAGATCTTACCTGAATTGGTCTGAAATAAATTAGAGTAGGTAGAGGTTGACACAATTTAAAACTAGAGATGCCTGCATTGGAAGGAGCTGAGAACTTTGGTCAAACAATTAACAATTTGAGACAAGTTTCTCATGAAAAAAAAATGGTGACATAAAGGAAGTTTCTCACTTCCTTTGTTGGCTCTGATGCTGGCTTATAACTGGCCCACCGACCAGGAAGCTGTTAATGTGGTCCATACAGGTAACATCCCTACCACTCCTGGCACAGAGAAGTATGGAAACAGGAGCTTTATGTTCCAAATCCATACAGGTTATTAGATATTTGTATTTTTACATATAATGAAACATGTATCATAAACTGTGTAACAAAAGCAAGTTAGGAAATCACAAACTGTATGACAAAAGAAATATATAGAAATATATACAATGATTGGAAGAAAAATCTAAGCTTTAACATTTGTGTTGTCCATATGAATGGATAGTTAAGTAATGATTTTTAACATTTAAAATTTTCCATGTACTATACCATGATTTAGCTGATTTTATCATATTTTGTGTATCTAAGTTAATCCATGAATAAAGGTAAAAACTCAAATAGTGCCAAAGGATTTATAATTTAAAAAATATATGGTTACCCTTTCTCAGTCTTGCTTCTAAAAGGTGGTGAGTTTCAACTCATCGAGGTGTTTCTTACAATACTTTATTCCATATATCTAAATTAGATATGATAAAGTAACCTTTCTTGATTTATAAAATCTATACACTTTTTATTCTTCTTATATCTCTTACCTATTTCTCCATCATCATTCAGGTAATACTTTAAAGTCACAATTGTCATTTAAAATCTACAGTAAAATCTACAGTACATACAGTAATGTAAAGTTTGGTTATAACTGAGCCAAATATTACATAGATATTTGTAAACATTATATTCTTCTTAGAATTAATATTTTAACTTGGGTAAGGATTAACATGTCTGAGACTGATCACTTGCATTTATCTTTCCAGTAAAGGACTTTGCCTCCTGCTAAACTCCAGAATGTAGACACCACCAAATACTTTTATCAGTGACAAGGTTGGAGACCAACACTCTTTGACTTCAGTAGAAGGCCTGATACTCTTCTCACCATACACAGCGAGATCATGCCATATCTCACCACGTCACAGAGCTGTAAACTCAAACTTGGATTCTAGATATTTAATCATTCCAGATTGCTGAGCTATCAGGATAAACTTGGAGACGTGGTATTGCCACATTCTGTTTCTATTACACTGAGCCCTTGATAATGGTAGGTGAGGAGCTAATGATTCTCAGATCAGACACATTGAAATTCTAACAGCACAAAGTTCTGGGTCTTTTTCTGTACGTCAAGTATCCAATCCTGCTAGGTCTCTATGTTCTGACCTTGAAAGTAGTGACAACTCCCACATGCTGTTTATCATTTTCCCCATGTGATTTCCTCTCTAAGAAGCCTATGTATGTGTGCTGCTTTATCATTTGTCCTTGTTCAGTTGACACTGAGCAATATACCCCCTTAATGTTGTAATGTACAGCATACTTTGTCATAGGCATTCCCCTAAGACATTCTTCCTAGAGTCTTTTATGTTTGTACTGCCATTAGTATTGGTGGTTCTCTTCAAAATCTACAATGGAAATTTGAGATTGCAGAATCATGGGATATTCATTTGCCATTCTCTTGATATGGAGTGCTTTTTCCTATATTCCATGAATTCATTTAAATTTATCACAGAACTTCATTTAGGTGTATTTCTAATACATTCACAAATGGATATGTGTGTGTGTGTGTGTGTGTGTGTGTGTGTGTGTGCGCGTGTGTGTATTTCTATATGTGTATATTTCTATTTAGGTATATTTCTAATACATCCATAAATGGATGTATATGTAAATATATGTGCATGTGTATGTGTGTGTGTGCTATATCACTTCAGTCATGTCTGACTTTTTGCAACCCTATGGACTGTAGCCCACCAGGCTCCTCTGTCCATGGGGATTCTCCAGGCAAGAATACTGAAGTGAGTTGCCATGCCCTCCTTCAGGGGATCTTCCCAACCCAGGGATCAAACCCACATCTCTTATATCTCCTGCATTGGCAGGCAGGTTCTTTACCACTAATGCCACCTGGGAAACCCATATAAATTTACTTACTTCATTGATAATTGGGTTAGATATAGAAATCTAGGATGCAAGTGATTTTCTGTTCTTATGAATTTTTAAGGCATTGCTGCAATCTATTTTATTATTTAGTGCTACTTGAAAAGTCCAATACTATATACATTTACATTACTAAATAGTTTACATTATTTTGGCCATGATCTTTTAGACTTTGTAGCCTATCAAAATTTTTCTCTTTATCCTTGGTACTCTGAAATTTCACACTTGTATGTTTTGATGTATGTGTGTTTATCTGTGTGTGTGCAACAGTTTATTTTTCTGTAAGGTCCTATTGATCCTTAGATTTTCCTTCCCTTTACTTTTACTTTTTCCATCTGAAACTTGTTGAATTAAGAATTGAGACTTCTGATTAATCCTTTTCATTTGCCTCTTCTACTCCCCTTATCTTTATGCTTTTGGTTTACTCTTTATAAATTCTTTCAATACTATCTTTCAAACTGTCTAGTGACTAAGGATTAAGTTTATATGTTGTCCTTGTTGTTGTTTAGTCGCTAAGTCATATCCAACTCTTTGTGATCCCATGGACTATAGCCCTCCAGGTTCCTCTGTCCATGGGATTTCCCAGGCTAGAATACTGGAGCAGGTTACCATTTCCTCCTCCAGGGGATCATCCTGACCCAAGGATCAAACCCATGTCTCCTGCATTGGCAGGCAATTTCTTTACCACTGAGACGTGAAACATTCATCTTTAAAGGTTTTTTAGTTTTTACTTGCTCTTTACGTTTTACCAGTTTCTAATTTCTTTGTATTTGTCACTCTCTTGTTGGAGGATTTCCTCAGATATCAGGCGATTCTTGTCTGTTCATTTAATAAAGGAGTAAACCTTGTGCAAGGGGGTAAATACTGATGATCAGTGGTCCTCAGTTTATTGTCTGCATATAAGTGCATGCCATTGTCTTGGAGGGGTGTGTGTGTGTGTATGTGTGTGTGTGTTTAATTGGCTTCATTCAGATTCTGTACAGATGAATCCTCTTAATTCCCTGCTTTCGTAGGCGTAAGCCATACTTTCTGAATTTTGTGATTAGTGTGGAAAGTGTCCCACTGCATAGTATATAGACCATACATTTTTCACTTTTATTTAACTGCCCCCTCATCTCAGCTTCACATTTCAACTAGTTTGGCTGAGCCCAGGTCTTTTGATTAAACATTTTACATAGTGTGCTGCTTATCTTCCATGAGGGGGAGGATTCAGTGGGAAATGAAGGAATAATCTAATCTCCTGGAGTGTGGGATGAGGGGGAAACCTGAGAAATGGCAACTGCTCTGTAAATAACAAAAAATATATAAAGAATTCTCCTATGTTCACACCCTCTTCAATTCATCTCCAAATCCTGAGCCCCTTAGGGGTTCTGCAGAGCAAATTACACAATTTCTCACTAGTCCTCCTCTTCAGAAGCCACTTATGTTTTAACTTCCTTCCTACTGTGACAATTCCAACTCCTCCATTGATATTCTACCTGTCAAATTTGTTGAAAAAATTAGTCTACTCTTGTCTTCTCACATGTCTTGTCATTTGGATAAATAGTTATTTTATCCACCTTTTCCCATTAGTATATTGAGGTTTTAGAGGGAGAGTAAATTAAACTTTATGTGGCCAATCCCCTGCATTATGCATATAATGAGTGAGAAGTTACACAAAATATGTGTTATGGAAGAAACAATACATTGATCTCAGTCTAAAACAATTAAATTTGACAGGAAAATGTTAAAACATGTAATAACAGTAAGGTGCATAGAAGCTTTATGGATGTTCTCTTACACACATTAAAACATAAAACACACAAAATAGGGAACTTTTGTGGTCTAGTGGCTGAGATTCCAGGCTCCAAATGCAGGGGGCCCGGGTTCAATCCCCGGTAAGGGAACTAGATCCCACCACCCACAACTAAAGATTCTGCATGCTGCAACTAAGACCCACCACAGTCAAATTAATTAATTGATTAGAAAAACCACAAAATATACATTTGAAAATATAATGGCTAACACAGAAAAACTGATTGATTTTCCCAAATCAGGAAAATATTCAGGAAAATGAAATAAACTTTTCTACCTTTGACTCATAATGCTCTGTACTAAAAGGAGGGTAGAAGACAGACATGCAGATATTGATAAGGAAAAGTGAACACAATACTCTGGAAAAATAATATAACAAAATGAATAAAGAATTATTTGTGTACTATTTCTTTTAATAACCCTGATTCTGGCAATCTAGCTTACAGAGTAGCACTGAGAAACAATTACGGTGATAATAATTAAATATAAATCCTATATTATGAATTAAGGAAGGAAGGTAGAAAAAAAGGAAGATGAAAGAAAAAAACTGGACACAACCTAATAACCAAGGAATTTACTGCACAGACATAATATGTTAGTTACATGTGAAAAACTATATGAAGTTGTTCAAAATAATGATCTCACATAGAAGAAGAATACTATCTACTAAAGTTAATTTTTAAAAGTAAGACACCAAATTACATTTTGCACACAATATGACCAAAGCTATGTCATATTTAGCACTGAAAGAGCCTAGAAAAAATACATTAAAATGTATCCAATGGCTGGTTTTGAGTAATTAAGAGTGATTTTTATTTTTCTGCTCTTCTGTATTTTTTAAGTACTGCCTAAGCAATTATATTACTTCTACATTAAAACAGCAAAATAAAATTTTAAAAATTGGGTTTGGAAGAAAATGACCCAAAGGTGTGTTTATGGAAAAAAAGGGCCCTGCACCCCCCTTTTCAAGCCACTGTTCTCATGCAAACTCTGAACACTAGCTTCTGCCCACGCAGGAAGTCCTTCTCTCTCCACTCTTTATTGACTTAGTAGCTGAGAACTTACCTTAGACTTATTCTGACTTATTTTAAAGCCTGGGTTGTACTCCCATACCATGCTTTCTCAATCTTAACACTATTGATATTTTGGTCTAGATAATTCTTTGTATGAGTGAAGGGGTGTTATCTCATGTATTTTAAGAAGTTTAGCAGCATCCCTCATTCTACTTACTAGAGGCCAGTGGCATATCTTTCCATGACAATCAAAAATGTCTCTAGACTTTTCCAAAAGTCCTTGAAAGTAAACCAGCCTTCTTTTGCAAACAACTGCCATGCTCATTGTGTGACTCTGGGCAAGTTTTAACTCTTCTATCTCTATTTATAAAATTAGGCTACTAATATATTAGCTTTTGGGGCTTTCCTGGTGGCTCAGACAATAAAGAATCCTCCTGCTATTCAGGAGACCCAGGTTCGATCCCTGCATTGGGAAGATTCCCTGGAGAAGGGAATGGGTACCCACTTCAGTATTCTTTCTGGAGAATTCCATGGACAGAGAAGCCTGGCATGCTACAGTCCATGGAGTTGCAAAGAGTCAGACACCACTGAGCAACTAACATACAATAACATATTAGTTTTAGACGTGTGATCATTAAATGTGTCCGGTGCATCTTGGTATATTATATGGTATGTTATCTCGTAAGTGTTCGGGAACTCTTATCTGTTATGAAGAAAAAAATAATCAGTGTTATTGTTTTTTAGTGTTTTTAAGGGTTGAATTGCATATCACATAAATTTATAGGGTAAGCTCCTTACACCCAGTAACAGGGAATGTGACCTTATCAGAGGTTCCAGTTTTTATCTTTACAGAGGGTAATCAAGTTAAAATGAAATTATTAGATTGGATCCTATTTCATTATGATTAGTGTCCTTATAAAAGAGGGAAATTTGAAGACATGCATGCATGTAGGTGAAATATTTTGTGACAATAAAAGCAGCTATTGGAGAAATGCTTCTACAAGCCAAAGAACATAAAAGACTGCCAGAAAACCACCAGAAGCTAGATG